>NC_140585.1:938925761-939525761 GCF_964204655.1 Triturus cristatus | reverse complement strand
CACCCCTGGGCCCCGGTGCATTACACCAGCTGCACCACTGGTAGCTACACCCATGATCGTTCTCTTTCTTTGTAGCAGAGAGGGGGTGAACAGAACAGTCTCAAAGAAGGTCTGACATCAAATGAATTAACATTGTTCACCATCCTTGTTGGCTTTGCAGCAAGAGATCTGATCTTAGAGGGGAAAAGGGAGGTCTATCGGGGAGCAGCCAGGCCATATATTGATTTAAATGCGGGTATGTCTAATTGCGCTCACAGTCACTATAGATTATCTATTGGAAAATGTTGGACCCGGCCCTTCTGGCAGGTTCACCCCGAAACTTTTTGCTTTTCATTGATGACTTGGTTTAGTGATTTTTGGGTTTCTGCGCACTTTACCGCTGTGTCCCAGGGTAAAGTGCGTGCGTGTTGTGAGGTTGGCCTGCCCTCCCATAGGAATGCATGGGGGAATGTATGTGTCCTGGCAGTTCCTGATGCGTGGGGTGTGCAGGCCCGTGTTTGGTATGTGCGGACTCGTGTGAGTGAATGCTGCGCGTTGATGTGTGCGGCGTGCATGTACCTAGTGTGGAAGTGCCACTTCTAGAAGTGGGCACTTCAGTGTGCAGTCCGAAATGTGTGGCTTGTCTGGCGATTGGCTGGTGAGGTCAGGTGACGGACTAGGGAATTCCCCAGAGTCAGGAGGAGTCACCCAGTGGTGAATGGGGGGTTAGCATGCTGATGGCTGGGGAGGAGTATACCTGGGTCCTGAATAGGACAGGGCTTCCCCCACACAATGCTGGCGCCGGCCCCTGTGGTGCGTCTAATGACCCTAGCCCTGCCAGTGAATAGGGAGAGGGGCTGAGCAAAACAAAGTGCTCAGGAACCTGTTGGAACGGGTTCGCCCCTTCCCTGCACCTTAGACAAAGCCTTATACTGTATAAAAAGGGGCTGTGTCCCCTTACATTTGGTGTTCTCTTGCAGGATCATCTGAGGGGGGGCCTGCTGCTGCTGGGCGCCAGGAGAGACCGCCACTGGGGACTGCCTCCCTGCAGGAGGGCCCTGTGTGCTGGCTCTGGGCCCAGCCTGTGCCCCCTGTTCTCTCAGGACTCTTTACTGGACCCCTTTTGGTGATCTGCAGCGCCTGGGGGCGCTCCTTGAACTTTGTAGCGCTGTGCGCGCTGTTTTCCTGGGCTTGGCTATCTTCATAGCGCTGGGAGCGCTGCTTTGCTTTAGAGCGCCGTGTGCGCTTTGATTTCGTGAGCGGGTGCCCACCCTGCTTTATTGCAGGATCGATATCTTTGGCGGGTGCCCACCCCGCCAGGGACCTTGCCGCTCGTTTCTGGCCCTTCCTGCTCTGAATCCGAAGGCGGGAGCCCACCCCGCGCTTCAGGAAAGGCCGGTAGCGAATTAACCGCCGCAGCCCGGAGTCCCGGCCGCGTCATCCCCCTGCCGCGCTGGGATTGGTCCAGCGGGAGGGGGTGTGGCCCACGTGATCGGGGCCGCCAGGAGGAAGCCGCGACGTAAACACGGGAAGCGGACGGGAGCCTACCCCGCGCTTCCCGGAGCAAGAAGAGGGAGAAGAGGCCGGAGCCGGTGCGGAGGGGGCACGAGGCACATTGTCGGTGCCTGCCCCTCCGCGAGGAAGCCTCGGAGCCTTCCCACCAGAACGGGGACGACGCGGGAGTCCCCCGAACAGCCGGTGAGTGTCTAGAGGGCTGGGGGACTCCGCGCATGTGCTGGGGGGTGCAGGGAGCTGTGTTCGCGAGCCCCGTGAGGCTCCCACGAGAGGAGGCATGCGTATTTAGAGCGCTGACGCTCTAACGACCGGGGGCACTTCACTAGAGCCCTGTGAGGCTCCAACGACTGGCACATTGTTTCTCGAGCCCCGTGAGGCTCTAGGGGGCATTTCTTAGTGAGTAGAGCGGCCCCGGAAGGCAGCGGGCCGCTCCTACGTGTCCCAGGGCACATTGGTGGTGCCCATGCTCAGTTTCCCAGCTGCCCAGCACTTAGTGGGCAGCTGCAACGTTTAGGTTGGGGATAATTACTTTTTAGCTTGCGCAGCTGGCGCAGCTTGGCTGAGACAGAGTGTCCTAGCTTGGACAAAGGCCAGTTGGCCTAGGGACTGCCACAAGGTGGTGGCTCATGTGAGTTTCACGCTAATGTTCCTACCTACACCTCTGAATGTATTTCGATGCGTCATGTGCCTTGCTTTACACCGCTGAATGTATTTTTATGCATCATGTGTTTCCCTTACCTGCACCTCTGAATGTATGTCGATGCGTCATGTGCCTTGCTTTACACCTCTGAATGTGTTTTCATGCATCATGTGTTTTCCTTCCTTACACCTCTGAATGTCTTATGCATCATGTGTTTTCGTTCCCTATACCTCTGAATGTTTTAGGCATCATGTGTAATGTGTGTTTACCCCTATAGGTATAGTGATACTTAGGTGGTTGTTTGTTTCCTACTAGTACAGGTGGTGCTAGGGAGGTTCTAGTTCCCTGCGTGACAGTCTCCTAAAGTAGTTAGGGTTACGTAGGTGGTACTTCCCCGATACCAGTAAGTACTGGTTGTGTGATATACAGATTATTTTTGTGCTACAGTAATTTTATATTCTAAAAGTGCTGGTTCTTGACAGTGGTCCATGCGGCCCTGTCCCCTGTATATATATAATCCCTTGTAAATTCTGCCCGTGCCTGTTGGCACATTGTAAAGTGTGTGTTTTTATCTAATGTGTTGTGTATAATACAAAGGTTATTTTTATAGAATACCTTGTGTGGAGTTTCCTTTGTGGTGGGCCTTGGGTGTTGTTGCTGGGTGCTCGCGCAAACGCTTTACACATCGCCTCAGAGATAAGCCTGACTGCTCATGCCAAGCTACCAAGGGGGTGAGCAGGGGTTATCTTTGGCGTGTAACTTCCTTGCCCTGACTAGAGTGGTGGTTTCTGCCTGGCTTTGGCGCACGCCTTAGCCAACCAGAAATCCCAGTTCTAACAGAAAAACATACATTTATTTCCCAATACATGGAGTGAGTGGAGGACATGCCTGCAACCAAGATATTGTACGTGTCTGGGAATGGCCAGTTTAAGGTTTGATTGTGTGGGGATCATTTAAAAAAAGCAATGGGGCCCTACTTTGTAAAATCCAGAATGAAGTATTACACACCTGTACGCCTCCTCTCAAATTAAATTGTATTCATGTTCAAATTAAAAAAGTTTCTTCAAATGATATCTGAAAGCCTGAGGATAACATTTCCAGATGACAAACTAGCTGTGTTTCCTGTCGACGCCACAATTTGGAGAACATCTTGGGTTGCCTAATTTGGTTGCCTATGCCTAGACTGCAATTTTATCCCCTTGCAAGAGTGCTCCATTTATGTTACAAAATGTTAGGACAAACACTGCATATGTAAAAGAGTACATTTAACTATTGTGAGCATCATGAAAATCATGAAAATCCGGGATGAATCCAGACCGACTCGACCTACACTGGACACACTCATGCTTCAGACATCCTTATCCACACATGCTGCATGTATAACTAAAGAGCGTCTCCCTGAGTGTTCCAGATATTGCCTTTTTCTAGGTTTTTCTATCTTCTTACATGTCTCAATACCCTATATCAGTGGCATCAGCCACCCTCAATATACAGTCCTAAATCAGGGGTGCCCAAACCGGCCTGAATGGACATAACCAAGCTAGAATTTCAAGATAACCTCATGAGTCAAATGTACATTCTATAGATCTAAATGGAGCTCATTTACTAACTATTATTCTGAAAATCTGACAAGCATGCGTTCCTCCTGAATTTATGCTGGACATCCCTTTTCGGAATGAACTCTCCTGTAGCATCCTCTATACATTTCTAATCTGGTGAAAAGAGGCACACACATTTCTTGGTAAATAGTTACACATGTTGGCTACATGTATGACAAGAGAGGTGAAGCAGAGAACAAATTGGTTTGGGGATGCGGTAGAGTGATAGGTGAAGCAGTGAGAGGTGCTTACATCAGGTAAAGAGAGAAGGATGGGGTATCCAGAATGAAAGATACAGAGTGGTGGAAAGAGGAAAAGATAGCTAGGAAGGGAGGTACAGAAATAGAGTAATATGTACGATATAGAGAAAGCTAACGATAGAAGGGACACAGTGTATCTATGGGCAGAATGATAGGGTACAGTGAGGAGTGAGGTAGAGAGAAGGGGAGGGGCAAGCAGAAAGAAGTAGTGGTAGACAAGTAGATAGGTGAGGTGGTAAGCAGGCAGAGGTAGAGGTAGGCAGGTAGAAAGGTGAGGTAGTAGAGAAGTATACAGAGAGCAGTGAGATAGAGAGAGGGAAGCGTAGGAAGAGGAATAGAAAGAAAGGACACAGCTAGAGAGTAGTAAGACACACAGAAAGCTAGAGAGAGGGCTGAATGGTAGACATGCAGATAAGCTGTAGAATGAAAAGCAGAGTAGTAATCATACCTAAAGAGGCCCAAAGAGATACAGAAAAAAGTGGTAGTGGGAAACAAGCAAGTTAGGTGAGGTAGAGGGAACGAGGGTAGAAAGAGAGGGAGGGTAGGTGGAGAGGTGAAGGGTGAATGAAAGATGAGGTAATTTGAGAGGTTAGGTAGAGTGTGAGAGAGGTGGTAGAAAGAAATACAGTAGTGAGAGAGATTTGGCGTAGAGAGATAGGTGAGGTAGAGAGGTTTGAGAGAGGTATAAAAGTTGCAGTAAGGTACCAAGAGACGTTTGAGATAAAGAGTTGAGGTCTAGAGATAGCAAGTATGCTCCTATAGTAGTGTAGAGATATGTATGGTTCTGACAGAGGCAGAGAGGGGCATATTGAGAGAGGTGAGATAGGTACAGGTGAGGTAAAGGATTTAGATAGTCCTAAAACTCGGTAGACACAATCAACATAGTCAATATAGTGCATATAAATACATTTGAATGCTGAAATTGTTTAATTACATTATGTAAAACTGGATTGAGTAAAACGTTAGTCAACCTGACTGGTTTGGTTAAGTATAAAGTCAGCATGATCAAAGAACTTCATAAGTTTGTTAATATAAGAGTTGGATTCTGTATTAAAACCAACATTTTACAGACTCTATAAATGTCTTTACCTTTGTAACCCTAAATCTGCATCCTTTCATATCAGGAAGTTGGATATTCAAAGATCCATCAAACTGGGGTAATTGTATAAACATTAGTCTAAATCGCAGAATTCTTTTTTTTGCTGCAGCCTCCAGACCTGCATTAATGTATAGTTACTTGGTGTAAAATAAGAATCTATAACCATTTCTGTATGTTTATATTTCATAGTTGATAATAAGTCTTTCTCATGGCTATTTCCAATAATGTTTTCATTATTAGTTTCATAATTGTGTTTCAGGTCATTCCAGCGAGATGAATTAGTTTTGGTAAATTTTGTGCTTGTATCTCTTTGTTAAGCACTGTAATATCCAGCGATGGCTCCTCCACTATGGCAGAGGAGCGTCGACCCCCTCTTCCAGCAGCCCAAAGAAAATAAAAAAAAAACAATAATAAACCTTGGTTTATTGTCCTTTTTATTTTGTGTCTCTGTCCCTGAGTCTTGGGGGCGGGGTCAAGGGTTTAACAGGTACCCACAGGAGTGGTATGCACTGTTATCAGTGCATATGACAGTTTGGCCAGCCGTCTCAGGCTGGCCGAACCGTCATGCCCGCTTCGCATGTTCTCCACGCAGGCTGCATTACAGCCTGCATGGAGAACATTCCCAGACTCCCAATACCTGGCTGATTGCCGAACCATGGCACTCAGACCCATCACAACGCTGCACTGCAGCATTGTGATTGGCTCAGGAGACCCTGGGTGCTTCCTGCTTCCGGCTGGAGCCTATCGAGGACAGGAGGGATGATGAGACGAGGTAAGTTTAATAAAGATTTTTTACTACCCCCTTACCCACCCGCACTCCTTTCCACCCCTGTTCCGTGCCAGCTGCCACTGGCAATATCTAAGTCAAATTTTATGCAGTGCTTTGTCTTCAGTTCTTTCAATATTAACCACGTTTGTCTGTTAGTATTTCCTGTGCTGCATTCACAGATGAAATTTATTGTTACTGCTGTGTGATGGATGGACAATGATTTTAGGTTTAATTCAAGACGCAGTTTGCAGCGAGGCACTGCAATTTGTAATACAATCAAATTGTTTGCATAGGGACTATATTCAGCATCGTTATTATCTTGTTGCAGAACCCTGGCAATGTATCGGAGATGGAAGGAATGAGTTTTGCATTTAATTCATTGGTTGGCTGTCCTATTGCTCTTCTGCCATAAATTCGGTAAATACCTGATCTTTTTTCTTTGCGAGAATGTTCTGTGTCCAAGTAAGCTTTTTATCAACGATAACGCCTTAATAATGGAGCAGTGTAATTTTGATCTAACTATGAGATACTGTAGGAGTGCGTCATAATCATGAATAGTCAGCACTCAAATATATTCTGTGTGATTAAAGTTACTACGGAAAAAGGAATATTGCATATTTAACGCACTCCACTAGAAGATCAATGAGACATCATAATTGTGTGCATAGAATATGACTAATAAAGGTCTATGTAACATTTTCCTATTAAAGAGAAGTTAACATTCAAAATGTGTCCCATTGGGAGGTTAATAAAATAGAATGTGTATGTGTAGACTAATGTCTAAGAATTTTTCCATGCATGTGCAGTTGGAATGACATTTTCATAATTCTTTACAATTTATTCATGCATTAAGAATCTGCATTTATTATATGTGCAGAAATGTGCACGTATTCTGTAACCCTGTGCACTGCTAAGTTGACATAAGAGTGGGCCTCAAGAAACCATTCAGTTCAAGCTCATGTTTAAAGTCTAATATGTAATTCATATTTAACCTTCAACGTAGAATGTATTTGCTTGTATTTTTGTTTCCACTGCAGGTGTGGAACAAGCCTCATTAGTTAGCATAGAAGGGTTTTGTTTGTATTAGCTAGCAAGGTATGAGAAGACAAAGTATGGCAAGGAGAAACACAATAACGAGCAAGGAGGCATATTCTCATGGAGGTGGACAAGAATGGCAAGTATAAACGAAGTTGCAATTTATCAGTGTGGGAAAGGTGGTGCAAGTATCCAGTTGCACCTGAATCCTGGAAAAGTACCAGCAAAAGTCATGTGGGATTGTCTACCTTGAATACAATTGATATTTTATGCTGTAACTTAGTGAGGGAGAGGAGAGACATCTTAGGACTTCACGGGGAGCACATCTATACGTCTGCTTGAGTGGATTTATGCTACGTGACCTATGGTTGGAGTGCCTTCTACTGAGACTCCAACAGCTGACAACTTTATAATTTCACCTTTACTAAAAGTTTAGGATAGCCCCTTTAAAGCAGTGTAGGGAGAGATAGCCTGCTCATGCTTCCCTTGGAGAATCATTTGATGCAGTTTAATATTGAATTATTTTCCTGATTATTTGCATTGTCATAGAGTTAGTTGTCTGCTTTGTATCATATAGGGTAAATATCTTCAGGAGATTTGGACTCATTTTGCTCATTTTCTATTTCTATATGATAATGTTGGGGCTGGTCGGTATTGATTTGATTCTAAATTTATAATTAAATCTTACAAATCTCAGATTTAGTTTGTCGAGTGGATTTTTGTGTGACCAAATTGGTTACACTGTATTGAGATCCGAATGTGATTGTTTTCTCCCTCTTACCTTTCAAGCTGCTACCACAACCATTGGATTGGAGATAAATGTTTAAGTGGGCCCAAGCTCTTGCAATACTCACATCATTCTTGCTTGCATCAGTTCCCAAAATACATTACTTTGGACATGGACAAAAAGGCGTTTGAAGAATTTTTAACCATTTCATATAATGACTGTTGTAATATTGCATTATTCATTTTTCTAGCAAGCATACACTTACCAAGAAGTTAATGATTTTGTAACCAAGGAATACAATCAGAGAATTTTTCTGACTGTAAGCAATGTCTTCTAAAACACAAATTTAGACAGTTCAATTGGACATTTATGAAGCAAAAACAAAAAACAGATAGTACCAATAAACAATAAGTCAAACTTTTAAATTGGCTACACCGATCTAGGCAGGGTTTTCTATTTGTAAAGAAATAAATACAATTAATAAAATACATTTTCATATTGAATTGAAACTTGACAAAAATAATATTTTACAGGAAGCAGTGTACTTAGGGAGTCATTTAGACTCAGGTGCTAGAAATACATTGCGTAAACTGGAATCTCTTTCTTTTTTGCCAGCATTTACCTGGTCGTAACAACTCAAGCACAAGTAGTGGACCCAAATGGGCACAAGAAAACACCTGGAGCAAATTATATATTCTGAAGTGTTTTTGTGGCCGGATTTTCTTCCTGGTTCTAAATAACCTCATTAGTGATGTTCATAGCTTTAGGGCTTCTACTGCTGTTGTGTTACCATAATGTCTTCTACAAGGCTAAAGCCGCAGGCTGAACTATCTATCTGTAACCACGTGTTTCTCTTCTGAAGTCAGAGAGAGCATGAAACTCACTTTTCAACAGATGCAACGAGAGCTGTGGAAAATACTACACAGCCTATTTAGTACACTGTAAGCATGTTCTCTATCTGTGTAGTGTAATTTGTGTTTTTGTCTAAACCTGGGATATTAATAAAATGGCGTGAGCATAGAAACATGTAGGTTGAAATTGCATTAACAAGAGTAAGTACAATTCTTATTCCATTACTCTTCTAAGACTGAACAGAGTTCTGCTAACAAATTAGCAGAGCTATGTGTTGTCATCTTTTATGAAGAAATGTGTATGGAGACATAAAACTTGTAAAAACAGTTCAGACAGATGGTTTCAGTGACTAAAGGCACGTTGTTGATTTGGTAAATTAAATTTAAAGGCGAAATGAAATATCCTGCTCACAAACAGCCATTCCCACGAGTCCTTTTTTAATGTGAATGTATATTTTTAGGTTACTTTGTGTTGCAGTATTTGTACTTTGCTTCATACCCCTGATGAGACCGCAAATCACTTACAGGTGGTTGGTTTAGGGCCTCAGTGAATTGCAATTGATTTATGTTACTGAGGACACAAATGAGTCACAATGTAAGATTCATGGTTTATAGTTTCTGATTACGATGAAGTCCTTCCGCCATTGTTTCCTATTCGGGACCGCCCGCCAACAAGGCGGCAGTCCCACAATAGTAATTAGGATGCAGCGGGTCCTGCTGGCTGCAGCACCCACCGCAATGTTAAAAAGGGATGTTTTACATATCCCTATACTATGTGACAGGTACCATGCCGTGCCTGTCACTTTGTACAGGGATATGTAAGGGAGCACCATAGGTGCCCCCTACACCCAAAGAAAAGTGCCAGGGTTGAAGGGGGGCCTGCTACGGGCCCCCAATGTCCATCCCCACCAGCCTTTTCATGGCGGGTGAACCGGCATGGAAAGGCTGGCGGGGAGGGGGCATCCTAATCCCTATGGCCACTGCCACCATTTTAGGGATTGGGAAGCCCTCTGCCACACCGGCGGGCTCAAGGAGCCCATCGGATATGTGGCGGTTGGGCTTTCCGTCCGTCTGCACACCACCCACCTTCAAAATCTGGCAGGCGGAAAAGCTGCTTAGGATGGCAGAGAGAACACCACTCACAGCCTGTTGGTGGCGGTCTCCCCGCCATCCTAATCAGTCCCTAAGAGCCTGATTTGGAGAAAAGTTGTTGAGAAAAGTTCTATAATTACCTGAGGAAAAACTAGATCTGAGGTGACTTTACTGACAGGATTTTCATCATTGTGATATGACGAGAGAGCATTCCATCCAAACACTTTTTTGTATACTTTTATAGTGGAGGAAGGCATTTTCTAAAGAAATATGAGCATTCTCCATTACCACCCAACTCTTAATCAGGGCATATGTCTCCATGTTTCTAAAACTGTATATTACGTGTTTTCTGTATAGCTCAGCAATCACCCGCTGACCGGTTTGTGCTGTTGATCCCCCGATGATATTGTCATCAGTAGTCAGTTGCCTTTAGTTAGAAGTTAGTGTTTGAAACAATACAAAGACATTATTCAATGAACAGTGGTTTGATTTGTAAACCATTGAGTCGTATTTAAGTTTCAGGTTTGGAAACTAGATTTTGCATTGATTTCAGTCAAATACATGTGTCCAGAACTGCCTTAGAGTTTGCTTCAGGAAGCATACTGAGAATTAGATCATTCACTATCTTGAAGGCAGATTTGCATGGATTTGCTCCTGCTTTTGAAGGAATTTTGATTGGACATTTCCACCCGTGCCCATTAAATATTTGCTTCCTTTTTGTGTCCTGATGAAGGACCCGTTGGACATCATTTATTTAACAGTTTCCTTTGCAGTGATATGTTGTCTGGTGAAACAGGGCTGCCTTAAGCCCCTAAGTAAAGAAGGTGAGGTGCAGGACTCAGGGTAATGCAATTACTGGAGGTCTCCAGGATTTAAAATGTTAAAGAAACTCTTTAGTCAAGTTACTGTGACCACAACTGTACTGGGAAAAATAAACCAGTGATATAAATGTTTAAATTGGTTGCCAAGCATTACAACAGGCTATATAAACTATACTGTGATTTGTTATAACTTTATTGGTGGTTACAACCAGTACACTAAGTCATACATTTTGAAATTCTGTTCCTGTGTTCAGATCTCAATGCTTAGTATGATAGGCCATTGTTTTTTATGAGACAGGACGGAGATTTGTCCATTGAGAATAGTGTGTTACAATCACTGAGGTCATTGTGAACAGCAAAACAAGAGTATTTTTTGTGCTGAAAATTGGATGTCAGACCACCTCTGATACAATGATATTGATATTTGTTTCCTAAGGGATTTTATGCAATTTTAATGCTGTCCTTACTTTTTGTGAGCACTAGAATACGCATAACAGATGACAGTTTTGCCAGTTTTAAAATATGGCTGTCTCATTGCCCTCCTTCACTGATCATATCCATGTTCATGTACTCAAATCCCTGCCAGCAAATCAATCTACACAATTTTCCATGCCCCCTACATAAACCAATTCGAAAAATGGCTTTCCACGCAGAGCTGCATCTCATACACAGTACTGCGTATATTCACATAATACAGGCCTGAAAATTGCCTACAGCATTTGAGAATTTTCGCATGTTTGTATGCTATGTTTAACACTGCAAATGTTGTCCGAGGCATAGCAATGCTTTAAGTAGTATTGCGTAAAACCAATTCTTAAATAACCCATTGCTACCGAACCTTATGTTTTCTAACTTTGTTAATCAGATACAAGTATGTTCATCCAAAAATAGAACAACTGAAACTAGTTATGTACACCGGGCTGCATAGTAAGAAATAATTAAGTGCAGTGAAAGATAATCCCAGACCGTGAACACTGTATAATTTTCGAGATTCTCCACAAAGCCAGTAACTATGAGTCAGGCAGAGTGAAATTACCTTACGACCTGCACAGTGTTCTGCATCTAGTTTTCCCAGGTGTGAGAACACAGGGCCTGATTTATGGGCTGGGAAAACACCTTAAAAAGTAATTTGAGGCTTTGGCTGCATTAGCAGTCAAGCCTCTGCCTCTGTCCCTGTCCCACTCAACCTTTTTCTATAGCAAGGGAGGAGTATCCAATGCTCCCCCTGCCAGTGGACCTTACCCCTTCTCTTCTCTACCTTACCAAACCCAGTCCATCCATCCCACAGTGCACCTGTGTACAGCTCACATTTACCACCTGCTCAGAAAGGTGAATACCATGGAATAGGGAATAACATGCACAATTCTGCCCACTAAAACCAGGTTGCACAGGTGTTCTCCAATCCGTGGAGATTGACTTGTAATTGCAGGGTACTTTCAGGGCATTACCTCACTGTAATGTTAATTTCATATCAGGAGTTTGCACCCTGCCAGTACCAAGCAACTCATTTTTAGGTCCAAAGTCTTTTTTAAATGAGGTTATCATTCAAAAGATAGGCTTGGTTTATGAGTGTCGAAATTTCTGCCGTAAACAACCCATGTTCCCCTGCTAATCATTAAGGCTCTCATTACTAGGTAGGAGATTTCACTCGGAATGCTAACTTCCAGTAGATTTCCACAGCTTGGAATTAGTCCCTCTTGCACCGGAATTACCCTGTTCGCAAACATCAGCCCTTATGATTTCGGGCCTGGAGACACCGGACATGACTTTGCTGTTTCAGCAGCTGGGGCTGCGGGCAGGACACAACCCACCCCCTCTTGTCCCTGCAGCAGTACGGGAGAGCAGTCAATGCCCCTCACAGCCAAAGAGAAATCTGCCTGCTCGCCAACCACCAAGACCCTTGCCTCGCCGCCCCCAAGGACATCCCACTTTCTGCCAGCTCAAAGCAAGTGGAAAATGACACTGTTTATTTCTCCAGACTTCCAGATTAAGCACCTGGTATGTCTGGGTCCAAGCAATTATTTCACATTTGGGAGAAAAAACACTCATAATCACAGGAATTTGGTGAATGGGTAGCAGCTGGAATTGTAGATTCCAACCACCTGGTATCGCAGCACCAAATTCTGGCCAATTCAGAATGAGGGTCTAGGACGTGGCACATTTATTTGGCTCTGGAAATTACATCAAGGGCATATCACAAAGTATTTATAATTGGTGTTATTTCATGCCTTTGATGGTTAGTAAGGGATTGCTTGATGACACCTTTTGTCACCATAATATGAAAGCAGATTTCTTAAAGTGTTAATGTGTGCAAAGTATGTTTGTGCTTATTTGATGTTTCATATTTTTGTGATGTATTGTGTTGTTTTTTGTGCTGCTGCGTTTTGTTTGCAATATTGCAATGTGATATTGTTGTGTTGCACTGTGGTTGTTGTTGCGCTTTCTGTTATTACTGTTTTTTGGGGCCTGTTATATTTTAATAGTGTTATGTTCCTTTGTATTATGTTATTGTTGTGGTTTGTTATTTACTTTATAAATGTCAACAACTGCTTCTACATTTGCAGCCAAAAGCAGCACATGCCTTAAAAGTTGCCATGGCAAGCATCATTTACCAGTGTCTATGGGGCATATCAACAACAACCGCCGATAATTATCGCTAAGCGCAATTATCGCCGGCTAGCGTTTATTTTTATCGCTGAGATAGCGTGCTATTAGCAGCGCTTATCTCAATAGCGATAAAAATCCTCAGGTTAAGTGGCTAACGTGAGATTATCGCTGGAAACCCAGCGATAATCTCACGTTAGCTTGTTGCTAGGGACAGACAAACTTAGCCATGATATCCTCCTTCCAATACAATATGAAAATCATATGAAAATCATACAGACAAAACAAAATTGCAACAACATTAAAAAGTGTCCATGAGATTACACCAATCGATACTGGACATATTTATATCACGTTAAAAACATGTACACAAACAAAGTTTTTTTAGAATTTATCTGACTGTTAGATTCTTTTAAAACAATCTAACAGTCAGATAAATTCACAAACAGCTTTTATATTAGATTCTCGTTTTTCTAAAAAAACTTTGTTTGTGTACATGTTTTTAACGTGATATAAATATGTCCAGTATCGATTGGTGTAATCTCATGGACACTTTTTAATGTTGTTGCAATTTTGTTTTGTCTGTATGATTTTCATATTGTATGGTCACTTGTTCATGTTGTAAGTCCTGTGCCTTTTGATTTATTGGTAATATCTATGTCATTTTTATCATGTTACAGCCCTGATGAAGTTCCCGTTGAGGGAATGAAACGCGTTGGCTGACCAACTTTTTACATACAAAACTTAAATGAAAATTAAAGTGGACACTTAGCTTAAAGAATCCTTTTCGGACTTTTCTTTTTCGTGCACCCCCGTTTCTCATTTTCTATGGTACTCGCTATTTGCTCATGCAATCTCCAATTCATTCCTATGGGCCTGGAGGCCCATAGGAATGATTGGGATGGCATTCCTTAATTGCTACTCGCTATTTGCTAGTAGCAATTAAGGAAAGTTAAGGAATCGCTATTTGAATAGCGATTCCTACATGCATAGCCTTTTGCTATTCCTTATTAGCGATTCCTTATTTTTCGCTAATAAGGAATCGCAAATGCCAATGTTGATGCATATGCCCCTAAGTTCCTAAGTTCATATTAGTAAAAGAACCAAAGTTGAGGCCTTCAATAAATGTAGCTCATGAACGATGAAATTGTGCTAAAATATAAATCCCGCATTGCATAGGATAATGTATTAATCTTTTGATTAAACGTATTGTATCGCTTCAATCATCTTGTAGTAAATTCATATAAGTTTAGGGTACTCATAAAAATTTGAAAATGCTACTATCACTTCCGTACAAATTTATATGTTTCTTTTGCATATCTTATGTTATTAAAGCACACATGTTTAAAGGTACATCAAGAGAAAGATTCACAAATGCAAATTTCAGCTAAACTTGTGTAGCACTTACTTTTCTTTTGTCATTTTCAGTGCACACGTTACACATTCTAATGTACTAATGTACTATTCATCCTAAACACGTGAAGCATTTAATTCTCACTTATGAATTTCTGTGTTATTGTTATTAGCACATTATCTAATCACTAGATCACATATCATGAAAGTGTTAACATTCACATCTATTCATTACTATTAAATGTAACACAAACTCGTTTCTAACATTCTGCATGCTTTTATGATGCAGTATCTAAATCAAAATTACATTTTGTCATTTTCTTGAAATATGGAGGTTATCACATGTTTTGTCATTCCACGTAAAGATGTGTTACAAATAATTTCTCTGCTAATTGTTGTAAATTAATTAGAGGAAAAACCTATGCTCTATCAACTGTTTCTTAAACATTGGAAGCTGTTATTCCAGACACGTCTGTTTGTGGTGAGTCCTTAAATATGGATTAGAGAGCACAATCCTCATTACGCCTAGTTCTCTCTGCATCTATTTAGAAAAACAATTAGCCATGTTGCCTTCATTAGAGGCACTTGAATATTGTGGGTTCACTTAAAAATCCTACTTCTTTACTTCTTTTCCCTTCAGGGATTTCCCTGACTCTGTGCCTTAACCCCACTAAAACCTCACACAGAGGGCTGAGCTCTACTGGAAGAAACCAAGAAATACAGGCTGTGACCACCCGGATGGCAGGCAGCAGGTAAGTTATGAATAAAACAAGAGTGAGAAGAATAGGTTGAAGTAAGTATATCCTATTTACTGCAAGCATTGCTGCCACGTCTTGTAATTCTAATTTTCTTCATAATGCAATAAGCTTAAACCCAATAAGTCACCACTAGTTGGCGCAGTAAACCCTCCAAAACACACCTACATTACAAATATGCAAAAAGGTCATCAAACGATAGTGAAAGCTAAAAATGAAAAACTCAAGTACCAGAGGGAGACAGAACTAACAACTGCAGCCTCCACATCCACATCCACATCCACAATCTGCATCTAGTAATGAACATGACAGAGGGGGGCCCAGCAGCTGCCCTAGAAAGAATCACCAGAGGATCTCCAGAAGCAGACTACCAGGACAAGCCATTATTGGACTGCCCCTGAACGACCAGGGGCAGGTCAACCACTTCTGATTTGTAAGAGTTGGCAATGAGGGAATAAACACTATCGCTCAGCATAGCAATAGAAGGCTTCAGCCCACTCTTCATAAGGACAATATTTATAAAGTCGCACAAGGATGGAAAGATGTAATTTATTCTTTGTAGAAAAAGAAGCCCTGTACATATCCAGACCACTCAAAGAAGATGAGCCCCCAAGACAAGGACAGAACCCTTTTAGAATAACACCATGACGGAAGGGAAATCCAGTGAAGTGTCTATGTCTTCCTTTGGAAAAGTGACTGGACTGTTGAACAGCATCTGCTGCGTTCCCTGAAAGCCCAACTGCACTAATTGTAGCTTTTCAGCATTCAAACCTCCAACATCATGCAAAATAAAAAGAGGAGAGACACCCCCGTATATATCACAGGACTTGAAATCAGGGACAACAACCAAGCCGGGGCCACCTACCCCATCCTACCAATAAGCGAAGCATAAGAAATCAAATCCAGAGCATCCACTAAAATGGAGCTATTAGAACCAAAGCCCTCACTTACATGAGGTTGAGAAGGATCATGGGAATCAGGGTTCAAGGATAGAAATATTTAGTCACCAATTTCTCCCATAGTGAGGCAAGCAAGCCCAGAACTGTATGGCAAAATCTATTTCATAGACCCTTCAACCCCACTTGTGTAAGGCACAGTGCCCAAAGTAAATATAGCCTGCCCACTGTCCATTTCAAAAAGGTGCACAACCATAATGGTAACCACTATTCTCTTAGTCAAGAGCTTAATCAGACATTCTAGACAAGAAAGACTCTAATCCTCTAGCAGCTAATTTGGCCACAATATTATCTATTCCCACTAAGGGTGGTAATTGCCGACACAATGAATCTGCCACTGTCAATTTGTCCAGTACCTCTCTCCCCTGGCATGTGGCACCCCGACCTAAAACACTGGCATCCATCATGAGCATGCAGGGGTAAGTGGGGCAAGATCCACCCCTTCATAAGATGGTAGAGATGAAGCCACCATTAGAGAGCAATGTAGTGTCTGTGGTTTTGGCAGCACCATGGTGATGTCCCATATATCTGGATACCTAAACTACAGATATGATGCAGTAAGTGTTTCATATGATATCTTACCCAGGGAACCAAGAAGACTTTTTGTCCTGTGCTTTGAATTTTGAATCCATCCATTGCTGAAGCTGCACCAGTCTCCAAAAGAGACATGAACTTTCTGAAGTACCTGTATCCTGCATACTGGAACAAACATCTTGCCCACAACTGTGCAAAACTCCACTCTAATGAATTGCAGTAATTGGGATCACTAACTCTGATCAGTAAGCCTTGGGATCGGAGGATAGAGTACACATTCACATAATTAAATGCTATGTGAAGTAGAGCATGAATCAATAAGTCATTCAAGTAAAGGTGAGTCATAATTCCTCCCAAAGGAAAAGCTCCACCAGAGGAGCCAGTTCTTTAGTCCAAACTCTGGGTCCCACCTTGAAGCCAAAAGCAAGACTACCAACTGATAATGCGTGTCTCACATGGCAAATCAGAGATACTTCTGGAGAGGTCTCCAAATCGGGAAGTGCAGATAAGCATCCTGGACATCTAGGTTTTGACTCACATAGCTGGAATGGAGGGATCTCCCAAATTAATTGACCAGAGGGTGTTTTGGCATCACTCCATGGTGTTACAAACTAGAAGGCTCTCAGTCTTTTTAGCATTGAGCTTGAAGAAGTATTGTGACATCCATAGCAGATCTTCAAGCAGACAGGTGGCCAATGAGGCTGTGGAAATGGGAGCCAGGTGATTTGGACACATTATCTATTGTGTCATTAGCATGTGGGATTGCTAGGCAACTGAATTATCTAATCAGTTGGTCTAATGGCTACACAATGTTAAATAACATTGGGGAGAGAGAGGAGGCCTGTGGAATTTTGCAGGCGACATCCCGTGAATAAGAATGACATGGTGAAAAGGCCACTGCCTTAGTCCATCCTTTAAGGAAGGAGGAAAAGCAGGCTAGGACAAATCCTTCAATACCAATTTGTGTCTGGTGGTTAAGTAGTACATAATAGTCCATTGTATCGCAGGCTGACAGGAGATCAAGCAGGGAAAGAGCGGCAGAGTCACCGTGATCCAATATGGTCTGCCAATCATCAACTGAGGGTTCGATTCCAGTCTCCATACACTGACCAGAATGAAAGCTTAGCTGCCACCAATCAACATAGTTGAGTTCGTCAAAGTAGCAACCTGATTGCTTAGCTACAATATACTCGGTAATGATGAGTTTTCCTAAGGCTGAGAGTAATGTAATAGTGCAGCTATTTTTGGTCACAGCCACATACAAGTTGTCGTTTTTATGAAATAACAACTCCTGACTTCCATTCTGGAGGTATTGTGGTGATTAAAGACCAAATTGATGATCTGTGTCAAAGATGGAACAGTAGCATGTGAGCAGGACTGGAGGAAAGAGAACGAACAAGGATATTTAGGAGAGCCTGATTCAATTAGCTTTAAGACAGATGTAAGTTCTGGGTGGTTAGTGGGGAAAACGTTTGCCCAAGATTGTGAAAAATAAAGGGTACCATCTGTTTGAGAAGTGCTGGTGAGTGGAGTGCCAGCTATTTACATGCTTATACATGTTCTTAATGGTTAGAGGGAAAGAAACGTGCTAGCCTTTTGCAAAACAATCATGTGAAGGAGAAACAGTAGTGGTAGTACATTAAGGTCAAAAAATGGCTTTAGAGTCTGAAAAAGGACATCATATCTTTTGGTATGCTCAAAAATGCAGTTGCAAAGGTAGTCTCCATCTTTTTTCCCATTTTAACACTATGCCTTAAGTAAAGTGCACAGTACAAAATTGGAACGACATGGAGGGCTAATATCTGACTGTAGACTAATAGAGTTGAAAACGCCGAGCATTGTTTAATTAGCGATTTATTGTTCTCAAATCTTGTCTGAAGTTTAAACGCATCCAAATATTTTAGTAATGTGTAGTGACCAGGAACATTCATAGATATCCCATTTGAAGACATTGATAGTTCCTCAATTGTAGTGAGAAATTCACAGAGCATTAAAAATGCCCCTCCAGGCTTTAAACCATACAAGCACTGATGTCCTAGCATTTAGACATTTGCAGAGCTTTGAAATTGCACATAAGCTATCCAACATTTACACACTGAAACATCTCAAAAGTTCTAACAAGTAACAATGTATCTCCTGCTGGGTTTTTGTAATGCACTGCTATCCCAGCAGTGACACATTATTGAGCTCTCACAAAGAAATTGTTTTCTGAGTTTCAGGTCCGAAATGTTCCTATATGCAACCTACAACCTTTAGGTTAATTGGACAGGAAAATACTTTTTGGTCCCATTTTTTTTTTAAACATTGGGTGGAGAAACCCCCTCCAAAACTCTCAGTGGGAGACCCTAGACTCCCTCACTGATTGGTGTCCCACTCTTGTGGCCTACTCATTGACAAAGACATTGTGACATGCTCCCCACACTAAAGTGATGGACATCCCTGATCTCTTCCATTTGGGTATAAGCCCTCAAAGCACAAATGTGGTCTTGAGTTGGGTAAGGAGGGCATTGTGGTCGTCCGTGTTGAAGGCAACAAACATGTCTAGGAAATGTGAGCCACTTCTTTGAACATTGTCCCCAACATAGAGTTAGTTCCTGATGTTTATTAGGGCACTTTTGGTGCCTTATCTAAGGATGGAATGTAAGTCACAAAGGTGGTAATTTCCAGATAGAACCAGAATTAGAACGTGAGTTATATAGTGACTGAAGCTTCCAGGGTGTTGGTAATGATGTGTATATATGGTATTGGTCTGTAGTTTGGCGGCATGTTTAGGTCAGCGGTGGGTTTCTTGAAGAGTGATGTGACAACATAGAGTGATGTGACAACATTGGCATCACTTAAGAGTCACCAGGAGTCTCAACTGCGAACCCACGGGCTGACATTCATCTTGGTGCCCCCATGCACTCCTGTGTTCCCATGATTAAGAAGCCAAACAGAAACTACAAGAGAATAAAAGGTAAACTGGGTTCTAAATAAATTTTCACTTGCTGCAGTCTTCCAACCTCTTTGCTACTTTCTTAGTTTCTAATGAACATACCGATGTCTGTTGAGAGCCTAAGGTTTAGGGAAGAGGTCGGTACACCCACACTTTGCCGCCTCTACCCTAGTCTCTGTGGGGCCTGTGATTGTGTTACAAAAGACTCGATATAGGCGTACAAGGGATATGAGCTTTTCCTTCCTCTAACTTCAGAGAAGGAAAAGAGATTTCTCTGTGCCATGTGCTTCTCTTATTTGGTTTGAATGATGGAGTGGATGGGAGGTGCTGGAATGCTATGTTTTCGACTTGCATGTAAAAGGTGCCAGGAGAGCTTGAGGACGCAGAAGTTTTGTTTACTGTGCAAGTCGCAGTTCTCTCTCTGCAGTTAGCAGATACTTCAGAACTGCAGAGCACAAGATTACAAGTCTGGACCTAAGCCCTTGCAAGGCCCCATGAAATCTTTTATGTTTAGATGCTTGCTCCTTATTTCTGTTAATATTGTAGATCATTTTAATATTGCTTTATGTTGGATTAATACATCACTATACACTTGTGCATCCAGATCATTTGTACCCTGGCACCTAGACATATGTATCAAGTAGCTGTTGTCTTTAAGTGGATGTGTCATGTGTTACTGTCTAAAATATTAGTGGTGGCATTTTGATATACCTCTGTAAAAAGATTGTTGTCCAGTGATTTTCTTTTTTGAATTTTGATTCTCGACCATTGGAGAAGTAATTTAGCTTGGGTAGACATTGCTGATCTGGGATGAATTTTTCTGGAGGTCATTTTTATAAATGGAGGATGCGTAGCAGTGATGATGTAATATTTCAGGAACCATGAGACCTATATAATTCATTTATGTGTCAAAACATAGGTTTTGGGGGTCAAGCAGTCTCATAGAGATAGAAAATAACTCCTCAGAGCAACAATTCCGCCATTTTCCAAAATGGCGGCTATAATAGAGTAATTAGAGACATTTATGGAAACACATAATAATGTTTTTTAATCCTTTTATGTATACACCAAACAATGTTTATGATCTGAATATTAAAAAAATAATAATGTTTATCGCTCCTGTTTTAGAGACATTTTCGTAGTTCACCTAATTTATTTGTTTCGGCAATTGCTAGTGGTACATTTGCAGAATGTTAAACATTTGAGAACAGCATATCGACAGGGACATCTTTTTGTAGCACAGGCTTTGCAAGTACATGTACGTGTAAGTTCTGTGGGTGGAGGCTTTAGACATTTCGTGGGTTTTAGCACCCATCAATATCTTCCCAACAAAAATCTTTCTCTACATATGCATGAGCCAAAACATCTACATATCTTCTGATCAAGTAGAAGTCTCTTTTATTGTGTCCACGCACAGAATATGACGTCAGTGGAAGATCTCTTACCGGGAGTGATCTCTTGAACTCATTGTACCGAAGACAGTCAGAACTCATTTTCTACACACGCACAAGGTATTTTTCTACATCTTCAATGTCACATTCTTCTTCTGTCTCAGCAAATCCTTTTAGAAACTTCACAGGTTCAGCAGTTAAAGCTCCACACTGTGTTGCAGTTTTGCTCATAGTGTCGTCATCCGTAAGAATATGTTTGTTGATAAGAACACTGGGCTTCTCTGGATCAAGTTGTTTGTACAAAATATGAAGCAGGATTAAGTGTCTTTTCTCGCCTGTTCCATAACGTATCCATAACTCGGACAATCCTTGACTTATGAACATTGAAACAAATCTAAGTAGCACAATAATAACATCTGTGTCATTTGACAGCACAATGACTCAATTGGACCCATTTCGAACAGCCCTCTCAACATGTGGCACAATACGAAGGTCAGCTTCCTCCAATTTGCTGTTAAGTTCTTGAACAATATGGGCGGTACCCTTTGAATATATCTCCGCAGACACCAAACGCTCTTTGACAATTATTTTATTTGCAATAATTGGAAATTCAGTGTTCACTGAAGCATCAGCAATGTTTTGGCGATTTAACATCTCCAAGTTCATCTTGTTTCATGTTGATGACCAGAATGTATCAAGTTGCACAGGTATAGGTGTCAAGTTTTTTGCTACAGGCAAGGTCAATTGTTCCACTTGTAGACATTCGTCTGATTCTCTCACATTCTTTGACGGATAAGTCAAGATAACTGTCAAAGACAATGTGCAGTTTTTGCAAGGTGCACACTGACTTTGATATCTGTAGAACAGTCTGAACGACCTCTCTGAAGTTATGCATGGATGAAATGTTGTGCTTTTGCAATTGTGACATATAGTCCACAAAAGCAGCTGTTCTCAATGAGGATATCTTTTCAAATTGAAATTATTCAGGTGAAAGGTTTTTTTGAGCTCTTGTATGAGTTTGCGTTTCACTGGTTTGGTTGCAGCGTCTCCATCAAATAATGCGTTTGTTCAAAGAAGATCATGCAACAGAATATCCTTGATAAGTTCAACCCTTTCTTTTGCTATATACATCTCTCTATGTGATAGCAAAGGTTTTTTTTGTAACCTGTTTGTAGTGGCTGATTGGACAAAACTCTTACCATGGCAATTAAAGCTTGGAAGTTAACCTTTAGTGATTTTGTCATACACCTTTTTCTCTTTCAGTACAAATCTCTACTGCTTAGTTCTGCATATAGGTTTGATCTATGTTCCAGGACATCTAGTAGATGTGTCTTTATATCGTTATCCACATATTGTTTCATCATGAAGTTGTGTAGTCACACGGGCTCAGTCATTTCAAAGGCGTTTCCTTGCTACTCCAGAGTATTGTCCTTATTGGAGAACTCAAGCTAGCCACTCTCAATGGCTATTCCCTATGGTGGCAACAGATTAACCCAGAGAAGCTTTTAAAACAACTAATCCGCAGCACCGGGCAAGCCTTTGAGATTTGTCTAAACGATACTTCACAGCCCAAGGAGATTGCCAATTCCTTTTTGTCAATCTCACTGACTGTGAAGAAGAGTCTCCATATCACTAGGAAAACCAAAAGGGACAGGAGTGGTTGGTTTGACTCATCATGTGATATGGCTAACAAGAAACTAAAGGAAGCCTTACATAACAATCCAAGAAAGAGTAGAGGGCCAGTCCTGTAGATCAGCTTATACACAGGTGGTGAAACAAAGGAAAGCATGACTAAGAGAGGAGGCATGGGATGTTTTACATGAAGTCAGTACTAACAAAGACAATAATGCATTCTGGAAGGTAGTTAACTCCGCACCATTGAGGGAGGATACTGGTCCTGGCATCGTGGTTGCGATACCTGACGACGATTGGGTAAAACATTTCTCTGGATCCTATTCTCTATCTCCCCCAACATTAGACTCTGTACAGGCACCTAACTCTAATGAAGGTATAGCTATAGGTCAGACCTCCTTTATTACATCTTTTAGCTTGGAGGAAGTTAATAGAGCAATAAATACGAGGAAAGGGGGTAAGGCACCCGGTCCTGATGCTATCCCCGTGGACCTGTACAAGGCCAACATTGCCCTGTGGGGACCTGTATGAACTGTTGTTTTGAGAGCCTGCTGTAAGATAGGCTTTCTCACCACATGGGCGGAATCAATAATAGTTCCGATATATAAAAAAGGTGACCGACATAACCCTGCCTGTTACAGGCCGATTTCATTGCTTGACTCTCTAATGAAGATCGCAGGTAGAATTATTTTAAATAGACTCCAAGAGGGGGCAGAATCTCAGGGCATTTTTTCCAACCTCCAATATGGGTTTCGTACTGGGGTGGGGATGATAGAACAGGGACTCTTAAGTATGTTACTGTGCAAATATATTAACATCAAGAGAGGGAACTTAAACCTGGGATTTGTAGACCTGTTTGTCCACTTTCGGTTGCGTAATTCATTCTAAGTTATGGACAATTATGTTAAATATGGGAGTGGAGACATCAATTGTTTCCTTCTTGAGAGACCTGTACATAGGTACGAATGCCAGGGTTAGATATGGGATTATGGGGGAATGTACTCAGCCCTTCAGTGTGGAGAGAAGGATAAGTCATGGCTGTGTCCTAGCTCTTTTTCTTTTTTCACTTTATATCAACAACATAGGCACAGCCCTAACCTTGCACTCTAAAGAACTAGCTCAGGTGGGCTAGCAGCCTTTGCCTGCCTTTCTCTATACTGATGATGCTGTTTTAATGGCCCACACCCCCCTCTTCCTGCGGTCAGTACTCAATGATTTTGTTGATTTTATACAGCACCTTGATTTGCGAGTGAACCAATCTAAATCATTTATAATGAAGTGCGGGAGGAAAACTGGCATCTGTCGGAATATAACAATTTTGGTTACCCCCGTAGAATTTACAAACACTTTTTCATATTTGGGAGTATTATTTGATAAAGAAGGTAGATGGAATCGTGCTATCTCAGCCAGGGCACTACTGTTTAGAAGTGCTTGTATGGCTTTATGAAAACTTGCCATTAGGCTGGGCACAAACCCCCCAAAGAGATGCTAATGATCCATAAGGCTAAATGCATTAGCATAGCATCATATGAGGCGGGTATATAAGGGCATGCAAAATGTACGGCGCTACAATTAGTGAAAATTAGTTCCTGAGGTAACTGCTTGCTACGCCCAAAAGTGCCTCTCCATTTGTGTGCCATGCTGAGCTTGGTGCCTCGTTCCTCACTGACTTAATTAAGATTCAATCTATGTTATTGTGGCACAAAGTGTGGACATCAGAATATACTGTGTTAAATCCTTCTATTTTAGGGGATTGCTTAAAATTAACCTTGCATACATGTATGTCATGGCTGACATACATACAGCGCTTCTTTCAAGACCTGAGGCATCCAGACTATTTTAACAACCCTGAATCTCTAGTAGAAATTGGATGGAAAGATTTTAAATCTGAATGTATTACTCGTCTGGAGAACATAAGACTGTCTGCCAAACTGTTAAAGCTCACTGTTCTGAGAAATCAGCTTATCTTATCCATTTATGATATGCAGCCATACTTGAAAGCCGTACCCAACTCTAGGCACAGATTTGTCCTGACACGTTTTAGAATGGACATCTTTCACCGAATGGTTAGTTTTCCTGAACCTTATGACTGATCTCCAAATATGGGTAATTGTCCTTGGGACAATACAATGTTACAGAGCAAAATGCACGCCGTACGTTTTTGCAAATTTTATAAAAAGTGGAGGAAACATTATATTTTAAGGACATTAAGGTACACTCAATGTCGCCCAGCCTATCTTTTTCTACAAACATTAGCCAACATTGATATCTTGTGATAGATTGTCATGCTTTTTATGGGGTGTTTTTTATGCTAGGAAAAGTATCCCGACAACTGATGCGAGTAATTTTGTATGATACTGGATTAATAAGCAGAAGATAAATGCTTTTTACTAATTATTTATTATTTATAAAATATGTTTTTTAGCAAAAAGAAATTCTATGAACTATAATAAGAGACTTGATTAAGAATGTATGGCGGACCCTGATCTGAGGTTTCTTTTCTCTTTATATGTGAAATGAATTTAATTGTTTTTATAAGTATCGTTGTAAACAACATGGGATTTATTATTGTATTTTTATTGTATTTCTTGGTGCGCTTTTATGATCTAATTTATTTAGATCAAATAAAGCTGTTACTTGACTTGACTACTGCATGATATGAAGAAGGCTGTCAACATGTTTATTAAAATGTTCCCCTCTCTTTCCCTTAAGTTCATGGTGAGAAACAGTTTTATGATGGTCTATTCATTTCAAATTTATCATCTCTCTGAAAACATTGCAAATAGAAAGGACTTCATGGTAAACTCGCTGCAGTGAGCAACATATTTACTTTTACGTGTCTGACCAACAATTCCCTTGGAGCTTTTCTGTGGTCTCTGGGTCGTCTGTTCCAGTTTCATATCTGGAGCCACCCTCCCTCACTTTCTTTCACCACAAAATGTCTTTAGATTCATTTTTTGTAGAGGTAGGGTTTTTCCAACTCTAGCTTCTTCACTCTTTCCAAATACCAGGACCCATATCTCAGGCAGTTTATGCAATCAAATTCGTGAATCACAGTAATCAGTGACTCCACTTGCAGCTCCCAATCACCTTCTCGCTCAGCATGTACCAAGATTTTCACTAGAGCTATCATATGTAAAACATTTCCCTAGTACTTGCAAAGTTCTGATATTTCTTCACATTCTACAACTTGATTTTCAGGTTTTCTGATTTTGAACTGAGTGCATTGAACATTGCCTGGCTTTGCATTATGTCTGTTGAATGAAGTGCACCCTATGACTTGTTCACTTCTGAGATAAGATATTCAAAACCCTAATTTGTCATTCTTGTTCCAGAAAGCATTCAAACGCAATGTTTCTATAACCTCAGATATGATGAGCATACCTTGTAATGAACTAATGAACGAACATAATGAGTTCCACTCAATACTGACTGGACAGTTTTGCTTCCAAAGATTTCACCCTTAATAAGTGCATCGACTATGCCACGTCCACTGAGATAACTTCCTGCATACAGCAATGCAACTTTTGTAGAAAATGCCCATCATTGCATAAAGATCATCAAATTCTACTGGATTGCTCATAAAACTGTTAGCTACAATACGGAAAACACCTTAATCGCAGAAAATTGTCAGGATAGGCTAGTCTTCAAGCTGAGAATGCACATTTTGGAATGTTTTAGAACTGCGTACACTGTTGCGTAGTTTGTGACTCGAGATTGTGCTACTGGTAAAAACCCAACCTTCTTTGGTGAGACAGTATTCTGCGAGATCATAGCATGAATTCCAGCCCCCAGAAGAACTGGCTTTTCTTCATCCTTCAGTCCGCACCGAATAAGCAATATTATAACTTCAGTTAAATCAGCTTTTCGGACCGCAGCATCAGGTAGAATAAAATCCATGCCCTTGGCCACTTTGATACTTTCTGGTAGATTTGGACGTGTTGATGGCTGGTAGTGATTTTGCACATGTTGGCAAGGCAGTTGGGTTATAAGTTTGCAGCTTTTTTTGTTTATGCCTACAGCTGACATAGCTTGTTTTCCAGCAGATACTTTGTTGGTACAGTCTTGAAAAGGCACCATGTCAGTATCATGTGTGCTGGATACTGCTGTGGTGCCTTTTTCAAAACTCTACCAATGAATTAGTTGATGGATGACAAGTTGTCTTCAAAATCAAAATTATCAAGAGCAGCAATTGTAAATCCTTTTCTAGTAAAGTGACTTGGAAGTGGTGTGCTGTCGGATTCACAAGATATTACAGCATGAGCTGCTAACAAGTTCCTGCTCTGTACTATGTCATTATAACTTGTGATACACCAATCCAATTCACTGAAGTGATTGGCTCTCTACTTTTGCTCTTGTCATAGATTGCATGGGCAGTCATCAAGTGTAGCAGAGTTATCTTTTTACCATGATGTAATTTATAAAACATGATTTGGAAAAGAAAGCACATTTGCACAGCATAAGCCTATCTTTTCATGGGATTGTCTTCCACTTCTTCGCTTATATCTTCAAAGCTATCATCAATGTTGTTGACTTCTGTTCCGAACTCAAGAACTTTTGTTTGTAACAGTTTACTCTGCTGATATTAAACAATGATGTAAAACATGGTAAGATAATAGCAGGCATTCTTGTCGACTCCCATGATTTGTGGAGCTCTGGGGTGTCACGAAAACTGTCATTAATTCTAAAATCTAAATCTTTCTGGATGTTTCCTAAAATAGCTCCTGCTGATTTTAGTGCATCCTGTAATCTTATTTTGACAGCAAGAACTTCAGGAGTCAGATCAGCTGAGAACACTATTAGTGACTCATTCTTTTTGTCAGAGTGACAAAAACGAATTCTGTCATTGTTCATTCTCACTAGAGAAATCTTAATTTCATTATGAATCAATACATTTTCATCAGTGTTGACCATTATTTCTCTGACCTCACTGGGTGTGAACCCATAGCAAGCACTGAAGAGGGGCTCCAAAACTTAATTTCCTTTTTCATAGAGTGCAAACTTAACTGAAGGCCGGCAGTTACATTGCTACTGGGTACTCATTATACATTCATATTTTATAATGTATACAGGCATGCAGTTCGCTCTGCAATACGAACACGCTGCAGATAAATTCACCTTGCAGTTTAGATGAGCTACTCAGGTGAAAACTTCATCTTGGAAGAAACTAGCTGCAGATACAAACATGTTTGCCTTTTGTGACTCACACACTCGGTACTTTGATTTTTCATCAATCTTTTTCGCCCTTGTTGTGGCTAAACCACAGAAAACGCATTGACGGTCCTATGCTTTCTGATCAGTTTTTGAAGGTGGACGAGTTGTAGCCATCGATCTTCTAAGTGGATGGGCATTGGGTTTGTTTGTTATTGCTTTCTCAGAAGACTGAGATTTCTGTTGTGGTTTCTGCTATCTTTTGACAATTTTTTCCAGGCTTCTTTCCATTGTATACAACTTGTAGCACTCGTGTTGGTACAATGACAAAATATTTGATCCTCTTCACCCATCAGTTTTAATGTTTTGTGAACTTCATCTTGCTGTATTTCTGCAGCATCTCAAACTCTTTTCTGTTCTGTTTTCAGATGATATTAGCTTTTCTTTCGGATTAGTTTGGCATATGACACATTTTTCTTTGTTGAATGAGTCCTCATATGTTGTAGTTAGCAATACTCTATCAGAAGGTATAGAACCTCTGCTACTACCTGCTTCGCTCATGTTTACGAATTTGAATCAGTGGAAAACTGAAACAAAAACAATTTTAAAATAAATTACCAATATGATGGCTAAAACACATTATTATAGAGCTGTCATTTTGGAAAATGACGGAAGGGTTTCTCTGAGGAGTTATTTTCTGTCTCTTTAAGACTACTTAGCCCCCAAAACCTATGTTTTGACATGAAAATGAAGAATACAGATCTCATGGTTCCTGAAATATTATATCTTCACTGCAACACATCTGCCATTTTTAGGTCTTGCCTAAGCAGCGCATGTGCAGTTTTCTAGACATGTGGTATTCAGTCTATGGGCTTTAAACACGCTCAGCACTTTCCATTGGTTTTTTCATCTGCTTTTACAAATTCCTTTGCTTTTGCTGGTCAATTGCATACATTTGTCCCACTTTAGGGCTGTTTTGTTCAAGCCTGAAGATCGCCCCTACTACATGGATCCTTTCACTATGGGCCATATGTTTTGCTTCAGTGCGCTAGTTTATCTTTCCGCTCTTTCTCACTGCTGGCCCAGTACACTTAATCTTCCATGCCATTCCCACAACAACACCTCTCATTTTTTACATTGCCTGGGCTTGTGTGCTTGGAAGGTTATTTGTTGTTTTTCCTCCAAAGCAGACCCTTTCCACGACTTGACACAGCACAGCCACATGCCTTTATATATTTTTTAATGGCGCTGCTTTCACTTTGGCCTTGTGTACTTGGAAGGTTCTTTTTTTACTTTCCTCTAAAGCAGACCCCTTCCACGCCCCAACACAGCATGACCGCGTGCCTTTATTTATTTATTAACGGTGTTGCTTTCACTTTGGACTTATGTGCTTGGAAGATTTTTTGTAGGCTTACCTCCAAAGCAGACCCCTCCCACGTCCCAACACAGCATGGCCGTGTGACTTTATTTATTTATTAATTGCACCATTTTCACTATGGGCTTGTGTGCTTGGAAGTTGTTGTTTTTTTGCTTTCCTCCATAGCAGACTCCTCCCACGCCCGACACAGCATGACCGCATGCCTTTATTTATTTATTAACGGTTCTGCTTTCACTTTGGGCTTGTGTGCTTGGAAGGTTGTTTTTTGGCTTTCCTCCAAAGTAGACCCCTCCCATGTCCCAACACAGCATGGCCATGCACCTTTAGTTATTTATTAATAGCGTCGCTTTCATTATGGGCTTGTGTGCTTGGAAGGTTGTTTGTTGGCTTTGTTCAAAGCAGACCCCTCCCACATCCCGGCACAGCATGGCCGTGCGCCTATATTTATTTAGTAACGGTGCCCCTTTCACTTTGGGCTCGTGTGCTGATGAGAATAGTGTTGTCCTTTAAGTGTTACTTGTGTTGTTTCTAGGCAATTAGCCGGGGTTTTTGCTTTCTCATCTGAAAGCTTGCACTAATGTATTTGTGTTTTCATCTTCAAGCTGGATGGTCATCTTCACAACTAGAGACTGTCTGTCAATGAAAATAAAAGGTAACCCGGGACTAAACATGTTGCCACAAAATGTCGAAGGCCTGAATGATTTAATAAGAAGGGGTAATAGAGCTCTCAATTCATCATGTCATTTGTGAGCTCATCAGTCAGTTCTCATGTCAGTGTGGTTCTATGCTCACAATACTCCATGCATGACTATACAGTACCTCTACAAATAGCAAACAACATACATCCACTTCACTACAAACAAAAAACATAAGTAAATACCAATATAATTTACAACACTAGTAGCTCCAACTTTCACAAATGCGAGACCGATTGCATTGCAATTGCTTGTTAAAAATGTTGTCAAGAAAAATTTGGCCGAGATCAGCAACGTCTACCTAAGCTAAATTTCTTCCCTAATGATCCAAAAAACACAAATCAAAAATGAAAAACTCTGCACAACAATTTTTGTATGGAGATATATTAGGGGGACGGGATTATATGGGGAGGAGTGGCATCTATGTTGCAGTTTGTGTTTATGGCAGGGAAATTATGTAGCTTTTGATAGTTGACATGGTTAGATGGGGCAGGTCAAATAAGCTGTTGTACTACTGCTACTGCTTGCTTTTCTGAGGTGTTAATATGAGTCCAGTAAGGAGAGATGCAGTGGCCTCCTCCTGATGGTGCTGCCAACCTCACTCATCTCCATGGCTGCATTTATGTTTTCTGGACTGCTGGGGCTTTTTTTCATACTGTAAATGCAAGATGCAGTCAGGGCGAAAACTGGACCAGGTCCTTTCGTGTCTGAGACCCGCTGGTAAATAAAAACGAACATTAAAATGTACTCTATTGGGCCTTATTTGCAAGTCCTTAGCCCTATTGGAAAATAACACTGATTCATTTTTCAACAATTAATGTAAAAAACTTTAAGGTATTCCATGTTAGTGATATTGTTTCTGTTTACATTTGACATCGGTTGACTTAATTTTGCACCAAAATAGCAGACAGGGGGCAAATATAGGGCTCACAAAAATGTAGTTACCGGGCCTCATGTAGGTAGCCAAATACCGGTCGGTAACGGCCGATTTTCGGTAAATATGCCGTTACCGACCGGTATTCAGACAAGTGAGATGTAGGAGTCCAAAAACCACCTTTCGGTAAATATGAGGCGGTAAATACCGAATCATATTTACCGAATACATACTTAACGAATCGGTAAATATGAAGTGGTAAATATGAAGTGGTAAAAATCAAAATGACATGTAGGAGCACTCGGTAATTAAGAAATCCAAGAAAATCGGTAAATAAGAGTCGGTAATTAACACGGATTGAAAGCAGGTGGTAACCATCAACAGTGCATATTAGCAATCCCAAAATGCAACAGCGTGGACAACATGGCCGCTATGTATGTCATTGCAAGGCGCCTACGTCTACAGGCAGCAGGACTGAGGGTTTGGCGACGGGAGGAACGCATCTACAGACAGCGCATCACACTATTCCAGCTGACTGATGCAGAGATACATGAGAGGTACAGGCTACACCCCGAAACCATCATGGACTAATTCAGGGACCTGCACCCACTCCTGGACCAGCCAATAAGATGGGCGCACGCCATACCCCCACATGTGCAGGTGCTCTGCTGCCTACATCTGCTGGCATCCGGCAGGTAGCAGGTGGTGATAGCTGCGGTGGGTGGTGTATCCCAGAGTTGCCTGTCACGTGTATTCAGGAAGTTCCTGGATGCCATGATGCAGAGAATGCACCACTACATCAGCTTCCCCAACACACAGGCTGCACTGCAGAAAACAAAAACAGACTTTCAACACATGGCACAGTTCCCCCATGTCATCGGCTGTATTGATGGTACACACATCCCAATCTGTCCACCAGCTGACACAGAGCACATCTACAGGAACAGGAAGTGCACCCACTCCATCAATGTGCATACCGATTTGAATGATTTTGTTAAGGGTCCTGTGGGTGGCAGAACCAAAAGGTGGGCGTATGCTATTTATTTGACAGGCGAGGAATGTACCACAACACCAGACCATTCCTTGGTATGTAGGCACATTCAATTACACGGCGCATGCAATGTACAAGCCCCGAATTTGGCGTGCGTCCTACGAGGTATCCCAGTGCCTGTGATTACACCTCCTTTCACGCTGCTTGCAAACGGTAGTTATTCAATTTTGAATAATGAAGCTTGCTGCGGGATGTTAGTGGGAAACCTAACTGTCTCGCAGAAAGTTGTCTGCTGCATTAATGTTCTTTTCCACCCCCGCATGGGCGGCTGGATGTTTCCATCTGGCCTTCGATTCCAACCTTGAAAGCAGAGTTCAACAAGTTGAGCAGAAGAAGAGCGCTATTGTCCCACAAAGAGGTGCCTTTGACTTCCTCTCGTGAAACATTTGTCCTTCACGTTGCTAATACGCGCACTGAGGTACAGGCGCTTCTGAATACTGACCTCCCCCTACATTTCGGCTCTTTGATCCAAACTATTTCCAATGCCTCGGCCACGACCGGCCTGGCTCATTTTTTTAACTTGTGGGCTCGGGTCTCGTGACCTCTTTCCAAACTATTTTTGGTGTGATTCCGGCATTTTTTCATTCACTTTTCTCGAGCATCTTTGGAGGTGTCCCGCTGCTTCTGGCGCTAGTGGCAGGTGTGCTGCATTTCCTTTTTCTACTCCGGAATGGCTGGTCCTTCTGTGCCACACGAGCACCTGTCCCGTCTGCATCTTCTTCGTGATAGGATGCTTGACTTTTATGGTACTTTGCCATTGGCGACTTTGAGCCTGGCTTATGGATTATCCTTCAGGTATTCCTACTTCACCTGCGTGCAACCTGTATTTCACTGCCTGGATTGTCCCTTTGAATGGCCTCTGGATTTGTGCCTGACCAACACGGTGTCTCCGGTGCCGGATTTCGATCGACTGATGAGGCCCTTAGTGTCTCACGAGTTGGCCTGTTCTGGTGTCCGGATTATGGCCTGTGGTGCGGCGCATGGTATCCTGGGTAATTGGGACATATCAACTGCTGCCTACGACTTCTTGGCTATGAGCTATTTGGAGGAACATTCCGGTTGCCCTCTGATTGTGCTAGAGGCTCCGATGGTTGGAGAACACGTATGTTCCTTTTCTTTACTTAATTGGATGGCTGAGACTTTTAGTGGCCCTGCAAACGATTTTTTGTTGGAAGCAGTGGCCACATATGCTGCCTATACATTCATGGATTAACTGGACTGTCGTCCATTGCGCCTGTGCTACTGGACAGCACCCTGGCGCAACATTTATTTCTTTTATTTATCTTTTTTCTCTTCCTGATGGTCGTTTTGAGTTTTTTTATATACTTGCTTTTTTTGATAGAATTCTATGATGCTATTTTATGTAGTTTCGGACTTTTGCACAGCATTGGTTACGCCTTGTTCTGCGCTGACTAAACTGAACTCTGCGTTCTCTCTTTTCTTGCCTATTAAATGGTGCTTCGATCAAGGGGCCGTGTAGTGAGTTCTCCCTGAATACGTACATACATTGTTCAGTTAGCATGACCACGTTAAATGTTTGCAAGCCATCTTTTTGTCTTTGCACACGACACTACGTTTACATGTTATTTCTTAAATAAACTGCTGACTCGAGACTTGCTTCACACGAGAGCAATCTGTTGTTCCCATCCCAAGCTCTGCGCAGCGACCTTGGTCTGTACATGGTGTGACAAACAGTCTGGAATATTACGCAATGCATGTTTTCCACTCTAGGTTGATCGACCCACTATTTAGCCATGACACACGCGCAGCTGCAAACACCTGAAAGTTGGTGCTTTTAATGTCACAGACATCATGTTTATTATTCAGACCGAAGACGAGCCTTCCTGCGAGAAGACTCCTGATGCTCCTGTGATGTGATTTCACTAAGCTGATCTTTGAGGTATGGGGTCCCCTATTCAAGCCTGAGAGACCTTCTATTGGCATGGTACTAATTTTAGCTTTAGTGAAGGGAAGGTGGTAGTATCCTCGGTATTTTCCGATTCGGTAAATGCCACCTCGGTATTTACCGATTCGGTAAATACCACCTCGGTATTTTCCGATTCGGTAAATACCACCTCGGTATTTACCGATTCGGTGAATTCCGATTCGTGATTACCGAATGTTACCGAATCGGTAACTGTTACCTAATTTTTACCTACATATAACTTGCCGATTCTAATTTACCGATTCGGTACGGCTCGGTATTTAAGAATCGGTAAAATTTATTTACCTACATGAGGCCCACCGTGTGTAAGTCACGCCCTTAATTATGTAGGCCACACGCCTATAAGAGAACCACCTTCCCACTTTTTGCAACTCAATTAAAGCCATAGGTGCAGTGATAATGATTTTTTGATTGTTTTATCTGTCAGTGGGTTTTACGTGTATTGTTTTTCTTCATGTGCTGCATCAAATCATATTTTAAGTATCTGTAGTGAGAATATTCACCCCATGTTTCTCCTGTGGTAACTCCGTAATGAGTTATTTTCACCTGGCATCATTGCCCATCTGCACAATCTCACAAAAAAGGTACCCTCGCATTCTTGTAGTAGAATTGATGATTTCAAACAGGACATGTGGACATAGTTTACCTAGCGTTCCCAACTCGCGAGGGGCATTTTTAAAGCTATCATTATTTTGAAGTGCTTTTTAATGTGCAGCCTTTTTGATTAATCATATTTACCTGTGACAAATGTAGGGGTCGCTAACAAACGTCATTGAAATGATATGGCGGCTGCTTGCCCTTATAGTGTCTGGCCTCCTCATTTTCAATCTGTTAAAAATATAATGTATGAGCCTGGGTACATGTTGAAAGTATGTTTTGTGACTTGACTGTGTGACACTTCTCCTTTTTAGGTCGAGCATCAGCATGCATGCGCTGTCTGCAAGACCTGCTGTATTAAATACAGGACTGTCATCCTGCCTGCTGCATACCATAGGTTTATTGCAGTCTCACTCTTCTTTGCAGCCTGCTAATTGCCTCCGAACCGAAAACATTACTTCTGTTTTCTTGGTGAGGAGCACCACTCTACTACACATTAATTTCCATTGATTAGTGGGTTTCCGCTTTTATAAGGTACTATTTCTTCTTCTCCCTTCCCCCTGCCCTCCATTTTTCATTATTTGTTTTTGTTTTCATATCGCGGCAAGCACTTCTAGTGCAGCACACCGCGCTCTCTAGGCTCCATTTTGGGACCACTTTCATATTTACAAAATGGGTGCTGATCTTTGTTTGAGCATGGCGCCTGCTTTCATGTTTTTTTATATACCATGGCGGCTACTTCATGGGCCTCTATGCGCATAACTTTCATGTGCAAGGTATGTGAACGGGTGCTGTGCTTTATCTGTGAGCACGGCGCCCACTTTAATTTCTTTTGGTTTTGCCGATCTCGTAGAGCACCCTGCTGCCAAATCAGCAGTGGAGCACTGGAGACACCGTAGGGAGCTCCGGAATATGGCCATCATGCTTGGGCTACTTGCTGGGGCTGCGAAAGGGTGGTCTACCCATAAACACATGCACAGAGTCTGTTGTCCCCAAGAAAGAGTGTTTTTTTGCTTCTCCTAGCGTTACTTGCAGTAGAATAAAGGAGTAGAAAATACACAATTTTTTAAAAATGAGTTAAGAAGGGTGTAGTGGTGCCCCTTAAATACAGAAAAATGGAGCAGAGGGCAGGAAAGAATCATCGGATGCACAATTATCAGAAAACAAGAGTTCAGGTTATCTTCCTTCACCGACTGAAACAGCATTGTTTTTAACATGTGTAACATCACCCATTGAAGGGATGTGGGAAGGAAAGAAGAGGCAAAGTGAAAAGGTATCCTTGCAAATCTTACAAAAAATGAAGAGAACACATATGAAAGAATAAAGGGCACTTACAGTTTTAAATACGCATGTAAAAGCCAATTAAGACAAAAAAAAGAGACATCATTTTTCCACGCCCGATTTACAAGCCCATGCCCCCATCCATTCCCAAGCATTTTCTTTTGTAGGGCACCCTTTTCCTCCTTTGTCCTTCTGTCCCCCTTCCACTCCCACCCAGCACCAGCCCAGAGCTCATATTTAATACCTTCTCAGAGCAGGTGGCAAATGTGAGCATGTATCCTGCCTAAGAGACAAAACCGAGCAGAATTCTGCCAGGTAAAACAGGGTCTGCACACTAATGCCTCATTCTACAGGAATTAAGTCATAACATTATTTTTAGATTCGAGTTTGCACCCTAAAACTATACAATTGTAATGAAGGCCAAAGGATGGAAGCAAATAGATTTACTATGCGAAAATCAAACTTTTTTTGTTTATTTCAAGAAAAAAAAGTTGTTAATGTATCATACAGACAACAGAGTTCCTATTTCTCTGCTGCTTGCCATGGAAACTGGTCAGCCTGAGGAGAGCGGGAAGTGTCTAGGACACATTAGAGGTTGAATCTTGAGCAGATAGTGTGATGGGAAGGAGAAACAGGTAGACGCATATTAATGCGATAAAGGTGATATCAGCCGCGGTCGGTAGTAGGAGTAACTGCAGGGCAGTGACTTGGGGAGGGGGAGGGGCAGGGTGGGGGGTAGTAAACTATGGATTACGGAGGTTTACAGGTAAGTTCACATATAAACTAATTTAAAAAAATTGTTGCGTGCACTGCATCCCCGAATGTGATGCTGTGCACGCAACGAAATTCGTTTTATTAATTTATATGTCAACTTACCTGTAAATCTCCGTAATCCATAGTTTACTACCCCCCACCCTGCCCCTCCTCCTCCCCACGTCACCGCCCTGCAGTTACTCCTACTACCGACCGTGGCTGGGTGATATGATCCATGATGTGCAACATGTGCTTTGTCGGTGTGGCAATGCAGGTGTGGCTAGTCTTCCTAAACTGCTTACGAAGTCAGATAGCTGCCTTATAAACTGCTTCTAGCTGATAAAGGAGCTTTCCTTTTTCCTTGATTAAAGGGCTTGCAAAATAGGTGCTGTTGTATACAGGGAAACTGGAATTATGTGATTCTGGGGCCACAGCATGTTTCGTATATTTATGGATTTACCACATTTGCCACATAATCCATCATCTGCTACATAATTCTCAGATTTTAATTTAAAAACATAGTTTTGAGCTCAACCGGATCAAAAGCTACCAAAAAACGCAGCAACACATATTGTTTTGCAACAGAAGGCAGTTTGCGAAGGTTGACTCTTCACCCTACAGTTACATATTGCTGTATTTTTATGGTAAACTATTACTAACAAGGCAAAACCTTTGTCCAGACAGTTTTAGCATGTGTACAAATGACAAAGAATAAATTGATACTATCACAAAAAGTGCAAAATTATGCAGCTTAATTTGCATTTTCTTGCTGCATAATTTGGTAGACCTTGCCGCATAATTTGCTCGTCCCTTGCCGCATAATTCCAGTTCCCCTGGTTATAGTCTTACAGCTCTCAGCGGACGGTGGAAAAAAACAAATAAGATGCCATTAACTTTGGAAAAAACATGCAAGGTTTGAGGAATAGAATACAACCAAGGAAATTCAGGGATCATATCATAACTGTGTAGTGGGCCTTAATTAAATTCATTGAAGACTCAGCAGGCGAATGTAAAGGCCCTTGGTCACAATGGATTGATTACGTGCACGTATAACATTGAAAGTTATAGTGACGGGATAAAGCATCCTGTACTAAATATCAACTGCTATAAAAACCCAGTACCGGTCACGATGTAAACTTAGATGCAGAAGGCTTCCAAGACCTAGCCAGCTAATACCAAACAACACATGCCCAGAGTATAAACCGTGACGAAGCCTAGAGAGGAAATCCAAAAGGCAAATCTTACCTCCAGACCACATTTAGCAAAATTGGAGGCATGACACCATGTCCCACTTCAGCCTATGCTAGATTTGTATGTGCTCTCTCAGTCAAGATGGCAGGCTCTGGATATGCTAACAAACAGGTGGTTGTTTGAGAACCTTTCAATGTTTTCCCTTTTAAAATCATCCAAAAATTACACGAAAACAAATAACCCATCGATCAGTTAAGCAGTAAACATGAACACCACCTTAAGAATGCTGGATTTAATTTTACTTTCAGATACATGCCGCTGGCCATAAGTCTCCAGATTACTTTAACAGCTTAGGAGTGAGCCTTTGGTGTAGCACTTTTGGAGGGGAGGTCTCTATTTACACAGGACATTTATTTCCACAAGTGGCGGCTCCTCCAAAGGGGCGTGGGGGTGTCGCCTCACTGCTTTCTCGCAGTGCGAAAAGCAGAAACATAAAATGGTAAAACTACCAATTCATGTTCCTGTTTCTCACCCTGCGAGAAAGCAGAAGTGCCTGGTTGTGGGTGGGAGGGTGGGCGGCCCTGCTCAAGGGCAGGGGGGGAATGGCTTGCCCAATGTTGTAGGCCCTGACTGCTTTGGTCAGCCTGGGGCCGACCAAAGCAGTCATGCGCACTCTCCCTTTTCTGTATGTAATAAAAAAGGCCTCCGATTAGCCTACCGGATGGGGCGCTGTACGCCTGCACCGCACTGATCACAACGCTGCCATTGCAGCATTGTGATTGGCGGAGGGGAGGGAGGCTGCCTATGGGTGGCAGTTTCCTGTCAGAGGAGAGCTGCGGCAGCAGGAAAACACGGCACCCAGGGGAAGGTAAGTTTTATTTTATTTTTTAAACCTCTCCCCCCTCCCCCTACCCCCACCACACACAACACCCCCACACGATCCCCCAACCCACCCGTCATGCCACCCGCAACTACTCTGGAAGGTGACTTATACCCCTAGGATTCCCAACCACGACAGGTGCCACCTTCACCCCGGACAGTCAGAGGCCGAAGTCGGGCACAGGCAGATCCAGGCCGTTCCGTCCTCGTTCCGATGAGCTGTCACAGGTTTTGCCATCAGCTGGTCCCACCATGCAGCTACTCCAGGCCAAAGGGTCGTTTGCGCCTACCAGCCCCCCCATGGGGTTCGTTGGCAGGCCTACAAGAGTGGGGAGCAGGATCAGCAAATTATCCCCTATCAGGCCTCTAGCCAATAGCCAAACAGAGTGGAAGGACTGGCCGGCGACCAGTCGAGGGCCTCAGCGAAAGTCCAGCGCTGGAGATGCGGGAAAATACACCTCTCACGGTAACAGTGGGCCACGCTCAAGTTCCATATTGACAGTGGCTGCTGGAGTGGCAAGCACCAGGCCTCCCTGCCCCCCTCCCGGTGTATTTTCCTCTGGCCTCATCGCCAGCCAACACCCAAGGCAGTCACTCTGAGCCTCTCTCTAATATATTTTCCGTGTAGATTTAGATACCCCGGCACGTTAGTATAATGTGTCTGGCCCCATGGGGATTGAAAATGAGCGTTTAGTAGCAGAGGATGATGGATTATGTCACTTGCCTGCAGGAGCCTCCCATTTGTGTGCCCATCTTGCTGTTGCGAACACACAATTACAGCAATGTTATTTCCTCCAGTCACAAATGGGAATAAAGTACTACATTATAGACATTGACCCCAGTCTTCCAACGCACTGAAGCACTCGGATGTCGATCAACCACTCATCCAAAACCTTTACTCCTCCCCACTTTCAAATGTCACCAGCCGCCACTGATTTTCAGGGAACTGGTCCGATGCTATGGACTGCATGTGTTTGTGCTCCTGTGTAAGCGCAGTCAGCTGGACCTGTGCCTACGTCACATCAGTCCGAAGTGTCTTCGCTATCCCTGCAAAACCGAAGGTGCTTCCTGAACAACTGCATTTCACTTCCTACCAACTCGACTTTTTCAGAAAAGCCACAATTTATATTCAGTGACAGGCGAGACGTTGCCTGGAGTGGAAACACTTTACAAAGGGACATGTTTTAACATGTTGACAGATATGCTTAAATATTTTAACTCCCTTCCAGCTGTGCCATCATTTTGTAATTGGTAGTAATCCTTTACTTTTTTTTATTTTTTGTAATCTTTGATAATGCTGATAGGATGTTGCAATCACTTTTTTCCGAATTGTTTTACTAACTAAAAAAAAACTGTTGTCATATACGTTTTTAATTATCCGTGAAGACAGACCTTAGCAAGGCCCAAGCTTCTATGTTTGCCAGAAGTGGATTGTTTAGTGGTTCAAAAGCCCAATTTCATCTTTTGTTTTTGTAGTGTTATCTGACGATATTGTTATATAACCAATGCAAATATACCCGCCTGTTGTCAATGATAGAGCGCCATGTTATTTGAAAATTTGTAGGGGTGCATCATAATCACAGGTAGTCCACACCTGCATATCTAAAGGAATGTATTAACGTGTGGTCATTAGAAATGTAGTATTAAAGCAGAATACACTAGTGCGAATAGAAATGTAATCATGTCATTTGTGAAGATCAACGTAGTGTTTAATCGAAAAAGTATTTTAGATGATGCATAATGAATTAATTCACGTATAAAGTGATGCATTAGGTTTAAATGTACACCATATTAAAGTCTGCACGTGTAGTTTTGCTTATTCATGTGTGAACTATAATGAAATATATGCTTATAATGTGATTTTAGAATTGTGTGTTTACATGTGAAACGGTCTTATCGCATATACGTTTAAGAGAAAGGCCTATTTGTTTCTTATGTTAGCTGAATATCGTAGACCGAAAATTGTTCCCTTGGGAAGGCTCTCGGTTGGAAGCAGTTAGCAAATTCTGCAAGTGGAAAGTTTTTCGATTATACGTTTCTGTTGCAGGTGCAAGGACACATATCTTGTTAGGAAGACTAATCCTTTGTTTTAGGAGTTAGGATGGTAGGAGAGGAGAACAAGGGGGTACACTGGAATGCAAATACGATACTTTCCGCGGAGAAGGTGCCTGGGACCCAAGGCCATTCCAACGGTCTTTGGATGAAGTAAGAGTTTCGATGGAAAAATACAGAAGGAAGACCTGGCCGAAGAGGTGTGACAAAGGCGTGTTCTACTGTTTTGTGATTTTGTATTAGGGACAGTGCCCGGAGGGTGAGGCAGTTGAGGATTAGATGGGAAGATAGAAGGAGCATCTCAGAACGAACTCTATAGCTTTGGCTACTGATTTAAGCAAAGTGAGTGTACTTCAAAGGAAGTCTTCACTACGGACACCTTTTCTCTCTTGTCTGGGAATAATGCTAAGTAGGGATGTCACTTTAGAGTGTAGGGATAGACAAACTGTTTTTTTCTTTTACGTTAATGAAGTCTAACATAGAGATTGGAGCAGTTATTGGTTGCCTGATGCTTTTGGAGTTAACTTTTCTCCTTATTCTGAGTCGGATGAGACTCCTGCGTAGGATATTCTTTGTATTAGTGCCCATTTATTTTCTTAACCTCGTGATGAGGTGCTTGTATGTGCAACTATTTTTGACTTTGTAATAAACCCCTTAATTTGGAATTCGGAGTCAGTGATCTTTGGAGTATAAAATTGAAGTTTAATTGGCTATATAGAGAAATTGGATGTTCTTCCGTTCACACTATTCAGCAGGTAAAAAGGTTCAGTTAACCTGTGGATTCTTAGAAATGGTAAGGTACGATAAGATAAGAACCCAGCTTTATCATTGGTAGCAGAGTAGGATGGGTTCCTTTGATAGTAGGGGGAGATCTAGATCAGGATAAGAGATTACTGAGTCCCATAGAGTTCGAGTGATGGTGATCCATTGGATTGTAAGAGGAGGACGACGGCGGTTGATGGAAACCGTCGGAGAGTACCGGTGCGGTGGAAGTAGCAGTTCGTGGTAGCTTGAGTACGAACAGGGTGATGTTGTTAGATTGCGGTGTTGATTTGAGTGCGTGATGTCTTGCGGAAATGGAATGAGAGTCGAGTGATTGAGGTTTGGACCGTGAGTGTGTGCGGAGCAAGAGATTTGATTTTGATATCCCGGCATAAGAGATTGTGCTGTAGAAGACACCTAGAGTTGAGATTGTTGACCAGAGATTGTGGGAGTCATGAGACGTCGTTGACAACCCACGGATGATAGGGAGCATATGTGTGAGTGTGTGAGTAACCAACGCTGGTCGTAGGTTGCTGTATGTGGAACATCGAGAGTTTGAATCCTATCGATTGATTTAGAGGCAATTGTCCAGTTGTTTCGCGGACAGACAGTTGCCAGATTTGAGGTCAACAGTTTTGAGAGACTGTTCGGTCGTTGGTGGACAGACAGTCAGAGAAGTGATTGTCCGGTCATTTCGTGGACAGATAATTACTGAGTGTGAATGAGACGCATGTAAGGGTGAGAAGCGAATTGTAAAGGAGGGGAACTGCTTCGAGCGAGGAGAAGGGTGACGTCAGACGGTGCCGCACTGCGATAGGTCAGTTGGTGTGAGTTGCGCTGGTATTGGTGGATTGGCATCAGGAAATAAACGAAAATACTGTGTGTGAACAAAAATCAGTTCCATCATGAAATGTTTTAAAGTTTCACGAGAATTCTGTAGAGGAGACAGACATGTGGTTACTCGGGGAGGAGAAGAAGCCCCTCCTGAGGATACTCCAGCACATTACATGGCTAAGAATATGGGGTTGCATATTATAATTTGGCTTGAAAATTGGCATAAAATGACTCAAGGAGAGGGAGAATTGACTTTCCCACGATATGGTACTTTCAGGTTAGACGTGTTATACCAGTTGAAATCTGTGATGTCTTCTTTGCGACCTCTGCCTAGACCGACACAATTTGAGGCGCAATACGCATGGATTAGAGCAGCGTATGACAGGAAAAGAGATAGAAGTCAGGAAAGAGTGAAGAAGTCGATCAGGGCGTTTCAGGATGCGAGATGGGATGTATTGGAAAAAAGGTGGAGAGTGGAAACGATTGAGGGGGATATCCGCTAATAGAAAAAAAATGTGAGGTGCGCAGGCAAAGAGCGTGGAGGAAGATTACAGTGATACGGATGACAGCTTGGTAGAGAGATTGTTTTCAGAAAGACCACCTCCATTTAATCCAGATTCTTATGAAGGAAAGTAGACACCAGTAGAAGGGACTGGTGGATCACAGACTCAGTCAAATGTGTGAGTAGTAGGGAAAATCTCAACAGGAACAGAGGACATGAAAATACAGTCTAACCTAGGTACAGAAGCAGCAGGAGTTGTGAGGTTACCGGATACCCTAACAGTACCGGTTACCATTGGACCCATAGTATCGGTATATGGCCCAGACCAAGTGAAAATGGCAGTCTAGCGCAGTCAACTGCAGGAGAGAGAACCACTACCGAAGGAAATGGCACTGGCTCCGAGACCTATAGAATGGAGTACGCCATTGCCAGCCACAGCAGACTCCTCTAGAGGACAGGTGGATGTGAGACCGGGGAGACCAAGGTCTTTGTCGAGTCCAGATCAGATCTGAGAATGTGGGTACCACCTGTGAGGAATCAGAATGGTAGGACGACAGGGAATAGTGAGCAAGATGATTTAGACCAGTCTCTAGGAACATAGCAGAAGAGAGTAGGTCTCGAGATCAGAGCTGCGAGTATGATGAAAGAATGGCGCAGCTTGTCGAGCAATGTTGCGAGGTGCCATGAGGGCAAGGATGTTGGATGTAGTGAGGTTGAAAGCAGAGGTAGATGAAATAATTAATGGAAATCTGCCTTTGGATAGAATAGAAATGTATGAGCAAGATGAGCTGCTTTTTGTAGCAAAGGATGTGACTCATAAAGCGAGGACTGCAAATGAGAAACTGACCGGTTTGGCAAAAAGGTACGCGGTGGATTTGTCCAAAACCAAGGCATTGCAGGGAGGTCATAGGTTGCAGTATAGTGATCAAGAACTGGAAGAAAAGAGGGTCATAGGATTGAGGACACACATCAGAGATTTGATTGGAGGGATGCGTGCATGGATCATGCTTGATAAATGGGAGGAAAGATGGTCTAAGAAGAAGAGCTCTAGAAAGAATGTAGGAGAGACGCCGCCTCCGGGTGGAGGGATGTTAAGGGTAGAGAATTACCCTTTACGAGAGGTACAAAATGAAGGATACGTGCATGTGCCTTGGAGTAGGGGTGATTTGGCTGCGTTTAAAAATAATTTTCCTCTGCTGAGGAAAAGCCTGTAGAATGGTACAAACAGGTTGACCGTTTTGTTAAAATCTCGAAAGTGGTGTGGATTGATTTGAACACATTGTTTGACATTGTAGTACCAGGTGATTTGTAAAGTTGCTGTTGAATGGCCGACTTCTGAGCCAGACAGGGATTCTGTCACGAATGGGCCGTCACCTATAGTGATGAGAAAGTTTGAACAAGTGATCACATGGTGAAAGTTGAAGATCTCACCTCAAGATATTGATTTGGTTAAGATAGACCGAACTGTTCAGGAACCAAAAGAGACAATGCATGAGTATTATGAACAGCTTTTGCAAGCCTTCAAACAGTACAGTGGGCTAGACACCTTAGACCCCAAAGATATGGAACAGTTTGTTTCGAAGTTTGTTTTGGGATTGAGGCAAGAGGTTAGTCTCATGATACAGAAACATTTGATTTGTTGGCAGAACAAGCCAGTGGATGAAAGTTTGCGGTATGCAAGGTACTGTAGTGACGAGGTAGACTCGAAGCATCGGAAGTTGAAAGACAAACTGATGCTTGTCCAAATGCAAACGGCTCAGGTCCAACCTGGTGGAGGCACGCTGGGAAGAAGACAGGGAAATATTCAAGGGAATCAGAATGTGCAAGGTCAGGGAAGAGGAAAACCTGTAGACCCTAAGACAGGAATGAATGTGGCAACATTGAAGAAGACCACTGCGTGTCATCTTTGTCACCAGATCGGACATTGGTAAAGCGAGTGTCCCTTGAACCCGGAAAACCAGGTGCAGCAGGAGGTAGAGGTAGCTCAGGTACCTGTACCTGAAGTGGTCAATACAGTGACAAGGCCAAGATCGATAAAAGGTGGGACGTTCAGTCCGCAGGTACAAATTCCCCAGCCACCGAGGGTCCCACAGGGAACTCGGACCTACCAGCAGATGCCTCTTTTTGAAGGGTATGATGAGTACAACTCAGACCCGTTGACATGACGGTGCCTGAGGGGGGAGGAGGACTGCACAATTGGAGCAGTCCTGGAGGTAGACCAGAGGGGACCGTTTGTGGAAGCAAATGTTGACGGTCACCCTACCACCTTTTTGGTTGACACTGGTGCTACCCGATCTACTGTGAGATCAGCAGTAGTTCCTAACCTACCCCTCTCGGGACAATCGATCCAAGTTGTTGGAGTAGCGAACAAGAAAATGACTAACCCATTGACAGAACCGATCCCTGTGAAAATAAGAACTTTCTGAGACCGACATCAGTTTGTGGTGTGCGACTCGAGTCCAGTCTGTCTGTTAGGAAGAGATCTATTGTGCAAGTTAAATTGTACCATCTATTGCACACCTATAGGAGTTGAAGTACAGACAAAAGACGACGATGCCACCTTTAAGGTTGCCAATCAGCACTTGTGTATAGAAATGTACCCTGCGTTGACAGTGGAAGAGCTTCCACTCGATCTGAGAGATTCTGTGTCACATGAAGTGTGGGACTTCACCGGAGGAGAGATTGGATTGATCAAAGGGGTAGAACCAGTGAGATTCAGGTCAAACAGAGTGTAGAATTCCCTAGAACGCCTCAGTACAATTTGTCACCTGAGACTATTGCAGGGATCAAACCTGTAATCAAGTCTATGATCAACAGGGGATTCTGGAGGAGATAATGGGTAGCCCATGTAACTCACCTATCATGGGACTACAGAAACCGAGCGGGAAATTGAGGATCGTGCAAGACCTACGAAAGGTAAACACGATAGTTGTTCCATGTTGTCCAGTGGTACCGAATCCATCAGGGATATTGTTTCAGATCCCATGTGAAGCCGAGTGATTTACAGTGATTGACTTAAGCCAAGCATTCTTCTCGATACCGCTCCACAAGGAAAGCCAATTTATTTTTGCTTTCCGGCTGGAAAATTGTGTGTTAACGCGGTGTCGTATACCTCAAGGGTATACAGAGAGTCCATCGATCTTTAATCAGATCTTGAAGAAGAATCTTGAGAGTCTGGTGTTGCCGCAGAACTCAGTTCTCGTGCAATATATAGATGACCTTCTCATTGCCTCAGAAACGGATGACACTTGCAGGATTGATACTATAGCCCTATTGAATCATTTGGCAGAGAATGGACACAAAGGTGTCTCAGAACAAGTTGCAGTCCTTTTTGAGCAAAGTGCAGTACTTGGGCCACAGAATTGAGAAAGGCATGAGGAAGGTGTCACCAGACCGAATTGAGGCAATTATGAATATGGCTGTGTCTACCACTCAGCGGGAGGTCATAATGATCTTGGGGATGGTTGGCTCCTGTCGTCAGTGGCTTCCCAACTTCTCTTTTGAGGTGAAGCCCTTACAGAGGTTGACGCACAAGTATGTGAGCGATCCGGTACCATGGGATCACGACTGTTTGGTGTCGTTCTTAAAGCTGAGAGAGGCCATGTGTAGTTCCCCGGCTTTGGAAATTCATGATTACAACAAGGCTTTCTTGTTGTTCTGTTGTGAGAGAGAATGTTGCACATTGTCAGTCTTGACTCAGAGTCATGGAGGTATCCGTAGGCCAGTTGCCTATTTTTCGGCTACTTTAGATCCAGCAGCTTCTGCGTTGCCCGGATGTCTCAAATCCGTTGCCGCAACAGGTGTCAGCATTGAAAGATGTGAGAGCATTGTGATGGGGCATCCCTTGACCGTGTACGTACCACACTCTGTTGAATTGTTAATGACAAGGACTAAGACACAGCTCCTAATGAACAATAGATTAACACGCTACAAGCAAGTCCTACTTGCCGCAGAGAATGTGACTCTGAGAAGGTGTTCTGTCTTAAATCCTGCTACATTGATGCCTACACCGAATATAGATGATGAAGATTGTGAGGACCATGATTGTCTCGATGTGACTGAACTATGCACCAAACCGAGACCTGACATTGTCGATGAACCACTGCCTGACCCTGATGAAATATTCTTCGCAGACGGTTCATGTCTAAGAGACAATGTTGGTCAGTTGAGAGCAGCATTTGCTAAATGTACCATCACAGGATTTGTTGAGGCTGCTTGTCTAGAAGGAGTACAGTCAGCACAGGTAGCTGAAATCATTGCCTTGACTCATGCCTGTTTAACCGCTGAGCAAATCCGAATCACGATCTACACTGATAGCCAGTATGGGTTCGGTGTGGTTCATGACTTCGGACAGTTATGGTCAAAGAGGGAATTCATTACATCATCTGGTTCGCCCATTAGGAATGCGGAGTATGTGAGACAGCTACTAAATGCATTGCAATGTCCTAAGAAAATAGTGGTTGTAAAATGTGCAGCTCATGGGAAGGGGACTGATTTTGTCTTCCTGGGCAATAATTACCCTGATGAAGTTGCCTGTTTCTGTGCAGAGCAAGGATGTATTTTTACAGGAGATTACAAAGGAGAGAGCCAAGAAAGAACCAAACTCAGCATGATATCAGCCATGGCAGACACTTCGGAGGAATTAAAATGACTACAGGATGAGGTTACCGAACAGGAACGAGATGGATGGATCAGATCAGGATGTGAGAAAGGAGATGTTGACGTTTGGGTTTCAAGTGATGGTCGAGCAGTATTACCAGAAAATGTATTGAGTCCAATGGCAAATCTTATACATGGTGCAGTACATCTTGGCAGAGATGCAATGGTGCGAGTGTTTAGACAGACATGGTATAAACCAAAATTTTGTGCAGTCGCTGAAACAGTGTGTCAGAGGTGGGTTACTTGCCAACAGATGAATGCTGGAAAGAAGACTGTGGTTACATTGAGTCACAATGGGAGGTCGGGAGGACCTTTCAATATGATGCAGTTGGATTTCATTGAGATGCCTAAGTGTAAGGGGTTGAGGTATATTCTGGTGGTGGTGTGTGTTTTTTCACGATGGGTGGAGGCTTACCCAACACGTAGGTGCGACACTCTCACTGTAGCTAAACTGTTATTGAGGGAGCTTATCCCGAGGTTTGGTTTTCTGACCTCTTTGGCATCGGACAGGGGGACGCATTTCCACAGTGTAATCATGAAGTTGCTTTGTGCCGCATTGAATGTGGACCTGAGGTTACATTGCAGCTATAAACCAGAGGCTTCTGGGATTGTGAAGCAGGTTAACGGGACTTTGAAAGCCCGGATGGCAAAAGTGTGCACATCGATGTCTCTGAAGTGCCCTGATGCGTTGCCCCTTGTGCTCATGAGCATCGCAGTGTTCCAGACAGGAGAACTGGGTTGTCCCCGCATGAGATTCTGATGGGGAGGACGATGCGATTGCCAGCAGTACCAGCTACTTAATTCTTGATTACTGCAAAGGACTAGCTGATGTGGTCCATTCTGTGTCCCAGCAGGTGCAAGCAGCAACTGTTCCAGCCTCGAGTGTCCTATGCCACGACCTGTGTCCCGGGGATTGGGTGTTTGTTCGTAAGCATGTGAGGAAGAGTTGCCTGGATGTTCAGTGGCGAGGCCCTTACCAGGTAATGCTGGTAACGAACACAGCAGTGAAGTGTGGAGGAATGCCAAACTGGGTGCATGCCTCCCATACCCACAGAGTTCCAGCACCCTTGGAAGAAACAGCCCCTCTCGTGAATGAAAATCCAGCTGATGTGGCAGGGCCACATGAGAGGGCAAGTCAAGCTGTGAGGGTCGCTGACACAGCTGGTTGTGCGCCAGAACAACCTGAAAGGGGTTGCGTCAATCAGAACCCCGATTTCGACTCAGATGAAGGAGGTGTTGCTGTGGGTGGAGTAGAGTCAAATTCAGCAGAAGAAGGAAGTGGTGCACAGGGTATTCAGGGAGAGAGCAGAAGTGCGATCAGAGCAGACGAGGTTTGGCCTGAAATCGAAGGATTGCTGACTCTCACGATACCGAATCCCCCACTTCTGAGTAGAGTTTGCCATCTGATATTGCACAGTTTGACCTTTCCGACGTTTGGTTTTGAGCCAGGGTCTCATGAAATGATAATTCTTAGTCTTGAACTTTTGCAGCATGTTTTAGAGATTCTTGGAGCTGATCTCATTTTGGACTAAGAGTAAACCCTGTTGTAAATAAGAGTCTACAAGGAAGATAACCTAGGTCAGAGTGGAAGAATAAAAAACTTAGGGACTGTCCGCAGAAACGAAGAAGAAGGGCTAGGGAAGTCTTTTTGTGGACTTTGTAAATAAGGAACTGAAATTGCAAAGGGGATCTCCAGTTTTTCGGTGTGTTGTTCGAACTGGTTAACAAGCGACTTGTGGAACACAAAAGAGACTCTTGAGTGTTTGCTGTTGAAACCAAGAACTTTTCTGAGAACTTTTCCGAGATCATGGAGGCTGGAGATGCTCATCGTAGATCTAAATTAGTAGTAGGCACATTCGTAGGTGGAGTGATAGTTTCCATAATCATATTAGTTGTGGTTTCGTATATAGTCCCACATGAGCAGGCAGTGGAGGTGCAAGGGACTCCTACACCCACCACTCCTAGCAAAAAGGAGGTCACCATAGGAGCTGAAAAAGCTTTACTAATCAAAGAGAGTTGTAGATTTCACGTATATTTGTCTAGAGGTAATTTTAAGCTTAATGTGTACGCCAGGCTGCTATATGAATACGTGGATGCGATGGATGCGAAAGATTGTTATGTGTGTATGCAGTTACCTTATTCAGTGGATGAGGGTATTAGGTATCATCACCTTCCACTGACGTATGGGATTTCATGTGGTTTGTTGCTCAGTATATTTTATGGAAGAGGTCAGTTTGAGTATTTCTTTTCTAACTACGATGCAGTGCTTCCTGAAGTTCCAGCCTACAAGCATTTGAACAAGTACGATTACTATAAGCAAGAAGATAGGCTTAGGAAGTATTTCATACCATCTTTGGAACTAGATACAACATATGCCCATAGACACAATTTAACATGCTCATTATCAGATGTAGAGAAAAGGTTTGTGGATCAGGTAGAAGATAGATACAGAAAACTAAGACAGACACAAGATACAGGAGACAGTCCAGTAGATTGGACCGAAGAAGAAAGGTCTCACAGAGCAAAGGGGAGTTATGGTCCTATAGCATTGGACAAGGAGCAGAGAGGAAAGTTGTGTTGAGACGGTATCAGACCTATTACGAGAAGGTCCCAGTGGAACAAACTACATGTGATCACGTTTTCACTATGGAAGATTCTGCTAAGAACTTTCTGCGAGGTTCTGTACAAGTGATACCAACTGTATATTATGTGTGTGGAAAGAATGCTTATGTTAGGTTGCCTGCGAATTGGTATGGTACATGTTATTTGGGGATTATTTTTCCAAAGATCTACCATGCAGAGGATCTGGAACTTCTGGAAGGTGGAAAGCATTCAAGAGTGAAAAGAGCTGAAAGTGCAGGAGCAGAGTCGCTGTTACTTGTGGATGGAGAGATGTCGATAAGGACACTGGTTTTGCAGAACCGTCTTGCTTTAGATGTTTTATTAGCAAAAGAGGGCAGGGTCTGTAAATTGTTGAAAGTTCAAGAGTGCTGTACTTATATACCAGACAATAGCAAAGGTCTGGAGAAATATATAAGTAACATCACTACAATCCATCATGAGATAGAGGATCTGACTGAAGAAGGAGTTTGGGAAAAGGTTGGTAAAGGATTTAGTCAGGTGGGAAGTTGGTTTGCAAATCTGGGGAGAGGCTTTCTTGGCTATGCATTGAGACCTCTCATCATCATTGTGGTTTGTGTGGTTTGCTTGTGGGGATTTATCAGAGCCTATAAGTGGTATAAAGGAAACAAAGCTGAGAGAGCTCTTAGGGAGAATGAGACGAGAATGGCTACACTGCAGGACAGTCACTATCAGAACCTCAAGAATTTGGAGAGATTCCAACGGGAGAAAATGGCAACAAGTTCTGTTCTTTCACTAAGGAAGTTGTGTAAAGGTGTGATGAAACTAGTCATCAAAGGGGGGAAGTGATAGAGCGCCATGTTATTCAAAAATTGTAGGGGTGCATCATAATCACAGGCACCTGCATATCTAAAGGAATGTATTAACTTGTGGTCATTAGAAATGTAGTATTAAAGCAGCATACATTAGTGCGGATAGAAATGTAATCATGTCATTTATGAAGATCAATGTAGTGTTTAATCGAAAAAGTATTTTACATGATGCATGATGAATTAGTTTACGTATAAAGTGATGCATTAGGTTTAAATGTGCACCATATTAAATTCTGCACGTGTAGTTTTGCTTATTCATGTATGAAGTATAATGAAAGCAATGCCTTTAATGTGATTTTAGAATTATGTGTTTAAATGTGTAAAGGCCTGATCGCATATACGTTTAAGAGAGAGGCCTATTTGTTTCTTATGTTAACTGAATATCGTAGACCGAAAAGTGTGACCTTGGGAAGGCTCTCGGTTGGAAGCAGTTAGCAAATTCTGCAAGTGGAAAGTTTTTCGATTATACATTTCTGTTGCAGGTGCAAGGAAACATAGCTTGTTAGGAAGACTAATCCTTTGTTTTAGGAGTTAGGATGGTAGTAGAGGCGAACATGAGAGTACACTGGAATGCAGATACGATACTTTCAGTGGAGAAGGTGCCTGGGACCCAAGGCCATTCCAACGGTCTTTGGATGAAGTGAGAGTTTCGATGGAAAAATACAAAAGGAAGACCTGGGCGAAGAGGTGTGACGAGGGCATGTTCTACTGTTTTGTGACTTTGTATTAAGGACAGTGCCCGGAGGGTGAGGCAGTTGAGGATTAGATGAGAAGCTAGAAGGAGCATCTCAGAACGAGCTCTATAGCTTTGGCTACTGATTTAAGCAAAGTGAGCGTACTTCTAAGGACGTCTTCACTACTGACACCTTTTCTCTCTTGCCTGGGAATAATGCTAAGTAGGGATGTCACTTTAGAGATAGTGTAGGGATAGACTAATTGTTTTTTTTCTTTTAGGTTAATGATGTCTAACATAGAGAGTGGAGCAGTTATTGGGTGCATGAGGCTTTTGGAGTTAACTATTCTCCTTATTCTGAGTCTGATGAGACTCCTGCGCAGGATATTCTATGTATTAGTGCCCATTTATTTTCTTAACCTCGTGATGAGGTGCTTGTATGTGCAACTATTTTTGGCTTTGTAATAAACCCCTAAATTTGGAATTCGGAGTCAGTGATCTTGGGAGTATAAAACTGAAGTTTAATTGGCTATATAGAGAAATTGGATGTTCTTCCCTTCACACTATTCAGCAAGTAAAAAGGTTCCATTGACCTGAGTAAGCTTAGAGACGGTAAGATACGATAAGATAAGATTCCAGCTTTATCACCAATCCTAAAATGGCAGGCTTACAAATAATACAATCGGTGGCTTTAACTGGCGTTAACAAATGGGTCTGTGATTCAAGGATACCCTCTACCATGTATTTTTAAGATTCTGTGTGGTAAATATTGTATTTGCAAAATGCTTAGAAATGTTAACGATCCACTGCTAACAAGTACAAAACACATCTGTTCTATCAGCATTATCTCACAACTCGCACGCTTGTTTTTAACTTTGCACTTTTGCATGTTACTATTCCTTTGCTTTTTTTAAAACATTGCGCTATTTAAATGCTTTGGAGCGTGATCAAAAGCAGACATTCTTTTGTATGTTTTTACCCTGCTAAATGTGCTTAGCTAGCATTCGGAAGGTTCCGTGGCTTTCTATTTAATTTATTGAAATACGTAAATTAAATGGAAAGATACGCACTCTTTCCGATGTTAGTTAGGAACTTTTAACAGTGTGCGTGCTGCAACCGAATATTTAAAATAATATCAGTAAAACACACAAGCGCGACGTTGACAGAAACAAGTACTGAGATTTATTTAGGGATGGAAGTGTTTATTTATATCTGAACAGCTCCAGTGTTGTTTTATTGCTCCACAAATTACTTTAATGTTCGCTAACTCAATTATGCAGAGCTCTTACATATATATAGTGTTCATTAAATCATTCCATCATCAAAGCAACAGCTGTATATCTACCAGTGGATCTATTACGTCACCATGATCTCATATTTGCACGCTTGTTTTTAATGTTGTGCTTTAGCGTTTCACTAATGTTTTGCTTTTTACAAACATTGCTCTACTTATGTGTCCAGACATCAGCTTTCTAAAAGACAGATCTAAAGCAAAGCTCCTTTCTATCTGTTTTTTTAAGTAATACAAATGAAAAGCTATCCACACAGTTCTACACCACACAATTAAAATCCACACATTTCCAATCCACACCACATAATTCAACACCAAACCACCTAAATCAACTCAGCAAATCAATTACACGACACATCACATACATCCAATCCACACCACAAAAAACCTCATCATGCCACAAAATTCAACAGCATACCACATAATTAACCACCTCTACATACCACTCCTCAAAAACAAAATACCATTCCACATAATTACACCTCATAACACGCAATTCCACTCCACATAACTCCACTATACTCACTACCACCTTACTCACTACCACATGATCCCATACCATACCTTACAACATAATTCCACTACCCAATGCCACACCACACAATTCCACAACCAACTAATCCAATCCACGTAATTCCACTACACACCACATACACACACCCCATAACACATAGGTAAAAGACATTCACCCTTATGCATCAAGCCAAAATCCAGTCGGTAAAATACCGATTCCTTATTAGCTCCCGGTATTAAGTAAAAAATACCCAATCCCAATGCATCAACCCAAAAGCAGAAATCGGTATTTAAGGAATCCTTAAATAGCGATTCTTTAAATAGGGATTCCTTAAATACCGATTCCTTAAATAGCTCTTGCATTTAAGGAATCCCAAAGTGAGATTCCTTAAATGCAATGCATCAAAGTTAAAAAATTAGCGATTTCGCTAATAAGGGGAGCAAATTACCATGAAGATGAACTGCATGGTAATTTGCAAAAACTTTGAAAAATGCACTTTTGTGCATTTTTCAAAGTGTCATGTTGCGCACACACATGCCCTTAGAGCATGTGTGTGTGCAACATATGTGCACATATCATTTTCAGGGGTGCAACAGGGTGTCCTTTTGACACCCTGGCACCCTTGAAAGTGCTCCAGCTATTAGCGATTCGGTAATACCGAATCGCTAATACAGAATGGCTTTACATTCATTCCTATGGGCCTCCAAGCCCATAGGAATGAATGGGTAGGTATTCCTTATTACCGATTCGGTATTACCGATTCGGTAATAAGGATTGTTAAGGAATCGCTATTTGAATAGCGATTCCTACATGCATAGCCTTTTGCTATTCCTTATTAGCGATTCCTTATTTTTCGCTAATAAGGAATCGCAAATGCTAATGTTGATGCATATGCCCCATAGTCGTTTACAGTGTCAATAGGTCTCACTCATACAAATGCAAGACCTATTGCATTTCCAATGCTTGTTTAAACGGCCTCAGGATTTACAGTAAATGGGTTATTTCCCGCATGCCTGAAGGGAGAACATACCTGAAACAGGATGATGTAATTAGTTGCAGCAGGAAAAGAAGATCATAATTTACTGCCTTCTTAAAGGAAGCGACCTTCAGTATGCTGTTTTGGACCCATTATTGCACCATTGTATTCTATTTCAACATGTTAAAGTACTTTTGGAGGCAGATTGGCAAATCACTTTTGATTCCGATACAGGTAATGGTTAGTTTGAAATGGCGTCTTTATCTTAAAAGTACCTGATTGTTTGAGACACAGTGTTGGGTGTATAGAAGGAAAAGACCTGCAGGCTTTTTAATGTCTCGCCAGGCAGCGCATGTGCCAGCTGCATGCACTGTCTCTTCAAGACATGCTGTATCTAGAACATGGGCTTGAAGCACCAACCATGTTTTCTATTGGCTCCTTTTAATTCCCTTTGTAAATGGTTGCTTCTGATTGGTGAATATGGTTAACTCGTCCCGCCTTTTGCTGTTTAGACCCTCCCAGCAGACTGCCCCTGTTACAAGTTCTTCCTTTTTTTTAAATGTGTGTTTGTTTGTGGCACTGTTTTCTTTTTTGTTTGCCTGTAGAGATCTCTCTCGCCTCGGCAGCAGAAAGCACGATTAGGCGGTTGCGGGGGAGAGTGGAGCAGTTTTGCCAGCAAAAACCGTGTAATCCAATGCGTGAATCTGACTTGCTTTAACAGGAGGAGAACATTCTGCAGCACCGTAAAAGACACGTCACTGATGTTATCTGCCACATGTGAAGAGTGCTCCATCACTGGTAAGATGGGATAGCTCTCTGCTCCATCTTGGACCCCATGGATGTTCTGGTCCAACTTTTTTTAGCTCTATTAAACCCACATTTTCCCATGCAATGTATCTACATGTCTGAAACAGTTATGGACAACACCCTGTTTTACATGCTGAACAATCAATCAATTCATGTTACCACTGGCTCCTCCCACGCAGCTGCCAGGTATCCTTGTGCCATGTGTGGCACGCTTGCGCAGCCATTCCCGGGTTTAAGCCAGAAATGCTGTGCTTCCTGGGACATGTAGTTTTGCTTTCAAATTTGGAGGTATGGGCATATAGTTCCAAGGATGCAGAGTGCCTGGGTATGCTAAGTTCCAGAACTGTCTGAAAGAGACTCGTGTGACAGGAGGCCACATGCAGCTCTGTTTTTATTTCTTGCCATTAGTATATCGCGGTTTGCAAATATAACAGTGCCCAGAAGTGCCTCAGGCCACGTTTATAATCCATAGAGACTCCATTATCTATGTGTTTAGTGCAGCCTCAGTCTTTGTGCTCGATCCAACCTTAATCCGGTTTTAGTAAATGGCTTTTTTTGTTTTTATTCTCACGCTGTATTCACTGTTGATGCGCCCATGTTCACCTCCAGGGGAAAGCTCTTCCTTGCTTCAGTGAGGGGCTGTTCTTAAACGACAGTTTCCAAAGTGTCACCCCCTTTCTGCGTTTCATGACCGCTGGTTGTTGGAATTGTTCCTAAACCTTCTCACCCGGAAAGATCTCCCTATAGGGGGTCTTGTGAGGTATTTTGTTTAGTCTCTGCAATGCAGGATTTTTGTCCCAAGAAATGTTAGCTGTGTTGCCCCCACTTCAACATTCATTATCGGGAGAAAGCCAAAGCCGCCCCCTTCCTTTCGAGCACCGCCCACCCCCACCCTCCTTTCATTATTTAGCTTTGTTTGAACTTGTGATGGGGCGGGGGCTGTGCATGGGGCTGGAAGCTTTATTGCAGCTACCTAGGTCTGTAGGGTGTCTCAAGAAACTTTGGGCTCAACAGCAATGCCCAGCTAGCTGCCCATGCCCGCTTCTTTTATGCCATCTTGCCTGACGGCTTTCACCACTGTAGATCATCTTTGTCGAAAAGTAGTATTAGCATGCTTTGGTATAAAACATTTCTAGTGCAGCACAGTATACACGCTTTTAGGGGATCTGTAGTGTGCACTAACATAAGCTATGACCTACGTGCTCGCAGATCCCAAAACAAAAAGGGCTTTAGTCTCCGCTGCTTATTAGAGCAGCACTAATCCAACGGCAAACAAGGTGCATGGGATGTGAATGCAAGTGAGTGTGGTGTTAAGAGTAATGCGGACAAATGTTTATCTTTGTTAACCAGGTTTGAGTCTCGTAGCGGTCCACTATCCTATTATTCCTGCTACTGCAACTTTCAGTTGAGTGTTTCTATAGGTCCTGCATGCTGTTGAATTGCACTTTAAATGCTCTTTGCAGAGGAATGCATTTTATGCTAAGCAGTATGTAACTTAATATACATGGAAATGCACAATTCTCACCAGAACTAGAATAGCTGAAGTCAGTAAATAAAACTCTCTGATTAAACATTGTGCTGATGTAAGCTTTTTTCTTAGTCTGCAGAAGTCATCAGGGAAAGTGCTTATCTGTGCAAGAAGGTCATCAGAGCACATGTATGTGCGCCTTCTGTAAAATTACTTTCATTGATCATGTTACGAAATAGCAGTGTTAAATGCTTTCAAACAAAATGTTTGCCATTTACAGCGCCAATACCTCTAACTTTCACAAATGCAAGACCGATTGCATTGCAAATGTTGTTTTTTTAAGTCTCCAGTCTGTTGGTGTCTAGGTTGGGGTGTGCCGAGAGCAATCAGAGATGGTGAGCTCGACTGAAATATAAGCATGCATGCGTTTGAAATGATAGAACCGGATTTTAAGATGATGTCGGCCAGCAGGAGAGTCAATGGAGACAGGAGAGTAACACAGGTCTGCTCAGCGCCTGAAGTGTGGGGTTGGCAGGGTACCTCTTCCAGAAGTGGCCCCTCACCCTTCCAGTCTTGTCTGCAGAATGCTTGTAGTTACATTAAAATACTCTAGAAACAGCACAGGAGTTCCCAAGCAGAAATGTACAAACTTGGAACATTGTTGATTGAATGGTTCAATTTAAGAGGGGGCCTGCACAAAGGTGGCTCTCACTGTCACAGAGAGAGCAAGAGACACATGAAGAATGGATGTAACTAACACCCTGCAGGTCCTGACGTGGAGGGTGAGAGAGGGTGGGCACTCACTGTACACTGGGGCTTAGGTTGCAAAGCACATTTTAAAATGATGCACAACTTCAGCTGCTTAGTCTAGCATGCTCAAGGCTGGATGGTTCTCTTTACAGCTGCCTGTAAGCTGTCGTGGGCAGGTGCATAACACAGGGCCTTGCAACCAATGGGGCACCCCAACCTTTCAGTGGCCTCCCAACCTTCAAATCAGACCAAAACCAAACAATTTCTGTGAAATATGAGTGACTCAGGGACCCCATCATTTTGTGTTATACCACTGAATAGAGTTCCATAAGGATAGGGGTGGTGTGATTATATTTTGTCCAGCCCTGGATGAGATGTGTTGCAGCATGTAGTATGTCCCTAAGGTGTGCCAGTATGGAGGCCTGGAGGTATTGGAGGAGGGCATCACCACCATCCATATCTGCGAGTACGAGGGCTTGAATAGCAGTTCTGAGGTCACTTTCTGGAAGAAACTGCTTCCGCTTGTTTAAAACAGGGAATTTGTAATAGGCTGCGTTTTTTTTTAACAATGTGTCCTTGAGGGTGAGGCTGCTGTCCAAGGTGAATCCAAGCGACCTGGCATTCCTGAAACAATGGGGTTTGACGCTATCGAGTTTCATGCAATATAAAAAGAATTCTGTCCTAGTGGGGCTGAGCTTCACGTAGGTGTGGGGCATCTAGGTTAGGATCAGATGCAAGCAGTGTTTGATGTGTTGGGTGTCTGCAGAAGATGAGACTTTGATTTTCAGTTAGAAGGGGGCATGTAAGCCAATAAGTAGGCTTGGTGTTGTCGATGTGCTGTCAGATCGTCAGCATTTGTTCACTGAAAAAGTGGTTGATGATGGCACTGTACTTGTTTGTGGAGTCTGGCATAGAATGGTCAGGCGGGGGTTGAGGCAGTGCTTTGAGCATCTTGAAGAGTTTTCTGCTTCCATTTGTGGCGTCACTGATTCATCATTCTATTCACTTGAGCTGTCATTAGGAGTGGCCTGGGAGGGGATTGAGGCTTAGCGCCCGGTGAACATGGCAGTAAAGTCGTGAGGCTCCCAGACCGGGCTGGTGGAAGCTCGCTTTTCGGAGCAGCTTAGTGCGTCGCTGTTCGGAGAAATACCTCTATGAACAATCGCTCGCAAAGATGTGAGCCTTCCCGCCGACTCTCCACATCAAGATACTGCCGAAATTCAAGGTAATCTCTAGAACACGGGGCCGAGTTTTCACGGCCGCCATTTTGTTTATTTTGATTGCAACGCGATTGCTGGCTTTTCCTCACATGTGGAGGGAGCAGACTTCGCCCAAAATGTTTCAATTCACCTGAAAAGCATCAATCTTCAATACTTCCTCCAGTAAGTTGGGGTAGCGCTGCAACCCAGTTTCACCTCACCTTTCCGCAAGTTGTGAGGAGATGAGGTTGTGGCCGCCATCTTAGAAATTACGCGTCTATTAAGACGAGCATGTACACAACTACAAGCAATCTCTCCGCACCATTAATTTCTTTTTGTGCGCTTCGTACAATGTTTTAAGGAGGCATATTTACTATTATATTTTAGCATTCGCACCTCGTAGTAGGTGTCATACCCTGATTTAGTGAGTGGGGATAATCCGAGGAGTATACCAGTACTTTGGCAATAATAGCTGAAGCGGCTCTTGATGCACTAAGTCTCCAGTTTCCTCGCAGCCTGCAATTTTGCCCAGCGGTGTATTGCTTCCTGAGCAATACTTTGAGACCTTCCATCTCAGGCATCCTACACGTTGATGGGTAGGACGAAAGGATCTCTTTCAGCCACATCAAAGCCAAAACGTGTTTTTCTCAAAAACTCAACGATTTTTTCAGAAGTTTCCAAACTGGAACGTTCAGGTCTCCTTGAAATTGACAGAGGTAACACTATTATGGATTCCAAGCAAGCACAGCCAGGAAAGTCAAACATGAAACGCCTGAAAAAGGACCCCCTTCGCCACCTAAGCCAGCTTCTCCAGTTTCAATGGAACTGTTACTTCAGGAGATAAGAGCTCTTCGACCCTTTGTTGAGGAAACTAACTCTAAATTGCAAATCCTCTCTGATAATTGGTCGCAACTTGATACCAGACTCACAACTGTAGAACAGAATTTCTCCTCCTTTAGTGACACCATCAAAACTGTCACTCTACTGCATTCTCAAGTTTCTACGCTCCAGAAGCAGGTCGAAGACCTTGAAAATCGTAACAGAAGAAATAATTTGCGTATTTATGGTCTGGCAGAAGGGGATGAAGGTACGGACGCCATCGCTTTCTTCAGTTCCTTCCTTCCCAAGATTCTACATTTATCAGAGAATACCACATTGAACATTCAACGGGCTCACAGATTAGGTTGTGTCTCTAGCAATACCTCATCTTCACAGAGGCCAAGAGGAGTCATCCTTTACTTTCTAGAGTACACGGACTTACTGAAAGTGCTGGCAGCTTCTAAAGCTATTCAACGGATCTCTTGGTCTGGATCCACATTATTCTTTGAACAGGATTACTCTAAAGCTACAGCAGCCAGACGCAAGGCATTCCTCGACATGAGATCAGATCTTCGCTCCATGGGGGCTAGATATGGTCTTTTCCACCCATGCCTATTTAAAGTCACCTATTTGATCCGATACGTTTGCAAAGTTTCATCAATTCACATAAAACGGATCATATGGAATTTTCAAGACCTTCTTCCTCAGGTATTGCTTGACTTTTTCTAACTTTATTTATAGGTCGTCATTTTCCCTTTGATTGAAAATTTATTGTGGTTCCATATCTTCATTAGACTTAAAGTCTATGTCACTTTTGAATTCCTTGTTTTTGCTGTTTGATCTCGTTATTCTCATGCTCACCTTTTGGATTACGAACTAATGCAAGTTATTTTATCCTTTGTCTCCACAGTTATGTTCTCGTCACGCCGCGTCTTTCACTTGACGTCTCGTCTGTTCCATGTGGCTCTACCTACCCCCACTTCCATGTTCCCTTTATGTAGGTATGTTTCAGTTTTGTCTTTTATTTTTTGTTTTGCCTTGCTTTTCTTTACTCTCTTACATGATGGTGTCTTGCATTTTCATCTTTTCTTCCTTTTGTATACGTATAATTCTGCTTGTCATTTTTATTACAAATGTTCCTCTCTCTATTCTTTCAATATCCTTCTTCTATGTTCTTTTTCTTTGTACCGTTGTATCTAACGCTTGTTACTGGCCTTGGCTTTCCATGATTATCTGCTCATTTGGTGTCTTCAATCTTCTTCTCTTCTCTCATATGCTTGGCCCCCTTTTCATATCTACCATCGCATTTCCTAATTTTAATCTCTTTCCATTTTGATGCTTCCTATTCACCATATTTTTCTATTCTTTTTTTGTTATGCTTTTCTCACCACTTTGGCTCCAATTTCACTTTCGGCTTTGGCTACCTGACCTATTTATTTTTCTTTACCTCGACACTGTATCACTCATTAATTTCTTTCCTCTCTCATACTGCATTCTATATTGCTGCTACAATGAATTGGGCTTTTGTTTCTTATTTTTAGTTCACTTCGTTTCTAATAACTCATGTCATTAAAATGTATTTACATGGAACGTTAGGGGATTGAATTCTCCCATTAAAAGGCAAAGAGTTCTTACCCACTTAGCCAAGTTAGATGCTGATATTGTATTCTTGCAAGAAACTCACCTCTCTGACGTTGAATCATTAAAGTTAAAAAGAGTTTGGGTGGGAGAGGTCTTCTCCTCTCCTGGTGATGGTAAACGTAATGGAGTAATGGTTCTTTGCCATAAATCCCTTTTGTTCTCTCCAGTATCCCAAGAATCAGATGCTGCTGGCAGATGGCTAAATATTAAGTTATCCCTGAAGGGTGTTCCAGTCTCTCTTCTAAATGTCTAAGCCCCTACATGTGGTGAACCCTCTTTTTGGCCCACATTGGCCAAGCAAATTACTCACTGCATAGATGATAATTTCGTTTTGGCTGGCGACTGTAATCAGACTTTTGATCCGTTTATTGATAGAATCTCTAAAGTCTCCTTTGTTCCTAATAAACCCCATAAGTCTTTTGTTCACACTATCACTCAGCACAAACTCCTGGATGCTTGGCATCTTTGTAATCCGACCACTAGAGAATATACTTTTTACTCCCCATCCCATCATACTCAATCAAGAATTGATTACATTTTTGTCTCCCATAATATCTCGCAAACTCTTACAAATGCAGAGATTGGTCCCATTTTATTGTCAGATCATGCCCCTTTCTCAATTGGCCTTGACATTTTACCTAAAGTTACAGGTCCTAGAAGGTGGCGGTTCAATAATGCCCTTCTCCTTGATCCAAAGTTTACTGCTTCCTTCACTACCTTCTTCGAGGAATTTTTCGAGATAAACCAAACTCAATATATGCCATTCTCCACTTTATGAGATGCATTCAAAGCCTCAGCGAGAGATTTCATAATTGGCTTGGCTGCAATGAAACAAAAAATTGCCCGTAAACTTACCAAAGGTCTCATTCAGGACATTAAGAGACTGGAGCACTCGTATTACACCTCACATTCAAAGGATTGTTTAACAGCTTTTATTGATGCCAAAATGCAATTTAACAAAAAGTCAACGGAGGATGCCTCATTATATCTGTTACAGGCTAGTGCAACATTTTATGGGGGTAAAAACAAAGCTGGGAAAATATTGGCCAATTATTTAAAAGTTAGACATAACAAACTGAACAGTGAATCTATTTATGACGCACAATCAGACTTAAAATGTAAGGATACTGACATTTTAAATGAGTTTTCTCTCTTTTACAAATCTTTATACACTTCCGAAACACAACCCACTAACCATTCTTTAACACTCTTTTTCTCTAATATCCAAAAACCTCAACATGCTCTTCCAGATTTATCCTCCCTCGAGTCAGATTTAACGCAGCAAGAAGTATTAAAAGCTCTTCAACATCTTAAACAAGACAAAGCACCGGGACCGGACGGTTTTACTGTTGAATTCTATCTTCACTTTTACAAACTTGTAATGCCCAAATTGTATTCCCTAATAATTTCATTTAGCAAATCAGGAGGCTCCTCGAGTTCCTTCTCAGAAGAACACATTTGTCTCATCCCCAAAGAAGGCAAAGACTCTAAATATTGCAAAGATTATAGGCCTATCTCCTTGGTAAATATTGATTATAAAATCTTCTCTAAAGCATTAGCTACACGATTGAACTCCTACCTGCCAGATCTGCTCGGAAAAGAACAATCTGGATTCGTCAAGGGTCATTTTATAACTAACAACACACGACTTCTTTTTAACGTTTTATCTAAATCCTCCCATTTAAAACAATCCTTCACAGCGAAAGCACTGGATGCCGAAAAGGTGTTTGATAGAGTCGAGTGGACTTATTTGTTTTATACTCTCAAGTGGTTTGGCTTCGGCCCTAAATTCTCATCTTTAATTACTCTTCTTTATTCCAATCCTCGTGCGGCTGTTTGTGCTAATGGTTTAATTTCCCCTTTCTTTGACTTAGGAAGAGGTGTGCGCCAAGGATGCCCTCTCTCCCCCTTCCTTTTTAATTTGGCTTTGGAACCTTTTCTTTCTAAGTTACGTCAAAACCCACATATACATGGTTTTCCGACATCAAATTCCCACATTAAACTTTCAGCCTACGCTGATGATATTTTGCTTTCTATGTCAGGACCAAGTGACTCAATCCCTGCTTTTTTGGCAGAAGTACAAACATACGCTAATATTTCTGGTTACAAATTGAATAATGATAAATGTGAGATCTTGCCCTTAACTACATATACTTTTAAATCAGACTTTATTCCTTCCAATTTCACGTGGAGCCCCAACCACATTAAATATCTAGGTTTGCATGTTACTTCTTCGATCTCGAACACAGTATCATTATGCATGAATAAATGCACACAAAAGATTTCAGATTTAACCACCAAATGGCATCCGCACTATTTATCTTGGTGGGGCCGTTTGGACACCATAAAGATGATGCTGTCACCCATAATTCTATATACTATATCTAATATCCCGGCCCCCAGTCCCACAAAAAGTTTTAAGAAGATAAATTCTATCCTCTCTTCCTTTCTCTGGAATAATAAGAAAGCCTGAATGTCTCTACTTAAATTAATTTGCCCCAAAACAGAAGGTGAAGTTAATTTTCCCGACTTTCCGGCGTATCAAAAAGCTTTCTTATTACGTCAGGCCTCTTGTTGGTTGTGTGATCCCACAGAAGACTGCCACATATGGACTACAATTGAGCATCTCTTTTTATCTCCCTTTTCCTTTGACAAATACCTTTCCTTTTCACGTAAACCACAGGCCTTGTCTACCCCCATAATCAAATTAACCTCTAAACTTTTGGTATCCATACTTCCCTCTACTCACAGTACTATAGACTCCTTCCTGAACTCAACAATTTGGCACAACAAGAACCTGCTCATTCGAAATAAACCATTCTATTGGAAGACTTGGCATCAGAAGGGATTTATATGGATCCATCAGCTACTCTCACAATCAGATTTCATACCTTTCTCCTCACTTTGTCAAGCATTCAATTTGCCTGCCTCATTCATTCATAAATACAATCTACTTAAGAAAGCTGTGATGGATACATATACCCATATATCTATTACACATACCCCTTCCACCACTCCGGATCCTTCATCACAACTTTACACTTTGCTAACAACAACACCGAAAGCTTCTACCTTACACAGTTACTTACAAAGCAAGGATACTGTCAGGCAGAAATCTTAAATAGAAGAAGCATGGGAACGAGATTTTGGGTTGTCGTGGCCGGTGCCTTTATGGAACACTTTGTGGATTAGGATATGAAAATCATCCAGAGCTGCTAATACAATGCAAACATTGTTTTTTGTTTATAACAGACTTTTATTAACACCGAATGCTTTAAGTAAAAGATTTACGAATATACCAAACGTTTGCTGGACATGTTCCTTTCCAACTTGAAGAACTAGGATTTTAATCCCAGCGGCGCAGGGGACACGCCCTAAGTCTTCGGGTTCACCTGTCTTAGAGTACAGAGACACGGGATTCGTCTGGTGACATCAAAGATCATATTTATTAGCTGCAGCCAGTAACAGATATCCTAGAAGTACAACACGGTGTATGTTCTCAGGAGACTGCTCAACATAATAGAGCGGAGCATCGTCTTTTATGCCAAAAACCACATTCCTGGCTAGCATCAATTACTCACAAACTTGACCAATCAGAGGATGATATTTACAGAGGCATCACATAACGACAAACCCACTTTCAGTTATCCAACCCACCGCAAATGACAAGGCATATATCCAGCATTCTTGCTCGAACAGGCCGGATGGGCCCATCATAAAAGACCTCAACCCAAATCAATAATTAGGCAATAAGGCCATAAAAGTAAGGAGCAGAAACAGATGAGGAGAAAGATAGAGGGGTGTGTGCGTGTGCCATAGAATCAATAATGTCCTGCTCTTTGATCTCTATCTGACCAGCTGCTTAACAAGGTACTGGCTCAACAAGTTTAGCCTCGGGCAACAGGGTCAGTTGACTCAGGTCAAACTGAAGTCAACACGAGCTCACCTAAGGTGTATGCGTCCCTAGAGGCTCGCTTGGCCACAGTCATCCTGTAGTCGTTAGACTATGTGAGGGCAACCACAAAATGGCGGTTATAAACAAAATGGAACCCACGGGTGCAGACTAGATCGTTAAATACACAGTTAATCCATCGGTTTAGCATGACGAAAAGGCTTACACGTACCGCACTTGTCAGTCGCGGTTCGCTGATACCAAAATCATCACGATACGACAGCCTTCATTAAATGGGTTCAGAATTCACGGAACCACAGACCCTCCTTTTGCCCTTACATAGGCAATAACCTAAACTCACGTCAATCTGAATCCAGGTCTATGTTCATCAGATCATTGAGATGTTGCTGTAGCATCATCCTGGTACTTAGTAACTCTCTCTGGACAGGTCTCCTCGAGCACGAGGTAGCAAAAAGGCCACATATTATGGGAGCACACTGTACACAAAGACAGAACAGGAAGAGGGTAGCTAATACCATCCCAATGACCATCAGGATCTTCCATCCCCAAGTGGATAACAATCCCCAGAACCATCCCATAAACGACCAATCTCCTTCGTCCACATGTATGGACTCGGAGATCTTATGTAACTTGGAGATGGCTTGGAAAACTGTCGGAGCATTATCTGGGATGAAAACACAACAGCTCGATTGGATCAATTTACAGACCCCCCCTCTATCTGCAAGTATGACATCTAACGCGACTCTGTTCTGAAGAGTCATAAGGCGATCCGACTGGAGCTCAGCAGTCAAGTTACTAAGGGCGCCGGCAGTTTCGACTATGGTGGACTCAACCACTCTCGTCAATTGCCGTATGTTCCTGCTGTTAACCATAGGTCCCCAAAATGGCAGAAAACCGTTCACGGAATCTCTCAATTCTCGTCCTGCGGTATCTTCCTTACTGAAGACACCTCTAACGACTCTCGTTTTGTGGTAATCTGCCGCAGCTGTAAATGTAGGAGGCAACAAGAACGAGACAAAACATGTGCCCGAGAAATCAGGGGGCAACCATGTATATGCTCTGTCATGGCAAATGAAGTAGGTACCCTTAGCTGCTAAAAACGATGGGGAAGTCTGGGACGCAAAAACATATGTCTCAGTGCAAACACTCTTCCCTAGCTGAGCTCTAGGATTCTTGCCATTTCCTTGCAGACAGTAATGACCCCGATGGGGTACTATCCAGATCGGGGAGGATCTCTTCGCTCGCTGGTTCCCACTCAGACTAACTCCATATCCAGTGACGTTCCAACCAATATACGCTAGTGTCTCATCTCTCGGGATAGCCTCATAAGAGCTCATTCCTCTAATCATGTCGACTATTCCCTTGACCAGAGCACTATTCTTCGGGCTATCTTTCAGAGAACGTAGGGGGTTAACTTCACGGGCATAAATGAACATTGTTCTGTATGCCCACACAGAACCATTGTAGCTAAATGGCAGGACCAGGTAAGGAATACCTTTCTCGGCAGTATGGGGCATGAGGCCACACACCCAACAATTAGTTGTGTTTACTACTAGCTGGTGTTGGTGTAGAAGCTGAACAAAGGAATTATTATGAATTCCATTCTCCTAATGGACTCATATTCAGGCAGAGGGTGAAAAGAATGCGAAGAAACAGTAGGAGGAGGCATAGGTTGTGTAGTGGGCATGAATGTCGCTTGAAAAGAGAACGTCACATATCCAATTAAAAACATTATTAAACTTAACAGTATAAACAGACATAATATTAAAAAACGTTTTATACTCATTATTATACACATTTTGCTCTTGAAGCTCATTCTTTCAGTAGGTCTCTCCATCTCGAAAAACGCCATCCTCTAATCGTGCTGCTCGCGGCAGATGGGTGTTCTGTGCTAAGGAATGCGCCTGTCGGTCCAGGGAACGCCCTGAGACCAACCAGAACCGTCAACCTAACGTCTTCGGCTTGCACTCCAAGGACTTGGCACCGCGACCCTACAGCTGAACCCGGATGGTGGTTCGAAAAACAAAAATCAAAAAATAGTTTCTCGGAGGGGAGCCAACCAAAAGAATAGCAAAGAAGGGACTCAGTTTGTTATTCCTCCCACGACTCTTGGTCGCAAGTTATAGCGCTCTTTACCAGGCAATGTCTGTTCTCGGAAGAGTAACTCAGGTTCAAAAGTGTTCAAATGATTTGATGGAGGTACAACTTCTTGGAGAAGTTCGTCGCTCTCTGGCTCAATGTTTGTTCCAATCAAACGGGCATCGCTAAAAGGCAGAAAACGAGGCACGGTCTCAGTCTCAGACTCAGGAAGTCCTCTTTGGACCCACCGGTTGTACGGCAGAGGCAAAGGGACCCTCTTACAATGTACGCCGTGAATCCAGTTCTTTTTACCGTGCACTCGTACCGCAGAACGGGTGGACAATAACACCAGATACGGTCCTATCCAGCGGGGCTGCTCGTTCCGGGTTCGCTGGAAGTTCTTCACGAGCACCCACGCTCCAGGTTCAAGGGTGTGCCCTGGATCTTCAGAAACCTGTGGCAAAGTATCATGAACCTGTTGATGCAGAACACGCAATTTAGCCATCAATTCGTACAGGTAGTCAAGCAATACAGGGTGTTCTATCTCACTAAATTTTGTCGGCCGCGGCACTCCCCAAATATTTGCCGGGCGACCGAACACAACCTCATAAGGACTCAGACCCATTCGCGAATGCACAGTCATTCTTGTGGACAGAAGGGCAAAAGGCAAAGCATCAGGCCATTGTAGACCAGAGCTCGCTTGAATTTTGGCCAATTTCAATTTTAACGTGCCATTGTAGCACTCAACTAGACCAGCTGACTGGGGATGATTGGCAGCGTGGAACTTCTGCCGGATACCCAACCCATCACACACTCTCTTCATCACTTGACCCACAAATTCACTCCCATTGTCACTCCAGACCACTCTCGGCAAACCAAACCTGGGGAAAAATTCCTTAATAAGGGCTTTAGCTGTGGACAAGGCAGTGTTGTCCTTCAGAGGGTAGGCTTCCACCCATCTAGAAAAAGAGCAAACAACCACTAAGACATACTTCAGGTTGTTGCACCTCTCCATGTGGATGAAATCTAGCTGCAAAGCCTCAAACGGATACGTGGGGGGAGTAAAATGACCAGCTGGAGTTGGAGTTCCCTTACCAGGATTGTACATCAAACAAACCATACAGTTCTTGACCAAATTCTCTGCACACTTAGGAATGCCAGCATTTTGCCATACTGGGGCCAATGATTTACAAATCCCTTTCACACTAATGTGAGCCATCCCATGTGCCATGGTAACCACTGGAAGTACATACGCGTCAGGCAACAACCATCGCTGATGCTCTGACAACTCAACCCAACAACCATTCGAATCCAATTTACCCTTGCTTTCTCTCCATTCATTCAACTCTTTCTCTGTAGCTTCAGCTTGGATGGATTTCACACTCTCAATTGTATCTTCACACATACTCCTATCTGGAATCCATCTCGCTGGACCCGCAACATACATTCGACTCATCACATCCCTCGCAGTTTCTTTCGCGACTTCATCTGCAAACGCATTACCACGACCAACATCGTCCGTGACTTTCTTATGCGCACTGCACTTCACGATCGCAACTTGCAACGGCAAAGTAAGAGATTCAAGAAGTTCATTCACCAATCGACCATGTTGGATCTTGGTCCCATGCGAAGTCAGAAACCCACGTTCTCTCCACAATCGTCCAAAGCTAAAAGCAACACTGAACGCATACTGGCTGTCAGTGTACACAGTCACTCTTTTCCCTTTCGACAACACACACGCTCTTGTCAATGCAATCAATTCTGCCACTTGTGCGGAGTTGTGTGGGATACGAGCAGCTTCAACAATCGCATGCAAAGTCGTAACTGCATATGCCGCAGTCGTATCACCGTTCGGAAGTTTAAAACACGAACCATCAACCCATAATGTACCATCACATTCTGCAAGGGGAGTGTCCCTAAGGTCTATCCTCCCTTTCGTTTCTTCCTCAGTCCTGAGGAAACAATCATGCTGTTCTGTATCATTTGTCTCAGTTGAAATCGGCAACAACGTGGCTGGATTCAACGTGTTGCATCTTTTTATATGTACATGACTTGCTAACAAGGTCAATTCGTAACCTGACAACCGAGCACTAGTTAAGTGCTGTGTCTTGGTACGGTTCAACAAGGTATCCACTGCATGTGGAACATCACAGTCAGTGTATTGTTCATCACCAAACCAGCAGACTGTCGGATTGAAACAGCTGCTGCCGCTGTAGCTCTCAAGCAACTCGGCAACGCTCTAGCTACCGGATCTAAAGTCGACGAAAAATAAGCACATGGACGTTGCCTATCGCCAAACTGTTGAGTCAAAACTGACAATGCACATCCCTCTCTCTCGTGGACATACAATGTGAAATGTTTACTGTAATCGGGGGTACCCAACACAGGAGCTGAACACAGGGCGTCACGCAATTCTGAAAAACTCTTCTGACATTCGTCAGTCAAGGGAATGAGACTCGGGGTATCCTTAACAGTAAGAGCTATCAAAGGTTTTGCAAGCAAGGAAAAATTAGCGATCCACTGTCTACAGTACGATGTAATACCTAGAAATGCATGCACTTCTCTCTGTGTCGTAGGCACACTCATTTTCGCAATCGCTTGGATTCTCTCTGGGGTCAATCTTCTTCCCTCCTTCGATAAGAGGTGACCTAAGTAGGTAACTTCTTGTCGGCAATACTGCAACTTCGACAGAGAAACTTTATGATGGAATTCAGACAAGTGACGTAACAACGACAGAGTAGCCTCTCTACAAGTCTCTTCATTTTCAGCAGTGACTAAAAGATCGTCAACATACTGAATAAGGGCAGCGCCATTGGGTAAAACCAACGAATCAAGTTGCGTCTTTAAAGCTTGACTATAGATCGATGGACTCTCACAATAGCCTTGAGGAGCGCGTTTAAACCTGAAGCTTCGGCCTCCTAAAGAGAAGCCAAAAATATCTCTACTCTCTGCGGCAATCGGGATGCTGAAGAAAGCATTCTTCAAATCAATCACCGAAAACCACGTGGCTGTAGCCGGAATCAAAGTCAGTAGAGCGGTGATATCAGGCACAACAGGGAATTGTGGAACAACGATCTTATTCAACTCGCGAAGATCGATCACAAACCTATATACAGGAGGCTGAGAAAAATCAGTTCGTTTCAGAACCGGCAAAACCAGACTATTGCACACATTACCTCTCGTTTCCTCAATCACACCTTTCTCAATCAGATCAGAGATGATCGCCAAAAGTGCTTTTTCACCATCACTTGAGATACGATACTGTGGAATGCGTGGCAATCTAGCATTCGCCTTCAATGTCACAACATATGGTGGAATCTCCAAAAGACCCACATCATTAGGACCAGTAGCCCAAAGAGAATCAGGAAGAGAAGACAATTCAGCTGGAAGTCGGTCTTTAGACAAATACATCGGAGAGATCACTCTCTTTCCCAATGTAAGCTGTACTCCTGAAGGAGAACAATAAAGCGTCGCATACAATCTCTTCAACAAGTCCAAGCCCAACAAGTTCTCACCACAACCTGTCGTCAGAATGAGGGGTGCTTCGAAGTCACAAGGTCCAACAGAAAGAGACAAAGGACTAGAAATCGGATTGCTAACCGGGGCGCCAGAAAAACCTACTGAAACATTCGTTAAGCCAGACAAAGGTGCGCCAGGGAGTTTGGTGTGCATGATAGAACTTTTCGCAGCACCAGTATCCAACAGAAAAGGTTCAGACACCCCTGATGCAATCACTTTAACATAAGGTCCACTCTGATCCACTGGAACTGAAACAACTCCCTTTCTTTGTCTGTGGCTGTCCTAGCAATCATTACCTTCCATACTCTCTCCTTCAACGTAATAATCGTCCGCATAATACTGAACCGTCCTACCAGACGCACCATTCTGTTGATCAAAACAATTCATCGAATTCTGCGGAGGCAAGGAACGCGCAATCTGAGACACACCACGTCCTCGACCTCGCGGAGCTTGTTGAACACCTCGACCTCTCATAACAGAAACACCATTCGTGCGCTGTATTAATCTCGGGCAATTATTCTTGAAGTGACCTTCTTCTTGGCAATATGCACACTGATTGGGGCCTACAGGGAAACGCGGTTGAGAAGACTCAACCATTTGCGAGCTTCTCTGATAGTGTTGTGGTTGCTGATAATCACGCTGGGTATTGCGGGGCGGGTATGCTTGCTGCAGAAGAACCTTAGTCTTCAATTCCTTAGTCTTTTTGTCCGCTTTCTCTATCTCATCCTTATTTCTATTCTCATAGTACTGGGCAGTAGCCAATATCTGCGCTGATGAAGAAACAGCCCAAGCACTTTCAGAATCCTTCAACCTATTGCACAACTCGGGAAGCAAATTATGCACAAACTTGTCAACGAACAACCTCTGACCACCTTCTGTACTCATGTCTTGACCACTGTGGTCTACAAATGTCTCTTCAAATCTAGTGAAAAAGTCGGACACAGTTTCGTCTTTCTTCTGCTTGCAGGCAGACAATTTGTCCCAATTCACACGTGTAGCAGGCATCAAAGTCTTCATATAATCAATAATTCTACCAGGGAGATCAGCAATCACATTTTCGGGTTTAGCACCACCTATTTGTCTCTCATCTGTAGTTCTAAGATTATTCCATGTATCACCTAATTCCTGCACATGATCCGTATGATGGATCTTACTCCATATAGGCTGTGGAACAACATTCCCAAATAACATATCTATATCAGCCAAATTCATAATACAGGAACTCGCAGTTTGAGATAGCTCCTTATAAAACCCCACAGGATTTTTACGTGGATCAGGCAGAGTCTACTTTAGAGCTAGTACTTCGGCACGCTTCCATGGAACATGTACCCAAACGCGCTGGAAATGTGCCAGAAAAGGTGGATTAGCATTCGCATCACCAGGTCTCCAAACGGGAGGAACCTCACGCATCGGTTATTGACGTGCCTTTCTCCTAACTGAAGAATCAGGCTCAAATAATGACTTAGAAGGAAAATCGCTCCTAAATGACAACAATGTCACGACTGCTCTTTCTACATCGAGACCCACTATAGTTCCTTTTGCGAACTCGGACTGCACATAGAACAACTCAGGTGGAGCCCACCCTACCTCACTATCTTCCCACTGTTCACGGAGGAAAGAACACATCACATCAAATACATATCTTTGGGTCGGTGCTTCCCATTGATGAAAAACATTCGTAACACTCTCCAGATCATAGTGTGAAGGATAGTTAACCCATTTACGTGCCAAGTGATCCAGCACTGTCCGTTCATCAGGACCAGGCAATTGACTACGCAATTGCTTACGCTCTACAACAGGAGACATACCTAATGAACCCATTAGAGGAGAAAAAAAACTAGCAACCGCATCAGTCATTCTCCGTCGGGCAGAAGGAGAAGGTGACAAAAGAACAGAGGACAAAGCAGAATGAGAAGGAACCGAAGTCGGAATAGTGACTGAAGGGACAGACAACACAGGTATAGAGATAGTAGACGAAGGAGGTAGCAAAGACGGCGGCCCTTGAGAAGGCTGCGCCGAAGCAATAGTAGTAGCCAGCAAAGGGAGAGCTGGCTGTTGAGGAACCGCTGGAGGTAAAACAACCGGAGGTTGCACAACTACAAGTTGCGGAGGTGCGGTAGCACTCTGAGCATAAGGGGGTGGCGAACTTAATAGATGCGACATTAAAGGATCTTTCACAAGATCTTCCTTTTCTTCTTGCCGTTGAGGTGGCAAAACTGGATAACATTTGTCTACCGCTAATTTACATTGCCTAAGCATCTGTTCGCTTTCCTGCTCTTCCTCATTATCCCTAAACTGTATCGCAGCCTGCACCATCGACATACCTTGTGCACGTTTAGTTCGTTTCGCTAACTTAATTTCCTTTTGTTTAGATTCCTTTCGCCAAATGCGGAAGGAGTCGAACATTGCCGGCCGAGCTTTCTTTTTGAAGAGTCGGACTTCTAAATTATCTAAAATTTCTGTGTCGTAGCTACCATATTGGGGCCACTTTAGGACACCATCTTTCCTAGCATACCTAATCCATACCTCATTATACGTGATGGGGCCCACGCCGTGTTTCAAATAGAGCTCATAGTTCGGAGTTCCGATCGGAGGCACCAGACACGAGTCCTCCAATCGGGAATCCTTTTTACAACCATAACAAAATATCTTTCCAAGTCTGCTAAGACCAGGCATCTTCGCTCACTAGTCTAGCTTCAAACTTCAAGGGAATATCAGAAACGATAGCCTCGTGAATACACGAGTCCCTCGGCTTTGGGGCCTGCAGGTACCAAATCAAAGCGATCCCGAAGGATACCAAATCAAAACGATCCCGAAGGATACCAAATCAAAACGATCCCGAAGGATACCAAAACAAACTGGGAGACGCTCCACTCATGCTTAACTGAAATATCGATGACGTCGCCAGAAGACCCGTCTATCGTCTCGCTTTACAAATCATCAAAGGGCTCCATGACAGGGCGACAGTCAGGGCAGCAGTCCCTCGTAGCCGTCGGAATGCGGGGAACTTCGCAGCAAAGACTTTCGGACCACGACGACATACAGGGGTCGATGAAGTGGTAGGCCTCCCTCCAGAATTTTCACACGAAGCTCCTCACGATCTTCAGGCTTGGACCGGTACCGCTGAAGTCGCCCCGAGTTGGGCGCCAACTGAAGAACTAGGATTTTAATCCCAGCGGCGCAGGGGACACGCCCTCAGTCTTCGGGTTCACCTGTCTTAGAGTACAGAGTCACGGGATTCTTCTGGTGACATCAAAGATCATATTTATTAGCTGCAGCCAGTAACAGAGATCCTAGAAGTACAACACGGTGTATGTTCTCAGGAGACTGCCCAACATAATAGAGCGGAGCGTCGTCTTTTATGCCAAAAACCACATTCCTGGCTAGCATCAATTACTCACAAACTTGACCAATCAGAGGATGATATTTACAGAGGCATCACATAACGACAAACCCACTTTCAGTTATCCAACCCACCGCAAATGACAAGGCATAAATCCAGCATTCTTGCTCGAACAGGCCGGACGGGCCCATCATAAAAGACCTCAACCCAAATCAATAATTAGGCCATAAGGCCATAAAAGTAAGGAGCAGAAACAGATGAGGAGAAAGATAGAGGGGTGTGTGCGTGTGCCATAGAATCAATAATGTCCTGCTCTTTGATCTCTATCTGACCAGCTGCTTAACAAGGTATTGGCTCAACGAGTTTAGCCTCGGGCAACAGGGTCAGTTGACTCAGGTCAAACTGAAGTCAACACGAGCTCACCTAAGGTGTATGCGTCCCTAGAGGCTCGCTTGGCCACAGTCATCCTGTAGTCATTAGCCTATGTGAGGGCAACCACAAAATGGCGGTTATAAACAAAATGGAACCCACGGGTGCAGACTAGATCGTTAAATACACAGTGAATCCATCGGTTTAGCATGACGAAAATGCTTACGCGTACCGCACTTGTCAGTCGCGGTTCGCTGATACCAAAATCATCACGATACGACAACCTTCATTAAATGGGTTCAGAATTCACGGAACCACGAACTGCTGATAGTTTCATATGCTTTTTTCTTGCCCAATTGTAAACAATTTTTGGAAACAAGTATGGTCTCACATTAACCTGATCTTTGGAACCAAACTTTCCTTTTCCTTTACTCATATTTTCTTAGAAAGTATCTCCTTTTGCTGGGAGAATGAACTGAGGCAATCACAGGAGCTACAATCTTAGTAGCATGGAGACATTATGTTTGGTGTTCACATTAGGGTACCAATGGGAAAGGAGGAAAAATTGCTGAATGTTGTTTAGTAGTATTCTTATGAAAACAACTTCCTAGATTTCCTCTTACCTCTACACTTTAGTATTGTCAAGATCACACCCTAAGTATCCAACTATGTGCAGTCTGTGGTGTGAAAATATAATTATAGAGATAAGATGTTGGAGAATAGTATACTGCTTTACAACATCAGTGGCTGAACCTTACTCAGTGTAAGGAAACATCAAAGGTTATAATGAGAGGGTACAAGTCCATTTGACATGCAGGAGAGGTTACAATTTGCCTTTTCATCTTTGCGTGCATGAAAAACTTTAGCCAAATGATAAAGAAAAAGTTCATTATTACACACTCAATGATGAAAAAAATGTTTTACATCATTATAATGACAGTCTTTGAACCCTGCACTAAAGTCTAATATGTAATGCTCTATTAAAGTGCCATTGATCACAACCAGAGCGGTATTGTCAAGTTCATTTGCTTATTCAGTAATAATATTCTTAACAGTAATTGGGAAAGGCAGGAGGTCTGGCTCTAATGGACCAAGAAATGTAAGCACACATATTCTTAAATGCCGTTTGCGCACATTCTATTGGCAAATGTTGTTTTTCACATTAAAATTTGCCCAACCGACTAGGCTAATGCTGGAAAAAAGCAGCAATGACTATTGCTTTCTGTGTCAAATGTATGTTGGAGAAAAACCACAGAATGAGGCACACAGCATAGTTGAGTTTATTTTTAAGATGCTGAATAGTCTCTCATGAAGTTTAATAGAAGCACTTCCTGGAAGGCAAAATGATACCTTGCCAGCTGATAGCATGAAGTGAGAGAGAAATACTCTACTGGGTGAAGCCAAGCCAAAGCCAATTCGATGCATATTTTAAAGAACTGGTAACTGTAGGGAGATGGCTCTTTATGTGATATAACAAAAATCTGATATACCGGGTAAAGAGTCCAGAGTTTCCTCATAAGTGGGCAGGGCTTGTTATGTAATCCCAAAGTGCTCTGTTAGGGGCAGTGTGGTCAAGCAGCCTTAGGCTTAACACTGAGGAGTGCAAGACATTTGCAAATATACACAATGATCACTAAATGATAAATTGTAAAAAATAACAAACATTGAACTCTCACTGGATACCCCCATCTCCTCACCCGTTACCAATCCCACCCTCTCCCCCTTTGGGGCACCTCTGCACAATTTTATTGACACGTGCTGTGTTTTGAACATGTAAACATATGTTCGACATGATTAAATGTGTTTAACATGCAAAGTATTGTTTGTAATTATTTTTACAAGCGATGTTGAAATCCATGTTATAGTTTGCTTCCACTCAGACCACTCCCTTGTACCATACTTTACCCAGGTCCTAGTGACGTCTCTGGGTCATACCCATTGTTTTGTAACTCAGCAACCATCTTAAGCTGAACCCCAAAAAAACGGAACTCCTCCTCATTCAAACAAAAGTAAAGTCCTATCCCATACACAACTGGATTGACAACTTAACTGCACTGAACTGCAAACATTCCATCTCCAACTCTGTCAAATCTCTAGGGATTACACTCAACAAAAACCTGAGTGTTTACATATTATTATCATGTAAGCCCATTATTTTTATTATTTTCCTGTATATTGGTACACATGCATCAAGCTAAGAAATAGCGAGTCCTTATTTGCGAATTTTAAGGAATCGCAAATAAGGAATCGCTATCTCCTATGCATGACGCAGATACCGAAAAAACACAGAATCGGTAAAAATCGCTTAACGCGTCAGCGAAAATACCCCAAAAATCGCTAATCGCTGTAAACACACATATTGCGATCTCGCAAATAGCGAGATCGCTATTAGCGAGCTCGCAATTAGCGAAATCGCTAATTGCCAGTTCGCATTTTTACCGAGTCGCATTGGGAACAGCCTGATGACATCACAACAAGGAAGTAACTCTTCCCATGGTGCAGTCTGTGTCCATAGGAAGCCAGAGCAGGAAGCTGAGTGCCTGTGGAGAGCTGTGGAGAGGAATACTTGGCATCCAGACCACTGCAAACACAGGAAATGGCCAACACATCAGCAGAGGAGGGGGCAGGTGCCAGGAAACGAAAAAAAAAGTTCAGTGAGAGGGAACTGGAGTACCTCATTGAAGAGGTTGTGAAGAGCCATGACAAGCTCTTTGGGAAGCTCTCCCTTAAAGTCCCAGAGGCTGAGAAAAGACGCCTCTGTAACTAGATCAAGTCAAGGGTCAATGCTGTGGGTGTGACACACCGCAGCATTGATGATTTAAAGAAACGCTGGTATGATCTGCGGAGCCGTGCCAAGAAGTGAATTGCCCAGAGGCTGAAGGAGGCAAAGAGCACCGGAGGAGGACCCTCGACAGTCCCGGACAACACAGCCCTGGAGGACCTGGTGGAAGGCACAATCCTGCCAGAAGCTGCTGTGGGGGTGACGCAGATGGATACATCCAGCGCAGCCTGCAGTACAGAAGGTAAGAGGCACTATAATATACCCATCAATGTAAATTAAAATAGCGCCCATACAGTAATAAGAAGGCAAGCAGCTGTAACCAACCCCAGTCCACAGTCCATATACAGTTACTAATGCATCCTGGGGGTTGTAGTCCCCTGAACCAATTAGTGAGTCACATAGCACTTTGTGTGACCATTGTGCCCAATATGCATTACAGACAGCGAATACAGAGAGTGAGAACGTAAGAGCAGACATAATCACCATGTAGCAAAACATTATCAAATGAAATTTTAAACCTGCACTGTTTCACACCACAGGTGCTGAGGAAGGAGACAGTGATGGGAGCGAATGCAGGGAGAGCACCCAGTCCACCGCAGAGCCTGCCGTTGCCAGACCAGTCACACCTCCCAGCACATCCCAGGCACCCACACGACGCAGGGCTACAGTCCCTCCCATTCAGCCAATGGAGTGCCTTCCTGAACCTGAAAGGGCAACTGCAGAAGGCCAGCCTCGTGTCAGGTCCACCACCACCACACTGCAGACACCCATCCCGACAATGCGAAGACGCAGGGCAAGGGGCCACACAACTGCACAGGAGGCATCGACTCCAAATGTCTGGGGAGCCGTTGAGCTGTAGATGACAAGGGTGCAGCGCCTTCAGGCACACCACATGGGTGCCATCAGCCTGCAAATGGCCAAATTGAACAGAAACCTCTCCACCATGGCAGATTGCATGAGTGGCCTCACTCAAGCAGTTGTGGAGGGCAACAGGGACACCAACGCCACATTGCATGAGCTCGTGCGTGTGATGCAGGAGGGACAGAACACCGAGCGGAGGAGGCAGCGGCAATTCATGGGGCGCCTGGCTGGATTTACATGCTCCAACCACAAGTTGTGCAACGCCACTGCACTGCTGTCACGTCGGTCGGTGGCAATGCAGATTGACATGGGGCATTGTTGTGGGGACGTGGCCAGGGCCCTTGGCCAAGTTACCACAGCTGTAGTGCAGGTGGCCTCAGCAATGCCACTGGAGATGAGGGGAGTGAGGGGGCATCCAGCGTGAGCAGCATGTCTGCGCCAGTCAGCACCGGCAGAAGGTGTAGTGCACGCCGTTCTACACCTACAATTCCACCAATGGGTGGGGATGGCGCTGCAGGAGATAGACGCCTCGGTGTGCATGGGAGGAAGCGCTGAGCACTCACATCCCTGCGGACAATTGGCCATGGTGGCGTAACCATGGTCTGGACATACAGAGGGTCTGCTAATGGAGTCCCAAACCTTATTCCTAATAGTGCCTCGGTACATGACTTGAATGTATCCTTAGGCTATGTGTATGTTTAGACACACAAGAGTCCATGTGCAAGTGCAAATAAAAACTTTGCATTTGAAGAATAATCGTTTCTGTCTCATGATTACGTACCTTTGAAGTGATGTTGGGTGATGTGGGAATGTATCAACTGCCCCTCCGCAGAGCTTGCGGGATGCGGGTGTGGTGGCTGTACAGGGGGCTGATTGTCCACAGTGCCGTGGCCATCTATGGGTATGCGTATCGTGGGAGCTACGATGGGCTACATTGCACATGCTGCCACTATCCGAAAGCAGGTCACCGGCTGGTCCTGCATCGCACCACCAGGTCTGTGCAGGATGTGGAGGCGACTCTTGACCTATCCAAATGTCCTTTCAATCACATTACCTGTCCTGGTGTGTGCTGCGTTGTACCACTGCTCCTGTTGGGCGCCTGGGTTCAACTATGGAGTCATGATATAGTTCCTCACCGCGCATGTAATGTCACCTACAGGGTAGTGTGGAATGTGTATGTGTCAGGTTTGCATTGCCATTACAGAATGATTTAGTGTGCATGAGTATATTGTCTGACCTAGCAGGTGTCCCTCGCCATATCCCCCCTGAGCAGGCGTGTGTGTATGCCAATGTATCGGAAGATGTATGGATCATTGATGCTCCCAGGATATTGCGCTGCGATGTCCGACATGATGTCCTTCACATTGCACATTGGTTGGACGTTGATGGAGTGATAACAATTCCGGTTACGGAAGCTCTACTCATTGACTGATGGTGGACATATGGGTCGTGTGTGCAATCTAGGCATTCATATCACATTGGGGAACAGTGCAATTCAATATGAATGGAGTCTGGGTGGGTTCAATTCCATTTGGGTTTTGGGGAGGCTGATGTGGTCTTGGGTCTGAGTCATCATGGCAGCCAGGAAGGTTCTCTAGACACGTGAGTGGGAGCTTAGTGATACCCCTCCCGCTAATGTCACTACCCCCTGGACACCTCCTGATGCAAGTAGGTGCAGGCAACATGACACCTGGAAATGGGAACGGTTGGCATAGGTCCTACGTGTTTTGCGCTGCATTGGTGCTTCCAATTCGGCTATGTGGTTGAGTTGTATGGCAGCGTTGATCATGTACTACTCATATATGTCCTCATCGGTGTGTCACATCTGAGTGATGCGCAGGCAGAGTGCCCTCTCCTGGAATCTCCTTCTGCCCTGGCCTGCTGCATGGGTCCTCATCCTCCTCTCAAACAAGTAGTGTGCCGCCTTTGTGTGCGTCCTCTATGGACTCATTGGTTAATTGCAATGGCCCTCCCCAGCTCCATCATTTGTATTGCAGTTAAATGGCAGAAAATAATTTTTACCACCTGCTCTTGATTCTCATTAATCTGCACTTGCTAAAATGCGAATTTTGAGGAAATCGCTATTAGCGATTTTTGATGCATCCATTTGCGATTATTTTCTGCGATTCCTTTTTTGCTCCTGCTATTCAGGTTTGCGCTAATTCCAATTCGCTATATCTGGATTCCCGGTATTTGCGAATCGGTATTTTAGTGAATGTTGGTTATTTGGTTGATGCATGGGGATTCGCTTGAATGCGCTCGCAATAAGCTAATCGCTAATTTTGCGAGCACATTTTGGCTTGATGCATGTGCCAGATTGTCTATTAATGCTGCTTTAGACATAATTTAAAGAACTCTGATACCCTGGGTCAAAATTGCGCTAGTTAAAAGTTAAAGAAATGTGTATGATTTTTTTCTGCATACATAACACACTTAATTATGCCTAAGTAACAATACAGAAAATCATTTGAATGTTTGTTTTTTCCACTTTTCAGGTGGCCAATGGTATGGTTTGCAGTCATGGATTATGACCCCACATCAAAATCCCTAGACAGATGGCAAGAAAAAGTACAACTCCGCTCTAAGTAACAATATACCAAATCATTGAATGTTTGTTTTTTCCACTTTTCAGGTGGTCAAGGGTATGGTTTGCAGTCATGGACTATGACTCCATATCAAATTCCCCAGACAGATGGCAAGAAAAAGTACAACTCCGCTCTGAGCAAAAGCAGGAATGTTGTTGAGAGAATGTTTGGGGTTCTAAATTCCTTTTCCGTTGCCTAGGCAAATCAGGTGGAAGACTACTGTACTTGCCTTCTATGGTTTATAAGATCATTTTAGTCTGTGCAATATTGCACAACATCTGTCTGAAGATAATCTGCCATGGAACTATGAGTGTGAAATCCCACCTGAACATGAAGAGGATGATGAACGGCAAGCAGATATTGAGCACACAGTGGCAGGTCATGTGAGACAGCATCAAATAGTGGCAATTTGTTTCTTAATTAAATGAAAATGATGGTAATAATGACATACAATATGTAAACTTATCATCCAATAAATCATTTCTTTTAACTTCTCAATTGTATGTCTTTTTCTGTCTTGCCCTAAGTGAGCCAGGTATGCCCAGAGGTGGGTCCCGGGCTCACTGTGCCACTTGATTCAAGCTATCCTGGCTGATGAGGAATGAAACCCCGAAAACGGTCCTAGGATGCTTGTTTCCAGTGCAGGGAGGACCTGCCTTGGCAGTTCGGGCTGGACTGTTCCCATGAGGCACAGGATCAAGACTGATTTGCATATGGCCAGGTTTAAACTGGGTTGGCATGGTGAGCAAAAGAATGATGGATTTAATCCAGATCTCTTGACTGGGGGTGAATGTTTTGATTTGTTGTGCATTCCATCCATCAATTGTGTGTCTTTTACTTTCTCGCCCTAAGTGCGCTTGTTATGCCCAGACGTGGGTGCGGGGCTCACTGTGCCACTGGTTGTAAGCTATCCTGGCTGATGAGGGATGAAACCCCGAAACCGGTCCTAGGATGCTTGTTTCTGGTCCAGGGAGGACCTGGCTTGGCAGTTCGAGCTGGACTGATCCCATGAGGCACAGGGTCAAGACTGATTTGCATATGGCCAGGTTTAAACTGGGGTGGCATATTGAGCAAAAGAATGATGGATTTAACCCAGATCTCTTGACTGGGGTTGAATGTTTTGATTAGTTCTGCATTCCGTCCATCAATTATGTATCTTTTGCTTTCTCACCCTAAGTGCGCCGGGTATGCCCAGACGTGGGTTCGGGGCTCACTGTGCCACTGGTTGTAAGCTATCCTGGCTGATGAGGGATGAAACCCAGAAACCGGTCCTAGGATGCTTGTTTCTGGTCCAGGGAGGACCAGGCTTGGCAGTTCGAGCTGGACTGATCCCATGAGGCACAGGGCCAACACTGATTTGCATATGGCCAGGTTTAAACTGGGGTGGCATCGTGAGCAAAAGAATGATGGATTTAACCCAGATCTCTTGACTGTAGGTGAATGTTTTGATTTGTCTGCATTCCATCCATCCATTGTGCGTCTTTTGCTTTCTCGCCCTAAGTGCACCAGGTATGCCCAGACATGCGTCTCGGGCTCACTGTGCCACTGTATTCAAGCTATCCTCGCTGACGAGGGGGGTGAAATCCCAAAACAGGTCCTAGGATGCTTGTTTCTGGTCCAGGGAGGACCTGGCTCAACAGTTCGGGCTGGACTGTTCCCCTGAGGCACAGGGTCAAGACTGATTTGCATATGGCCAGGTTTACACTGGGGTGGCATGGCGAGCCCATATCTCTTGACTGGGGGTGAATGTTTTGATTTGTTCTGCATTCCGTCCATCAATTGTGTGTCTTTTGTTTTCTCGCCCTAAGTGCGTCAGGTATGCCCAGACGTGGGTCTCTGGCTCACCAGTGCCACTGGATTCAAGCTATCCTAGCTGATGGGAATTGAAACCCCAAAATCGGTCCTAGGATGCTTCTTTCCGGTCCAGTGAGGATCTGGCTTGTCAGTTGATGGGAGAGCATGAAGCCTTATGTGTGAAACGAAGACATTTTTGTAAAAACATTGTACAAAATTGAATAAAATTGCAGAAAATGGTTTATTCATTTAAAATCGTATATCGGCAAATATTTTTGGAACTACGCAGTGCAATTGGGATGGGGCACAACTGCGCTCCTAAGTTATCGGATCTACACAGGTGTGCCATGAGGACAGGGTACTGACTCAGTCTGCACGCAAGATTAACACATCTTGAATAAATTACAACAAATGGAGCAAAATGGTGTGCATACAATCAATCATACAATCTGTTCCAGGTGTGCCATGATGTGATTGTTGATGATCTTTTCCAATACATTCACTGGGAATGGGAGCAGGGAGATTGGCAGGTAGTTTTTGAGTTTGCTGGGGTTGGCGGAGGGTTTTGTGAGTAGTGGTCTGACTTCTGCATGTTTCCAGGCGTCGGGAAATATTGCTGTTGTGATAAACGTGTTGAGTAGGGGGGTGAGTTCCTGGCTGATACTAGGTTGAAGATGAGGTGTGGGCATGGGTCTGTGGGAGCTCCTGAGTGGATGGATTTCATGGTGTAAGTGGTGTCATGGCTAGGAGGAGAGGATGTACCAGGTGGTCAGTGGGTAGTTCATGTCGATTACAGTGGTGGCGTATCTATTGAGGAAGTTGTTGGCCTAACGGCTGGGGCGCTCGACCTCGGACCTGGGGAACTGCGTTCGAGTCTTGGTAATGATGCTGAACATCCTGTGATTCTGGGCAAATCACTTAGTCTCCCCATGCCTAACAAAAAATAAATGTGTGTCCTCATGTAGCGTAACTGGTGCTATGTAAAGCCCTCTGATACCTGATTGGATTTGGGTCAAGTTTGCGCTATATAAAACTCTGCAAAAAAGTGGGTGTGGGTTGGTGTTCAAAGATTCTGTATATGGTTATGATCTTGTCGTGGAAGAAGTGGGCAAGGTTGTCTCACAGCTCCTGTGACAGTGTGATGTCGTTTTGCTGACAGCCGGGTTTAAGAATTCCTTATTGATGTTGAAAATTTCAAAATGTCACATTAGGTAGTGGTGGATATGTCGTCGCACATTCAAACAAGTCTTAACAGATAATAGGGTATTTGCATCTAATTAAACACGATCAGCCGTATGACAGGTGCCAACTCGGGGTGAGATACCCCACTACCAAGAGTATCAATCACACAAGCCACCAAATGACTTGTAAGAAATATATAACAAAGGAAACTCCGCCACTCTGATTGTATGTGTATACAGTTTTGGATGTGGATCTCTCAAAGCAGGAAAACGAGATGATGTGAGGGAATAACCCGTGACACAGAGAACGCCCAGGAAAGTATATATGGATCATTCAAACACTGATTTATTCATTATTGAAAATGGTCAAGGACATGAATCAAATTATTACAACAAATATCAAAAAATGTTCATAAAAATGATTAGTTCTATGAAGTGCTTAAAAGTCCAGTTCTTGACATGTAGAGCATCAGAAACAGCCAACGCGCGTTTCGTCACCACCGTGACTTCCTCAAGGCTGTAGGAGTAATCATAAATCATAAATACAAAAAATTGGTATGTACATACAGAGAACGAAAACTCTTACTATTTTGTATTTTATATTATAGAACTGGACTTTTAAGAACTTCATAGAACTAATCATTTTTATGAACATTTTTTGATATTTGATATTGACGTTCTCTGTGTCAGGGGTTATTCCCTCACATCATCTCGTTTTTCTGCTTTGAGAGAACCACATCCAAAACTGTATACACATACAATCAGGGGTTTCCTTTGTTATAGATGTTGAAAAGTTCCTTGCCGTTGTTGGCACTGGTTTTGATGCACGCACTAATGGCTGTCTTCTTTGTTGCCCTCAGCAGACAGTGGTAGAGGTTGTGGGAGGTCTTGAAGGCTGCCCGGCCGGATTTGTCCTTGCTGGTGCACCATCTCCTCTCCAACTGTATGCTGTCTTGTTTCACTGTTCTGAGTTCTTGGGTGTACAAGCTGGCCTTTTTGGAGGATTTTCTCTTGATGTTGCTCGTGATGGGGAAGATACTGTCTGCGCAATTGGTAATGCAGGCGTTAAAGTTTTTCACTTCCTGTTTGAGGTTGATGATGGTAGCAGGGTTGGAGGTGTTGAGGGTGTTTGCCCAGCTGGTCTCTGAGATTATATTCAACCTCTGGTGGGGGGTGAGGGTCATCTTGGGGGTGGCAGTGCGGGGCTGGAGATGCTGAAGTGGACAATAAAGTCATTAGTTCATGTGAGTTCTGTGACATGGCCGTATTTGCTGCAGTTGCTGTTGGGGGAAATTGGGTCCAGCGTGTGTCCTGCAGTGTGTGTAGGGTCGTGGGCAATCTGGATCAATCTGAGGCTGCTCCTACTATCGAGGAGGTATGCAGTGTTTTTGTCATTGGGGTCATCGATGTGGAAATTTATGTTGCCGAGGAATATGTAGTCCTTAGACTCTAAAGCTAGGGTTCAATGAAGTCTGCAATGGTGTTGCAGAAGCTGGACCACAGGTCTGGGGGTCGGTACAAGAGGGCGCCTCTGATGATTGTTTTGCTGTCCGTATGGAGCTTGAAGTTGAGATGTTTCATGGGATGGTGGTGTTGTCAGTGGTGGTACACTGTTTGGTCTCTTTCTGGATGAAGGCTGTTCCTCCTCCCGGCTTGTTGGTGTGGTCCTGATGAGTGATTTTATATCTGTTAGGGATCACTGTGCAATTTGTGGGGCAGATGTGGGGTTTAGCCAGGTCTCAGTGAAGAAGACTATGTCCGGTGGAATGCTTGCATACTGAGCATGTGTTGAGAAGGGCGCATGCAAGTTGGTGTTTTTTTTCAGGTGGTGTCTGTGGTGTGTTCAGGGTGGAGCTGGTGAGTGGGCTGGTGGTGTGCAGGTACAGGTGAAGTCCCAGTCGGTGCAAGTGAAAGGTACTACTATGCAGCATGGGTTGGCACGGTGGCAGTTTTGTTGTGGTGTCTGAGTTCGAGGGTGTAGAGCTCAGCGATGGTGTATCTTCGGAGGCATGACGGTCAAGGTTCGTGGCGCTGGGTGTGGTCCAGGCACAGACAGTCTTGTCACAAGGTCATGTAAAACATTCCCAGGGCTGATTGATGTAAGGTCTACATTTTCCCACACGTGATATAAAACACACTTACCATGCTTTGAAGAGCAATGTAAGGAGGCTCAAAGGCATGTACAAAAACATACTAAACTGCTGAAGTATCAATGAGTAGCACTTACTGGAAAAGTAAGACAAGGGAGATGTTTGCCAAGCATCACACCACTTCAGAAATACAGAGATGTGTAATGTGTGAAGCATGTATGTCACAATGCAAGTGCCAATGGTTGTGAAATTACACAAATATTTGAAACATGGTGTAATGGTGGTGTTGGGTCAGAAAAGTCTCCTGCATGGTAAGAATTGTGTACCTCTGTCCTGAGTGCCCATCTGTTGTGTTGTCTAGATCAGTAATGCTGTAATATTCCTATAGGGGAACATGGAATATTTGTGTGGGCCATGACATAGGCCTGTGTCATAGATTGAGTCTAGTTGGACCATGCGGGGTACCAAAAGAGCTACCCTCATAGTTGTGGAATGCTCCTGCCATCGCCAGGAGTAAAACCGGGCAAGCGTGGTGGTGGCAGCATACCATTGACTGATCAGTAGTAGTGAATATGACCATTCTATCCTGGGTCACTGGAGTGAAGCCAACAGGCTCACGCACATTTACTAAAGTTCTGCTGCTGTGTGTTCAACTCTCCTCTGCCCAACATCAGGATGATCTGGATGTGTGTATCATGGGCATCATTTGAAGGTAGTCAGGAGTTGTAGCTGAAACCTCTCACTACCTCTAAATGATGTCCATGATAACATCATGTGCAGAATTCATGTGCCCATGCAAGACATACACTACACATATGGTGAAATGAGGGACAGTGTGCAAATGGTAAATGTGTGTGTGCTGGTAGTGTGTGCTCAAAGTGTCACACTCTAGTACAGTGCAAAGAGACTGTAGTACTGAACGGTGTGAGTACACTGAGTGTGTGTACTGCATGTGAGTATGCTGGTAGTAGCATAATACATATGGATTACAATAGTGGGCACAGAATGTTCTGTGACTATACACTCAGTGCAGAAGTGCCTGCATTGCTACATACCATGGGTTCATTTTGGGTGAGGTCATGCCTACCTAGGAAAAAACTTGAGGAATAGAGGAATCCCATCAGACCAATTCTGATAGTCCAGCAAAGCTGCAAGCTGGGTGGTACATACACTGGAGCATAGGTGAGCCAGCCTGTATCTGTGTTTTATGATTCTGTGATAGATCACAGGGAAGGAACCTGGACATTTCTCAGGAAGAGAGACATTGGGCTGAAAAGGGAATCAAACATAGTGGGGCAGAGGGCCCAGGATAAACGTTTTAATGCAGATAAGACTGTGACTAACATCCAGGTGTGTACCCTGGTGACACATGAATCTTGTTGTGGGATTAATAAGCTTAGGAGTCCTGTCTTCCTGAGCTGTGCTGATGCCTTTTGTATCCCTGCCTGGATGAGAATGCCTGGGCATGTATCCCTTGAACCCAGAGTGACTCCAAGGGCTAGCTGGCTGGCCTCCTGATCTGAAGTCTCAGAGACATTAAATACTTCCAACCACCACCCTGCTTCTGCACCCGCCATTTGTGAGTCTAGCCTGCCAAGTGGTGCTACCCCAGTCCTGGACCCTTGGAAGTGTGCCTAATGTGTTTGCTCCAGCAAAACCACACCTCTTCTGTTGAACTGACACATTGCCTCTGTTGCATGATTCGGATCGGCACTGATGCTTCACCGCCATTGTTGGTTCCTTAGCGTTGCCGTATTAGTGCAACTGTATGGTGCATCACACAATGTGCCTTTGTGTCGCAATGCATCATGTTACGTGATCTCGTTCTCAATAACAAAAATACAACATAAAAAAAGTACATCAGCATGCAGTAATGTAGTTAACTTAGTTAAGCTACATATCAGTATCAAAATGAATTTGCAATGCGTGGATGCCGTGTGACACACAAGGCAAAAACGAGTGACACCAGGTTACAAATGTATCACACTGTCTCACAAAGCAGCACACCTGGCATAAATACTGTGTTGCATTACAGGGAGCTAGCACTATTGGCGCTAAGTAATGAAAAGCAGCTCTTTGTCCAAATGAGGGCCACTAATTAGCAATATCCAGCACTGAAGAAGGTTTGGGCTTGTAAATGTAATTTCACTTATCATTTATTGCAGTTTTCCCTCACTCATGTGACGCAAACACTGCACAATATGTTTTCACAAGAAAAAGAGAAGTATTGGCCCTGGGTGGCCACACTGGTGTTAGTACTTCTATATGGAAAGCTAGCGCTCAACCTCTTATGATTCTACTCCTCGGGAATCAACAAACTTGAGCTAAATCTATACACAAAAAAAACGCTGTATGAACTTAAGGAGTTTAATGAAAGTTCAATAGATCAAATGTTCATCTTCGTTGAATAAACAGTTTCCATCTTTTCAATCCATCATGAAGCGGGAGCCATAATGTAGTATCCAACATATTTTTATTGCTGTTCTTCAGACATCACAATCCAGCTCAGCCAATGCATTTGGCCCTGAGGAGTACTTCATCAGGCTTGATATATTATTTTGTTGTTTTCCAGGATTTGTGGCAGACCAGACTACTAATTTAATCCTAGAAAAAAGTCACTCCCAAGTGGGTTCTGCAAAGTATAACAACCACAGCATGGAATGGCACTGATACAGAGGTTCCTCGTTGCTCCACAATATGTGCCTATATCAGCCCCTATGGCTAGATTCACATTACAGATCATTATCCACAGAGCACAAGATATAAAGTATGTCTGCGTGCAAGACGAGTATGTATGTACCAAGGGACACATTTATCACTTTTTCACACAGCACAGTACAGCAAATCACCTTGCTGTGCTGCATGAAAAGCAGGAATGCATCATGCTTAACATTTTACAGTGCATTCCTGTCCTTTACTAGAGCTCACACACTTTTGGCTGCTTAGTGCCAATGCTCGCACCCTTGCGACATGGTGCAAGGGGTCCTGTGATGAAGCTCGCCAGTCCTTCTTACAACATCATATGCATGGGGCCTGATTTTGACATATGAAGTAAGAAAGTTCTGACCTTTCACCTCCAGGCAGATTAGTCCTGTGAGTAGCTGCATTGCAAGGTCTGAAAATGTATACATATGTGTGTAAGAGTGTCGAAATGTGCCATGACACTGGTATGTCACAGTGTTTAGTTAAAATTTGGAAGTGTGTGTAGGTGTTCTAAACAATGCAATTTCTCTATGTTCTGCAGGTGGGCATTGCCCTGTCATGCAAGTCAAAGTCGACTCCTTCAGGGATAGTGATGCGGAAATGGTTGTAGCTTTGTAGCAAGTGTGTGTGATGCATGATATTTGTAACAGAGTGATGTGTATCACCTGCCAACTAATTATTCAGATGTAATGAGCAAACACAGCATCACATGCCAACAGATTGTAAAATAAACACGAAGGCATGTTAATGTGAATGCAATGTCAATATAGGTGTGGTGAAGTTTGTCTGCAATACCCCATTGAAATATTGGGATGGTATACTTGTGACAGTACTTGTGTGTCATGCCTAACGACACTTTGCATGAACATTCATGACCATGTCACAGGGTTAGAACATCACATTCCAATCGTTCCACAACAGATACATGCTGGAAATGTGCCAGCTACAACACAACGTTAAGTGGATCCTGAAAACAGACCATGAAAAGGTACAATTGACATCCCAACATGTGTTGCCGCAGGGTAGTGAGTCATTTGTATGGCATCTAAACATTCCCTCAGTACCACTTACCTGAGATATTTCTCCTGTAATCCTGTCTCCGGGGTGACTGACCCTCCATCAGAGGTGTCCATGTCAGACCTATGTAGAATAGATTGACAGTGGCCCCATTACACTGATGTCCCGGAGTCTTCCTGGATGTAGGACAGCTGATGTATCGATCCAAGGTTTGCTTCAAAACGATAGCTCTCAGCCTGTCTAATGCACATTGTGAGGCTAGATGTCACATGGCAGGGAATTTGTGCTGTAGCCTAGCACTTGTAATGTAGATGGCAGCCTGCGCATCTCAGTTATATATGTATCTGTTGAGCACAGAATGGCAATATCATTGTTGTAAAATATATGCAGCTCCAGTAGGCCTCATTGCATGGATACAAAGTAATTGGCCTAAGTTTGGCCAACAGGACATATGCACTAGATTTACCATATATTGGCATATCAATGCTAGCCTCATGGCCAGTATGTAACCTATGTGGCATTTATGGCAAGCGTTCATGCAGTGCAACGCTGCAAGCCACCTTGCTGCACCCTGTAAAAGGGAAACAAAAGGAATGCACATTGATACCATGATTCAGTGCATTTCTGTCCTTTCCTGGAGGTGGCATACTTTTGCCTGACTAGCATCAACACAGGCCCCCTTGCATCTTGATGCAAGGGGATCTGTATTGTAGGCAAAATAGTTCTTGGGCAGGTAAGGGCAACTGCCTGCATAAAAACACTCATGAGAGGCTTTTTGCTCTTTCTTTGTGTGCTGCAGAATGCAGCACAGGAGAATGAGGTAACAGAAATGTGAAATTAGATTTTTTCTCCTGTTTTAGGTTTACCTGTGAAGTTGGCGCATTATGGCACATTTCCAGGTTTAGCACCGATGCTAAGTCTGTGAAACTGTCAAAATATGGGCGTTGATGCATTGAGACACCAACCCTCCATCTATGGAATGGCTGCCTGCCGCAGAGTAAGGCAAGTCTGCAATGTGCATTGCCTTACGTAACTCAAGATTACTTAAGACATGAAGAGTCACACAAGCTACCATTGCTTATCTTTAGGTTTTGCCTTGACCTTGCCCCCCCTTGCATGATGCAAGACTAACAGCAAAAGTGCACATACCTGGCCCATGGGTATTATTTACCATTGACACATCCGAACGAGTGGAGATAGCTGGTATGAGTGAACCCTAACCCTCTGACCACCCATAGATACTTCTTCAGAGAATTCAGAGCCCTAGACCCCGGATGCCACAACAACTGTTGCTTAGCATCCCCTGGATCAACAGTGGGACCTTTCTCCTGCTACCAATGCCTCTTTGCCTGCAACTCAGCACCGCTTGCACATACAGATACTCTCACCACACCCATATTGCTGACCGTGACCACCAAGGACCCACTCCACTGGCTTCTGCTCAACACTCTGCAAACACGCCACCGAGATCTGGGACACCCTGCAACACCCTCACCCCTGATGTTTCCTTCATTAATGTGACCTGGCATAACCCCTCCACTCAATGGATACAAGATGATACACCGCAACTGCACCAACAAACACTGAGGCGGCATCACCATCATCCCCAAGAACACCATCCACTGCACCACCACCAAAATGACACTACACCAATTATGGAGCACCTCGACTTCCAACTCCAAACCAACGACAGAACAACCATCAGAGGCACCCTCGCATACAGGCCCACGCCCTGCTCCTTCAACACCATTCCTGAATTCATAACCCAGCTAGCCATTGACTCCAAACACTTCATCTTCCTTGGTGATCTCAACTTCCACCATGACGGCCCCCAAGACACCAAGACCACCTACATCCTGGACAGCATGAGCAATATCGGCCTTGCCCAACTGGTTACGACCCCACACACAGTGCAGGACACACACTGGACCCTATCTTCACTACCGGCGACAGAGTCAAGGACAGTCATGTCACCAAACTCACCCGGACCGGCCATGCTATTGTCCATTTTACCTTCGCAGGTGCACCACTCACTACCACCAAGAGCCCTAGCTCCTCCCACCACAGCTGGACCAAAGGGACAGAAACCCAATGGATGGATGCCCTCAACAGAACTACAAACATCTAGAAAGACAATGGCTCACCAGAAAATATCCCACAGACTGAGCCACCTCCAAATTAGCCCTCAACAAATAACTTCAACTCCTGAAAGACATGGAAAATGCTCCCTGGCAGATAGCATTGAAGCCAGCTGCAACCACAAGGAATTGTTCAACATTGTCAGAGATTTTGCCTGTCCATCAGCCACTTAAAACACAATTCCCCAATTCCCAGAAACTCTGCAACAACCTGGCGCACTACTTCCACAACAAAATACCCACCATCTACAGCAACTTCGAACCCCAACCCACTGAACTTTACAGCCTCCTCACGCCAAAGGATATCACCGACAACCCACTGCTCACCACTTGGAAACAGCTCACTACAAAGGGCACCAGGGCCATCAGGATCTCCATCCACTCGGGAGCACTCTCGGTCTGCTGTCCCTACCACTTCTTCAACCTTGTGGGGGCAAGGAAATCGGCATAGAACCCACCTATGTCCAAGGCCGCATTTCCTGATCAATGGAACCATGCAGAGGTCAGACCTCTCCGCCTGAAACCCTCCGCTGACCCCAGCATACTCAAGAATTACTGAACCATCCCTCTGCTCCCCTTCTTCACCAAAGTCCTTGAGAAGGCCATTAACCAACAACTCTTCAAACACCTGGAAAACAACAGCCTGCTGGACACCTCCCAGACCGGCTTCTGCACCAACCACAGCACCGAGACCACCCTGATTGCCACCACAGATGACACCAGAACCCTCCTCAAACCTCCCCTGATTCTCCTTGATCTCTCAGCAGCGTTCAACACAGTATCCCACCACACCCTTATCAAGACGCCCTGCCAAATCGGGATCCGGGGAGACGCCCTTAGCTGGATCACGTCCTTCCTCATAGGACGCACCCAGAGAATCCGCCTACCTCCCTTCATGTCAGAACTCAAGAGCATCAACTGTGGTGTGCCGCAAGGTTCATCCCTCAGACCCACCCTGTTCAACACCTACATGACACCACTAGCTAACATCGTCAGATCCCATGGCATCAACATAGTTTCCTACACAGAAGACACCCAGCTCATCCGCTCACTCTCAGAAGACAACTTCCTCTGGAATGACACCTGGTGGCCTGCCGAACTCAGACCCATTCCCTCACCGACAGACCATGCCCTCAACCTCGGCATCATCCAGGACAGCAAACTCACCATGAAATGGCAGATCAAAGCTGTTGCCTCCTTTGGTTTCCACACCCTTCACATTCTCTGAAAGATCTTCTGATAGTTCCCCATCAACACCAAGAAACCTTCCACCCAAGCCCTATTCATCCGCAGATTCAACTACAGCAACACACTTTATGCAGGAATCTAAATCCAACTCCTGAAGATACTCCAGACCATTCCGAACTCAGTGGCTAGACTCATATTGAACCTCACCAAAAGGACCTACATCACCCCCACCTCAGACACCTCCACTAGCTCCATGTCCAGAAAAGATGCCAATTCAAGATTCTGACACACGCCTACAAGGCCCTTCATGACCAAGGACCAGCATACATCAACCACTGCCTGAACTACCACCGACCTTCCAGACACCTGCCACCCTCACCCTCATGCACTCTCCACATCTGTGCAAGCCACAGCAGAAACCGCTCAATCTCCTAACTCGCCTTCAAGTCTTGGAATGACTGTACCATCCACCTCCGAACATCAATCTCTCTTATGGAATTCAGAAAGGGACTCAAGACATGGCTTTTTGACAGATCGAAGCAGGATCCCAGCACCTGGAAACCCCCATGGATAATTAGCTGCGCTGTACAACTCCTGATTGATTGATTGATTGATAGATATGTGATGTACATTTTATACTTGCTATAATATTAGGTACAAATTTCTCCTTAGCTCACATGACACTAGACATGGATAAAACATTTGGTTTGAGACTGGCACAATATGACCGCATCCAGAAGGTAGCCATAGAATCGCTTCATGATAATGGACTGCACATATTATAAGGCCAAATCTGCTGCTATTTGGGGATGACATACAGTGTCACAGGCATAGAAGACTACCACTGTTACTGCATCTCAACGAGCCACTTGCCAGGCAGGCACATCACACCCCATCCCTGGATCCTCAGGAGGACAGTAGCTGCAAGCCACTGGACACCCAACAATTGGAGGTGCAGCAGGGTATGATTTCCATTATCTGCTTCTGAGGAGGATGCATCAAATGGACCAGACGATGGGCCTAATCAAAAAGGAGCAGAAGCGGCAGGCAGACATTTTTTTTGAAGTGACATGAGGCACTGAAGCGAATTGCTGCACAGATATAGACTCTCCTTCTGGAAATCCCCTTCCCTTTTTTAATACATTTTATATTGTTTTTATTTGTCATAGTTATAGTTAGTATTTAGTGTAGGCTTAGGAATAGTTTAGGTAAGTCTATATGCAGTAGTTTTTAAATTACGTTTTTATTATTGTAGGTTGTTAAGTGGGTGTGGGGTTAATGATTTGTGCTTAAAAAAAAGGATGTAGTTGATGTTTGTATTATACTAACCTATGTGAATTAAGGGTGGTAATGATGTTAAACATGTCATGAGTCAATAGTGGTTAAGATAGGTTAAGTTTCAGATAAGGTAATATAGGCTAGTGTTAATGATAGTTAGTGTAGGGCAGTTAGGGTTACGTAGTGGTTTTAGATATTAAGGGGCTTATTTACTAGGAGACTGTTGGAGTGTGGCATTAAGCCAAGAAGGCTAACGCAGCGCTCTGACTGTTTCCAAATGCAGGGATTCGCAGTATTCACAAGAATACGGTGCACCCCTGCTTTTCCCTTAAGCGCTGACGCTAGATTTGGTGTCTTTACGCCAATACAGGCACTGTTGCATCACCAGGATCCTCCATCTTGTCGACCCTTGTCCGTTCTTTTTCCTGCTGGACTCCATCTTGGCCATCTTCTAACGTTTCCCTTTTCCGCTGGACTGCTCCTCGTTCTTCGCCTGACTGACCTTTAACTCTTACCCCCCTTAGGTCCACTACACTCCTCTCACCTATTTCAGGCTCCTAGTCATTGGTTCTTGAGATTACTGGTCCAACCATCGGTTTGTTTTTTTTGCTTTCATTTTCACTTTCCTGTCCTGATCTGCTTTCCTTACCCCTTTTTACTTTCCCCCCCTTACCTTCTCTGCCCCTTAGGATGTTCTGTCCTCTGTTACTCCCTGCGCTCGTAATGTATACTACTGTTTTAACTTTGTTTTATTAGTTGTCCTTATCTGCTATACTCTAGTTACTCTTGTACTTCTATGTAACTTTGTGTAACTAATGTAATTTTTTTGGGAACTTGCAACTCGCTGTTCCTTATGTAAAGTGCTCTGATACCTCTGGGTCTAGCCAGCCCTATATAAAACTCTTCAAATAAATGAAATAAATAAATAAAATTGTGCAAATTGTTTATGTGCAGGAAGGTGTCCCTTCCTGCACATAAACAATCAGTAATGGCGATTTATTACTTTTATGTGTGCTGCAGAAAGTAGCACATATAAAAGCTGCAACTCGTCATTTTTTAAATGATTGTTTATGTGCAGGAAGGTCCACCTTCCTGTACATAAACAATCATTCATGGCGTTTTGCTGTTTCTATGTGTGCTGCATAGAAACATAGAAACAGCAAAAACTAGGAGAAATAAAGCATTGCTCCTTGTTTCGCTATGTGAAAACCAGGTTTTCCCAGGTCTTAATTTCGGCACTGCCACATATTTACGCCACCCTTGTAAATATAGGGCAGTGTCAAAAATCACTGGGTGTTGAGGTGAAACGCCCACGCAGCACCCATTGCCCACCCCTTCCATGCTAAGTGTAGAGTGAAAGGGGGCCTTATTCACAAGGTGGCGTTAAGCCATGTCAAGTAGCTTCACGCCGCCTTGTGAATAAGGTGAAGCCCCTATTGCCGCAGGAACGTTAGAAAATATTAACGTTCCTGTGGTGATAGGGGCTTGTAAATAATCCCCTACAATTTTCTTTTCAATGAATTAATCATTGTTCTCTAACTAGATATTATTTATTTGTCATGAGTTGGTGGTATTGTGTTAGGTGAATACATGATGTTCAATTTGTCCTAAGTACATTGTAGGAATATGTAGCATTGCCCAAGTCATCTTAACTACTGTAGGTCTTCCTCACATTAGAGTTATGTATGGACCTATTTCCAAACTTTAGAGAATGTAAGTGGGACTCAGTATTTGGGTTTACACACAGCACAGCACAGGTAGTCTCTTTACTGTAGCGCCCTGTGTGAAAGGGAAAGGGCAGGTACATGTTGGATTTAACATGATGCTACAGATTGCTGCTCCCTGCCTGTGGTGGGACACAAACTGCAGGCTAGCACTGATGCAGATACCTTTGCACCATACATCATGGGGGTCTGCATTGTTGGTTGGTTTAGTTGTGTGCAGGAAGTCACACAGCCTGGACAAAATCATTCAACATTGGCATTTATTTCTTGTTAGGTGTGCCACATCATGCAGCTCACGTAGAAAGAATACAATAAAAGATGTTTTGTCCATATATCTCCTGATTTGACTGCCAATGGTGAGCCGTTGCATTGTTACAGGTTCCCTGGTCTGCCACTTTTGCCACATTGTATATGCAAATGATGTTATGTGTTGATGTGTGGATGTATTCAGACTCAACACATGATGCCTCTCTGGAGCGGAGTAACATAAGTCAGCTATTTTGGCCTGTGTTGCATTACTCCACATTTATCAGACTACACAGGGCCAGGCAAGGTGACTTTGCATGTCTTGGCTACTGTCATTCAAGGTACTAGGTTTGCCTTGTGTGGCACAAGAACAGTGCAAATCCATGAGGAATATGGACATGACTATCTAGCTACTATTGGAATGTATTGTTGATGATCTTTTGTGTGAGCAGTGAGGTATTCACTTCAGGTAATGTAGTCATATTTACTTTGCAACATTTACGTGCATCAGCGAAGCACTGTTTTGTGGTCACATACCTCCCACATCCCATTTATCGGTGGTAAGTATTTGTGTACTTTGCAAGAATCTCACTGTGTCCATCAAGAACAGGTGGCTTGTTGATTCACTCTGACATTGCATTGGGTCACTACACATTGGTCATTATACCACTGCAATGGATGTGATTGTTGAAGGTGTGCATATACAGACAGCCTGTGCAATTCTCTTTAAGTCACTCTTCTTCAACTTCAACTAAGGGTTTTTGATTTCCATTATGTATGAAGAGTTTTGAGAATCAACCGTACAAATCTCGTAGTGGTATTTTAAACATTGTTTAGTTTATCCCAGGTTCCTGGCCTCATATTACAACATGTGAGTAGTATATTTTTTTATAAATCAACACTTATGCCAAATTATAATGCTTTGTGCTTCCAAATACATTTGGATACAAATGTGACTTCACATTTGCGTCTGTTAATTGAGATAAGTGTGGAGGAGCAAATTGCCATAAACAAATTATTTTGGAGCACAAGTGGACAAGATAAATTACTACACAAAGAGTACTGTCGTGAGTTTCAAAGAAGGTGACATGAAGTCTTACACAGGACAGATAGAAAAACTGGGCATGGGGAATTCACAAATGTTTATCGGGAAGATAACTTCAGAGACTGCTGAACTCTATATCTTCCTCCTCTGATGAGTGTTTCGTCTCGCCTAGACATTGTGGTGTTGTAATGGGAGGCAGCTGAGTGATGTTACTAGCTTCAGGCACACAATCACCAGAGACAGAAGATGGAAAGCCCATGATCCCAATAAAATTTGTGAGTGGCAGGAAGGCAGCATGGTATCCCTGGCAAGGGTTTGCTGGTTGGTCAAAAAGAAGTGACCTTTCAATTGAGGGCACTCGATGCTATGAAGGAGTCTATCTTGGCCTCTGGGGACCGGATGAATGAATTGATAGCTCCCAGCTGCCTGACAACTTAAGTGCTGCCAGATGTAGAAGACTGGTGTTGTTCCTTCTGCATCATGAATTCAGCGATGTCAGCTAAGGAGTCATCAGTCCCATGGAGCCAAGAGTAGGTTTTTGTCATGGCCTTTGTCAACCCCTTATTATGGCTAAGACACCAACCGACTCCTTCAAGAGTGCTCGCTATGGTCTTCATCCCCAACCGAACTTCATCAGCCATTCGCTGTTGGACTCATACCACTCGGCGTTGGAAACCAACTTTGGGCTCCTCAGAGTCCTGAGCTGTTATGTCAAAGGTTGATGGTCCATGTCCAGTCTGTGTTGGTTCATCTGGAGACCCAGCAATGTCATTCTCCCTTGCCAATACAGGAGGAAAGCATCAAAAGTGTCCAGGAGCTGTTGGAATGTGTCTTCATCCATGGGGGCAGGATGGTGTTATCAACAGGTTGGGCATATGAGACAGGCTTATCTCTAGCAGATGTTGTGTGTACCTCTGGAAAGAAATAGAAATGTGTTAAGAAATTTCCATGATTGAATATAACATAAGTGATTTTGTTTTTCATTTGAACAGTATTTTTCTTCACTTTCAAGTACACAAGGATATGTGCAACATATATTTCTACAAGAGAACATGTCCATGTTGTACTATTGTTGCTTTTTACATAGCAAAACATGTACATTGATCACACAACCTCAGTATTCACTAGGGTGGCTATTTGTGTATGTTTCACACAATGCAATGCAGCTAGGCAGGTTGCTGCCCTGCCTGAAAGAGTGAGTACAGGGATGGGTCACATGTAACATGTTGTGGCGCATGTCTGCTGTCTGCTTGCACTGACGAACAATATCCTGCCTAGCACCACTGCAGGGACCATTGCACCATGTAGCAAGGGTGCCTGCATTTCCTCTAGCCATCGGTTTGTGCCCCAACACTAGCCAAGAGATTAATATTTGTTATTCCACACATATTCCTGCAATCTACCTTTCATGGAGCACAACACACCAAGCTGCCATGCTATACTGTCTTGCACACAATGTGTGCATTATTGCGCCCTAGGGTTTTATTTCACAAAGATGCACATACAGCTACACAGTAAGCCATCTTGCTGCATTGCATGAAAGGGGAAGGGTTTGTATAGGACATGATTCACATTTTTCAGAGGAATCCTGTAGTTTCCTGACACACACATAGTTGTCTCCCGACTCCACAATACAAGAAACTAAGGACCATCTCTTAAGTGGATAGCCTCCTTCATAATTGGAAGTATGCAACAGCTCAAGCTCACTCCATTTCCTCAGAACCCAAGGAGCTCATCTGCAGAGTCCGACAAATCTCTTCACTCAGCCCAACTCTCTTAGGCATGCATCATTCAGACCCAGGGACTCTATATAACCTCTTACACTGATTACACCCAGATCATACCATAACTCTCAGGAGACACCTACAAACACCAAACGTTGGTTCATTATGAAATTGACCAACATGGCTAACTTAATGTGAGATAAGTACCCCATTCTCAATCTAACAAGATCAAAGTACTGATATTCTGCTCTATGAACTCACCCTGTTTGCATACATAACTAGGCCCAAACCTCACACCCTCCAACCACCCCAGATCATCTTAGACCAACCTTGCCATGAAACTTCAAATTTCCACTATCAATTCCATCTGCTTTCACATATTTTGTATGCTCAGAAGGTTCTTCATATGGCTCAATCCTGACAAATGTAAGACCATTATAGGCCCTCATCACATGTAAACTGTACCACACCAATGCCCTCTAATTCAGCATCTCTGCACACCTGCTACACAAGAGGCAAATTGTCCAACACACCACTGCCAGACTATTACCTAACCTACCTTACGGCACGCACATCACACATCACCTCAGACAAAGACACTTGATCCCCATTCAGTCCCATTGCCATTTCAAGATGTTTACCCACACCTGCAAGGCACTACACTACCAGGGAGCCACCTAGCTCGCACACCATTTAAACTTCCACCAACCAATCATGAACCTCTGCTGTGCTCCACTTGCACTCACCCAAACCTCCCATATCCATTGAGGAAGACAGGCTGTTCAAGAGATCCTACCTGCAGAGCATGCACCTACCCTCTTTGCTGATATGTTGACCCTCTACAAAGGCACATTAGCTAAATTTTCATTACAGTACCTCTTTGACTGCCTAGCCCCAAAACAAGCACATTTGTGTCATGGTGCAAGGGGCCCTGCATTGGTGATAGCATATCTGCCAAGTCTCCAAGGTCCATGCATGATGTGCTGTCCAGTCCAAGGTTTTTAACTTTGTATTCTGGGACTTCTGCTCTATAATGGAATAAATTACACTACAAGTGCCAGTATTAAAAGGAAATACCCTGACTGGGGCTGCACATCATGCATGGACCTGGGAAACTTGGCCGGACTGGGCTGGAAAAATTTGTACTGCTCAAGGAAAGGACAGCTATGTGAAGGATGTATTAACATGTGGGGCATTCCTGCCCTTTCTCTTTCATGCAGCGCAGTGCAGGAAAGTGTATTGCTGCATTGCGTTGCATGACAGTTTGATGATATAGTGTACCTTGTTTTCTTTCATCCTGTAGTTCTTTCTGGTGTTCTACATCAGCACTGTCCTGTCCTTTCACTCCAACTGCCAACTCTGCTGGAATGAGGGATGCCACCTTCTACTCCAATGGATCCATCTCCTCCTGGGCATCTGGTCCTCCTTCGGGCCTCATGACTGCCTTTAGGTTCATGGACAGCTTTTCTTCGGTCCTGTGTTTGTAGTCGTGCCACCTCTTCTTGCACCCAGTACTGTCCTTTATGTTTGGGCAACACAGTTTATCTTGGGCACTATGGATTGCCAAATGGCATCCTTACTTGCTAATGGCAACTTTTAGGTGACACATAAGAGGTGTTAATTCTTTGTCACCCCACTTATTAGTATCTGGTTCTTTTCATCATTAAAATTGCACTACCTCTTCCTTTTCCCTTTTGGGGTATGGCTGATCTTCAGGGGTACGGTTGTTACCTCCTTCCTCCCTAAGGCTTCTTCCATAGTTATCTGTAGGAGGAGTATTGGTTGTGTAGATTACGTTGCTTTTTCAAACATTCTCACAATACAAAGCACTCCTGTGTGATGCAATGCTGATTTGCGGCATGTAAAGGTGCTTTATGATACGCAAATCAACTTTCCAGCACATTGGTAGTACTTTAGTTGTGGCACTTTGCTCCATTCTCTCAACATTTGCGCTGATATTCATGATGCCTTTCAGGAACTTGCGTCATCCCATAAATTTGCTGCATCCATGGCTCAGGGAAATGCTGTAACACAGTGCATACATTTATGAGCAACCCGGTGCAATGCAGCTTCGTGTCAGTAATGGTTATTATGCACCTACGTTACTAAAAATATATTACCACAATATCTACAAACTGCTAATCTACCAAGCACATTACGAGTTTTCTCTCCACCGGCGGTGTCATGGAGGTTCCTGCTCCATGCACAACGTGGCGGAGAGGACACAAAGGGGACCTACAGGTGGAATCACACAGGGGGGCATAGCAAGTGCCCCCTAGTGTGCATGCGCATCAGTTCCTGCAATGCATGGACTTTCAAGTCCATGCCGTGCAGGAACCTGGTTGTGTAGTCTCATTGCGGTGACTTTTTCAAAGGCACCACCACCTTTGAAAGATGCAGACAACTTTAAAGTCATAATCTGTTGGGCGGGCGGCGGTGAGTCTCGGCGTGTTAGGTTTGCAAAACCCATTATCGTTATGCACCCATTATATGCTATATTAGGTTAGCAGTGTGCGGCTAAATAGAAACCATTCGTATTCACTGTGTGCAACCCGCTGAGTTATCCATGTAATGTGCAAGCTTCAGTTAGCGAATGTGACTCCATTTTGTATTTCGTAATCCCTCTCTTGCTGTGTCTGAACTAGGCCTCATGACTCGTATTGCCTGCCTCAGAAGAACCTCGTGTTCAGTGATTATTTTCCTTAGTTGCTCAAGGTTGGATCCTGTCTCACTAATGAATAGGCCATCCTGCCCTTGCATACCTATCTTTGTGTGTAACTCTGCTCCCACATTAGAAGACGCCGAGCTCCAGCGTGGCAACCTTGAGCCCGCGATAACATGTACCCATCTAGCAGGTGGTAGCTCATCTCTCTGTGCCCCCTTTGTTCATGTTCGGCCTGAGCCAGTAACTTTCCACAGTGGGCGTGGTTGGGGGTTCTTGGAGGAATGATTATGCATTGCAGACTGTTTGGCTGCCAGTCCCTCGGCAGACACCTTAGGGTGCAGGTCAGATTGGACTCCTCTGCAAAGTATTACTAATAAAACATTGGTTTGTATTCGCTAGTGTCTGCCCGACTCTTCATATATTTGGAAGCTGATTAGGTGGTTGTAGATAACCCAGGTGGCCCCTAAGGACCACTCCCTTCAGGCGCTGGGGGGCACAGCGGCGGCGTACCACCTGTTACCACACCATCAAAACTCGTAATCAGCCCCTAAGTGTAGAATATGCAGCAAACAGTCAATTTGCCTTTCAAATAAAAAAATGATTGCACTAGACCTAACTATACTGTATACATTTATGGAAGCCCTACAAAAATGCCAAAGCTACTAACAACTATGAATTAAACAATCAGTAACCCAAATGAAACCTAAAGTTAGCAAACAAACCAATACAATGTCTGATATGTTACAATGTAAAGTAAAACTCTTTACTAACAACAAAGGAATACACTACTTAGAATCGATAGCCCATATCCTATTATGAAATAAATAATACCCTACAGTAGAACCAATAAATCAAAAAAGCAGCATAACAAAAATATTTTTTAAATAAACAATAAACTTATTATTTGTATACATCAGCCAAATGATAGATAACACAACATTTTCAAATAAGACTAATGAATAAGCATAATATATATACATATATTAATTAAATAAAATGTTTTTATTTCACTAGCCACAAACCTCAAATGACAACTAAAATTGAATAAAAAAATTAATTACAACACATAAAACATAATATAACAAATAGCAATCACATAAAATTCACATCAACTCATAAAATATATTTCTTAGCCAGAAAAAAAGAACAAATATATGACTGCCCGATTACTAGTACGGCGGTCCCAAGTCAGCCGCACCTGCAGTGATGATCCGACTGCCGCCTCCTCAGGGGTTCGACCACCCAGTTACATAGTTGGTAGTCAACCGCCACAAGCCCAAAGCAAGACGGCCACCACCGTCAGAATCCTGGATCCCAGCAGGGTGTCAGTGGGGAAAACGGTGAACAATGTGTTGAAGCCAATGCCAGCACCACCGTGCTGATCATGGTCTGTCTTTCTGCCGACCAGTTCATGGCAGAGACTCCACCATGAAATGGTCGGCGGAAAAGCAGGGGAGAAGCCCCAATCGGGGCCCCAGGGCAAATTTGGGTTGTATGTATGTATGTATAGCATATTTATAAAGCGCTCCAATCACCCAACGGGCATCCCGGCGCTGTGATCCGACTAAACCTGTAAAAAAGTTAGTACTAACAGCGGCAAGCTACTCTATCCTAGGAAACAGATGAGTTTTCAATTGTTTTTTAAAGGATAGAAAGTCTCCAGCACATCTAAGCGGCAGTGGGAGATTGTTCCACAACTTAGATGCCATGTAGACAAAAGAGCGTCCCCCCATCCGCTTCCTCCGGATTTTGGGGACCGTTACCAAACTAGCTGAAGCAGAGCGGAGAGATCTGGTAGGGCTGTACCAAGTGAACATCTCCTGTAAAGGGAGTGGTCCCAAACCATGTAAGGCCCGGAAGACCAAACACAAAGCTTTATATTCAACCCACTGGGAAATAGGCAACCAATGCAAATCTTTAAGGGCTGCAGATGACGAGTCAAGCCGTCGGCGAGAGAGTGCTAGCTTGGCAGCAAAATTCTGGACCCGTTGAAGTTTGCCCAGTGCCGTGATGGGAGCCCCCAGAAGTAGTGCATTGCAGTAGTCAAGTCTACTAAGAATGATACTACGCACTACTTCTGGTCTGGCATGGGCAGGGAGCAGAAGAAGGATCTTCCGCTGGGTACGTAGAAGCCCCATACAGGAAGACACTGTTTTGTCAATGAAACCCTCAAGTTGAAGATTGGGTTCCATAGTCACAGCCAGATTACGAACCGAGCTTGCTGCTGCTACCGTGCCTTGGACAGAGGGAGGCCAGAAGTCTTGCGGTAGAGAACGTGGGACACAATCCACTGAGCAATGCAGCACCTCCGTCTTGGAGCTGTTAAATTGCAACGAGTTGTTACTTAGCCATGTTGCCGTGGAGACCATACAGTGATGAAAGGTCTCCGATGACACCGCTTTCTCCCCCTCAAAGGAGAAGACGAGTTGGGTGTCATCAGCATAATTGGTGACCGTTATGCCAAAAGATTTGATTAATTTGACCAGGGGGCGGAGGTAAAGATTAAAAAGAATAGGGCTGATGGCTGAACCCTGGGGTACGCCCTGCCCTACCCTTCTGATGGTAGACTTGAAGGGAGGCAGGGCAATCACCTGATGTCTATTGGCCAGGTATGAAACAAGCCAATCTCGGGCCAGACCCATCACCCCAGCCTCCTCTAACCTCCTGGTCAAGATGGCATGGTTGACCGTGTCGAACGCTGCCGACATGTCAAGCAGCACTAAAAAGGCTGCCTGACCATGATCGGCACGCGAACGAATGTCACTCAAAACGGACACCAAAGCTGATTCGGTTCCATGGGCTGGCCTGAACCCAAACTGCGCTGCGTCCAGACAGTCATTAGCTTCCAGGAAATTGGACAGATGTCTTGTGACCAATTTCTCCAAGATCTTAATCGGGAACGGGAGCAATGAGATGGGTCTGTAATTAGCAGGAGATAAGGGGTCCAGTGATTCCTTCTTCAGCAGCGGAGAGACTACCGCAAGCTTCCAGCTGTCCGGGACCTGGGCAGAGCCTAAAGATTGACAGCAGATTGCGTGGAGAGGAGGAAACAACTCCTGCCCAAACACCTTCCAGAACTTGTGCGGAAGGACGTCTAGAGGAGAGCCTGAAGACACACTATTAGCTAACGCCACAAATTCTGTAAAGGAAGGGGAGGGAAAACTATCCAGCCTTGCTCTTCCATCCTCCGCCTCAAGTGTAGACATGGGAGTGGTCACTGAGATATTAGGACTCATTTTACTCAGGATGGTCGCAATCTTGTCTTCGAAGGCCGTAGCCAACGAATCACAGAGTGACTGAGAGGCAGGAATGGCTGTGGACGCACTAGCCGGTCGAGATAACTCATTAACCATTTTAAATAGGGCCTGAGCTTTATTGGAGGCTGACAGCAAAGTCTCCTCAAGAAACCTTGCTTTTGCGCCTTTGATCTGGATCTTATAGGCTGCCAACTCACGCCTAAAAAGTAACAGATCCGATGCCAGATAATGTTTCCTCCACCTTCTCTCTGCCCGTTTGCACTGAAGTTTTAGTTGGAGAAGCTCTCTCGAAAACCAAGGCATGGCAACTCTTTTCCTGTCTCGTAACTTTCTTAATGGGGCCAGCTTATCTAGAGACGCCGTAATACGCTGAGTAAAGATGTTATAGCTTTGCTCCACATTCTCATCCAGGTGAAAGGTATTCAAAAGCAAACTAGGAAGAGGTTCACTCCTCAAAAGCCTTGACCATTGTCTACCGATCTTAACATTTTCCAAGCTACTACACTTTAGGTGATTTTCCGGAAGATCGGCCGAGAAAAGAACTAAGGCATGGTCCGTCCAACATTGTGGTAGAATATTTCCCACCCTTACCTGACCAGAATTGGCATAGATCAGGTCCAGGACATGGCCCTTCTGATGGGTTTTCGAGGCCACCAACTGCTTGATATTACTACATGCCTGGGTAAGGCATAAATAAGCTGAGTCTGTTGGTCCACCTGCCCATAGATTGAAATCCCCCAGCACTATTAGTCTGGCATGAGAATTAGATAGATCATAAGTCAGGTCTATAAGTTCGGACACAGCCGACATAGCACCAGCAGGGGGTCTATAGCACAAAAGTACAGTAAAAAGCACCCCCCCCGTCCTTTCAATGAAAAACCCATCAATTCATGGTCCTTGATTTTCTTAATTTCTAGCAGGGAGAAATCCAATGACTCTCTATAGATCAGCCCTACACCTCCTCCTCTGGCACCAATACGTGGGTTATGCCTAATCTTATATCCTGGGGGACAGGCCTGACCCAGTTCAACCCCACTATCTAGCCGTGTTCATGTTTCAGTCATGAACAAGGCGTCTAAATCATATTGTTTATAAGGAGCGCGATCTCTACATGATGCCTACCTAAAGATCTCACGTTCAGCAGACCACAAATCAAAGACTGAGGGCTGTTGGTGGCAGTAATGAGCTGACATTGTGCCAAATCGGCAGGGTTCAAAGCACAAAGATCCTCTTTTGTATATGTTATGCGCTTAAATGGGGGTGGCTCCACTATCTCAGCCGCCAGCGCGCCCTGTGCGCGAATGGGCGCAAACGGGCTTACCTCTGGCGCACCTCCGGCGCGCCCACGGCGCGACCGCTGCGCGCTAGACCCTCCATTCCTTTTTATTACCGTGGAGCGCGGGAAGCCGCCTAAGTGAAAGTCTAGTACGCCAACCAAGATGGCGCCTAGTCCCCAGCCCGTTTATCAGCCACTCACCTAAGATGGCGCCTAACGCCGCGATGCATACCTCCCCGGAATCCCTACACACTAAGTCCCACAAATGTGGGTGAAGTTCCAATTTAACGTGCAGGTAAGACTCCCTAATCACCCTCCTACGCGGCTGCACCGAATAATATACAAGCGCGAACACAAGCGCGAGCAGAACACGAGCAAAATAATAACAAAATGTTAAGTTAAAAACGGTAATTTAAAAGCAAATAGAGCTATGGCGTAAATACAGGTTCAAAAGGATCTACCTGCTTGAAGGAGAGGATCGCCTTAAATACAGGAGCATAGCAGGCAAGATGCGAAGCAGTGCGCGGGAAACCGCCTAAGTGAAAGTCTAGTACGCCAACCAAGATGCCGCCTAGTCCCCGGCCCGTTTATCAGCCACTCACCTAAGATGGCGCCTAACGCCGCGATGTATACCTCCCCGGAATCCCTACACACTAAGTCCCACAAATGTGGGTGGAGTTCCAATTTAACGTGCAGGTAAGACTCCCTAATCACCCTCCTACGCGGCTGCACCGAATAATATACAAGCGCGAACACAAGCGCGAGCAGAACACGAGCAAAATAATAACAAAATGTTAAGTTAAAAACGGTAATTTAAAAGCAAATAGAGCTATGGCGTAAATACAGGTTCAAAAGGATCAAATTTGGGTTGTGTATGGGGGCACATGTTGTGACCCCCTCTGCTTGCACTGTCATGCACCATGCATGACATAGTATATGGTACACAATGCACCAAGTGTCGCTGCCACAACACAGACATATGCTTCAGGCTCTTTCTATGAGCCAAAGCTTACCACTGCCGTGGCACTGCCGACACAACACCGCCAGCCCAGCAGTGTTATTGTAATATGGCTATCGGACTGCTTCCAGCTTGGCAGCGTTCTCCCGACCATACCAACAGCGGTCCCACAGTGGGACCGTCAAACTCAGAATCAGGCACTAAGGGGACTATTAGTATGGCGGGCGGAGGCACCAGCGAGGTGCCAGCGGAAAATATTTTTTTCTGCATGCCAGCAGTGGTCCTCACGCCCGCCATGTTAGTATGGCCAAACATAGCCTATTTCCCGACTGCCGCAGTCTGATGCGAACCGCCATCAAAGTATGCAGGTGGTAGCCAATGGAGACTCACCGCCGTGCGGAATGATGTCCCATCCGCTGTACAAATCAGGATGCTCCAAACAGCCAGTCGCACCACAGCAGAGAAACGACCCAACCAGAGACAGCGGAAGCACCAGAGCGGAGCGTAAAACCAGAGTCCCGGTCCCTTCCACTCGGTCCCGACCGCAATGGATCCAGCTCTACATGTCTTTCCGGTGCTGTACCTGATACATTACCAGCAACTCATGGACCATCGCGGACGATGCTGCAGGTACGCAATAACACAACTCCGCACACAACCACAGCACACAACTCATGGGCTGATATACGGTTCCTGTCCACACCAGACACCCTGGTGGGGACAGGAACACATCCACAAATGTACCCACACATGTGCTACCTGTCACCAAATCACCCCTCTGCATCCAGGTCACCCATCTACAGCACTCATGAAGTAATGTCCGGGTCACGTCACCACAGCGGTGAAGACGAGGAAAAGCATGCGCACAATGCAGAAGGCAGGGCCAGCGGCAGGCATGGGCACTTCACAAAGACCACAGGGCCACACCTCTACCCTCCACACACTAGGCCCCCCCATGAAGGGACATGCCATGTGCCCCTGCTGTGCTCCCCCATGCACAACAACAAGCCAGGTGAACCCACACCCTGCACCACACACCAAACAACTAGGGAGACAGCCACAGCAGGAGTAGCTGCAAAGGAACACACAGCACAGAAGCACAGGGCCAGGGCAACCCACACACCACACCTACACCACACACATGGCAAGAAAACTGATTCCAAGCAGAAAATGAACACACACACACAGATAATGAACAATCACTCCACTGGACACACGGCCTGCCAAGTCACACAGACTTACCCCACACTGGCACACAGCCACATACACAGACCACAGGCCAGCAGCAATGGAGGACAACATATAGGAAAGCTAAAGTGAGGTGCCCACAAATGGAAGGCCAAGGAGCTAACTACCAAGCATGTGTACATCACATGCAAGACAAGGAACATATAAGAACACCCTCAGCCCATCAAATCACACATGGCTGGCACAGTGAGTGAAGTCAAACCACAGTCACCTCTGTGCAACAACTCAGGGAGACAGCAAGGCAACCCATGCATAGGCACAGGAATGAAAGGAAGGCCCTGAAGTCACACAGTGAACAGCCACACATATGTATCCAACTACTTGACAGGAGTATGCCAGCAACACAGCACACAGGGCCCATTGACACACTCCATGTCTGTCAAACACAAGTAGGAATCTTCACACATATCCCCCCTTCACACCTGCAGCACACAACACCAGTGTCGGACACACAGAAGGGTGTCAATAATGTCCAGTCAATACACAGACAAGCAATCACACTCCCTGGGGGTATTCACAAACATCACACACACACATGGATGCCAGAACCAATGTGTTCACAAAAACAACAGCCAAACACATAACTCAACAAAAACACACACAGAAGCACAAGACTAGACATGACCTGTGCAGCCAAACTGTGGAAAGGCAATGGGAGCACAGACAGAACAGGATTGCACAACCTCATCAGTCAGGAACAATGCACAGACTACATACCACAACACAGACAAGAAGTGCACCATCACAAAACAATCATAGACACAGACTGGGAGAAAAGGACGTACAATGAAACACAGACAGACATACCACACCACCCATCAAGTCAACGTGATGTCACAGTGTAACACATGCGTGCACATGCACAAGAATGACAAGAGACCGTTCAAATATGAGCGGAGAAAACACAAAGGACGCACCTAACACAAGCACAGGAACTAGATAGAATAGACCTAAGTTCATGTGACAGACACACAAGTAAGGCACACCACACTGGCAACACACATCTGAATGAAATACACCACACCAGCAAAACACACACACTGACATTCAAATAGAGCAACACACACAGAGCATATGTCAGCTGCAAGAGAAAACACTGCCCAAACACTGCACACAGCCACATAAAACACACAACAGATGCACATGCCAATAAATCACATTGCAAACACAGCAGGATATCAGGGGATGCACACCAGGCAAGGACAAGGCAACATACACCCACAGCAATGCATGCAGACCAAGCAGTGTGTGCACACCAAACATACCAGTCCCACACAGATATGAGTGACACATAATAAACACCCACAACAACAATCAAAACAGCACACTGACAACATCACACTCAGGAAGTGAAGCAGTACCTCAGCAAACACACATACGCCTAACCCAACACCCACAGATGCACGAGTCTGGAACACCAAAGTGGAAACAACTTGACCAGAGGACTGTGCAGCACAAACAGTTGAACTGCATATGAGCAACCATGACTGCTAAACAGTACCAGAAAATCACATATAACCAATTGGGAAAATGTCCTGAGTAGCACATTGCTCCTGTGCAAAGATCTGCACCACAAAGCACAGTGTTACAAATGAAGTGATGGGGAGGCACACACACAGGCAACCCAAAGGGACAGCTGACATGAAAGTGAAGTGGTGTGTACGTCAGTAGAGGACGTGGCAGGAATGCACCATACACTAATATATGTAGTGCAGACTCACAATGAATAGCCATCTGAAGCACATGTAGGGGATGGTATGACACCACACATCACATGCCATACTGGAGGCAATAAAGCCCCATGTGACAGAAATGCGGGAGAAAACACACTCAAAATGTTAGTGTGGCTGAGCAGGTCTGCACAGTGAGTACAAACAGCATCAAGACACATGGATGATCAACAAAACACAACACTGACTTGCCAGTCACATACTCTGCATACTCACAATTGCCAAAAACAACAAGTAGGAGTCAGCTAGAACTGCAAGGACACACCAACACACTGCACAGTGTGCACAACATACAACACACACATGTGCACACAATCACAATCACAGGGCTGAACAATTACACAAACAGGCACTCTACTCCTGGGTGACACATGTGTAGTTGACATTGCAGGGGCACACACACATCAACACTCCCGACAAAGTCACCCCTTCACACTGCACACTTCTTGACTACCCAAGTACACACATTGAAAGTAACCCACGTGACTAGGATGACTGACCATCACAAGATGACTGTACACCTACACTGCTGTGCACACATAAAGTAAGATCAAACATGCATGATGACCCTGGCCAGCCTGCCTGCAATCCTGTGGATAGAATCCCCCTCCTACCTAACAGTTCAGGACACAGTGGAACATAAAATGAAAATATTCGGCTGTCAGTCTAGACAAGAAACAACGCATGTAGCAACGGTGGTACAGAAATTGATATAGTGCACTCAAATAAATATACTCTAATTAATCAGACACATGTCTGATGACAGTCTCTCCCTTGGTTCTGTCGTTTCTATGTAGGGATCATCTAACATATGTATCGTCCGGGATTCCTTATATGAGTGCGTATCACCAATGATTATATTCCGTGTATTGCTTATACATCAGTACAGCAATGTTATAGCTATTTAAGCTAGTAGAAACCGTGCATAATTGCATTTGCACACACTTTTAGCAAACAGTTACAGCGGTACTAGTCTGCTAAATGACGATACATATGTTAGATGATCCCTACATACAAATAGATATAGTAACAATGGGGTGACCCAGTATCCCTCAGAACCTGGGCAATAATGTATAATATAAACAATTGGTTCTGTCGGGTGTAAATTATCTCTTTAAATCACTAGACCAGTCATTGGTTTACTCACATGGAAACATCAAAAACAACACACATGGAAAGACCGTCAAGGGTATTCAAAAGTTTTATAAATTACCTCATTTATAAATACCCACATTGATTTGCGTGGCTGTCAGAGACATAACATACAATGCGTTGCAATTTGTGACAAGGTGAATATGGTGCTCAGTGACGTAGTGAAGGTGCAATATATACAGAGTGAATTTTGCAAAACTGTTGTTTTAAGAGGCCAGAAAAAGAACAACAATTTTTGAATAGCTCTGTAAGTTGAATGAGTAAGTCTTGACACAGAGTCTTTCAACTGGTCCAGGGGATATGTCGACGTTTCAACCCAAGGGGCATTACTAAGTTAGTCAATGCGGGTCTTCATGAGGACAAAAGGAAGGACAGCCTAAAAAGCCCAATTGCAATCAAAGGGCGTGTGTATCTTCAAGGATTCGGACAGTTACAACATTGGACTGTGCATTGAGGATTAATCCAAACAAGGGGACCCCCAGGAAGGGATCAATCATCCACGGTTGTGACTTCTACGGACGCAACAGGACGCTTGCCTGTATCGCTCCATTTGGCCCCCCGGTTCTATTAAAGAAATTAAGATTAAAAGAAACACGCAATCGACCGCATAGGAGACGCGAGGACAGTCTGCTTCTCCTTTCCTGGGAATTTATTACCTGTGGTAACCGTGGATGATTGATCCCTTCCTGGGGGTCCCCCTGTTTGGATTAATCCTCGATGCACAGTACAATGTTGTAACTGTCCGAATCCTTGAAGATACACACGCCCTTTGATTGCAATTGGGCTTTTTAGGCTGTCCTTCCTTTTGTCCTGATGAAGACCCGCATTGACTAACTTAGTAATGCCCCTTGGGTTGAAACGTCGACATATCCCCTGGACCAGTTGAAAGACTCTGTGTCAAGACTTACTCATTCAACTTACAGAGCTATTCAAACATTGTTGTTCTTTTTCTGGCCTCTTAAAACAACAGTTTTGCAAAATTCACTCTGTATATATTGCACCTTCACTACGTCACTGAGCACCATATTCACCTTGTCACAAATTGCAACGCATTGTATGTTATGTCTCTGACAGCCCCGCAAATCAATGTGGGTATTTATAAATGAGGTAATTTATAAAACTTTTGAATACCCTTGACGGTCTTTCCATGTGTGTTGTTTTTGATGTTTCCATGTGAGTAAACCAATGACTGGTCTAGTGATTTAAAGAGATAATTTACACCCGACAGAACCAATTGTTTATATTATACCCTACATACAAATGACTGAACCAAGGGAGAGACTGTCATCAGACATGTGTCTTATTAATTAGAGTATATTTATTTGAGTGCACTATATCAATTTCTTTACCACCGTTGCTACATGCGTTGTTTCTTCTCTAGACTGACAGCCGAATATTTTCATTTTATGTTCCACTGTGTCCTGAACTGTTAGGTACACCACCAACACGTTTTTACAGATAGGTGTCCATATTATAAACCAGAATTGTGTGACACAATCTTATTATTTCAGAGCGGAGCTCTCTTCCCTGAGTGGTAACCAGGTTGAGGTGGGTTAGCCGCTCCTACAAATTTGGGTGAGTAGATAATATAGTAGTACCTTGTTGGACTCAATGATAATATATGACTAATCAGTCATTATGAGTTTGTACCTTATTGGGATTGAATCATTATTTGGATTTTTGCAATGTTTTTATGTCTTACTCTTACAGACAAGTTCCAGTAATACTGAATCACAAACAGGATTACTGGTTTAGTATTATTGTTTATCTTATCGTTTTTCACCAATTTTTTAAGCAGCAGCTTTGTTTACCCTTTGGTCCTGATGAAAACCTATATACTTTTATAGATTTTAAAGGCTGAAACATGTCAACCTATTCATACACCTTAGCAGTTTAATTCCATACTGCTTTGCACTGCTTTTTAATCCTGTCAGTTCGGACGAGCTAATAAAGAATCTTTTCATCCCCACTAGGCAGTTTTAATTCACTCTCACTCACATATTGCGCTGCACCCTCACAACACCTTACTACTCACATATGGGATTTTAGCATCCGTTACAACTTCTGACAACTATCAAAAACATCCCAGAGCTCCTACCTCACAGTGAGGGAGTTGTAGCCCTTAGAGGGACTAGGTTTTCCCACTGGGAGGAGAAGCCCATATGATGAAGCATGCCACCTATGGTGGGTGAGGGCATTCGTCTTAAAAGGGATTGCTCCCCTTTTGGGGTTTGTTAGAGCGACGTACATTCACTTCTTTCTTTCCTTTTTCTTCCCATATTGGTTCCAGACTAGCTTAGACCCGAGAAGTCTATTGTGATATGACTGCAATTTTAGGGGAATTACTTCTCGCAGGTCTCTAAACTAAATCTCTTGGACCCTCCGTTCAAGTTTCTTGTGTTATGACAGTAAACCATACCCACACCGAAAAAACTTTAATCAGTAAGGACACTGAAAAAACAGACAACAGGAGCAACTGTCTTTATTCACATATTGCACAGATCGGCACCAATATTAGACTGGAGCAAGGCCAGTGGCCAGCACAAGGTGCAGTGTAGTTACATGAGAAGCTGCACAGGCAAGGTGCAAACAGCAGTGAACAACAAGGCCAGTGGCCAGCACAGAGTGCAGAGTAGCTACATGAGAAGCTGCACAGGCAAGGTGCAAACAGCAGTGAACAACAAGGCCAGTGGCCAGCACAAAGTGCAGAGTAAGTCCATGAGAAGTTGCACAGGCAAGGGGCAAACAGCAGTGAACAACAAGGCCAGTGGCCAGTCCAATGTGCTGAGTAAGTTCATGAGAAGCTGCACAGGCAAGGGACAAACAGCAGTGAACAACAAGGCCAGTGGCCAGCACAAAGTGCAGAGTAGTTACATGAGAAGCTGCACAGGCAAGGTGCAAACAGCAATTAACAACAGGGCTAGTGGCCAGCACAAAGTGCAGAGTAAGTCCATTAGAAGCTACACAGGCAAGGGGCAAACAGCAGTGAACAACAAAGCCAGTGGTCAGTGTAATGTGCTGAGTAAGTCTATGAGAAGCTATATAGGCAAGGGGCAGACAGCAGTGAACAACAAGGCCAGTGGCCAGCACAAAGTGCAGAGTAGTTACATGAGAAGCTGCACAGGCAAGGTGCAAACAGCAGTGAACAACAGGGCTAGTGGCCAGCACAAAGTGCAGAGTAATTCCATGAGAAGCTACACAGGCAAGGGGCAAACAGCAGTGAACAACAACGCTAGTGGCCAGTCCAATGTGCTGAGCAAGTTCATGAGAAGATGCAAAGGCAAGGGGCAAACAGCAGTGAACAACAAGGCCAGTGGCCAATCCAATGTGGTGAGTAAGTCCATGAGAAGCTGCACAGGGAATGTGTGCGACTGTACCCTGACATGGTCAGCAACACAGTCAGGGGGTAACAATGGGCAGAACAGGTACCACTGTGGGAGAGACAGGTGTGTGAGGGTGACTACCACTCAGACTTGCTTGTCAGTCTGACTGGGAGCTGGCTGTGTGTTGGGGACATTTGGAGGACTTGACCGGGGAGAGAGATGCCCAGCTGAGGTAGAGGCATCAGTGGCTTGGTAAGCCGGAGGGCAGCTTGGACCAGGTGGTGTAGTGGCATGTGGAGGTGGAGTCATGATGCCGTGAGACACAGTGTGGTTGGGAGATTGTGGAAGGGTGCCTTTCCACTTCTTGGGAAGTCAAAATGGCTTCCCTGTCTTGGGATTAATGTCAAGTGGTGCGGACACAACAGGCACACTAACCACCAAAGCTGCATCAGGTGCAGATGATGGCCCTCCCTCTGGGGACATGCTGGATCCAGCTGTTCGTTTGGCCTGGCCTTGCCTTGCCCCTCCATCCCCTCGAGTCGAGGTTGTGGGTGAATCTGCCTTGGAGCTCTTCTTATGTGTACTCTTAGCAGGCACCACCTTCTCAGCGGGCACGGAAACTGTCTGCTTGTCTTTGCGAGACGGTTTTGGGACAGGAGAGTCCTTGGCTGGGGATGCCTCTGAGGCATGTGACCCTGAGGTCTGCTTCTGGGCTTTGTGGCCCTTGGTGTCATCTGACGGGCTTTTGTCTTTGCGCTCTGGGGTGGCTTTAGTTTTCTGTGGTGTCTGCGCCTGGACCATTCGGGCTGCTGCTGCTGTGTGCTGCGTGTGCTGTATCTTGACCTTGAGGTCTGTTGCGTGTGGTCACTATCATCAGATGTGGCCACTGGCAGGGGGGTTGACAAAGGGACTGGAGCTGGACTCCGAGATTGTGCTAGTTGAAGGGCTGCCGTCACTGCGGAGGACAAAGACTGGACAGTCCGGTGTAGCCCACCCACGTCTGAATGTATGCCCTCCATGAAAGCAACTACCTGTGCCAACTTTTTGTTGTGATCTATGAAGACATTGAGGAGAGCTGTCTGGCCCATACACAGCTGGTGCTAAAAGTCCACAGACTCAGCACTGATGGCAGCAGGGGGGACAGGGGCAGCAGTGCCTGGGGTGAAGGACACTCTTCCCTTCTTACTGTTGCGAACACGGACAGCACTAGTGGAATGGAGGGTGGGCACTGTACGCTGTGTGGTGGAAGAGAAGGTAGAGTCCCTGTTCACTGTGCCCGCCAACATGGATGCATCACCACTGGCGTCAGATGATGCTGAGCTTGCGTCTCTGGCTGTGATTCCTCCAGCAGACTCCTGTCCCAATGCGAGGCGCAGGTCACATCTGTGTCACTGTGCTCATGTTCAGCTGTTATGCTTAATGCCTCACCACTGGTTTCTGTCCCCTGGCCTTCCGTGCACATGGGAGATGCTGCATGAGAGAGAGAGATGTAGGGTCAGTTCATTGGCATCAACAGCACAAACATATGCAAGCAAAGCATCACTGTAGATGATAAAATCTACATGTTGCACACCACCCTGTGCAATAACATTGTGCGACCACAATTTTTAACTCGAACAGTGCGTGTAAACAAGCAAACCAGGCATAAGTGAGCCATGTGATGACCACACAGCACGATATACTGCTGGTGGCTCTGTTCAACCAGACACACAAATAGCTCAGAGCACATCTAGGGCCCTGATGGGGGCAAGGATGAACCCCACAACATGTTGCCACTGTCATATCTGGATGGAGCAGAAGGGGACAACACAGATACAGACTCCAACATAACAGTCCACAATGGCCATGAGCTCATGCCATCCGCCATGTTGTACTTTGGGGGACAACTACTGTTGCACATTGGCGTCAGATGTCTAAGCCTCACAAATCTGAGGTCAGGCAAAGCATGCATTGATGAAAGCACACTCAGATTAGACACACTACCGTTCCCTTCCATGTGATTTCCCAGACTACCCCAATGTAGACGATACCTGAAGCCCATGACTCATAATGCAATGTCAATGCCCAGTACTCAAATTACATTAGTAAGTACAGGTAGGGCAAATGCATGACAGCTGCACCCAGCACAGAGGCCACTTACAAGCCACTGCATCACACTACCAACATCACATAGCCCAGCGCTGGCACAGGCTGAGTACACATGCAGCCACTCACAGCCAAAGTCACCCTTCACAGAATACTCACCCCTAGCTTGATGCTGATGCTCCTTCAAACGTGCATCCAGCTCAGGCTGTGTCCCGGGCAAGATGTGGGCCATTAGTGGAGTCATGCTGCGCTGCGCCAACCTGCCAGTGCGAGGGAGCAGCCACAGTGTCATCTCCGCCACGTTCTTTCGCAGCCGGCAAATGTCATCCCACCTCTTGTGACAGTGGGTGCGCCGTCGGTCTGAGACACCCATAGCCTGCACCTTGCATGCAATGGCCCTCCACATGACCTAACACTGGTGTACTTTGAGCTGCAGGCATGGGAGACAAGAGGGGGAAAACATCAGTGACACATTGTTATGTACCAATATCTCTCAGTACAGTAGCATGATACTGACTCATCCTAAATCCACAGATATGTCTAACAGAGACAAGAATGCATCTCAAATGGTACATCAGCATGGGAGAACCACACATAAATGCATGCAGGTGTGAGGGTGGATACAGTACATGCCCATCTCATACACATGCAGGATGCCAGCACATAAAACCATATGTAGTATGCCCACATCTACTGTTCATTTTTAGGTAGAGCAAGACATACATTACATATCAACATATGTTTGGGGATAGACTCACTGTGTCCAACACTGCACAGCCCTCAATGTCCTTGCGCTGTGAATGGCTCACTGTGTCATGGAGGTCACATTGAGGGACATGATCTCACAAACCCACACCCTTCTCACACGGCCTGTCATGTGCAATCTACAGGGCTGAGATGGTTAAATGATGGAGAGTAAGGAAAAAAGACACATGTAACACTCTGTACATTCAATGATGTGTCCTTGTCAGATTTGGCGGTGACTGTGCAGGCCAGGTGGGATCACACTTGAAAGGACAACAGGGACCCACACAGCCATTCGCACAAGCAATCACTGTCCTGACTCCTGCATTACCAACTTGCTGCGTCACTGTATGGCTGAAAAGACAATACATGTCCCTCAAATCTTGATGTGCAGGCAGGGAAATGTGTGAAATAGGCTACACACCCCTTCCCCTGGAGAAAGCATGCTAGGCAGTGGAGGACAAAACCCCACACTCTCAGGCACATACTGGAGCAGCTCAACTTCATGTGTGCCCCCACCGCACTCTCACTCACACTATTGAAGACTTACCATGACATTTGGGGCACCATATAGCCTTGGATACTGTGCGAGCACCTCGTCCACCAGGACCTCCAGCTCCTCGCTCGTGAAGGGACTGGCCTGGATCTTCTCGCCATCACTGTGGCCAGGTGACAGCAGCAGCAGCAGTTGGTGTTGAGGGGTGGCATGCAGCAGTCCCTGGACACAGAAGCCGCAGCAGTCCCTGGAGACAGCAGCAGCAGCAGTTGTTGTTGAGGGGTGGCATGCAGCAGTCCCTGGAGACAGAAGCCGCAGCAGTTGGTGTTGAGGGGTGGCAGGCAGCAGTCCCTGGATACAGCAGCAGCAGGTGAGGGGTCTCAGGCAGCAGACTCTGGAAGCTGTGGAAATGTCAGGCTCTCTCCCACACATATATTGCCCCCTGGGGCAGTTTCAGTGGTTCCAAGCTGCTGCAATTGGTGTTCCAGGTCAGCCTTTTTCAAATGCATCCAATGACCGGCTCTGCTCGGCTCTGCTCCACGCCTACCGCGATTTTCAAAATTGCATTAGGCTACCACGATTGTGGTTCCCATTGGCTCTAAGGGCATGGTCCATGGCGGTGACACATCGCAGGGGCCAGGCAGGCGCTACCGCGGTGGTACATCTTATAATTGCATCCAATGACCGGCCCACGGTGGCGGAGCACGCTTACCACTATTTTCAAAATTGCATTAGGCTACCATGATTGCGGTTCCCATTGGCTATAAGGGCATGGTCCATGTCGGTGACACACCGCTGGTGCCAGGCAGTAGCTACCGCGATTTGGGTGCCATACATTGGTGCCTATGACCGTGATATGGGTGGCAGAGCATGCCATCTGCCATTTGAGCATGTGTATATGCCTATCACTACCGCAAATTGTGTCTTGGGCATTGGCGGTGACACACCACTGGTGCCACGCGGTAGCTACCGCGATTTGGGTGCCATACATTGACATGAGTGACTGTGATTTGGGTTGGGGAGCATTCCAACCGCCATTTGGCAATACATATATATCTATCACTACCGCAATTGTGTCTCGGGCATTGGCGGTGACACACCGTTGGTGCCAGGCGGTAGCTACTGCGATTTGGGTGCCATACATTGGTGCCTATGACCGTGATTCGAGTGGCGGAGCATGCCAACCGCCATTTGGCAATACATATATATCTATCACTACCGCGATATTCTCTTGGGCATTGGCTGTGACACACCACTGGTGCTAGGTGGTAGCTATCGCGATTTGGGTGTCATACATTGGTGCCTATGACCATGATTTGGGTGGCGGAGCATGCAAACCGCCATTTGAGCATGCCTATCACTACTGCAATTGTGTTTTGGGCATTGGTGGAGACACTCCACTGGTGCCAGGTGGTAGCTACTGCGATTTGGGCACCATATATTGACGTGAGTGACCGTGATTTGGGTGGCGGAGCACTTTGACAGCACCTATGGACACATCATGTTGTGTCAATGGCCAATGGGCAGTTATCAACAGTGCACAGTGGCCACATGATTAATGGGACATCATTGTGCACACAATACCAATGTCACATTTAACCCACTGCTGACTACACATGCCATGTTGTGTATGTGATGTTGTACATTGGCATGTACTCCCTTACATGTCACTTGTGATATTGATGGTCATGTACATAGAAGAGTGTTTTTATGGACTCTCCAATGTGTACACATGTCAATGTGTGAAAGTGCTGTGAAACTCACAGTGATGTATGTCTTAATAAACAATGTGCATATATGACTGTCTTCTTTTCTTGGATCATGCACACAGGTGTTGTTTACGCTCAGCCTGTGGTCATTGTGTTGTTGATGTGTGCCATGTTCAACTTACGCCTGAAGGTGTGTCAGGTACAGCAGCTAGGTATGAGACAGTAGTGTTGCAGTTTTACACATATGCTGGATGAAAGACTCTCAGGCGTGCTCATGCTAGATGTGGTGTATTGCATTGACATGTGTCCACTTTCATCTCAACTAGGAGGAGAACAAATCTGTATCGTCCCTTCACAGTGCTGGCAGACATGGAGAATGAGGAGATAATCCGGAAATTTCGTCTGGATAGAGCCACCCTACAGAACCTATGTGCTATGTTGGAGCCCCAACTGCAGCCTCGCAGAACATATCCAACAGCTTTCACCCCAACGTCTAAGGCGATTGCGGCCCTGCATTTTTTTGCCACTGGATCATTCCAGCACACAGTGTCCAGCGCAGGTGGGATGTCACAACCTATGTTCAGCATGGTGCTGCGTGATGTCCTGTCCGCTATGATGATCTACAAGGACAGATATATCCATTTCCCTGGGGGCCTGAATTGGCGGCTGTGAAGGGAGATTTTTATGCCCTTGGACACATCCCCCATGTGGTTGGTGCCATTGATTGCATTGATTTACAAACACTGATATTTCCATGTTGGGCTTGTTCCACCACAGGCACGTGAGCACATCTATAGGAATCGTAAACATTTCCACTCCATAAATGTGCAAGTGGTGTGCCAGGCGAATATGATCATCTCGCACATGTGCGCCAAATTTCCACGCTCAGCCCATGACTCATACATAGGCTTTCCTGTTTTCAGTTTCTATTTTTGATAAATTCTGGTGGTTTTTTTTCAGTGTTTTCAAGTGATCTCAATACCTTAAAAAAACAGTTGTTATCAGTGGCTACACATTTTGGCGCCACTAAAAACAACAGAAAAAGTGTTTTTTCTGTGTTTATGGAACGCTTTGCTTTTATTATTCCTGCTGATAGAACATGGTATATAGACAGTCTATGTAGAGTGTATAAGTGCAAATAGATTTTTGCAAATTAAACGTATTGTAGTACCCCATACAATACTTCTTCAGTGATTCTTTGGTCATGTGCGCTCGCTCTTTCCTTCCCTTGTAAACTTCTGTGAAAGGCCCTCTCAACATTGGCACTTGAGACGGTCAACGCCAAAACAGCCAGTACACAATTTGCTAACTCTGGCCACTGACATAGCTTTCCATGCCAATACTGGTGCACTTGAAGATTGCGATTCTCAGGGCAGGTTCTGCAACATTTGCATTGAGCTGGGCGCTTATGCCCTCAGAGTTATTGAAGCGGTCAAAAATGACCAAAGATCCTCACATTTCTTGCCTTTGGCATCATCACTCAGCAAAAATTCTGTAAACTGTTACCACATGGATAATATAGCATTCATAGGCCCTTGGACTGAGAACCATCAGCTAAGGGACACAGTTGGGATCACTCTTTCTTTGAGGCCACACAAAAGCACAAAATTATAAATATTTGCGTTTTAGTTCCTGTGCAAAAGAAAACAGTGCACCAGAATGGATTAAAAAGTCAATAGCATCCCTCAATCACTCTGAAGATTGTAAAGATGCTTTCGGCATACCATCTAACAAGTGGCAAGGATCTTCTTCCGGGAATCACTTCAGCTCGGGTATCAATTTTGACAGGTCATCACCCAACTTTTTCATATATGTAGCTGAATCACTGCAAATACAAACAATACCACTCTAATCTTTGCCATCAGCTGTGGTACAATGCTGTTACGCATGAGACATCATGCGTAACAGCATTGTACCACAGCTGATGGCTAATCCGCTTCCTGAGCGTGCATAGATTGTGGGTGAGTATGCATAGTCAAATAGCATGCTGTGTGTGTGACATGCTGTCCTCTGCCACAGTAACATTACAAGGTTTCTCTGTGCTTCTCACACCTAGATGACTCTGCATATCCCAACCGTCCTTGGTTGCTGAGCCCACTGCGGAATCCCAGGACACCAGCTGATGTCCAATACAATGATGCCCATGGGAGGACACGTCGTGTGGTGGACAATCTTTCTGGGACAGGGTAGTTAGGAACATCTACAGGATATGTATGTTGGCACTGTTGCTCATTGTGATGTGTGCATGATGGATTTACTTGATGGTAAGTGTTGTGTGATGACTGTGATGCCACACCCAGACTAGTGAATCTTGTTCTGTTGTGTTTTCCTAGGTCCCTTCAGCCTCTCCTTGCCTACATACATTCCATACTCCTGGTGCATTGTGATCATGGTGAAGACTGCACATCCTGGATTAAACACGGAGCAGAAATAACGACATGTGTGTAAGGTGTATTTATTTACAATGGTGACATGTGAGGGGGTGAACATTTACATTGAGGTGATTAGTGAAGCAGTGAGTTGACAGTCATGGTAAATGAGAGAATCAAGTAGTCACCACATTGATGTGGTGACCCAGTCCAACAGACAGATGCCATTCACAAGTCAGTGTGGGAAAGGATAGTCCAAAAAGTCAATGCAGTATTGAAGTGGGTTGCCATCATGGCTGGCTCTGTGACTGACGTTTGGCAGGTGCTTTGCCACAGGATACTCCCAGGGATTTCTTAGGACGGTCCCTTCTTTGCTTTGCAGGGGGGGCCTCTGCTGTAGGGCCAGGGGGGTCTGAGGACACACCCCTCTCTTCGGCCCACCAGGGGGAGGTCCCAGGCTCTGGTTGTCTGTGTCTGACCCTGCCCCTCCCACCTGCCCTGCTGCCACGGACCTGTTGCCTCACCACAGTGGGCCCCTGCATCCTCTTCCTGCCCTCCTCAGTTGGTGGTGTGGGATGGTCATCCTCTGGGACAGGGAGAGTGTTACAGGAAGCACTGGTGGTGGTGGTGGTGGAGGACACACAGGCTGTAATAGCAGGGGTCTGCAGAGAGGTTGGTGTTGCTGCAGATGTAGTGGGGGGGGGACGATGTGGTCCTGGGACCTGTTGTGCCCTGGCACACCAAATGGGCCGGCTCCGAGCACCTGGTCCTTTGAATCCCGGGAGTCGACATCCGAGAGTCCATGTTCCAGGCGGGGTGGGGGAGACTGGCTCTGCAGGTTGCTGGTGTTGTCCTCTGCAGTCAGTTCCTAGTCACCTGTGGGTCAGATGGGAAATGGTAATTGTAGTGCACCATGCAAGCTTTGTGTTAGCTGTGTATTATTCACTGTTTGTACACCATACAGTTGACTAATCATCACATTGTTTGTATGCGCACTACTGTGCCTCCTGAGATGATGTTGAGGTACATGCATTACTTGTCCATGGTGTGAGGTGTCACAACATACAATGCACCACGTACATATTTTGTGATTTCAGGGACATGTTGTCAACTAGGGACTAGCGCAACAAAGATTTTCTGTGAAGCCTCTTTGTTGATTACTCTATCCTGGCAGACGTTACATCTGAGCAAGTACTGGCGATTGTCATCTCATGCATACCTTTGTCTGAATTTGTACCACCATCCATGCTTTCTTTGTTTTCATATGGTCCTTGCTGCTCTGTCCCCATGGCACTTACACATGGCATTTAGTGCTGTGCATGATTGTGCACAGACTTTCTTCTACATGTGAATTGGTGTGTCACACTTTGGTTGCTGTGACATTTTCATTTGCTTAGCTGACTGCACACTGTGAGTGGCAATAGGATCGGTGTGTATATGTGTGCAATGAGTGGGCTGGTGTTGTCATATGGCACCATGATTTTTGAGAGGAATGGCTGGGTGCATGTATTGGCTACTTACCTGTTATGTTTTCAAATTTGGCTTGGATTTGTGACACATCTGTGTATGTGTGTGGTGGAGGCTTCCATCCTACTCAGGGGTGGGACAAGAAAGCATGATATGTCTACCTACCTGTTATTTGTTAGTGTACAATGCAATGGCTGACACATGCATCTGGGTGGGAGGGAGTGCTCCAACTTGATGAGCTGGGGAACAAGGGGGCATGGTGGGAGTTGTTGTGCAAGCCTCCCACCCACAGACAGAACAACCTTAGTAAATGGCTGCCTATCTGTTAGTTTGTTTGTAGTGATCTAATGGCTGCCAAATGCTTCTGGGAGGGAGGGAGTGCTCCATCCTGCTCAGGGGTGGGACAGGGGGCCTGGTGGGAGCTGTGTTGATGTCTTCCCACCCCAAAACACCCCAACCTGTGAAGATGGCTACCTACCTGTTATTTGTAAGTGTACAATGCAATGGCTGACACATGCATCTGGGTGGGAGGGAGTGCTCCATCTTGATGAGCTGGGGAACAAGGGGGCATGGTGGGAGTTGTTGTGCGGGCCTCCCACCCACAGACATAACAACCTTGGTATTATGTTTATTTATTATTTTGGAGTTTTATATAGCGCTAGCCAGACCCGAAGGTATCAGAGCGCTTTACAACGTTTGTCGAATAACAATAGAGTATACAAAGAGTGGAACAGTAAACACAGTGTTCAAAGATGGGTCATTGATCGGTATGTATCACATGGAATTCAAATGCAGAGTAGTAGTGGAGGTGGTAATAGTCAGGAAGAGTAATGTACAGAGCAAGAGTAAGATGCTGTAAGGAGTTGCAACTGGATCGTCAGTTGATGGCGGATCAGTAATTGTAGGACCTTTGTCATTTTGTGGGAGCTCGATTGAGGACGAGCACTTTGAGCTGGCTTTTGAATTCCTTGAAGGAAGGGTTAGTCCTGATATGGATAGGGATGGCATTTCAAATTCTGGGTGCATTTCCAGAGAAAGAACGAGATAAGGACTTTTGTTTGCGCGTTTTCGCGGGGATGAGTAGCATAGTGTTGGTGCTCCTGAGATTTCTTGTCTGTCCCGCTTTGTTGAGTTTGGCGGCCAGATAGGTGGGTTTGCCAGTGTGCAGAGCGTTTTGGGTGAGACAGGCAGTTCTGAAGTTAGTATGCAATTCTATTGGGACCCAGTTGTGCTCTTTGAGAGTGGGGGAGATGTGTTTGTATTTCTTAACTCCTGTCACCATTCTTGCTGCTGCATTTAGGGTAGATCTAAGAGAAGCAAGGTGTAGCTTAGCCATGCCTGTGAGGGTGGCGTTCCCGTTGTCTAATCTGGATAGCACGAGGGATTGCGTGACTTGCTTAAGGTCTTTTGGAGGGATGAAGGGTTTGATTTTGTTTGGTAGTTTTAAGTTGAAGAAGGCACATCTTGCGGTGTTCTTGATGTGTTTGACCATGTCAAGGTTGGGGTCTAAAGTTATTCCCAGTGACTTCACGGAGTCTGCTGGGATGAGAGTGCAGTTGAGAGCATAAATAGACTTTAACCATTCTGTGATTCGGGGGTCTGCTCTTTGTTGGCTATGAGGAGGATATCCGTTTTGTCTTGGTTGAGTTTCAGATGGTTTTGGGACAGCCATTTTTGGACTTCTATTAGGGTGTCATTGAGTCTTTGCATGTCCGCTATGGTGGAGGTTTAGAGGTAGATCTGGGTGTCATCAGCGTAGAGTGGAAGGGTATGTTGGCTTATTTGAGGATGATGGTGAGTGGCTCCATGTAAATGTTGAACAGTGCGGGTGAGAAAACTGAACCTTGGGGAACGCCTCTGGTTATAGGGTGTAGGTCAGACGTGAAGTTTCTGATTTTTATACTTTGAGAGCGGTTTTGCAGGAAGGAGGTGAACCATTGTAAGACCACCCCTTCTGCTCCTACCCTTTCTGGGAGTACGTTGATGAGTAGTTTGTGGTCAACTGTGTCAAAGGCCGCCGAAAGGTCCAGGAGTATGAATAGACAGCAGCAGTCCATGTCCAGTGATTTGTGGATGTTATCAATGACATTCAAGATGGCAGTCTCTGTGCTGTATCCTTTTCTAAAGCCCGATTGGTGAGGGTCGAGGAGATCGTTGTTGTCCATGTGATGGGTGAGTTGATGGGGAACACATTTTTCTGGTAGTTTTGCTAGGAATGGGAGATTGGAGGCAGGCCTGAAGTTGTTGAGGTCGTTTGGGTCAGCACCTGCATTTTTCAGTAATGGTGTTACTTGACCGATTTTGAGGCAGTCAGGCATGATTCCTGTTTTCAGGGATCTATTTATAATCTCCGACCAGTGTGGGGCTAGGGAGAGTTTGAGTGTTTCAGCCAGTTGGGCGGGGAGGGGGTCCTCAATGTGTGGTGAGGGCTTGGATCCGGTAGTCAGTTCAATAATTTCAGTTTCAGTGATGGGTTTGAATGTTATCCAGTTGTTTGTGGAATGCCTGAGCGGGTTCATGTCTTCTTTATAGAGTAGCTGTCCTTCATTGGGAGGACGGAGGAGATCCTTAAGTGAGAGCTCAATCTTTGATATTTTTTCATTGAAGAGATTGGCAAATTTGTTACATAGGTCTTTGGAGGCCGGAATTGCAGAAGGTGATGGTTTGGATGTCTGTTGTCTGATGGTATTGAAGAGTTCTTTGGGGAGATTTTTAGCATTATTGAGTGCACCGCTGAAGAAGGTGGATTTTTCATTTATGATGTGCTTTTTATAGGTCCTACGTTCCTTTTTGAGTTGCTCAAGGTGGGTTGTGGAAGGGTTGTTGCGCCAAAGTCTTTCTGCAGCTCTTAGTTGTCTTCTTTCCAGGTTTAGGTCAGTGTTGAATCACGATCTCGATGGAAGGGTCTGGGTTTTTTTCTGTTTCAGGGGGGCTATTTGGTTCAGCATGGCAGTCAGAGCCGCATTGTACTGTGAGCTATGTTCTGTTGTGGACATGTCGCCTGCGGTGGAGGGGGGGAGTGTACTTGGCCTTTATTCTAGTTCTTCGAGGGGGATCTGTCTCAGGTTTCTCGTCCAGTGAAAGTGACCATTTGTGCTAGGCGGTCGATGTGTCTTTTGATTGATAGGAAAAAGAATGAGATGGTGGTCTGACAAGTCAACAGGGATGGTACAGTCTATGGTGATTGCATCTTCGTGAGCTATGATGGCAACCAGGATTGAGCCTTTGTTGTGTGTTTGTTCGGTGCAGTGTTGGGTCAAATTGTTATTGTGAAGGAGCTCATTTAAAGTTTGTATCAGAGGGTTGTTTACCTCGTTCCAGTGAAGGTTTAGGTCTCCTAGAAGTATGTAGTTCGCATCTGATAGTGAACAGTGTGTGATCAAGTCTGCCAGATGTTCTCCAAATGCAGGAGTGTTGCCTGGTGGATGGTAGAGGAGGTTACAGTGAAGCATTTTGTTGTCAGACGTCTTAATGGTGGCGGTTATGTATTCAAATGTATTGTATTTGAAGGAGTCCGTTTCTGTAATAGAGATGTTCCTTTTATGTATGATTGCGGTCCCCCCACCTAGCTGTTTTTTTCTGTCCTTGTTAATGATTGAGAACTCCGGTGGTACCAGCATATCCAAGATGGGGGGTGAGGATTCGTTCAACCAAGTTTCTGTGATGAACGTGATTTCTATGTCATGTGTTAGGATGGTTTCTGCCAGTTCGGTTGTGTGTTTGTTCACAGATCTGCAGTTTATGAGCATGCAGTTAGTCGCCCTCTTGTTGTTGAGCTTCTCATTTGGGGGAGCCATAGGAATATTGGTGAGGTGAGCTGGAGGTGTCACTGTTCTCGGTGCGGTATGTTCTCTACCAAATCCAGTGATTACTTGGATCACAGCCATAGGAATATTGGTGAAGTGAGCTGGAGGTCTCACTGTTCTCGGTGCGGTATGTTCTCTACCAAATCCAGTGATTACTTGTATCACAGAGCTGGGGGCGACAGTTGGAGCTGCTTTATAGGATTCAGTGAGATCCCTCACCTCTTGCATGGACATTACAGTGCTAGTCCTTTTGGGTCTATGTGGTTGGATTTTAAGGGGGGTTGTCTTCTATCTGAGTCGTTGCGCCTTGCGGTGGTATGTGTGTTTGTTGAGAGTGTCTGTGTGTGTGAGGGGTGGGTGTTGGGTGGTGGAAGTGGTGCGGGTGGATAAGATTTTATTAATACCCTGTATAACTATTTCTAGCTGCCTACCTGTAAGTTTGTTTGTAGTGATCTAATGGCTGCCACATGCTTCTGGGAGGGATTGAGTGCTCCATCCTGCTCAGGGGTGGGACAGGGGTACCTGGTAGGAGTTGTGGTACAGGCCTCCCACCCCCAAACAGCCCTCCCTGGGAAGATGGCTACCTGCCTGTGAGTTTTGTTGATGAGATACAATGGCTGCCACATTCTTCTGGGTGTGGAGGAGTGCTCCATCCTGCTCAGGGGTGGGACAGGGGTATCTGGTGGGAGTTGTGGTACAGGCCTCCCACCCCCAAACAGCCCTCCCTGTGAAGATGGCTACCTACCTGTGAGTTTGGTTAATGAGATACAATGGCTACCACATTCTTCTGGGTGTGGGGGAGTGCTCCATCCTGCTCAGGGGTGGGACAGGGTTGCATGGTGGGAGTTGTGGTGCAGGCCTCCTACCCCCAAACAGCCCTCCCTGGGAAGATGACTACCTGCCTGTGAGTTTGGTTGATGAGATACAATGGCTGCCACATGCTTCTGGGTAGGGGGAGTGCTCCATCCTGCTCAGGGGTGGGACAGGGGTGCCTGGTGGGAGTTGTGATGCTGGTTGCCTAGACCCATGCCACCCTGAAAATGTTATGTAGCTCAGGTGTGAATCAGATGGAGTGAATGTTACATTTGTGAGACCTGTGTTGGTATTATGGTGCAGATGGATGGACTTGGGCCTAGGAGGTGAAGCTTTGTAGTTGTGCAAGACAGTACATAGCAGTGTGATGGTATACATTTACATCACCATCTCCTCCAATGAAGTGAATGTTTATAGTGGAATGGAAGGGCCACCGCCAGTCCTTTGAACCAGCTCATGGTTCTTGCTCCTCTTCTTCATGACTGTCTTCAGGTCATGCCACGGCTTCATGATTTCATTTCTTTTGCGCGGGGCAGTCCCTACTGCATTTACCTTGTCAAAAATCCTTACCCACATTTGATTTCTGGTGGCTAATGGTGTCTGTTGGACCAGGTTACCAAACAATTGTGGTTCAACTCTGATTATCTCATCTACCATAACCTTCAACTCACTCTCTGAATTTTGGCATTTTCTTTGGTGCCATGGTGTAAGATGTGCTAATGGGTTAGAGGTGCAGGTGTGGAAGTGGTGGTTGTGGTGGTGATGTGTATGGTGTAGGATATGCAAAGGGGTTAGAGGTGCAGGTGTAGAAGTGGTGGTGGTGGTGGTGATGTGTGTGGAGTGATGATTTGCCTCTCCTTTCAGCTGTGGTGCTTGTCCTTTCACTTCTGGAGTGTTGCAAAGGATTATGGTCAGGAAAGGGGCTGGTTTTATACTCAGCTACGTGGGTGTGTCAGGATGGGGTATTGCTGTCAGGTGTGTTGTGTGGGTTGTCCTGGGATTTGTACTTTTTGAATTTGCCATGGGGGTGTGTCTTTGGGATGTGTTAGGTGTTTTTGGGGGCAGGACTAGTTTGCTGTGTGCACTTGGTGGCCTTGTGTATTTTTATTTTGACCGCCATTTTTTTCACCGAGCCTCCGCAGTGGTGGCTATGCCACAGCCCTTCTGCCGTTTCTCCCATTCATCACTGTTTTCGACTGCGGCAGTCAGAAACAGCGGAACGTACCGCTGTCACATCGGGGATATCCTAATTTTCTGGCTGGTGTCTCCGCTGTCCTGGTGGCCGGTTGGTGTGTTTCCGCCGTGAAACCGACCGCCACGAACGGGTTTTCGCCTGCTCCATCCGCTACGGGCGTTTTTTTGGTGGCTCTTACATCCACGATCGTTTTTTTGGGGTGGTAGATCCTAATCGGACCGCCGGTTTTGCCGCGGTACCAGCGGGGGGTTGTTTTCTGCTATCATGGCTGACGGGGTGGTTTTCCGACTTTAACTATAATGTACAAGTACCCCTAAAACCCTGTTACCCTAAAAAAAAACCTGTATAATGGTCCACCTTGTTCCGAAGAACAGCAGAACCTGCCCACAACTTACCTCCAGGAAAATGGACAAACAAATGAGACAAATAGGCTTTAAAATGGAAGTTCATGATTTTAAAAATGCCACTAAATGAAAATAAAATTACACTATCTCCCTATGAAAACACTGGGAATTTAATATAAACATGTTAAAAAAAAGTTGTAAAAAGTGAAAGGTTTTTACAAAAATGTAAAGCATGTACTGAAGTGTTGTAAAAATATGTTAATAAATGTAAAGTATAAATTAAATATTATTATTAAAAAAGGTGCTAGAAACAAATGCATTAATGTTTAAAAATAAACGGGGCACAATGGAAATAATTACAGAAAATGTGAAACATAGAAGACAGTTTAAATACAATTCATATGCTTCATTTGATATTAAAATTTGCATTGAAATAATATTTATATATCACTGAATGTTTTTGTTGAAATACAAATATATATGTTAGAAAAATTTAAATATACATTTAAAAATAATAAGAAATAAAAATTGCAAACTTTTATGCACCTTTATTATTACATATGTAATTAATACTGTATATAAAAATGGCACAAACAACTTCTGTATGAAACATTTTTTAGAGAATCTTGGATACTAATTAAATTACATTAACTACTCCTACTTCATGCAGAAACGTTTTGGACACTAGAAGTGTTAGATGTATTATTCTCACTCCAATCTAAACCATTTTGGAGAAGGTGTTGGTCACTAAGGTTACGATTCTGAGTTTGGCGGTGTGTGAACGGGCCGCCATGCCACTGCCCTTTTCCCACACCTCATAACAGGGCCGCCACCCGCCCGCCAGATTACGAGTATTACTGTGGTCTGGTGGGCGGGCTGATCATATGTGGGCCTTAAACTGCACTGCCGCTGGACCGCCAGTGCATGTTCCTGTACGGCATGGACTGTGCAGTCCATGCCCTGCAGGAATGGGGTGCATGCACACACGGGGGTACAACATGTGCCCCCTGCATGACCCCATGCCCAGGGCCAAACATGCTCCCCACCATCAGTTTCATGAAGTAAGCACCTCCATGAGACCGCTGGCAGTGAGGAAAGGTGTAATATGCTTCCCAAGCATTTTGCAACCCTTTCTAATTCCTGACGGTTGCAGCTGTGCCATGGTGGTCCGACCAACCAAGTTGTAATCTTGTTGTCGGACTGCCAGTGCAACGGTGGCCAAACCGCCACCACTGCGCCACCGTGAGTTTGCCAGTCCTCAGACTGCCAAACTCATAATTAGGCCCCAAATGGGTTACATTAATTAATCCCACTCCAATCTAAACCATTTTGGGAAGGTGTTGGGCACCAAGGGGGTTAGATTTACTATTCCTAATTCAATCTAAACTATTTTGGGGAAGGTGGTGAACACCAAAGGGGTTACATTTACTATTCCCACTTCAATCAAAACCATATTGGAGATGGTGGTGGACACTTAAAGGTGAATGAACACTATCTATACTCTATAGTCAAACATAACATATATATTTTTTTTTAAATTAAAAAAATATTCATAGCACACTGTTACCAAATAAAAAACATATTCTACATATTTAACCTTAAACATCATCCTATAAAATGTTTTTTTATTATTTAAAAAAGTGCAATGCATTTTAAATAATACTTAATATATGACATTTTAGATTAAAATCAACAAATTATATACACAAACCAAAATAATAAAATCATTACTTATTTTAACAATTTAAATAAAAATACATTAATAGAATTGCAAATAATTATAAAATATATTCAGTCAAAACCAGAAAAATATATAAATTATATTACCAATTACCTATTTTATAACAAATAAATACATAATAAATGTTTGATTAATAATAAAAAACAGTAGTTTATTTTAAAATTATAATACATCTATAATATAGAGATGAATATAATTGTTTTATGAATACATTAACATGCATCCATATCTATTACAATGTATTAAAAGAAAATTAATACATAAAGTATTATTTATAACTGTATTAGAATATTAACATTTAAAACATATATACTTTTTTATACAAAACTTATGGATGATAATACTACCATAATCCACATCACTAAAGAAAAAGCAAAGATAATGTACTTAATTATTAAAACATAATATTGTGTCAATAATATTTTTTTAAATAATGAACTAGAAAAATATATACAAATATTTACTTTTTTTTTTTAAACAAATCTTTATTGAGATTTTTAGCTTACTTTACATTACCCAACCCTCCCCCCCCCCACCACCCACCAGCATACAGGCGTTACAGTATATTTGCATATATATGCTTTAAACAAAGAAAAATTATAACAAAGCCATTTTTAATTTAGACATATTAACAATTATAATTTTTCTTTTTTTTTAAGGTTACTCCTTATGCTCTATCTATATTCTGAGTGGTGAAGTACTGGGTATTTTAGTCCCAGCGGTGCAGGGGCACACACCCTATGACTTCTGGGTTCACCCTGTTCCAGACCTACAGAAACACAGAGTCTTCTGGGTGAAGTCAAAGATTCATTTATTGGCTGCAGACCAATTACAGGTATCCTAGAAGTACAACAGCGTGTATGTTCTCAGGAGACTGCTCAAAATCATAGGAATGGACTTCATCTTAAATACCCTTTTTCTTGCCTCAAGCATACATTCCTAGGTTTTATGATACGGCCATTACAAGTGTACATTACAAAGAAAAGGCAGAGTCATGATGACCATCCCACATTCCAGTTCGGCCAGCCCACAATGATTTACACAGTAAGGTTCAGATCCCACATTTGATATCAATAGGCCCCCCAATAAACATGAGCATCTCCTGTTTTGGGAAACAAGTCATAAAGCAGGAACAAGCAGGTGTGAAAGAGATTAGCCGGAGGATTGTGTAGAATGAAAGGGTTTTATGATGGGTCAAGCCCTGATGCTAATCACAGGTGGACGGAGGAAGGGGAGCTCGTGAGACCAGTTTGACCCGGGGCAGCAGAGCCAGCTGCCCAGGTCACAGAGAAGTCAGAGGGGAAGCCCATGTACTGTGAGGCCCGTATTTACTCCATTATAGCCTATGTGAGGGCAATGACAAGATGGCCACTGCTTCCAAAATGGAACCCGCGTAGTGAAGCAGAATAGCGTGTACACAATGCATTCATAGCTAGAACGATATATAAAGCACTCGTATATACCGCATTAACCATTTGCGGTTTGCTAATACCAAGATAGACAGGGGTAGGGCCCTGTCCCCTACGCGGTCCCGAATATTAAAGTACGACAGACCCTCCTTTTGCCCTTACATAGGCAATCACTATACTCATCTTAATCCGAGTCCAGGTCGATGTTCACGAAGTCATGGAGATGTTGCTGTAGCATCATCCTATTACTTAGCTCGTCCCTCGATACAGGTTTCCTTACACATAAGGTAGCACAGAGGCCACATATCGTAGGAGCACACTGTATACACAGACAGAACAGGAAAAGAATGGCTAAGATCATTCCAATGACCATCAGAACTTTCCAACCCCAGGCAGATATCAATTCCCAGAACCACCCCACCAGTGACCAATCTCCCTTATCCACGTGTATGGATTCAGATATTTTATGGAGTTTGGAGATGGCTTGATATACTGTTGGAGCGTTATCTGGTATGAAAATGCAGCAACTGGATTGAATAACCTTACATACCCCACCGCGGTCTGCGAGAATAACGTCTAGAACCATGCGGTTCTGCAAAGTCATAAGGCGATCCGCTTGGAGCTCAGCCATCAGATTACCAAGGGCACCAGCCGTTACATTGACAGTGGATTCAACCACACGTGTCAGCTGTCTCAGGTTCCTACTATTGACCATAGGTCCCCAAAACGGCAGGAAACCCAAGAAGAAGTCTCCCGCTTCCTGACCGGCAGTATCCTCCTTACTAATCACACCTCTCACAACTCTGGTCTTGTGATAGTCAGAGGCAGCAGTAAATGTAGGCGGTAGCAAGTTCGCAATATAACATGTGCCCGAGAAATCAGGGGGCAGCCATGTATATGCTTGGTCATTACAGATGAAATATGTGCCCTTGGCAGCCAAAAACGCAGGGGAGAACTGTGACGGGAAAGTGTACGTTTCAGTACAGTCACTTCTTCCCAGTTGAGCTCTAGGATTCTGACCATTACCCTGTAAGCAGAACCGACCCATGTGGGGTACGACCCAGATTGGAGATGAGATTTTTCGCTGTCTTTCACCCAGACTAATACTATACCCCGTCGCGTTCCATCCTACATAAGGTCTCAGCTCTTCTTTGGGAATGGATGAGTATGCATCAATATCCCTACTCATATCGGCAACTCCTTTCATTAAAGCCTTATTATTGGTGATAGGTCTAATGGAACGCGGTTGGCGAGGGGAGTATGTATCTAGAGCATAGAGAAACATGGTCTGGAATGCCCATGACGATCCATTGTAACTATACGGCAGCACCAAATAAGGAATACCCTTGTTAATGGTATGTGGCATTAACCCGCACACCCAGCAATTAGTCGTATTCATTACCAGTTGGTGCTGGTGCAAGAGCTGGATAAACAAGTTATTTACAAACTCTGATCGTCTGGTCTGTTCGTGCTCAGGCAAAGGGTGAAAAGAGTGAGAGGAGGCAGTAGAAAGGGGTATAGGCTGTTCAGTGGGTTCAATGGGCTTTTGAGCGGAGAAGAACACAAATCCTACAATAAACATCATTATACTACACAGTGTAAAAAGGCACAAAAATACAAAACATTTAGTTTTTACAATTCTACACATCCTTGCTTTGAAGTTCATTTCCTCAATGGGTCTCTCCATCTTAAAAAACTCCATCCTCTAATCGGGCCGCTCGCGGCGGATGAGTTTCTTCTGCTAAGGAGTACGCCTGTCAGTCCAGGGAAACGCCCTAGACCAACCAGAACCGTTGACCTAACGTCTTCGGCCTGTACCCCAAAGTCTTGGCACCGCGACCCTGCGGCAGAACCCGGATGGTGGTTCGAAAAACAAAAATCAAGAAAGTCCTTCAGATGGGAGAGCAAAAAAAATGTCAAAAAGGAAATAGTAAGGAAATCTTTATTTGTTCATGGGTCTTGGTCTCAAATTATAGCGGAGACGGCCAGGTGCTGTTTGGTCTTGGAACAAAAGTTCAGGCTCTGTGGTGTCCAATCGATTTGACAGTGGCACAGCCTCTTGCAGAATATTGTCACTCTCTTGGTCTGAAACTGTGTCTTTTAGGCGTGCGTCACTGAATGGTACAAAACGAGGCACAGTGTCTGTCTCAGAGTCTGCGATACCCTCCTGGACCCACGGGTCATATGGCAGAGGCAAGGGGACTACTTTGCAGTGGGTACCATGGATCCAGTGCTTCTTCCCTTTTACTCGCACCGCTGACCTTGTCGACAGAAGTACAAGGTGAGGGCCGATCCAGCGAGGCTCGTCGTTGCTCTTACGCTAGAAATTTCGGACCAGGACCCACGAGCCAGGGTTGATAGGGTGTCCGGGAGGTTCAGAAGCTTGGGGAAGAGTATCATGTACCTGTTGGTGCAAAACACGCAGTTTAACAGTCAAATCATACAAGTAATCGAGTAGTACTGGATGCTCAATCTCACTAAACTTTGTAGGCCTCGGTACACCCCACACGTTGGCTGGGCGGCCAAAGACGACCTCGTAAGGGCTAAGTCCCACTCGTGAGTGTATGGTCATTCTGGTGGACAGGAGTGCTAAAGGCAGAGCGTCAGGCCATTTAAGACCGGTGCTCGCCTGGATTTTGGCCAGCTTGAGCTTTAAGGCTCCATTGTAGCGTTCTACTAGTCCAGCTGATTGGGGGTGATTTGCAGCATGGAACTTCTGCTTTATCCCTAGCCCTTCACATACATTCTTCATCACTTTACCCACAAACTCACTTCCATTATCACACCACACCATTCTTGGCATCCCAAACCTAGGGAAAAATTCCTTCACAAGGGCTTTGGCTGTGGATAGGGCAGTGTTATCTTTCAGAGGATAAGCCTCTATCCATTTTGAGAAAGCACAAACAACCACCAGTACATATTTCAGGTTGTTGCATCTTTCCATGTGAATAAAGTCCAGCTGCAAAACTTCGAATGGACATGATGGGGGTGCAAAGTGACCAGCTGGAGTTGGGGTTCCCCTACCAGGGTTATACTTCAAGCATACCATGCAATTCTTGACCACATTCTCTGCACACTTGGGAATCCCAGCATTCTGCCATACTGGAGCCAACAACTTACAAATTCCTTTCGTACTGATGTGTGCCACTCCATGTGCCATAGTAACCACTGGGAGCACATATGCGTCAGGTAACAACCATCGCCTATGTTCTGTCAGATCAATCCAACAACCATTCTCATCCAACTTACCCATACTTTCTCTCCACTTGCTTAACTCTTTCTCTGTGGCTTCAGCTTGAAGCGACTTCACACTCTCTATTGTGTTTTCACACATCCCAACATCGTCAACCCATCTTGCGGGGCCTGCAACATACATTCTAGTCTTCACATTCTGTGCTGTTTCTTTCGCCGTCTTATCAGCAAACGCATTCCCACGTCCAACATCACCTGTGACTTTCCTGTGCGCACTGCATTTCATGATCGCAACTTGCAACGGTAGGGTCAGTGACTCAAGGAGATCATTCACCAACTTGCCATTCTGAATTTTAGCTCCATGCGAAGTCAGGAACCCACGCTCTTTCCACAAACGCCCAAAATTATGAGCCACGCCAAAGGCGTACTGGCTATCTGTGTATATATTTACTCTCATTCCTTCAGATAACACACATGCTCTCGTGAGGGCGATTAATTCTGCTGCTTGGGCCGAATTATGTGGCACTCGTGCAGTTTCCACGACCGTGTGTAAAGTCGTGATAGCATATGCAGCAGTCGTGTCACCATTAGGGAGTTTGAAACATGAACCATCCACCCATAAAGTACCATCATACTCAGTCAGGGGAGTATCTTTTAGATCTACTCTCCCTTTCATCTCTTCTTCTGTTCTGAACAGACAGTCATGTTGCTCACTCTCGTCTGAGTCTGCTGGGACTGGCAATAACGTAGCTGGATTCAGCGTATTACATCTCTTTATGTGTATGTGATTTGCTAACAGTGTAAGCTCATAGCCTGATAATCGCGCACTAGTCAAGTGTTGTGTCTTAGTCCTATTTAATAATGTGTCTACTGCGTGTGGAACCATAACAATCAATGTATTGTCCATTACCAAACCAGCAGATTGTCGGATAGACATTGCTGCAGCAGCTGTCGCTCTCAGACAGCTTGGCAATGCCCTCGCTACAGGGTCCAAGGTTGATGAAAAATATGCGCATGGGCGCGGTCTGTCGCCAAAAGGCTGTGTTAACACTGACAACGCACATCCATCTTTCTCGTGAACATACAATGTAAAAGGCTTACTGTAGTCAGGGGTACCCAACACAGGAGCCGAACACAATGCATTACGCAATTCCACAAAACTTTTCTGGCACTCTTCAGACCATGGGATAGGATTCGGTGTGTCTTTGCATGTTAAGGCTACTAAAGGTTTTGCCAACAAAGAAAAACTAGGGATCCAATGCCTACAGTATGAAGTGATGCCCAAGAAAGCACGCACTTCTCTCTGTGTTTTCGGCACACTCAACTGTGCAATGGCTTGAATTCTTTCTGGGGTCAGTTTCCTTCCCTCCTTCGATAAGAGATGACCTAAGTAGGTCACTTCTTGTCGACAATATTGCAGCTTAGAGAGAGACACTTTGTGACGGAAAGCAGATAAATGGCGCAACAATGACAATGTAGCTTCTTTACAAATCTTTTCAGTATCCGCAGCGATTAGTAAATCGTCCACGTACTGAATCAGGATAGCGCCACTAGGTAAAACAAGTGCATCAAGCTGCGCTTTCAAAGCTTGACTGTATATTGATGGACTTTCACAGTAGCCCTGGGGAGCGCGTTTGAAGCGGAAGCTTCGGCCTCCCAGACTAAAGCCAAAAATATCTCTGCTCTCTTCTGCAATTGGGATACTAAAGAAAGCATTCTTTAAATCAATCACTGAAAACCATGCAGCAGAGGCTGGAATCATCGTTAACAAGGCAGTTATATCAGGGACAACCGGAAACTGTGGCACAACAATCTTATTAACCTCTCTGAGATCGATCACAAATCTGTAAACAGGTGGCTGTGAAGGGTCCGTTCGTTTTAAGACAGGTAAAATCGGACTATTGCAAACGTTGCCTCTTGTCTCTTCAATCACACCTTTATTAATCAAGTCGCTGACAATGTCTAACAATGCTTTCTGCCCTTCATTAGAGATTTTGTACTGGGGAATACGTGGCAGTCTGACATTAGCCTTTAAAGTCACCACATATGGCGGTATCTCCAAGAGGCCCACATCATTGGGACCAGTAGCCCAAAGGGCATCCGGAAGGGATGACAATTCAGGCGGCATTGTGTTTTTAGACAAGTACATTGGGGAAATCACTTTCTTGCCTAATGTAAGTTGTACTCCTGAAGGAGAGCAATACAGTGTAGCGTGCAATCTTTTCAACAAATCTAATCCCAGTAAATTCTCACCACAACCTATTGTTAGGATCAGGGGTGCTTTCAGCTCGCAAGGCCCAACAGAAAGTGACATGGGACTAGAAATCGGGTTCCTAACTGGGGCGCCAGAAAAACCTACTGAAACATTTATATCGCCAGACAAAGGTGCGCCAGGGAGTTTTGAATGCATGATTGAACTCTTTGCAGCACCAGTGTCTAGCAGAAAAGGCTCCGTTACATTTGCTGTAGTCACCTCAATATACGGTCCACTCTGATCCACTGGCACTGAAACAACTCCCTCTCTCTGTCTATGGCTGTCCTAATAATCATTATTTTCTGCATCACCGTCCTCTGCATAATAATCATTGTTATAATACTGGGCCGTATTACTAGTCGAGTTAGCTTGCTGATCAAAGCTATTAATGGCGCTTTGGGACGGAAGAGGACGCGCGTTCTGGGGAACACTTCCACGCCCTCTGCCTCTAGGAGCTTGCTGACCACCCCTACCTCTTGCGCCATACGCATTACCGTTCCGCTGCATTAATTTAGGGCAACTATATTTATAATGACCTTCCTCTTTGCAGTATGAACATTGGTTGGGACCTACAGGGACACGTGGTTGATAATACCCATTCATTTGCTGGTTGTTCTGAAACTGTTGGGGTTGGTGATAGACACCTTGGGGTTGTCTATAATTGTTCTGACCTCCTCGTGGTGGGTAAGCCTGCTGTAAAAGGACTTTTGTCTTTAATTCCTTCGTTTTCTTCTCTGTTCTATCTTTCTCGTCTTTATCTCTATTTTCATAATACTGTGCAGTAGCCAGTATTTGCGCTGAAGAAGAAACAGCCCAAGAACTCTCTGAGTCTTTCAACTTTTTACACAGGTCAGGAAGTAAATTCTGCACAAACTTATCCACAAATAATCGTTGGCCACCCTCAGTACTCATATCCTGCCCACTGTGGTCAATGAATGTTTCTTCAAACCTAGTAAAGAAGTCTGACACTGTCTCATCTTTCTTCTGCTTGCATGCAGATAACTTGTCCCAATTTACGCGCATCGCGGGCATTATTGTCTTCATATACGTGATGATTCTACCAGGCAGTTCAGCTACTAAAGGTTCTGGTTTCGCGCCACCAGTTTGTCTAGCATCAGCAGCAACGATGTTAGCCCATGTATCCCCTAGTTCTGCATCGTGATCTGCATTACGAATTGATCCCCATAGAGGCTGTGGAACAACATTACCAAACAACATGTCTATATCGGCCAGATTCATAACGCATGACCCTGCCGTCTGTGACAACTCTTTATAATAACCTGCTGGGTTTTTACGGGGATCAGGCAATGACTGCTTAAGCGCTAACACCTCAGATCTTTTCCATGGAACATGCACCCAAACACGCTGGAAATGCGCTGGCGCAGCGGCAATACCGGCGTTAGCATCAGCTGCAACTGCTTCCTTCCATACCGGGGGAACTTCTCTCATGGGGTATTGTCGCGCTTTTACCTTTTTCCCCACAAGGACATCTTGTTCAAACAATGACTGTTGACAATCATCATTCCTGAAGGACAATACAACCGCAACTGCTTTATCTACTTCGCGGTCCACAATTATACCAGTTCCAAAATCAAACCTCACTCTACACAATTCCTGCGGGCTCGGATTTTTACCACTATCTTCCAATTCTTCAAAGAGAATTTCGCACATTTTCTCGAACACATATCTCTGTTTTGGGGCATCCCACTGATGGAAAACGTTGACAACTGATTCCACATCATACAATGAAGGGAAAACAATCCATCTACGCGCCATGCTGTCTATTACCTTTTTCTCATCAGGGTTAGGCAATTGGCTACGCAATTGCTTACGCTGTAAACCAGGAGTCGCACCAGATGACTCAAAGAGAGGCGACATTAATGTAGTAACCACATTAGCTAAGCGCTGTCGCGCTGAAGGAGAAGTTGAGGCGGAAACAGGGGGAAAAACAGAGGGAAGAAAAGAGGATGTAGAAACAGGTACTGGAGTGGTGCAAGGAAGAGTGTCAGAAGAGGCAGCTGCTGAATTAGGCAAAGTCGCAGGAAGCGCGGGGGCAGTCGGGAACACAGCTGGCGGCCCTTGAGAGGGCTGCGCTATATGGATAGGAGCCGGCTGCAAAGCAACTGGCGGTAGCGGCAAGGCTTGCAGTATATTGACTGGGGGTGGCATATTCACAAGCTGGGGAGGTGCCATGGCATTTTGAGCATACGGGGGTGGCGAACTCAACAAATGCGACATCAGGGGATCTTTCTCCTTTTCTTCTAACTCATTCTGCTTAGAGTGTGGTAAAGCTGGGTAACATTTGTCAATCCCTAACTTACGCTGTCTGTGCAATTGCTCATTCATCTGTTCCTCCTCATTGTCTTTAAATTGTACAGCTGCTTGCATTACTGTCATACCTCTCTCTCTTTTATTCTTTTTCGCTAACTTAATTTCCTTTTGTTTGGCTTCCTTTCGCCATAAGCGGAAAGAGTCAAACATCGCCGGCCGGGCTTTCTTCTTAAACAATTTAATTTCCAAATTATCTAAAATATCGGTATCGAAACTACCATTTTGGGGCCATTTTAAAACACCGTCTTTCCTGGTGTAGTGGATCCATACTTCGTTATATGCAATGGGGCCTACACCATGTTTTACATAGAGCTCATAAGTTGGAGTTCCAACCGGAGGAACCGGACATGATTCCTCTAGCTGGAAATCTTTTCCACAACCCAAACAGAATAATCTACCAAATATTCCAGAACCAGGCATCTTCGCTCACTAGTCTAGATCCAAACGTCAAAGGATTATCGATTACGATAGTCTCGTGAATACACGAGTCCTCTGGCTTTGGCGTTTGCAAACTCCAAATTACCAAATTACCAAATCAAACGATCCCAAAGGATACCAAAAACAAATGGGAGACGCTCCACTTATACTTAACTGAATATTGCTGATCGATGACGTCACCAGAAGACTCTCTCGATTGTTTCGCTCTCTCAAACTCATCAAGGGTCCAAAACAGGTCGATTAATCAGGGCAGCAGTCCTTCGTAGCCGTCGGGACGCGGAGAACCTCGCAGAAAAGACTTTCGGACCACGTCGACATGCAGGGGTCGATGAAGTGGCGGCCTTCCTCCGGAATTTCCACACGAAGCTCCTCACGAACCTCTGGCTTGGACTGGTACCGCTGAAATCGTCCCGAGTTGGGCGCCAAACTGAAGTACTGGGTATTTTAGTCCCAGCGGTGCAGGGGCACACACCCTATGACTTCTGGGTTCACCCTGTTCCAGACCTACAGAAACACAGAGTCTTCTGGGTGAAGTCAAAGATTCATTTATTGGCTGCAGACCAATTACAGGTATCCTAGAAGTACAACAGCGTGTATGTTCTCAGGAGACTGCTCAAAATCATAGGAACGGACTTCATCTTAAATACCCTTTTTCTTGCCTCAAGCATACATTCCTAGTTTTTATGATACGGCCATTACAAGTGTACATTACAAAGAAAAGGCAGAGTCATGATGACCATCCCACATTCCAGTTCGGCCAGCCCACAATGATTTACACAGTAAGGTTCAGATCCCACATTTGATATCAATAGGCCCCCCAATAAACATGAGCATCTCCTGTTTTGGGAAACAAGTCATAAAGCAGGAACAAGCAGGTGTGAAAGAGATTAGCCAGAGGATTGTGTATAATGAAAGGGTTTTATGACGGGTCAAGCCCTGATGCTAATCACAGGTGGAAGGAGGAAGGGGAGCTCGTGAGACCAGTTTGACCCGGGGCAGCAGAGCCAGCTGCCCAGGTCACAGAGAAGTCAGAGGGGAAGCCCATGTACTGTGAGGCCCGTATTTACTCCATTATAGCCTATGTGAGGGCAATGACAAGATGGCCACTGCTTCCAAAATGGAACCCGCGTAGTGAAGCAGAATAGCGTGTACACAGTGCATTCATAGCTAGAACGATATATAAAGCACTCGTATATACCGCATTAACCATTTGCGGTTTGCTAATACCAAGATAGACAGGGGTAGGGCCCTGTCCCCTACGCCGTCCCGAATATTAAAGTACGACAGTGGGTCCCAGACCGCTAGACCTTTCTTTTTCTTGTTCAAGCCCTTACATCTATATATAGCTATTTCAAGACCATAAATTGCGAGTAAGCACGCTCGCCATTGTTGAAATGAGGGTGGATGTAAATCTAACCAGGCCGACGCTAAACAAATTCTAAATATTGCCATTGAAACAAATATTAATCCCCTTATTTGAATTGATCGAGAATCCCCTTCTGCCCCCAAGACTATTTCTGCTGTTGTTATTACAATATCGGTTTTGAGGATTTTAGAAAGAAAAATAGAGATATCCCGTCTAATAGTACAGAGTTCCTTGCAAGTAGCAAACATATGAATTATATCCACTTCGGGAAGTGCGCATCTTGGACATCTCGTCCCCTTGCCAATGCTCCATTTTGATATATTTTTAGGGGTATAGTATAACTGAAAAAAAGTCTTGTAAAATTGTGCTTGCAGTTTGGTAGATATTAAAATTGATTGCGAGAGGTTGAATGCAATTTGAACGGATTTTACGGGAATTTCTAATTTTTCCTGCCATATCTGAAAGTGTTTGTCAAGGTCGTCAGGTAGATTTATAATTAAATTATTGTAGATTTCGCCAATCTTGATTGCTTTATCCTTTATAATCATATCTATTATCTGTATTTTCTGAAAAGCTGTGTTACCACCCCCTTTTTTCAACAAGAAGTCTCTTACTTGCAGGTACTTGTAAAAGTCACGATGTTCTAATGAGAATTTATTCTTTAGTGTTTCAAATGTATTAAACCCAGCTTGATTGAAAAATACACCAAGCTTTGTGATTCCTAACATGGCCCAGCTTTTCATACATGAATCAGAAAAAATTGTGGGGAGATTTTGATTGCACTGGGTGGTCGTGTAGTATGAAAATCTACCAATCCCCAGTATTTTGCGTACATTACCCCAAACGTTATAAATTCCTTTAAGGGTTTTAAACCAGACTTTTTTTTAAATGACAGTCATAGGTCAAACACCAGAGATGATCTCCTGTTGCTGCCCCAAGGATAAGTTCTTGTGGGGATGAAACCCTTCCTGCTAGATTGAAAACGGGATTTGAAGTTAGAAGCGCTCTGCTATAGTTAAGTGTAGTAGCCCACCAGTAAGCTTTAGAATTAGGTAGGGCAAGTCCATCTCTATCTTTGGGTAAGTTAATAAACTTCATGGCTCTACGCGATCTGCTATACCCCCAGATAAAACGAGAGAAGATACGATCCAATTCTGTAAAGATATATTGATCAAAAATTAGACAGATACTTCTAAAGAAATATAAGAATTTAGGAAAAAATACAATTTTTATTAGATTACTCCTACCAAAAATTGTTAAGTGTAAATTATCTAATCTCTTCAATGATAGCTCCGTTTGTTTCAACAGTGGATTCATGTTTAACATAACTAGATTGTTAAGATTGGAGGTGACATTTACCCCTAAATAAGTCGCGTTTTCAACAATCCTTTTGTCAGCACAGCTAATTTGATTATTAATAACAATTTGAGTTTTATTTTGATTTAGTTTATAGCCTGAAACTTCACCAAAATGATTAGCTTCTGTTTCAATTAGTTTTATAGCATCACTAGGGTTGGTTATGGTTAAAGCAATGTCTCCATTAGGGGTCCCCACTGGTAAAATTACTAGGTTTGATTCTAACCTCCGAATGAAAGGATCTATAAATATAGCAAAAAGTAATGGGGAGCAGGGGCAACCCTGCCTCGTTCCTCTCGTCACTTTGAAGTTTTCAGATATATCACCATTTATCACAACTGCTGCTTCTGGGTTAAGATACATCATACGGGTCGCTTTGATGAATTTTTCCCCGATTCCACTCTTTGGCATGGCTGTCCATAAATATTGCCAGGAGACCCTATTGAACGCTTTTTCAGTGTCTAGTAATATCAGTGCCATAGGGTCTCCTGCTACTTCGGTCACGTCAAAGAGTGTGATGACTCTCTGTATGTGATCAATGGTAGATCTGCCTGAAACAAATCCGTGTTGCCTGACTGATATAATCTTGTATATCAATGGAGCAATCCGACTGGCAAGTATTTTGGAATACATTTTAGAGTCATTATTGATGAGGGTAATTGGACGGTAAGCCCCTAACTCGGTTGGATTTTTTAGGAAAGACAATTATTTTTGCTTGTGCCCAAGATCCTGGTGGTAGTCCACCATGAAAGACCTGGGTCATCAACATTACAAGTATCTATTTAAGTTGTTTACTGAATCTGGAATAAAATTCAGAAGGAATTCCGTCGAGCCCACTTGCTTTACCCGAGGGAAGACTATTAATAGATAGTAATATTTCAATCCATTGCGGCGCCTCAGCCAAGCTGTCCCTATTGGTTTGGGAGAGCTGAGTCCAATTGACAGTCTCTAGATAATCATCGATTTGAGATTGGTTTTTGTAAGTCTCTGTGTAGAGTTCCGAATAATATCTTTTAAAACAATCTCTAATTTCTTTGGGATTTGGGTGAGGCCGTTAGCGGGGTCTTTAATTTCTGTAATTGTACTGTCCGTATATTCCTGTCTAGCTCGAATTGCAAGATGATGACCAATACTTTCCCTGAGCTCGTACATTTTCTCTTTATTTTGGTTGGCTTTACTAATTGCTTTATTTAAAAACATTTATACAATTAGATTTTTTGTAATGGCAACATCTCTAATTGCCTCTTCAATATTGGTATTTCCCCGAATTGCCATTATAAGCTCTTCCTCTTTTTTAGCTAATTCATTTTGTAGGTTTTTTAATTTTAATTTTTCTTTTTGGTTGTTTCAGGGTTTCTCCTCTGATTCCCGCCTTAAGGGTGTCCCAGATAATTTCCAGGGGGGCACTACCAAGATTGTTTTCTAAAAATTCGGGAATCCAATTCTCTATAATCTTACAGTATTCTTCATTCAGCAGTAGATCCCTTTCAAACGTCCACCTATTGTATTTAGATTCTATTTTACCAATATCAAGACATATAATTAGAGGGTTGTGGTCGGACAATACCTTGGGTAATCGATCTATGGAGCTGTGTGTGGCTATATTGTGTGATGCAAATATATAATCCAGCCTAGCAAACTTTACATGTGGGTTTGAAAAAAAAGTATATCCTGGATTATTTGGACACTTCAATTGCCAACAGTCGAATAACCCATGTGTGTTACATAATTCTTCAAGGGCTCTAAAAACTTTCGGTTTTCGACCTTGATACTTAAACTTATGGTGCCCCAGCGCCCAGTTTGAAGGAAGATTTAAGTTAAAATCACCACATACCATCAATGGTAATGGCCAATGAGCCAGTTCATTGGATAACAATTCTAAAGGACCTGGGTCATCTTCAACACACCCATATACCGAGCAGATGGATAATTTTTTCCCCACACCATAGTGGCATTCAGTAATTGCCCATCGTCCACATTTATCTGCAGCTGATTTACCGAATTGAAGACCCCCACTACAAGCTAAAATTGCAACTCCCCGTGTTTTATTGCTCTGAGTTGTTGCTGTGATCACCTTAAATCCCAGAGTTTTTAAGATTACAATTTGGGATCTTTCAACATGGGTTTCATGGAGGCAGACTATGTCTGCCCCAATTGAGTTAAGACCAACGGCTGTTCTCTGTCGTTTATTTGGGTCGTTTAGGCCACATATGTTAATAGTTAAAATTTTAATTTTACTCATTTTGAAACTTTAGGGATACTAATTTTCCTCGCCTAATTGTTACGCCTGTAGGCCCTCCCCATCTCGCTTCCCCCTAATCACCTTAAAACAAGTAGAAACTGTATGTGTAGAAATGGACAAAAAAAACCCTGCCCCCTTCCCCACCACCCATCCCCACCCCCCCCATTCCCCTAGGAGAGGCTACCTGATTCGGGATGAACCAGGTTATGGGCATCATTGCGATCAGAAGACAGCGGCTGACCTGATATATATCTTGTTTTATTTCCCTTTTTTTCCTTAACAAATCTGTGTGTATTTTCCTTTTTTTTTTTTTTTTGCTCCCCTCGCTCTTTGCCATTTGTGACTTGTATGTCATAGCATTCCTGTTATGTCTACCTAGATTCAAATTAGTTAATTTTGAAAAAAATTACGGTTATTTTTTAGGTTTGTTTTTGTCTGAGATTGTAATTTCTTTTAAATATGCTTCAGCTTGAATCTCGCTAGTAAAACTTCTTGTGATGCCGATAAAAATGATCTTTAACCGTGCAGGGTTCTGTAGGTAAACAGTGGCACCAATGCGTTCAAACGGGGTGAATAGTTGTCTCATCCTCCATCTTCTTTCGACCGTAGCATGGGCAAAATCAGGTCTGCAAAAGAACGCAAAGTCTTTAAATTCTCTTTTCTTTGTCGGTCGTGCGAGATCAAAAATGGTTTCCCGTAACAAAAAATTGCCAAAATTAACAAGAAATGCACGGGGGTGTTGTACTGATGTCTGGGTTTGTTTAGGAAGTATCAAGGGAAAGCGATGGGCCCGATGTATTTCCTTGTTAAAGTCCCACATATGTAGTTCTGGAAATGATTCTTTCAGTAGTGTGGTGATGAAACCCCTTGGATCATTTCCCTCAACGTTCTCGGGAACCCCAAGAAAACGTAAGTTGTTTCGTCTAGCTCTGTTTTCTTGGTCTTCAACCTTCACCATTAAGTCTTTGATTATACCATCCTGTTCTGTCCGAAGTGTTTATAAATCACAGACGTCTTTCTCAAGATTTTCTGTGCGTATTTCCACTGAGGCCATTCTGTCCGAAATCTCTAGACAAGTTTGTCCCACTTTTTGTATTGCTCCTTGAAGTTTCTGGATAGCTACGTGGTTTTCTTGTTATCATGCTTGACATCTTCCTGAAAGTTCTTAATTGATTTGAAGATGTCGCACAGGGAGAGTTTGTCGTCACGTATCTCAGTTTGCAAGTTTTTAGATATCTTGGATTTCCTCACGGCTTTCCCCATGGGACTTAGGTTTATGTCAGATTCTTGTGGTGAGGTTTTCCTGGGTTTATGGTTTGTTGGTTCAGTGTTACTCCCTTGATCCGTGGTATCTTCAAACATACGTCTATTGTGTCTCTCTTGTCTCTTTTGTCTTTCCCTTTTTCTTTCCTGATTCTTCTTTGTAGAGCTACCTTTTAAGTAGGTTTTCTGTTTTTGTGCATCAAGCCCTGATAGTTCGGGGTCTGACATAATATATTCAGAGCTTGTCTGTTCCATTTTCTGTTGCTCGCTTGAGGTTGAGGTGCCAGTTTCATAAATTTCAGAGCCTGAACTTGAGTCAGGATCGGATTCTTGTAGCACAAGACGGGCTTGGTCCTGAACTTGATCCCGAACAGTGCTTTGAGAATAGCTGGTGTCTTCCAAGCCTTGGGTGACTTTAATGTAGGAACGGTCAAAGCGGAGACGTTTGCCAATACTTGGTTTTTTGAGCGCTGTGATAGCCACTGCTGTTGGTGCTTCTGTTCCTTGCACCCCGGATTGCACTGGTGTGGTCTTGTTCAGTTCATTCTGTTTGTGTGCTTCGTTTGATTCCATTTGTGCAGTGTTCAACGCTTTTACCACACCAGGCTGTTTCTCAGTACACACGCTAGTTAGGGGGTGGGCTCCCTGTGCCACTAGCGTTGTGTTAATAGACCTCGGATCAGGTCCGGGTTGGCTGTAGCCCTCAGGGGGGCCCGAAGATATTTTGGCCACAGTATTAAAGATATTTGATATTCGAGGTTGGGCTATGTCTTGTTGTCCGTTACCTCTTACGGCAGTCTTTAGATTTTTTATTGTTTGGAGCCGCCTCGCTTTTTTATTCAGCAGGTCAATCGTGTCTCTACATTCATCACCATCACCGTCCATATCCTTATCATTATCTTTTTCCTTATCTCTATTCTTATTTTTCGATTTTGCTTCGACTTTGATTTTGGGTTTCTCCTTCTCCCTTTCTTTCTCTTTCTCCTTCTCCCTCCCCGTCTTACCTTTCAGCCCTCTTGTTTCTGGCCGGGTAGATACACTATGAATCTCCTGCTTAGACTGGTCTCCCGGGGCACCTTGACTCCCCAATATATAAATATCAATATCAATATCAACAATATCAGCATTGGTGTCAATTATCTGCTCAGAGTCAGCCCTCTGTTCCCAGTCCTTCTCCATGTTTTTAGCTGGGATTGTATCTGACTTAGTAGATACCGCCCTAAATGTTGCCCCACGCTCTTGCTCACCTTCGTGCTCACTTTGAGATCTAGAGAGTTTACCGGGTCGTTTGAATTTCCGCCGCCTCTTCTTGCTGAGCAGCACCGTCCCAACAAAGAGTGTATGCCCTAGGAGGCAGGAAAACTGAAAGACAGGGAGCCGCATCGACCAGCAACAGCCACCAATCACATGAAGCGCCCACCACGGAATCAGTGTTGCGGCGCAGGACACCAAGGACACCAAGGGATTACCGATGACCGGAACCCCAGACCCTCGGAGCCGAACCCTGACAGAACCGCCAGAGCTGTCCACCGCCGCCACCCTCCACTGCCAGCTGCCGCGGTTTGATCGACGGGTGAGTGAGTTGTGAAACAAGTCGCAGTATCAGGTTAGGCACCAGGGTTTTCTTTTTTTTTCCCACAGACACAGACACAGCCCTGTCTTTACCGATAGCTTGAAGGAAATTGTGTGTCAGTGATTGCTCTCGCTGAGCATGCAGATGTTTCGGTGCTCCGGTATTAGATAACGCATCTCTAGGGATCTAGGGATCACGTTACGATTGTTGTAGCCTGGTTAAGTTCCAACGCCGTATCCTTGGTATCAAGGAGGCAAGATGGCGTCATTGTGATTGGAGCGCGAACAGGCACTGGCTGACCTGAGAGCTTCGCTCTCCTGTGTGTCGACGGTATGATTTGAAAAACTGAAACAAGCTCATGAACCTTCATGAACCCTTGTGAGCCTTTTCTTTTGAAGAGCTGATTAAAATATACTAAGAAGGACTAGCAGACAGCAGACAGACGGCGTGTGTTTACAACGATACAGCAATATACAAATATTTACATTAAATAAAAACAAAATCAATATTTTAATTTCAAAAGTAATTATTTCCAAATATTTTTTACCTAACAATAAAAATGTTTATAAAATTTACAATAACCCCTTGAATGCCCATGACGAGCTGGACTCGTCATGGCACACAGTTCTCGTGTGCCCATGACGAGTCCAGCTCGTCATGAGGCATTCCCTGGGAAATCCCTCTGGTGGTATTCCCTTTAATTCAAAACACCCTCGGGAGCTGGGGAAGAGCTTCCCCAGCTCCCGGGCCCCCCCCTGCTTTCCCTGACGTTGGCGTCATTACAGTGAAACTGAAATGAGCCAAGAGGCTCATTTCAGTTTCACTTTCTACGTGCTCAGAGGGCTATCTCAGCCCCTGAGCATGTAGAAAGACGAGAGAGGTATCGTTGGAAAGGGGAGAATCTCCCCTTTCCAATGGTACACCTCCCCAGTGGATCCCTGCTTAGGGATCACCACAGGAGGGCGATCCCCAAGCAGGGATCCACCCACTAGACACCAGGGAGGGGGAGCGGCCCCTTGGGCAAGGGCCTTTGCTACCCCCTGGATATTGTGGCACCATTGAGTCTTTTTGCCCCCCCTGGGACACCAGGGAATTTAAAAAATAAAAAATAGAGGTGGGGGCTGCCCAAAACGGGCAGGTACATGCCCCCAACCCACCCCTCAATTATTACAGTCTTTCTGCCCCCCCGGGGGGAGATGGGGCAGTGGCCCTAATCTGCCCCTTCGGGGGGCAGAAAGCCCACTAAACAGGGTTTTTTAGGGTGGGGGCTCCCCTAAATGGGCACACCAATGCCCCCACCACCATTACAGCCTTTCTACCCCCACTGGGGGGCAGATGGGGCATTGGCCCCCAATCTGCCCCCCTGGGGGGGGGGGAAAAACACACTAGACACCAGGGAATTGAAAAAAAAAATATGGGTAGGGGCTCCCCAAAATGGGCATGACAATACCCCCACCCCACCCCCAGAGAAATTCCAGTCTTTCTGACCACCCTGGGAGGGCAGATGGTGGCAGTGGCCCCTGATCTGCCCCCTGGGGAGGCAGAAAGCACACTAGGTGCCAGTGAGTACGCAGGCTTTTTTTATGCGTGTGGGTGGGGGCTGCCCAAAATGGTCATACCAATGCCCCCAACCCCACAAAAAATAGCCACAGTCTTCCTGCCCCTTTAGGGGCATATCGGGATGAAACCCCCTTCCGCGATTCCCCCCAGGGCGGCAGAAAACCCACTGGGCTCCGACATTTTTTTAGCAATGTGCATACCTGTGGATTTTGGGCCCTAGCGCAGTTGGCACGTAGGCAAACCTAGCAAACCTGTACATTTTTTTAAACTAGACACCGAGGGGAATCCAGGATGGGGTGACTTGACTGGCTCTCACCAGGTTCTGTTACCCAGAATCCATTGCAAACCTAAAAATGTGTCCAAAATAACACATTTTCCTCACATTTCTGTGGTGGAAAGTTCTGGAATCTGCGTGGCTCCACAAAATTCCACCCACCCCGCGTTCCCCAAAGTCTTCCGAGAAAAATAGTACCTCACTTGCGTGGGTAGGCCTAGTGCCCGCGTCAGGCAAGGGCCCAAAACCTATTGAGGAGACATCAAAATTACCTATCACAAAACAACCTGGTTTTGCAAAGGGGGTCCCATGAGTTTTTGGCCCCGGGCTTGGCGGCTATCTAGGGAAACCTACCAAACCCACACATTTCTGAAAACTAGACACCTGGGGAATTCCAGGGAGGTATGGCTTGCGTGGATCCCCCAACGTTTCCTTACCCAGAATACCCTGCAAACCTCAAATTTAGCTGAAATAATCACCTTTTTCACACATTTTTGTGGGAAAGTTGGGCATCACCGGGCTGACACAAATTTCCTACCACCCAGCGTTCCCCTGGGTCTCCCGATAAAAACGGTGCCTCACTCGTGTGGGAGGCCCAAGTACCCACGACAGGCAAGGGCCCACAATGTAGTGAGGCGACATGAAAATTGCCTATCTCAAAACGACCTGGTTTTGCAAGGGGGTCACTTGGTTTTTTGGCCCGCTGCTCGGCGGCCACCTAGGGAAACCTACCAAACCCACACATTTCTGAAAACTAGACACCCGAGGGATTCCAGGGAGGTATGGCTTGCGTGGATCCCCCAACGTTTCTTTACCCAGAATGCCCTGCAAACCTCAAATTTAGCTGAAAAAATCACCTTTTTCACACATTTTTGTGTGGGAAAGTTGTGGCATCACCGGGCTGACACAAATTTCCTACCACCCTGCGTTCCACCGGGTCTCCCAATAAAAACGGTGCCTCACTCGTGTGGGAGGCCCAAGTACCCACGACAGGCAAGGGCCCACAACGTAGTGAGGCGACATGAAAATTGCCTATCTCAAAACAACCTGGTTTTGCAAGGGGGGGCACATTTGTTTTTTTGGCCCGGTGCTCGGCGGCCACCTAGGGAAACCTACAAAACCCACACATTTCTGACAACTAGACACCAGGGGGATTCCAGGGAGGTATGGCTTGCGTGGATCCCCCAACGTTTCCTTACCCAGAATGCTCTGCAAACCTCAAATTTAGCTGAAAAAATCACACTTTTCACACATTTTTGTGTGGGAAAGTTGTGGCATCACTGGGCTGACACAAATTTCCTACCATCCAGCGTTCCCCCTGGTCTCCCGATAAAAACGGTGCCTCACTCGTGTGAGATCAGCACATAAGATATTGATAAGGCATTTCAGCAGCCTGCCATCTGCCTGTCTTTCTTTGTTGAATTATCTCTACGAAAGATGTATAAATGAAGAAAATTGTACTTGTGAATGCTCAGTTCGCCCAATGAAAAAGCACCTGAGGCCTGAAGAATTAAATTATTAAACCAGTGAGAAATTATTTTCTTCACACTGCCACTCACACAAACAACATAGCTCTGGAGAATCACAGGTATTCTCCAAGCCATGTTGTTTGTGTGAGTGGCAGTGTGATGAATATAGAATATGTACCCTGTACAAGCATGAACCACCACTTTAGTCAGGTTAAGCTAGATGCACACTAAATGATAACCTGTGCTCACTCTCTGGTAGTTTGGCACCAAGCAGGCAAGCATATCTAAAGAGGCAATGTGTAAAGTATTTGTGCAACACACACAGTAACACAATGAAAACACCCCAAATATACTCAACACAGAGTTTGAAAAGTAGATTATATTTTTATAAGTAAAACGAAGTTTTGAATTTTTAAAGAATTCATCAAAAAGTAGTGCTTAGAAGCAAATAATGCTTAGGGGTTACTTGAGGTCACACTAGACCAGGGTAAATCCAAAGTTCAGGCCGACTGCGATGGAGGGCACTCCAGCTACAAGACTCACGCAGATCCAGACAAAAAAGTACCTTGGATAGAGCAAGTGCAGATGTCAAAAACTCAATGTGTCAGTTCTGATCAGCGCAGGCAATGAAGGCTTCGTCAAAGAATCCCTTCACGATGCAGGTGATGCAGTGTCACTAAGCCGTGCTGTCTGTCGTCATCAAGCCGTCCAGCCCATTGAGGCAATGTTGTTGATGGGCTCCTGCATCTGTGTTGAAGGGCAATGTATTGGTTCTGATCAGCGCAAAGTCATCACTGCGTCGATTTTGAAGGTTTTGTACAACAGAAGTTACCTTTCAAGGGCTAAGTACTGGATTGGCATCCCTTGTCAGGCCAGGACTCACAGATGGCAGAGTCCAGGTGCTGTTGCACGGTTGGAGGAAGTCTTTCATGACTCTGAGACTTCAGCACAGGGGAGCAAGCCAGCAAGCCCTTGCTGTCACTCTGGTTTCAAATAAGATGGGTCCAGTCCTTGTCCTCAGCAGGGCAGAGATCAGCAGGCAGCAGGGCAGCACAAAATAGCAGAAAAGCATTTCTTACAGGGCAGCAGTCAAACAGAGTGGCAATGCTTGAAGCACAGCAGTCTTTACTTATGGCAGATTTCTTCACAGGTCCAGTAGTGTACTGCCTTAGTAGGGACAGAGCCCCAGTACGTATACCCAGTTGTGCGTTTGAAGTGGGGTGACTTCAAAGAAGTGTCTTTGAAGTGCACACAGACCCCTTCTTCCCAGCCCGGGCTCCAGACTATCAGATGGGGGTAATGAGCCCTTTGTGTAGGAAACAGAACACTGCTGTGTCAGGTGTAAGCACCAGCTACCCCTTTCTTCCTGCCCCAGAAGAGCTATCAGATTGCAGATTAATGCAGATGTGTTCTCTGTCACATTCACCCTTCCTGCGTTTGTAACTGTCTAGAGGAAATGCACAAAGTGTAGCTGTCACCCACCCCAGACGTGTATTGGAGACAGGCTGCAAGGCACACAAAGCAATGTCCACTTTCTAAAAGTGCCATTTCTAAAATAATAATGTTAAATCCAACTTTACCTTTAAATAGAATTTATAATTACCATTTCAAAGATATGAAACATGCTGCAGCTACTCCTTTCTAATCAGGAATGACAGTTTAAAAGTGTTTTAAGGAATTCCCAAAGTTAACCTATGAGAGGAGTAGCCCTCACAGTAGTGAAAAATGAATTTGGGGGGGCGTGGCCAAGTAAGATGGCTGACTGGTAGTGTACCGAGTCAGCTCCGGCCCCACGGACTCCCAACAGCGGCTAAACGGGGGCTCTGGATCGGCGTAGACCCGGCGCAGCACTTGCGGAACGCGAGTGGAGGCAGATGTCGCGGCGGTGAGGCTGCGGCGACCCCTGAAATGCGGGACGGCGAGCTCTGACTCGGGAGCCGGGAGCGGTCAAAATGGCAGCCGCGGCGGATCGCCGCGCAAGGCTTCTCACGAGCTCAGGGGAGTGACCGGCGGCAGGTCGAGTGGTGCTCCGGGCAGTGGCGACCCTGCAGGCTGAAGTGGTTCGAGCTTGGACGGTGATGCGAGCGGGGATCGCGCGCCGAGCAACACCTCAGTGGGACCCTCGCGGGGCGGACGCGTCCGCCACCACTACGGAGACTGCGAGGTGAGGAGGCTGGCCGCCGGGATGCGAGTTAACTTCCATGACGACAGCGCCTGCAGGTTGGAGGGGTCGCCGACCCGAAGGGCGCTCACCGATCGAGCTTGCACCGGTCGGTGCCTGACCTCAAGATGGCGGCCAAGTGAGACGTCTCTGGGCACCGAGGGAGTCTCCATGACGCTGGCCCCCTAGCGCGCTTGGTTTGGCGGTCGCGTGGAGGTGGAGGGGACAGCTAGCAGTGGTGAGGACCGATATCCAGCGGCCCCCGGGTGGACAGCGGAGCGACTACGGACAAGATCTACCGGCAAAGGCAAGACGGCTCCTGAACCTAAGTCCAGGGGTCAGGTGGTCGAGCGGAGGAGCATTGTCGCTGCGGGGGCATAAGGCTGGTGGGGGCGAACTACTGCGGCACGTCGTGGACGCTCTGATGGGGAGGACGTCCCGCACGCTCCCGACTAAGAAGACGCCTAAGCCACAGGAAAATCACGTGGCGAAGTACTTCCAGACACTGTCCAGCGCCACCGATGAGGGGGGACCGAGCGGAGGCGACGGAATGGCCTTGACGAAGGATGACCTGGTGGCCACGCTCCAGGACTTTAAAACGGATCTCTGCGGAGAGCTCAAACGGGACCTGCACTCTAGCTTGGACCAACTGCGGGGGGACCTGACGGAGAAGCTCGGTGATCTGCGCCGTGATGTTGACGCGGTGGGGTCCTGGGTCCTGGAGGTGGAGGAGAAGGTGCAAGCCTTGGATAGCGCCTCCCTGGCCTCCCGGGCGGAGTGTGCAGAGCTTCGCACGCAACTGGCGCAGTCCATCCTGAAGCTGGAAGATTTGGAGAACCGTACTCGGAGAGAGAATATACGGGTGAGAGACCTGGAAGAAGGCGCGGAAGGCCTGGACTTGGAGGCGTTCATTATCGGCCTCTTTGGGGAGGTGGTGAACCGGCCGGACTTGAAAATAAAGCTGGAACGGGTGCACAGGGTCGGACCACCGGTTAACGGAGAGCGCAGGAGACCTAGGGACGTCCTGGCGAAGTTGCATGCCTTTCCGGTCAAGGAGGCCATCTTGGAAGCAGCCAGGAAGAAGGAGGAGGTCTCATTCCAGGGTCACAGTTGTTCTTTGTACCAGGACTTGTCGCAAGCCACTCTAGTGCGACGGCAGCAGCTCCGCCCGGTGACTGGCAAGCTTTGAGAGGAAAACGTGCGCTACAGATGGACCTATCCCTTCGGGCTCAGCTTTGAATGGCATAATAAAAGACATCATATAACGGAGCTGAAGGAGGGGCTGCACATCCGAGGGCCTCCCCGCGGAACCAAACGACGATGGGGCCCCGGAGTCGTCCGGCGCCGCGGCCGCCAGACCGCGGGGGGAGCAGTGGCGCCGGGCTCATCGCCAGCGAGGAGGGCCCAACCATGAGTGAGGGCCGCGATGAGGTGACGCGGGATTCACCGGGATGAAGGATGGACGTGCCCACGGGGGTCCCCCAGTGGGGGGGCTCTGATCCCCTCGCGGCAGTTCCAGGCAGACGGCGACGGGTCCGGCGAGAGGAGCGGCTGTCTTCCCATGGACACTGAGGTTTTTGTTTTATCGGGTGCCATCCCTTTAGCATGCATGTTGTTGCTGATGTTCTCGCCGGTTGCGGGGCAAGTTGGTTGGGCTTGGAGTCCGTTGGGGCTGGGTCTTGGTTACCTTCCCTGGAACTACCCAAGGTTTGAGGTGTTCTATGGTCGGGTTTCTTTGGTTGGTGAGGTTGGTGGGGGGGGGAGGGGGGAGGTGGGGGGACGGGGTTGGGGGGGCATATGTGGCAGGCTGCAACGACGATACGGAAGGGGCCAAGTGGGGGGCGACGAGGCATCAAGGGGGGGCAGGTTGAGGCAGAGGAGGAGGGGCCCCGCGGGCTGGTACGGATGGCATCCACAACACACGGCGAGGGGGCGGGCTCCGACTTTACCTGAGCAGAGCGGGGAGGGGTTAGACCATTTACGATGGTGACGTGGGCTACATGGAATGTGAAAGGGTTGAATGCACCCCAGAAGCGACAGAAGGTATTAAAGTATATTATAGATAGGCAGATTAAGGTAGTCGCCCTGCAGGAAACGCACCTTACAAAGGAAGACACAGGGCGGCTCAAACATAGGGCATACGCATACCCCCAGATTTTTCACTCCGCTGCCAACACAAAACATAATGGGGTAGCGGTACTGTTCCACACCTCCACGCCCTTTCAAATAGCAGACACACATAGGGATAAGGACGGGAGATGGCTCATGCTCAAGGGGAGGTTGCAGGGTCAACTTTGCACAATTGCAGTAGTATACGCCCCGAACACTGGCCAGGCGGCGTTCACATTGCGCATGTTGGATTCACTCGGCAGTTTTGCGGAGGGTCCCATCATCTTGATGGGGGACTTTAACTTCCTGTTGGATGGTCACCTAGATGGCTCCCACACAGCGGGGGTGCGGACGTCTGTGTTTCCTACGCGAGTCAAAGAGCGCTTCGACTCCCTTGGTCTTCGGGATGGGTGGCGGGCCCATCACGGGACGGCGAAGGACTATACTTTCTATTCCCACGTCCACCGGACTTACACCCGGATAGACTATATTTTCCTAAGTCAGGCGTTAGTGGGGAAGGTGACAGGAGCGCAGGTTCTCCCCATATCGGTCTCGGACCATGGGATGGTCCTTTTGGAGCTGCAATGGGGAGGGAGGGGACACGGCCACGGCAGATGGTACTTCCCTGGGGCCATCTTGAGAGATCAGGTGCGGAGGGCGGAGCTGGCGGAGGCCATAGAGGCATACTTTCAGGGCAACCTCCCTGAGGGCACCTCATATCAGAATACGTGGGACGCGTTCAAAGCGGTAGTAAGAGGCAAGTGCATTCAACTGCAGGCGTCGCTTCGGAGACAACAGGCGTTGGAACGGGAAGCATTAGAGGAAGAGCTCAAAGGGTTAGAGGATAGACACAAAGCTGTGCCCTCTCACGATTTATTGCGACAACTCACGGCGGTGCGGGGTAAATTGCGGGCGATCTACAACGCGAGGGCGGAATATACCCTGCTGGGGCTTAGACGCGCGGATTACGAACAGGGGGACAAAGTGGGGTCGCAGCTGGCGCGTAAGCTTAGAGTCCAACGTGCGAAATCGTATGTGGGAAGCATTCGGATAGGATCTGACCAGGTCACGCACGAGGAGGGAGCCAAGACTAGAGCCTTTCGGGATTTTTATGGCGCTCTGTATAGGGGGGACACGCTGGCGCAGGACCTCCAAACGGAGTACTTAGATGGGGTGGAGTGCCCCCGACTTTCGCCGCCGGAAAGGGAGAGGCTGGAAGAGCCCATCTCTGGGGAGGAAGTGCGGACTGCCATAAAGCGTCTCAAACTCCATAAGGCGCCTGGACCGGACGGCTATACAGCACAATTTTATAAGCACTTCGCAGACGAACTGGTCCCGCATCTGACAGCCCTGTTTCGGGCGGTGGCGAAAGAAGCACGAGTTTCCAATTCTATGGCGGAGGCGGTGATTACGGTCCTGCCTAAACCAGGCAAAGACCCGCAGTCGTGTGCGTCCTATCGCCCCATAGCCCTCCTGAACCTGGACGCCAAGCTCTACTCCATGATCTTAGCTAGCCGCCTGGACGACCTGCTTCCCCGGTTGATCCACCCGGACCAATCTGGCTTCATTAAAGGGCGCCAGACACACGATAATATAGAATGGACGGCACGCGAATCGGAGAAGCATTGGCTTCATATGGATCGCGCGATCGCCGGCAGGTCCATATGGGATCTGCTGTGGAAACCAAGGAGGGACAGACCACCGAACGCCTACCTTAGCACACCGACACGCACTACTTTGGAGGTATGGGATAGGGTCACGCAGAGAGAGGGGTGGACGACATTCCCTTCTCCATATACCCCGATACACTTTAATCCGGCCTTCCCGCCAGCCAGAGACGAGGGTCCTTTTGACAAGTGGCGTGAAGGGGGTTGTCTAAAGTTGGCGGACCTCTTTGCCAATGGGACGTTCCGCTCGTTTCAGAATTGTAAGGGAGAATTTGGGGTCCCAGATAGTGAGCACTACCACTATTTACAAATCAAACACTGGGCCACGCCGACACTGATGAGGGAGGCGGGATGTCGGGCCCTCACTGACATGGAGAAACTGGTGCTGACTAAGGCGGGTTCTATGAAGGGGGCAATTTCGACTCTCTACCGGATGCTGTTGAATACGTTACATGCGCCCAGGGCCAGGTATATGGGGTTTTGGGAGCACCTCCTGGGGAGAGAGATCGCAGATGCAGAGTGGAGGGGATTGTGGCGGGACATTCCCAGACATAACCTGTTGGTGGGCTTGAGGGAGGCACATTACAAAACCATATTTGATAGGTAGCTATACCCAACGAAATTGGCCAGGATCTTCCCGGGGACCTCTGCACTCTGCTGGCGGGGATGCGGCCTTTTGGGAGATTTCAAGCATATATGGTGGGACTGCCCCAGCATACGACCTTTTTGGGACGAAATCCTAGCGCAGCTTAAAGATATCCTAGGCTTCACACCCCCCGGGGGGATCGACCACATGATACTAGGACTTCGGGGGGAGGATTGGGACGGAGTGTCCAGGGATGACAAGGCTATATGGTGGCTATGCGTGGGGGCGGCTAAGCTTACAGTGGCGTCGGCGTGGAAAAATAGGGTGTTCCGGCTTTATCGCTGTGGCACGCACGCCTCTGGCGCCTGCTTTCGTTGGAGCGCCTGGCCTCATGTTTCCGGGATGATCCCTCAGCCTCAGCCTTTGACGAGTCTTGGGGTGCCCTGCTGTCTTACCTGTCAAAGAGCCTACCTGCGGCAGTCTATCCGCCCACTTTGAGAGCTTTGCGTCTCTTCCAGACCTGACAGGGGGCGGGCATGGGAAGGGGTAGGGCCCCGCAGCGAACATGATTGAGTTTTGGGGGGGTCCTGCGCTACCCCAGGCTGGCATTAACCTATTCGGACGCTTTGCAGATGCCACGGGGGGGGAGGGGTGGCTGGAGGCTTGGGGGGTGGGGTGGGATCTCGGAGGGGTGGGGGGGGTGATTCCCAGTGGCTGGACATGGAGCATCTGTACCACCTATGGAGCATCATATGGACACTTACAGCCGGGGACACCCTACAGTTACTAGTTCTTGTATGGTTATAACTGTGCACTGATATTGATGCTGTGAAAATCAATAAAAATGATTTACATTAAAAAAATGAATTTGGGTGTTTGTCACTACCAGGACATGCACAACTTAAGAGTATATATCCTTCCTTTTACTTACACAGCACCCTACCCTATTGGCTACCTAGGGCCTACCTTACGGGTGACATATATGTAATAAAAGGGGAGTTTAAGGCCAGGCAAGTAGTTTTATATGTCAGGTTGCAGTGGCAGTAAACTGCACACACAGGTCCTACAATGGCAGGGGGTAACATACATTACAACGCAGTCATTACATCACACTGTTACAATGCAACTGCCTTTACATCTCATGTCACTACAACGCATGCCATTACAATGCATACCATTACAATGCATGCCATTACAATGCATTATAATGTAAGTAACAGAGATTTTTTTGTTTTAGGGTGGGTATGGGTTTTGGGGTAGATGGAAATAGTAATTTTTACCCCTACACTATCCAACACGTTCCCTACTATTGCACTTACTGGTGTGGGAATAGTACATTTTACCCTTATTCTATCCAACACTTACCGTACTGTTGCACTCACTGGAGTGGGAATAGTAATTGTTACCCATACACTATCCAACACTTACCCTACGGTTGCCCTAAAAGTATTATGCATTGTAATGGAATGTGTTGTAATGGTAGTTTTAAAAAAATATGTTATAATGGAATGCATTGTAAAATCATGCGATGTAATGGTAGTTGCGATATAAAAAACGCGTTGTAAAAGCATGCGTTGTAATTGTTTGAAGTTGTACCATCATATATTCAATGGCAGGCTTGAGACAGGTTTGAAAGGTGCGGGTGACACAATCAATGCTGCGGGCCTACTAGTAGGATTTAATTTACAGGCCCTGTGTATGTCTTTACCACTACACAAGGGACTTACATGTAAATTAAATGTGCCAAACAGGTGTAAACCAAATTTACCATGTTTAGAGAAGAGAGCACATGCACTTTATCCCTGGTTAGCAGTTGTAAAGTGCTCAGAGTCCCATAGCCAACCAAAATGTCAGAAAAAAAGAGGAGGAAGGCGAAACATTTGGGGTGATCCTTCAGAGAGGGTAATTTTCCAACAGGATGCATGCACACATCCTGGTCATGTGTGAACACTGAGGATTCCCCCAGGTATATTAATCATGTCCTTAAATCCTTTGCTCCCCTTTGTGCCAGTTCGATCTGTTTATCCGTGAGATTGTATTCTGAAAACAGAGACGACGTGTTGATAAAACGCCAAGGCACATAGCCTGCATGCAAGGATTGCAGCGTCCAGCCTAATAACATAATAGAATGTAACTGAGATTGGTCTTGTTGTAACATGGTTAAATCTTGGTCCAGTATGTCAATAGCAGAGGATACAATGTTGTCCAGTGAATATATTCTGGATGACAAAGTTGTTAACCCATTGTCGACCAAAGTGAGAGATTTCTCTAAGTTAATACGATCAAGCTCACGTATTCTTTCTGTGGCATCTCCCTGTGAAACCTTCCATATTTCATTATAAGCACCATAAATGCCGGCATATATGAAACGTTTTTGACGCGGTTTTCTTGGTCCTTGCAAGAAATCCCTAAGGTCTGCTTCTTCTTTAAGTAAAGATAAGTGTTGTTTCACATCCTCGAGTGTATATTTTTGTAACCAGTCGAGGCACAATTTTCCTACACTGTATGTTGATACTACCCCCGGGTGCTGTCGTTGAACATAACGTGGGTCTGGCCTATGGATAGTAAAGCCCTGTATTCTATTCAAGAATCTTTCTAGAAAAAGGTTTATGTCTGTGGGCCAGAGCAACCATTTTCTCCAATCAGGATCTGATCTGTTGTTTTGTAGTATTGTGTCTACTGTGACCGCTCCTTGTGTAGTGCTATTACTTGCAGGTGTTGGTACAGAAGGTGTGTTCATGTCTTTGATCTCGGCTAATCCAAGGCAAGACATTTGTTGCACAGTGTCATTCAAAAACATTATTTGCTGTGGGATGATACAGGCTCTAAACAAAGCTTCTATCCCCTGCACTTGCCAATCTTTAGAACCCCAGACAGATTTTGTGTCGATTGTGTCTTACCAAAAGTCAAACACTTGTCTAGACAGTTGGGCAATTAAGGCTGCAGAATAAATCTGTTAAGTATTAGTTAACATTTTTTTCTGTCCTGTTTTGTTTACATTTCTATAGAAAAATGTTTCTGGATCAGATGTATTGTAACCTGAAAAATATGGAAACTTATTTGCAAACGTTTTTGAACTACCCTTTGGTGGTATAGGACAATGTTCCCATTGGTTAAACATAAACAGATTTCTAGGTGTTGCAGATTTATGCAAGAAATGATGACCAAAGTGGTTGTAACAATAAAACTGTTCGTAGTCTCATGAACCCTCTAAGTTTTCATTGTTAGAGAACGCAGCACACCTTTCTAGATCCGACATCATGTTATTAACAGTCTCAAAGTCCCAATCATCAGAATAGGTACTGGAGGTAATAAAGTCACTTAGTGAAATTTTAAATAAATGTGGAATCTTCAAAAGTTCAGTCGGGCCGAATATGTCGAAATCGGTTTTGTCCCAAACTATACCATGCTGCATAGGAACGGCTGTGATGTTCACTGCTGACAAGTCTCTTGCTTCACAATGGGAAGATTTGTGTGGCTTTAAAAGTAAGTTCACATTTTTACTTTCAGTGTCCAAACGAATCTATTTGCCATTCATAAGCACGCTAAGAGTCATTACCAAAGCTAGCCCAAGCAGAAAGAAAAATATTCCAGAAATAATCCATAGTTCAATCCATGGTGAAAACAGATAAGTGTCTTTCAGAAAATGGAAAAAGTCCTGTACTTGTTGTTTGAAAGTTTTTAGGGCTGGCGTAGTTTCAGGCTCACTTGGATCCTCAGAAAACGTATCAAAGTTAATGAAGTGGCCAGAAGCAGTTCGGTCAATTGTTGGAATTGCATTAGGATTCGTTGAAATCGCTGGAACCAGTTGATCACGTGTTAAGTTGGTGTAGACAGGTGTATCTGGACGAACTGTTACTTGAGTTTCAAGAGGGATGAGTTCCATAGCATTGTTGTTTAGTCCTTCATCTCTTACTGCTGAATTCTCGATGGTTATGAGTCTTTCAGTCTGAACCTCTTGGATAGTAGCGAGAGGAGGGCGTCTGCTACTAGGTCCGAGTCCACGAGGCCTACTATTTAGAATCGGCCATATAGTGTGGTTTGATGAGGCCGATTGACACAAATCTTTTCTCCTTTTTTCCAGCAAGGGGCGGCAGAAGTTCTGTTCTTGAACCCGTGGACGGTTCGGACAGGTGCTGGTTGTTTGTAAGAAGGTCCAAATTCCTTCTTGTCCACAATCTTCTCTCTAACTAGATCCCCAACTTTTGGGATCCAGGCAGGCCCTGCTGGGACTGTCGGTTTTTCCCCAGTGGTGGTTGGCTTCAGGAACACATTGCTTTGTTTTGATCATAGTTCATTTAGATCCTGTAAAACATCCAAACGATCTTTGATATCAAAGGGTTTCTTTTCCACCACTGTGCCTTTACATTCGCGATCAGGAACCCACATTCTTGTCCCATATAGGACCTCATATTGAGTGACCCCCCTAGAGAACTTCTTTGCAAATTATTTAATGAGCGTTGGACCCCATAAAGATATTTGACCCACCCATCACCCGAACCTAATACTCTGGCTGTTATAGACTGCTTTATGTCCTGGTTTTCCCTTTCCACAACAGAATTTCCCTCAGGATGAAACAGAGAGGAGTACCGCAATTCTACGCCCAAACTGGCCATGGCTTCTTTGTAAGCCCGAGAGCTAAATGCAGGGCCATGGTCAGATTGTAGTGTGCCAATTGCGTATGTGCCGATAAAGACTCGCAAATCGTTTATAACAGTTCTAGCTTCAGCCGGGCTCTGTGGCCACATCCATAGGAACCTTGACTTAGTGTTTATGGGAATGCATTTGTCATAAAGGACGCCTGCGCGTAGATAGTCTAATGCTGTCTAACAATGGTGTCTGTACTGGGCAGGCTACTTCGTAGTCTGGTGTCTGATGGCGTTCTGCCCTACGCTGCCTATTGCTGTCTCTGCAGTCATTGATAAAGATGTGAATCAGTGTATTCATTCCAGGCCACCAGTGCATCTCTTTTCATTTCAATATTGTTTTAGAGATCCCCTGATGTGACAGACCCTCCCCAAGATGTGCTTCATAAATCAAAGCTGCTCTACGTTCCATGTTTGGAATTAGCCTATGCCCTACTCCAGGGATTTGAGCAAAAGGAACGTTATTCGCATCATTGACATAAGAGTACTTGAGTGGAAATTTCTTTGGTGACGCTGCACCACTGCCTTTGCTTGAAGCATTGACAGCCAACTATATCTCACTGTCTATTCTCGTTTTTGAACGAGTGATCACAGCTACAGAAGCCGTCTGAACAGCCCCATATGCAGATTCATCAGCTAATGAATTCCCTGAAACGTGAACGCCATCACATTGATGACTCAGTGTGTGTATCACATGAGCTTTTGGTAGTTCGTTTCTCAACTGAACAACTTGTTCCCAAAGCGTTTTATTCTTTATTGTGCCACCTTTTGCATCTTTGAATCCGTGTTGAAGCCAATTCTGTAAATATTCATTATATGACTGAACACAGTAAAAGGAATCGCACACTATAAGTGTGGGGAATTTGCGATCTGTACTTTCAAGTGCCAGTTTGAATGCTTGTAGTTCAGCTCACTGAGCTGTACCATCTCCTAGAGATTGAGTTTTAGTGACCATTGGTCGGAAGTTACCATCGCTCATGCGACCTTTAACGATTGCGCACGCTACACTGTAAGCTTTCTTACTCCCTGTAGCGGGTTGTGCTGATCAGTCAGTATAAATTATAAATGTGTACTGATTGAGAGGCAGAATTTCAGTGGACAAAGGACATTCATGTTCATATTGCAGGAACGCTTGTGTTTTTAAATCAGAATCAAAAACATATTCAACATCTGTTGCAGCAAGAGAATTAACCCATTGTATCCATCTAGGATGTAAAGCTTTTACATTTGGAATGCTCGCTTTTGTAACCGCCTCTAAGGCTAGTACTGAAGTCACGACAATAATGTGTTTCCCCTGAGCTAGTGCTCTTTGTTTTGCTACAGCGGTTTGAACTGCTGTCAGTATTTTTTCTGTTGAAGTGAAGCGCATTTCTGCTTGTGTATACAAATGTGATTTGTATGCTATTGCCACTTTTTCACCCTCATTAAATGTTAAATAGGTGAATCTGCATTGACCCAAAATTATTCAGATCACTAAATTGCATTTATTTACACGTGTTTGTAAGTGATTTGTTGCTAACATGTTGGCTTGGAGTGAACGCAGGATGTCTGTGTGTTCCTGTGTCCAATGTTTTGTTGAAAAATCAGATTTGATTAATTCATAGAGAGGTTTAACCCTTTCTGCGTAATTTAGAATGTAAGTTCTTCCAAAATTTAGGAAACTCAAGATGGATTGTAAATGTTTCAGAGTTTTTGGAGGTTGTAGCTGCGCACACTTTTCTAAGAAGTTAGATGCCAGGCTTTTGCCTTCACCTGAAAGCTCATATCCTAGGAAAAGGACATTGAGATGAGAAATTCTAGATTTTTTAAAGTTGAATTTATAGCCCTCAGAGGCGAAGCCCAGTATAATGGTACTCACCCTGTTCAAGTGCCTATCTAGGTCATTGTCTGTCAGATGGATGTCATTGACATATGACAATGCCTCGTCATCATAAATTTGTAGTAACTCTGTTACCCTTGTTGAGAATTACCCTGGGCTGTTTTTTAACCCTTGTGGGAGTCGACAAATTGACGCTTATTGAGAAAGCTGTTAAGTACCTGATTTCAGGTGCTATGTTTTGACAAAAGAAACCATTTGAAATGATCAATGTGGTTTTATATTTTTTGCGCACAATGTTGTTCATTAATGCTGTACTATGTGCATTTTGCACAGCAAATGTTTTGGAACAAGTGTTCAAATGTCTGTAATCCAAAAGTAGACGATATGTATTGTCTGGTTTGGATACAGGAAACAAAGGATTGTTCATCGAGGAGGTGCATGTTTCAATCACCGCTTGGTATTCAAGTTGATCTAAGATCTCCCTGACCTGTTTTTTAGCTTCTTGCTTTATTGGGTACTGCCTTTGTGCAATAGGTTGATTTTTTAGCTGTATTTTGTGGTGAGGTGAGTCCTCATCCCATGTTACAAGATTTTTGTATAATGCTGGGGTCTGGGAAACTGCCCATTTCCTGGCATAAGTATATTTTAGGTGAATTGGAATATGGTTGGAGAAAGCTGGCATAATGATGTCTTCGCCATGTGGGCACTCCCTGATATATTTTGGTGGCCAGTCCTGTTCTGCTAGAAGTATATCATAACCCCTTGAACGTTTCTCCCAAAAGAATGCTTTCACTTTTCTTAGTATGTCTCCCTCCATCCGGGGTGTTATTTCATATAACTTTTGTGGAGTACTAACCCTGGTTTCTATAGTCTCTACTGTGATGTACTCATTCAAGTCCACTATCTCCAGAAGTTCCTTCAGGTTCTGGCGAGCTATTGTTACTTCTGCTGCACTGTCCAGCATTGTCTGAGCCCATTCTCCGTTCTTGAGCTGTGTTCTCAGTATTCTCGGCATGTCTGATCTTCAGACCTGCTACCTTCTTTTTGGTAAATTGAGGTTTTGATTTATTTTTTCTGAACGTGTTGATCGTCTTTGGACTTCACTCGTTCTTCTTTGTGATCTGACCGTCTTCTTCTTTCTGATGTCTGTGACGATATCTGAAAGTTACGAGAGGAACGTGTATCAGTATCCTGATACCTTTCAGGTTTTCTTAAATTATCCCTATTTCTGAGGTTATACCTCCTTTCAGAGGGCTCCTTTTGAGGATACCTACCTCGGGATTGAGAACATTTCTCTTTTGAATTTTGTTTATTAGGTTTCCACTTCTTTTTAGAAGATGTAGGATTTTGTTTAATAGAGTCCTTCTCAGGACCTTCAGACAGTTTTGGCTTCAAAGGCTTTCCACCCAAACTGGCTCTGCCTAATTGTGCATAAGATTTTTCTATTATTCTGGGTAGTTCATGATTATGTTCTGTTACATCGAATTCCCTTAAGTGTTGGTGGATCGCCACTGATGCTGCCTCCCCTTTAATATTAGATAATAATATTGTTGAGACCTGGTCGAAGTTTTTCAGTAATTTCATACCTAAATTCAGAGCATTACTGCAATTGACGGAACACCATGTGTTTTAGTATAGATGGCAGCAAAGACTGTGTCCCAAGTGGTGCAGTTTTACAGTTGTGGTGTGATCCCCATTGGTAAACAGATTTTTAGGATTCTGTGTTTCTCATAAGTGTTAGTATTTGGAAATACTGCTTCGATTTGAGTAATTTTTTGAGCTATCCAGAATGGAATTTGTTCACGTTTTGTGGGCATTTTACCCATGACTGCGTGTAAAGTCTGTGGAGTAATTTTTAGTGTATACCCCTGTTGAGGGGTTTGATTTGGAATGATCATTGGTGGTTGGACTGTGAAAGTCCGCATGACATATTGGACTAATTGTCTGTACATTTTTATTAACTCTTGTAGTTGAGTTATTCCTTGTCTGAAATCTCTCCGATGTCAGGATGAGGTGTGTGGCCGGCTAGAATCGTCCATTTGGTCCTGGTCTACCTAGTGGACCGAGCCTGGTAATGTTTTTGTGATGTTTTAGGGCGCCTTTAAACCAGAGCTTATGCTCCTGGTATGTGAGTGGAATTTCAATATCCTCGAAAGGAATATATTCCTCAGGTGGTTCATCTTTAAAGAAGTGAAATACTTTTGTTACTGGATTTGATTCTGGAAATACAATCCATGAATAGAATACCTCTGTCTGAAAGGATTTGTGTGCCTCTATCACAAAAACTGCTCTACCACCTCTTGGTGTTAGGTCGTGTTTTATAAGTTTTAGAGTGATGGCTCTCCTTAAGTTTGGAGGGATGTTTATAACACCCTCATCTGTTTCATATAAACCTGTAAAATTAAAAGCTGTTATGACTGGGTCAGCCGTAGCTACATCGTTCTCGGGGTTAGTATCCACATTAAGGGACATTGTTTTTGAAAAATGTAGAACAAGTTTCAAGGAAACAAAGATAAGGTGCACAATATTTTGGAACACTGTATCCTTCAACGTTGAACAAACCAAACAGCTAACATATAGGATTTTTGTCCTATTCAGCTTTGGCGGATACTTAACCCTACCCACTCCAGACGTCTTATGGAGTATGTGAGTAGGCGTCTCTGAGAAAAGCACTACTGAGTTACTCAGTATTTAGCGTTAAATTAGTGCCTTACCAAACATTGGGCGCCATGTAGTGTAGTTCCTATTTCCCTTATAGGCTCTGCGCATTGGAATAATATACACTATGGATTTGGCATTGGACTGAGGTCAGTATGCCCCTATCGAGTATAATAAACTTAATTACTTTGTGCCAGCTAAGTCAGAGGCCACTAGAAACTCCTTGTTAACAAGAAAAGAGTAGTTTCTGGCAACCGCATAAACATGACAACTTTGTTTCCTTTTAGAATCGGAACACTCTCAGAATCGTGGAAACAACAGATAACAGTTTCACTCAGCTAATCGTGCATGCTTAGTTTCTTCAGAATTACACAGAAAGAATAGACGGGCGTTTTAATAAAAGGATTTATTGAACAGTCCTGTTTCTCGGGTAAGAGATATGAGTTGAGGTAATTTATGTGCAGAATGCACTGAAATATGTTGTGAAATGCAATCTTTGAAGTAACTATAATGCATTTGTTGTGATGGAAGCCTTTCTATTTCTATTGGCACTCATTTGGAAGTTGAAATTAATATTGTCTTTTTTTACTATCAGAAATATATTTCTGTAAATACTCAGTGGTGTGCCTGTTGTAGATCAACAATAGGCTTATGGAGTATTCTTTCATTTTTGCTTTAAGCAGTTTTAATTTCGCTCTGCATGCTCAGGAGGGATCAAGCTGCCTGAATTTGGTTTCTTGTCTCTGCCTGCTCGAAGTCTCGAGTTAAATAGTGCATTGTCTTCAACACATGAACTCTCATCTGCATTATTACTAATCTACGAACACTTTTATGCCAGAAATGGCATTTGTCTTCAGGTTTGAGCAAGGTCTGCACAGCAATTCCAGTCTTCCATAATTTATTTCCAAGGCACACATCTACCTTTGTTTCTGTCATTTGGATTACTAACGTCTTCTAGACGTGACATTGGACAATTTCAGAAATGCATCCAAGATGACAAACAAATATTGGGCTACTGTTTGCTTGCATGCGTTTTCCTAAGTTTGGTCATGGGCATGGTTTTTACCCGCTAACTAGCAGGATGTCCTCACAGTGCTAGATGGCATTGAAGATAAATGTGACATTTCTTGCAAAAATCATTTTGAATCCATTTTCCTCGTGGCTCTGAAAATCGATGGAGACTGGTGATTTTTTACCGCAATCAAACTAAACGTCATACAATAATCCCCATTTTCTGTAAATATCCACATTTGAAAAACGTCTTGGCTAACAGTAATTGCAGGCTGCTTTAACCTCATCCAGTGAGTTGTGGAGTTGTTCCATGTTGGCAAATTGGATCTCTTTCTCTCTCTCTCTCTCTCTCTCTCTCTCTCTTTCTCTCTCTGTGGCAGGGCTGAAGTCCAATTAGTATTAGCACGGGAGGCAGCAGTTTTCAACAATGTTATGAAGTTGGTTTGTGACCTCACATTTCAGGATTTTACTGGCAAACAGAAAGTTGGCAAATGGAGTAGTATTAAAAGAGCTTATAGGGTGTGGCCTTATTTTAACTTTCGGTAAGGGGTAACAGTCACATATTTGAAGGGGCGGAAAACTATCATCTGTCGTAGCATGACATCAGCAATGTGGTTTGAGTAGTGTAGCAAGATTCCTGTTGGTCAAGGGGGCACTTGCAGATGGAAGGCTTTGATCCTTTGCACGGTCTTCAGTGCTTGCGTTAGACTCATGTATTTAAGTGTGGTCAGCGAGACATCAAGAAGTGGTGGAGTCAAGGGAGAAGAGGGACATGGCAGAATGTTTACAGATGGTATGGCTTATATTTGTAAATTTAGTGACCATGAATGCAAAGAGGTCTAGGCTGTTTTATTCAGTGGTGCAAGGAGCATTTCTTAGGTTGCCCTAACTGTAGTCTAATTTAAAATTCAGAATAGTTTGTGGATAAGGGAATGAGCAAACTCAAATAATGTTTGAACTATTTTCTGTTTAACACCAACCAAATAATGTAAACAGCATCTTATAGAGCAATCTTGTTCTATTAGCTTTCCCGTTTTTTTTCGTTTTCTCTCCCTTACAGTGGCCATATTTATTTCATGTACTTCTATGGAAACGGTCTAACTATTGGACCTATGCCCCTGGAAAACTTCATGATTTTGACAAACTTTGCTTTCTTTTTCTTGCATTCACTGTTTCAACATTCATTAGTGATAGCTAACCATTTTTAACAGGCTACTTTTATCATTGACTGGTTTACAAACAATATAACTGAGTTCTGCCATCCTCTGGGGCTTTAAATGTTTTTCCTGTGAAAGACCGCCAGACAAAGAGTTGGCAGTTCCGCATCCACAAATATGATGCGACCGCCTTCACGGTGGTCACAAAGCGGCATATCAACAAGGGCTTTATCTCTGCTTTTTTGGCTTTAAAAGACAAAAAAGCAGAGATAAAACTAGCGCCCTATCAACAACAGGGTGCTAACACGCAAATTTGCATGTTAGCACCCTTTTACTCTACGCTTCCCCTTGCATCTCTAATGAGATGCAAAGGGGGCGTTCCAGAGTAAAATAATAGGAGAAATGTCGCTAAGCGACATTTCTCCTATTATCAAGAATGTCGCTAACCCTGTTAGAGACAAAAAAAGCAGCGCTAACCGCGGTTAACGCTACTTTTTTACGTCTGCTAATTTTCAGACTTAGCCATGATATCCTATGGAAGGAGGATATCATGGCTAAGTTTGCCTGTCCCTATCAACAAGGTAACGTGTGATTATCGCTGGGTTTCCAGCGATAATCTCACGTTAGCCTGTTAGCGTGTAGATTTTTATCGCTATTGAGATAAGCGTTGCTAATAGCACGCTATCTCAGCGATAAAAATTCACGCTAGCCGGCGATAATTATCCTCACGCTAAGAGCACTGAGCGATAATTATCGCCGGTTGTTGTTGATATGCCCCATAGTGTATATTTTCTATTGAGTCTTGTGCTGCGGGTTGCAGCACCAGACTCAATAGAAAATATACACTTTTAAAACATCCTTTCACAGTGTGGGATGCAGAAAGCGGTACCTACCACAAGGTGCAGGGATGTTTTGGGGGATCACCACATACACCCCCATGCTTCATTGCAGAAGCCGCGAGGACAGGGTCTCTGTTAGGGGCCCCCAATGTCACTTTCTGGCAGCTTTTCCATGTCAGAAAGGTGGACATGCATGGCTGTCAGAAACGGACATCATCATAATCCCGATGGCGGTGCCTGAGCAGACACCACCGCCATTTGGGGATTATCCGTCCTTCCATTGGACTCCTAGAGCCCATCGGAAGCGCTGCGGGTTTCTCTCAGATCGCCTGTATTCTTTTACGACGGTCGGAGGAAAACCCTCGATGCCGGGCGGAAAGCATCCGACTAGTTGTCGGATGGCTTTCCGCCCAACACTGGAATTGGGCGGATGATGCTCAGAAACATGCTGAATTATTTGTTTCCCAATGTCAAATTAATTTTGGCAGTGGAAAGAGCAAGTACTTTTTCAGTTACTTCTAAATAATATTAGGAAGTGGGAAATTTGTGTAACTTGCTTTTGCGTAATAATGCAAAATTTTAATAAAAAATTAAGTGTAATCATGCGAAATACAAATCCAGCTTTTAGTCATATATTTTAGTACAAAATGTGTTCTTGTGTCTCTTTTGGATGCGAGGACGTATTGTGTGCTAAAAACAAAGTGGTGACCAACAGACTACTCCCGTTCTGGCCTTTCACATCTAGCCAGCTGCTACCCGTGCAGGTAAAAGCGCTGAGGCCCGGTTGGGGGGGATTCGACAGATGGTCACGAGGGAAAATTCAATAAATAATGAATTTTCCCTCCTTGAAATCACCCCCCATCCAGCCCCACTGCCCCATGGCTCTTACCTGCACGGCCACGGCTGCGTCCTGCACTCCTATAGCATACCTTTGCTGCAAACATGGCATAACCCTGCAACATAGTGTCATTTTAGTTGTTTTGCGTAACAAGTGTAATACGAAATTCACTAAATTATGTGAATTACCCTAGCATATTTCACATTCTGGCCGGGCCTAAATAATTTTCACAGCGTCCTCACCTACGCTCATCTACATCTCTCCTGCTGGAGACCAGAGAGCTACTTCAGATAAGACAGACCATCAATCTCTGAAGATCTCAGTCTTTATATACTTAGGACAACTACAAATGTAATGGGGTTAGTGTCTGGCCCTTCCTACTTCCTCTTGGATCACTCCCATGAAGAATGCTAAAAATGTTGACAGTTTAATTCCTTTTTTTAATCAGTGCAGTATAAAAACTGAACCCAAACTCATCAATAAACAACAGAGCAATGACGTATGACAAGTAAAAGCTAAAGTTCTTGCTCCAAAGAATATTTAGGAAAAAAGAAAAAGAGAGAACTGTTTTCTTTTACTTTAAAAGATATGGTTCGAGCATCAAAAGAAGTTCGGTCTGGAATGTTTCCGAGGAATTAAAATAAACAAGTGATGAAGTGACTTGTCTGAAGGTAAAACTTAGGTAAACGTGTTTATTGAGTTATTGGCTTTCGACCTTATTTAACCCCACAAATCAGCCTGCTCCGATAATGGTGCAGGTGCTAGTTTGCCCCTGAGGGCTTTCTCTTACCTGAGTCGTGGTACAGGCTGAAGCATTCCTTTACATCCTCTTTCTCTTTATTATGAGGCCTGTCACATTTGTAAAGATTTCTTTCTTGGCCCGAAACTTCTGGGTGCATTACATTTCTATTCCTGTCTAGGCAATACTTCTGTAAAAACATCACAGTATTATTTTTGCAAGTTTTGAAAATCCAGCTGTTTTAGCAAACAAAACAATGATGAGGCGTCGCCAAATCTCTAATCCTGGCCCAGAGCAGTGTATATTAACCACCTCGAAATGTTTTCCCACTTTCATTCCAGACACATTTTTCATACCGAGCCTCTGTTTCGAAGCCAAGAACCCATTTGGAAATGATGAGGCGCGCTGACCAGAGAGGCTGTTCCAGTTTTCTGTCCGTAAACCTAATTGATCAACTACAGATGGTGACGCCAACAGCGTAAATTACTCTGCATTAGGGTGGCTGCGGTGTTGCATTTTGGCTCCTTCTACTATTTCTCGAAAACCTGTGACACCATCCAGCACCCGCATTGAATTACCAAGTTGCAATGCCTTTGTTCACAATGTCAATAAGCACATTATAGACCTGGCATTACCCATCCTAGAATAATAACTTGTAGGGTTGCTGCGAAATCGTCTGTGTCAGTGTCTCCGTAATGTTTTATGTACCCGTTTGGGTGAAAAGAAGCGTTAAAATCAAATAACTGAACTGTGGTGATATGTAGTTAGGGGGTTTCAACATACATTCAGGTCAGCGGATCCATTCCAGATTCTATTGTAATGTATTGGTATTTATATATATCAATTTCCTTGCGAGGCCTGAAGCACTACAAACAGGTAATGTCAAACGACCCTACATTCAAAGTGAGAGGTTGTCCTGAAAATAGGACATGGATCATGGCCTCATTGGACGCAACTAATCTAGATGTAGTGCTTTCATATGGTCTTTTGTTTATTGGACAGTATATCAAGGCCAGCTATATCGACCTACAGTTATAATTGTATTGTAAAATGTTTTATTAATATTTAGTCTTGCAATAATATCATCCCCACCCAAGAATCCTGCTCTAATCTGGTTCACTTTTTTCAGGATAAAATAATTAAAATCCAGTATGATTTTGCCCCACAACTGCTGATGGATTCTTTGTCTTTCTTGAATTCTACACAGCCCAATGGACCATCTGTTGCTAAATGTTTGCAATTGTCTTTAGAAGACACCCCACACTCATTACCTCCATTACGTTGGGCTCTCTGCTGGACCCTTGTCCTTCAATTTACTCTCAATACAGATGTCATTATCCAGCACTAGCCAATCTTCGTGAAAGATCTCTCATGGGAAACATCCTTTACCACGCATGCCTTTACCACGCATAGTAAGTATAGGTGATGCATACATATGTGTATGTGTATATACAGTTGTGGCTGGTGACATTTAAAAGTAGTGAGACATAAAAGTTGTGGGTGAGTGCACTGTGGCAAGCAACCGGTATAAGGAGGGTATGGGGGAGTTCTCCCCAGAGAACATTTTGAAAAAAGAACAGGCAAATGGTGCATTTTCAAGCAAATTTGAGAAAACAAGATGGTTAATAAAGCATCTGTGAAAGTGGTCACCATAAGGCCATTCCAACGCCTTGGACTTTCACAGGGGAGACAAGACCATTGCAATCAGGAATCCCATTCACGTGGTGTGGGGGGGAGGGCCTCCTTGAAAGCATGATTTTATTTATTTTGTGGAGTTGTGGTGTCCTGTCTAAAATGCAGCGTATTAAATCGTCACACCATACTTCCGATTATGGCTTCTGCCAGCCTATAAAACAACAATGCCAGCCTATAAAATGACAGTGTGTTACCTTGTACATAACAACAGTGCTTTACAATGTCAACAGCCTGTAGGCATACACAAATATTGCTGGCTGCTCCAAGAAGTGTAAAAAAACAGATTGGAAAAAGGGGAATTTGTGCATCAGAAGTGAGATTTTTTTTGTGTACCGGTGGTTGTGAGCATATTTTACGTGGCACGAATGAGCCAAAACCACAACCATGACAAGTGGGAGATCTCTGGGGGAAATTTGAAATAGGGCGGGGGTTCAAAGAGTTTGAGGTGAAAGGCCTGAAATTTAGGTTGGAGATAGGCAAAAGAACCACAAAGCTGGCATTTGGATAACCTACTTACTTTCCTGCTACAAAGTATGTCCCAAGGAAAGAAAGTGCTGAAAAATTAGGAATGAGAATCATGAAAATTATATTAGCATTGGTTAAGCTTCAGTACCAACAGCTCATATATTTGCCTACTCAAATACATTGAGAGACCCGCACAAAGGAGACTATGTGCTGGGAGATTTAGAAGAAAAACAACCCCCCCTGATTCTTGCAGAAGAATTCCTGTCGTAACTACCCATGCGAGCAGTGAAGAGAATGGCCTCTAGCTCACTCTAGAAATTCTGTCCTTATCCATTTCTGCCACAATTGGTAGCACCAGCTTTCTCCATCCAAGAACAAGAATATACCACAACCCTCAAGAATATACCACAACCCATCTCCTGAGAAGAGCTTGCCTAGATGAACAGAAGAGCAGCAGCTACCTGTTGAAAGTTATTGAACTCTCTGGGGAAAAGCTTCACTCAGTACTAAGGAGGTGGTCGAGAAAACTTTGCCAGAGAAAGATGGTAAAATAGTTCAGTAGACAAGGAAGATTTGTACATTGAAATGTAAATATTTTCCTAGTGTGTTTTAATTCTTACGCTGCAGACACCTTTTCTGTAGGCACAATGTTCTAGCCAAGTCCTGCACGATGAATCGACATTGAGATGATGCTGCAAAAGGGACATACGCCCAGTCAGAAACCTCCTCCATGCCACTTGCAGCGCCCAAAGAACACGAGCCACCATCTCCCTGGATTGATCCTACTGCACATTAACTGCAATAGTTCTTCTTGCTTTTAAACACTACTTCACCAGGGCTGGACAGCATTTAAGATGCTTTGAAGCAAGTTCTCAGGTTTCCTCCAATGAATCAACCCAACACCTTCAAACTTGCAATGTGACCTTCCAGTGGCCAGTTCTGCATTACTGAGCCAAACATTGCGGTGCTCCAACTTGAGGCATCATGGTTTGACCTGCTCATTTATATTTGAAATGTACTGCAACATTAGAACACTAAATTAAATTGGAATATTATTGTTCCTTTTCCATTCTATCCTATGTTTTTTTTTTCACAATATACCTTTTATATAACTACATGCCATCCCTTAGCACGTGATTTCACTTTTTAACTTATCACTGAACTTTGTCATCTAAGTTGTATTTATATTAAGGTGTATTAAAGGGAGCCCCAGCCGGGATACTTAGTTATGCAGCAAAATTAAACGAGTGATGTTTTCTGCTGACACTCGTTTGCAAAGGTGACTGGAGGTTGGAGCTACTTACCAAGACTGATATTGCAGCGAAGCTGCGAAAGAGAGGGCATACATTACACTGGACAAGAGGGAATACAAATTGTCATTTTTAGTTAGGAAAGACATTAGCAGAGGTGAGTTTGGGTTCGGGGATTGTTAATATTGTTAATGTTAACCGACCTTTACCGGACCCAACCTCACTGCTCCGTCATCAGGACAAATCGGAATCCCGCATCTATCTCCCTCCTTCCCCCACGAAACTTCAACTGCTGACCGTCTGCATTATCATCCACTGTTGTGCCACGGTTCATTGCCACCTACCTACTTTTGCTCAGTAGTGTGGCTGACTGGTGTTGTTGATTGATAGACTAGTGTCGTGTGCATGTCTTTCTCGAACTCCTCCCGATCGAACTGATTCAAGCCTGCCTCGCCACAACAGCATTGGTATCGGTATAGTCGCGGTCCGCTAGCCGAGAGGAGAGGAGAGACAGAGAGGCAGGCCGATCAGCCCAGCCCAGCAACAATAGAAATGGCCAATCACTTCATAGCTTTACAATAAGCCATTACAGTGATTGGTCATTGCTCCGATGGGCAGACCCTCCCACCCTGCTCATTAAGTGACCAGAGGTCTGTGGCTTTGAGCCGCCCCCACTCACTCAATGTGCAGTACTAAGAAGCCTGTGGTGCACATGTTGGTTTGGCCGAGGAAAGGCTTCCAGCCAAAGAAACATGCGCACTATGCTCACTAGGTGCAGTGCACTTGCTCGTTATTGCCAGTCTCTGAGTCATGCCACGTAAGGTGAGGGTGTCCATAAGCCTGCTCCACCCCCTTGCTGCACCGAAGGCTGACTGACTTGCGTGAGTTGATTTTATAATAAAGTCAACACAGTTTCTTATTTCTATTTACTATGTTATGACAATATAATCTGTACCAGCCACCAGAGGATGTGGCTGAACGGCCAGAACTGCCCGACTCTGGAGCTGGGGATCCAGGTAGAGTCTCAGCATCGACTTAACATCCAGTGATTCAGGGCAAATCACTTAATTAACTTGTGCCTATGGACAGAGCCTGTATACCCTCACAGATGATAAGCCGAGTGCTACAAATCCGAGTATATATAGTCCAAGTATGTATATACTAACGACCTCTTCTATGAGCAGACCCTATTGCATTTCTCCTTCCTTGCACTACAGTTTAAGCCATAGACCTAATCAGCGAGCTTGTCAGCGGAGAGACAACTCACCAGTTATCATTCAATTTCACTACATTAAATAAAGATCGGTTTTAGGATAACAGGAATGGACATTACTGTCCAAGAAAGCCCTCACTCCTGACTCCTAAAGCCTTTACTAGTAGAAAGTGATTCTATTTTTCCTGCACCTGCACGTAATAAATGTTTGCAAACAAGCACATTTATATCCAGTTAGATTATTTCGCATCTGTCTCAGAAGAATTAAAAAATACAATCTTACTCTGAAGACACACGTTTACTCTGCCACCTATGAAGGTTAATCCGAAATAATAAATAATAAATAATAAAAATGTTGGTACAGGCATATCCTCATTAAATTTAAAGAACATTGATGTAGCTATATAGTTTAGGAATAAATTTGCTTCACTTCTTTAAACTACCAATAAGGCAAAAACGTTCTTCATAATCTAATATTTTTTATCGGTCAAGTTTGTGGAGATTTAGCTTTTTGATTGTGATTGGATTACGATGTCGGCGGAGTTGCCTCCAACCGACACCATCTCGGTGAGGAACCCACCCGACCTGGTGTGATCGCAAACTCCCATTTCTCTATGGGAGCTTGTGCGGTGGACGGAAACCGGTCGCTGCACATGCTTCCATTGAGAAATGGGAATATTGGAAAACCTCTGCACCATGTGGCAGGCACCTCTTGGTGCCTGGCACACGGTGCAGGGATTTTCAGTGGGGCACCATAGGTGTCTCCCAGGCCCCTAAGCGGAGGGCCAAGGGGGAAGGTGGCCCTGCTAATGGCCCCCAAATTCGCTTTCCGACAGCCTTTCCATCTCAGAAAGGCCGACATGGAAAGGTTGTCTGAGACCAACATTGTAATCCTGATTGCGGAAACGCCGTCCTTAAGGGATTATGAGGACATTCTGACCGGCTGGATTAAACTCCGGCCGCCGTCACTGTAATACGACAGTTAGACTTTAAACCTACCATGTCGGTCAGAAAGCCTCCAACCAGCGGTCTGAGGCTTTTGGACCGACATCGTAATCAGGCCCTTAATGCCCTCTAGAGAAGGAGCTCTATTGCCTACTTAGGAGAAACCCAACAACCTGATAGTCACAAGTTCAAAATCTAAAATGAAATTTCTCTCTGGTATACTTTTCGCATGTTTTCATTTAAAGTATATGTAATCGTGCCAAAATGCATGCATTTAAAATATATTTACACTGAATCACAACATTGTCACCTCACAAAACATCTCTCAATAATTCAGCTATGTCGCGTTTGAGTTTCATAGGAAACTTATTACACCCGATTCTAAATGTTTCACACAATCTCTAATTTCACATGGTACTATCTATCTCTCATATGTACTGGGCACACACAATGTTCATAATCACTGTCACGTGATAACCCTCACTTTTTACTAAAGGTCTGATCTATAGCAAATTGAAATTTTGATTTACACTTACATTTGTTTTGCAGATTTCTGAATTTTAGGAAGTCACAAAAGTTTTTCAAGAGTATTCCTGGATAGCGGCTGAAGCCACATTGTTCCCAGAGTACTCTTGAGAATCTTTATCAATACCCTGTTTACGTTCATACACAGGCATTTCTACATGGTTATTTAGACTTTGCATACATTGTGTAAGTAAAAATGTGCAGCATTACTGCAATTACACTTTCACATAGTTTTCCCTGTGGAGAACCCTATTACCCTTCGCCCCTGCCAATTTTGGTGATGTTCCATATGCTTTCCCACCCTAGAAACAGACTAACTGCTCCTCCTGATGGGAGTAAATCCGCAACCTTTTCCAGGATGGAAACAAGCAGATAAACATTACTAAATGTCTACAAATAAGTACTTTATCGGTGTTCCCATACTTTCTCGAAGATTTTTCCGGCCCTGGAACTTTCACTCACTGCACCTCATAGGAAATGTTCTCCTCTGAAAATCTAAGTGAGGGTAAATCTTTTTACCTGGTGTAAAACCACGTCTTGTGAATGGCAAACTGGGATTTCCAACCATAAACAAGGCTATTACCACATAGAAGTATAATTTACATGCATTAGATCACTTAGTACCCATATTTTTGCCTTCTCCGTGGTTGTGCACAACACCCTCTTCAACCAAGCTTTAAAAAATGATCTCCTTTTTACACACCCTTACCTGCACCCTACCTCACATCCAAATTCTTTCACATAGGGTGAATCATACACCCTGTCTACACAACCCCCTTTGCCACTTAACTGAACCGTCCACACTCACTCATTACTCTCTCTATTTCAGATCTACACTCTCAATGTTTCAAACCCTTTCCCATCTAAACCCTAGAACATCTCAAGTTTTTATGCAGTAGGCCTAGTATGTTCTAAATGGCCAGGATCAGACTGAAATGCCTCAATTGGCCCACGGACATGTGATGTGTAGATGTACCTTTGTGTAACCAGCATTGGCACTTAGCAAAATAATGTAATGAATAGCCCACCCTGCTGACCTTCCTGCTGGTATTCATATCACCCTGTTAGAGCAAGGAGTGGACTAAAAGCTCTCATGAGTATCCATCACCATAGACAAGTTACTTCACCCTTCTCCGTGGTTGGAAGGTATGCAGCATACACAGTGCATTAGGCACACCAGCAATTATTTTCTGCCTCACGAATATGCTCAAATATCATCCTTCTCCCTTGGCTCTCTTACAAAATGAGACCCCATGCCTCCCTCAGCACCCTGTCCCCAGTATAAACGGCACCTCCTTACCTCCTGTTTCTTCTTGTCATCTCCCGAAGGGTGGGCGCAGTACACTTGCTCAAGCATGGTGCAATAGCGGGATTACCCGCTGAGGAGACTCTGTACCTGCGGGTTCCTGCAGGAAAAAAACATTTTACAGGCAGGCGAGACAGCAGCAGCAGTGATCTCCCAAGTGGTTTGAGGTGGCGTCTGCACTCTGGGACACTTTCTGGTTAGGAAGTACAAGGATTTGGTCAGGATGGGTGCATTTTGAAGGATTTCCTGGGGGAGAGAGTGGTGCCTCTCCAGGGAAGATATTGCTGCTGGTCAGCTGAGGACAGCGAGTATTTTCCTATGCTACTAGGGCAGAATTCCAGGTGAGAGGGGCATTCTTATTATTCTGTAGCAATGCTATTGTTTTGTGGATTGAGCCTCCTTTCTGTCCTGTTGCTCTATTGGAGGGCTTGTGTTTGACTTTACAATTGAACTGGTATCCTTTACCTGTCTTATTTAAATGGCTACTTTTATTGTATTCTGTATCTGAATGCGGTGTGAGAAGCGAAGACATTCTCCATCTCCCTCTTCTGAGGGAGAGGAGGGAGAAGTATCTGTGCAGCATGACAGTCACCCTCCTGAGGCTCAGGAAAGCTTAACTGTGGCAAAAGTACAAGTTATGATAGATGAGGTGATGGTAATGGCCTTAGTGCCCAAACCTTCTCATCCCAAACAGGGAAAGCATTAGGGCGTACTATCTGATATAGATAGAGACTCTTTAGGAAGTAAGGAGATCAGCCACCAACTCACCTCCATCCTCAAAGCATCCATTTCCTCAGCCACCTTTTTCGATGAATGGAAACACGCAGAAGTCAGACCTCTCCTCAAGAAACCATCTGCCAACCTGAGTGAACTCCAGAACTACCGCCCCCTATTTCCGCTCTCTTTCCCAGCCAAAGTCCTGGAGAAGACCTTCAACCGGCAGCTCACCGAACACCTGGAGAGAAACAACCTGCTAGACGACTCCCAATCCAGTTTCCGCGCCAACCACAGCACTGAGACTGTCCTGATCGCCGCCTCGGGAGACACCCACACCCTACTTGACAGGGGAGAATCGGCACCCTGATCCTTCTCAACCTCTCTGCAGCATTCAACACTGTATCCCACTACACACTCATCCGGAGACTGCACCAGATCGGGATCAACGGAGATGCACTCAGATGGATTGCAGCATTCCTCATGAGACGAATGCAGAGAATCTGCCTACTCCCTTTCACCTTTGAACTGGAGAGCACCATCTGCAGCATCCCTCAGGGTTCATCCCTCAGTCCCACCCTCTTCAATACCTACATGACACCTCTAGCCAAAATCATCAGAACCCATGATCTCAACATCAGATTCTACCCTGATGATACTCAGTTCATCCTCTTGCTCTCAGTAGACCCCATCACCACTAAAACTAACTACCACAACTACATTGAGTATGTCACAGACTGGATGAAGGCCAACTCTCTGAAGTTCAACACTAACAAAACTGAATTCAGGGTCTAAGGTTTCATCTGCAGTGAAGTAATCATGGTCTTTCTGATAAAGAATAGTATTCTGCATTCACTCAGTTGTCCTGGCTTTCTTTGACTTTTGGGCGTATGGTTCCATCGCAATTGTGATCAAGTCTCTCTGATGAGCCCACATTACCCAGGTCTGCATGACCGCAACTAAACCTTTTGAAAGCATTAGTGATCTTTAAGCACTGTTTCACAATTATACTTTAAAGATGCATATTTTGAGATCCACTAAGTGGACGTTTGTCGTTTGCCCTTGTTTTGTTCAGAATATAATAATCTATGCTCCTAAATCTGTGTGGAGTCCTTTTGTGGTGTATTCATTGTGTTTCATTATGTGTGTGTGTTGCACAAATACTTTACACATTGCATTTGTAGATAAGTTTGACTGCCCTGTGCCAAGCTACCAGAGGGTGAGCACAGGTTATCCTATTGTGTATCTAGCTTACCATGACTAGAGTGGTGGTTCCTGCCTGGCCTGGGTGCATACCTCAGCCAAACAGCAATCACTATGCTAACACGTATACTGTTTAAAACAAGAATAATGGCACTCTTGAGATAACTGGACCTCAAGCAGAACCTACAGCCATACAGACTCTCTAGGAGAATATATCAAACACTGCTGGACAGGGTAAAGATTTTATTGGAAACAGTGACCCCAGGAAAGGTCACATATTTTAAGATTTCTCTGGCCTGGGTGGGCCAATTTGAAAGGATTTGGTGATTTTTGCTTCTGGTGTTGCACCGCAATCACCAGTAGTGTTTACTTTTGGTTGTTTGTTTGGTAAACATGTTGTGCTGTCTCTGTCCTTTGGCTTAGTATCCTCTTCCTCCATTGAAGAAGAGCTCTGGGTACTCTCTCTCCTGCTTCCAGATTGCAGTAGTTTACTGGCCCGGGGAATTCTAGCAGAGGCAACCTGTGGCCTTCAGGGCAAAATACCCTGACTTCTCTCCCCATGCCCCACAACCTCTTGGCCATTTGCCGGGCACATGTGTGTTTTGCAAGAATCTGGGTTACCCAATCCTCAAGGCACCCCCAGACAGAACTAGCCCATTGAAGTCCATCTGGAACGCGTCTTTTAGTATCTCCAGCAAGCCCACCCTCAACTATCCCCCAGAGTATTTGGGTAAGCCAGTACCATTAGCGTTGAAGACAGAGTCCTTCAGATGTCCCAGAATTGCAAATCTAGATTCCTTCCACCCCAGACAAGGGATTGTCAGCACTCTGGCCCTTCCTTCTTCGTGGTTTCACTCTTTACACAGTCTCTGCCCAGAAATAGAGTTGAACGTTCTGGGAAGTGAGAATCCCTATCCCATCCTAAGACACCACATCCATGCATGTCCTGGAAGTATCCCAGAGGTTGATCTATCCTCCTGCACAGCATTTCTTTTGATCTTTCAAGATGACAGAGTTAAGGGATGGCCTGAGATGTCTCTTCCCTTATCCTGTCTCTGCCCCTGTCAATGCGAAACTGGTTTGTTCCTTCCAAGACTTCAAAAGGAATCCCAGGCTTGTCAGAGAATGTTAGCTAATCATCCTATGCAGATGCCTCAACAGCCCTCTTCCAGGAGAATGATAGTCCTCTGGAATGGGCATGTTGTCCACAGAGAAACCAGCTAGCCAGCAGAGTAATTAACTTTGTCCAACAGGGTAATTGAAATCCTGAATCCCACTGGGGCTGACTCAGGAGAATATCACAATAACCGAAATGGTACAAGGAATGGATACTGGTCAAAATTATTATTTTTGTGTGAGTTCAGGACCCAGGGAAAAGGAGAAAAAACATCACATGCTCTTCTTCCCTGAACCAATCCAAGCTGTACTTTTAACAGTTTCCTCCCAGGTGTAAATACAGCTAATCACAACAGACTTGCACTTTAGTCAAAAAGCAAGGTGATACTTTATTTGGGATGCCCAGTGAAATTATAAGGACTATCCAGGCCATGACAAACGTATTCTGAGTTCTGTTTCCAACAGTGTTATTGGTGCACCGATACTAGGCTAAGTCAAACAACAGCCTTCCTTGCTCAGCCTGCACATATGTGCACACAAGTGTGCATAGATGTTCATCTGTTACTAGCACAGGGTGTTGTACCCCAGCTGTGCAGCAGCAGACCTGAATTTAAAAGGCGGGCCTTGGGGTTACAGCTCAAAACCATTTTGACAGAAGCTTATAGTGGATGACACTCCATTAGCAGAGGTGCAAAAATGAGGAGGTACAACATAAAAGAAAAGAAAAATGGGGTGGGGTGCAGGTTTACAGATTAAAGCCCATTCTCTACTTCTTTAGAGCTATACTACGCCCTCGCCTCCACAGACTACATCCTTCTCGGGGACCTGAACTTCCACCTCGAGAACAACAACAACCGCAACTCCACCACCCTGATCGACAACCTCGCCAACCTCGGACTCAGACAACTCGTCACAACGCCCGTCCACTCTGCCGGTCACACGCTTGACCCCATCTTCTCGCAAGCTCCCACGTCTCCTTCAACCACACCACCGAACTCCACTGGACCAACCATCGCTGCATTCACTTCACCTTCCGGAGACCTACCACGCACCACTGCACCCAACAGATCCCCCGCCGCTGCTGGAGCAAAGTCACCGAAGACCAGCTAACCACCACCACCACCCTCGCCCGGAGCTCACCCACCGAACCCACCGACCCCGACACAGCCGCCTGTAACCTCAGACAATGGATTGATGACTGCACCAACACCCTCGCCCCATTCAAGAAACCCTACAACAGGCGCACCAGCAAGAAAGCCAGCTGGTTCACTGAAGACCTCCAGGCCTCCAAGCAAACCTGTCGAAAGCTGGAAAAGAAATGGCACCGTGAACAGACACCGGACATCTACACAGCCCACAGAAATGCCACCCGCAGACACCACCACCTCATCAGATCCGCCAAAAGGGCCTCCTTCAAAGACCGCCTAGACAACAATGCACACAACAGCAAAGAGCTCTTCAACATCGTGAAGAAACTCTCCAACCCCAGCTCCAAGACCAACGACATCCCACCTTCACAAGACCTGTGCGTCTCCCTAGCCACCTTCTTCCATCGCAAGATCGCTGACATCCACGACAGCTTCAATGTCATGACCGCCCCGACAACCACCGAGACCTCCATCCCCACGGCCATCATCCTCACCGACCCCCTGTTCACCTGGACCAACATAAACGATGACGACACCATCAAAATCATGAACACCATCCACTCCGGATCTCCGCCAGACCCATGCCCACACCACATCTTCAACAAAGCCAGCACCACCATCGCACCCCCATCTCCAGAAAGCCATCAACATCTCCTTCGCTGGAAGCACGCCAAGATCAACGCCTTACTCAAGAAACCCAAGGCTGACCCCAAGGACCTCAAGAACTTCCGGCCCATCTCGATGCTCCCATTTCCGGCGAAGGTCATCGAGAAAACCGTCAACAGACAACTGACCCGCTACCTCTAGGAGAACAGCATCCTGGACCCATCCCAGTCCGGGTTCCGCAGCAACCACAGCACCGAAACTGCCCTCATTGCCACCACCGATGTCATCAGGGGCCTGCAGGACAACGGAGAAACTGCGGCCTCTCATCCTCCTGGACCTGTCAGCCACCTTCGACACTGTCTGCCACCGCACCCTACGCACACGCCTCCACAACGCTGGGATCCAAGACAAGGCTCTGGACTGGACCACCTCCTTCATCTCCGGCAGAACCCAGAGCGTCCACCTCCCCCCTTTCCGCTCCGAAGCCACCGAGATCATCTGCGGCGTACCCCAGGGCTCATCCGTCAGCCCAACATTGTTTGTTATCTATATGGCACCGCTCGCCCACATCGCCCGACTGCATGACCTCAACATCATCTCCTACGCTGACGACACCCAGCTGATCCTCTCCCTCACCAAGGACCCCTCACTGCCAAAACCAACCTCCACGAAGGAATGAAAGCCATCGCGGAGTGGATGAAGAACAGCCGACTGAAGCTAAACTCGGTCAAGACGGAAGTCTTCATCCTCGGCTCCACCCCCTCGGCCTGGGATGACTCCTGGTGGCCGACCGCAATGGGAACAGCTCCAAAACCATCGACCACACACTCAACCTAGAGTTCATCCTCGACTGTACTCTCTCCATGACAAAGCAGGTCAACGCCGTCTCGTCCTCCTGCTTCAACACCCTCTGCATGCTCCACAAGATCTACAGGTGGATCCCCACCGAAACAAGAAGAACGGTGACCCAGGCCCTCGTCAGCAGTAGGTTGGACTACGGAAACGCCCTCTACGCAGGAGCCTCGGCCAAACTCCTGAAACTACAGCGCATTCAAAACGCCTCTGCTCGCCTGATCCTCGACATCCCTCGCCGCAGCCACATCACACCCCACCTGAGAGACCTGCACTGGCTCCCCGTCAACAAGAGGATCACCTTCAAGTTCCTCACCCACGCACACAATGCACTCCACAACACCGGACCAGCATACCTCAACAGACGACTCAGCTTCTATACCCCCAACCGCCAGCTCTGCTCCGCCGACTTCGCCCTCGCCACAGTACCCCGCATCTGAAGAGCGACCTCCGGCGGCAGATCGTTCTCCCACCTCGCAGACAAGACCTGGAACACCCTCCCCATCCTCCTACGGCAGACCCAGGACCTGCTAACCTTCAGAAGACTCCTCAAGACCTGGCTATGGGAGCAGTAGCAGCATCCCCCCTCGCCCCCCCAGCGCCTTGAGACCCTCACGGGTAAGCAGTGCGCTTTACAAATGTCCTGAATGAAATGTCCTGATTGATTGATTGATAGTGTATCTAGATCGTAACCCGTCCATAATTATGCATTTTCTATTCAGTAGGAATGTGAGAGTTTTCCCTCCATCCACATGATCTTGGTCGTGATTTGGAACTGGTATCTCTGCTGTTTATAATCAAAGGTTGAGTCCAAATGTTTTTCTTGATTTTCAATTTTTGTCAACTTAAAAGTTGTGATAATGAGGAAATATGAATTTTGTGATCAGTTATGTCCCCTATCGTAGACCCCAACGGCTCCATGTGCATGCTATAAGTACATGTATGTTCCCTCCTACTCCAGTTTTGAAGACGCAAATACATGTGCGTCCACCGTCAACATGTCCTCTTTCAGATCCGCCATGAATGGGTCAGATATTCCATTCCTAAGTATGAAAGGCCACCGACTTTATGTGGTTCACTTTCCACATTTTACAGATTCAGGCGAGTAGGCCCTGAATTCTGTCATCAAGCCTTTTCCTGCCTTCTGCCTCTGAAAGCTCCAGTCTGAGCCTGCATCTGTATCCATGAACTTTGTCCTACTCCCTGCGCGGCTAACGGTGCCTGATCCAGCATATTGCCTGCCAAAAAACTGTATTTCACCTTCAAGATTATCTACTCCGCTCCTCATCCGATGCATTCCTGTCTAGCAGTTTAGGTAAACATTCCTCCAGCTACCGTGCAAAGGGCCAGGCCTCGCTGTCCTCATGCAAGTAATTCATAGCCCCGTTACCATGGAATATTCCTACCCCCTCGCATCTCATGTAGACACTTAGACGCTTGTACACGCACTAACAGTCAGTATAGAATAGATTCTATCCTAGAGACCTCTCCTTTTGGATAACACAGTTCTTTAAACATAGGATATTAGATATGATTTGGGATTAGGTTTACATAACCCCCAGACTTCTGTCTCCACATGTAGAGCTAAATGTCAAGTCCCCTTCACCCTCTAGTTGCACGTCAATCACACGTCATGCGGCTGCGCGCGCATCTCTGCCAAATATTTCTGCTGACATTGCAGGATTCTCTTATGGATCCACCCACTTGTGACATCATGTTTAATGACGTATTTTAGTTACACCCATGTATACGCCTCTATTAGTTACGTATGTACCTTTTATCTGTATTATCAGCTGTTACGCCTCTTGCATCTGTTTCACTGTAATGCATTTTCTATAAAACTGCTTATCTGTCAATAATATATGCCCTTCCTTCCTGAACTTTCGTGGTGATGGAATAGAAAGCCTACAATTCGAATTGTATTCCTTTGTATAGGAATAAAGCCTTTTAAAAACCTCTAATACCACGGATTCTGCCTCTTATATTTACTGAGTTATTCTTACTTGACTTTACCGCATAAAAAATAGTACCGGTAATTAAATATTTACCACATAAATTGGCGCCCGAACAGGGACACTTTCTCATCTCACGCGCCGGCGGTGCGTTGCAGGCCCGGTCTCCTGCCACAGCTGAACGGACAAAAACGCGTACCTGCAGGATTTCCTGTATCTCCCTCCGGCCAAGCGGGGGCAACTGAGGCTGCGATCAACACCCAGACGAGGCGGTGAGAAGTGCGAAGTATCCCGACCAGAGCCTAGCTGAGAGAGCAAGATCCGAGGTATACAGAGGCCCACCAGGTTCCGAAGTTCTGAGTACAGTCGAGTCGAGTCCAGTCCGGTCCAGTTTCAGTTCCGTTCCGAGGCCTTCCGTTCCGAGCTACCCGGTGAGTACCATTACCGGGGAGGCATTTTACGTGCACATAGTCTGTGCCGGTCAAGACGGGTTTGGGTACACAAATCCGGTCTGCACTGTTTCAGCAGTGTATCTGTACTGTTTAGCAGTATATATAGTATGTCTTGCATATAAATAAGTATTATCTAGTGTCAGTATTATGTCAGTAACTAGTTTTCTATTAGTTATCATTGTTCGTTAAAAATGTTAAGCGTTAAATGTTTTAATACGTTCTATATATTGTGGTGTGAATGACTGTTCATTATTTACGTTTATTTGTATTAAGTGTGTTTAAGATTAAGTAACCAGATCTAAAAATGCCGCTCTTTTCGAAACTAAGACAGATCAAAACTAGAAAAGGTGTACTCGAAGAAGCTGTTCCCATTCCACCTAGGGACACTCCAGGATACTTTATGTATCATAAGCATGGTCTAGATGCCGTATTATTTCTTGATTTATGGGTGCGCTACACCAAAGAATTACCAGAGAGTCAGAGATGGCCCGCAGCAGGGACCTGGGATGCAGATTGCATCATGAGAGTAGAAGAAGAATTATGGAAAAAGAAAGCCAGACAGTCACAGAAAGATGCCATTGAATTATGGCGTAAAGAATCATACAGACGTACAGAAAAAGCGCTCAGACAGGAAGAGAAAGGTAGAGAGAATTCAAATAAAACCCGAGAAAATCTATTACTTGAGGAAGGTACCCGAGTAAACTCAGAACAAGTAGATAGACAAAGAAACACTCTTATGAATGGTATGTATCCTCTTTTGGCCGAAGGGTTACCTAAGGCTATCCCGGAAATACTAAAGGACTTAACTCCTCCATTGCTCCCGATAAAAGCACATCCCAAAACACATCCCAAAACAGCAAAGGACGTTTTCCTTTCCTCCTATTTAGATGACGTAGCTCCCGAGTATGCTAATGCCATACCACACATACCGCTTGCCGATGGTGTTCAACACCAAGAGCATCCGTCTGTATCCCCGCAACTACAAACTCCTACACAAGTTCCCACAGGTCCGTCCGTTTCTACAGTTTTTCCCGCATCCACAATCTCTATCCTACGTCCAACGAATCCTTTCGTGCCTAGCGCCTCAGATGGTGCTACAGGAGGTACGACAGACATGTTTGCCACCCCGCCGCGAAACAAACAGACCCTTAGAGATTTAGCACTCCAACGTACACCCCAATTAGCGACATCCGACATGTTTAAAGAACAGCTTGTGGATTGTAGATACGACCCAGTACCAGGTAGACAGGACAAATTGCTCATATCATCACTACGTATACGACGGGCTACATTATATTTAATGACGATACCAGGAATGGTTGACCACCTAGACGAAATATATCGCTTTGTCCAAACAGGGCGAGGTCCAGAAAGTATTAACGAAGCTATGGAATACCAGAAAGTGGATGTACAAAGACAACTACTACGTTTTTTCATAAATTGTGTAATTAGGAATCAAGACAGGCCCGGGGCAGATCACGATACCATGCAAAGACTTGTCAAATGGGGTCAGAACATATCAGAAGAGAAACATGATAGACAGGCGTGTATAATCGCCATGTGTCGAAAGATCCGCAAGGAAGTAGAACGAATACATAAAGAAAGACGAGAAACAGACAGAGTAGAATCAGAAGAGGAGGAGGAGCAAGAATCAGAACAAATAGAAACGATAGCTTACGTAGGTAGAGGAAGACCCCATAATAATACTAGAGGCTTTAATGACCCGATACGTCCAATACGTCCAGAATATAATAGACATTTTCCAAATCCTATGTTAAATACAAAGTCCCCCGAACATCTATTCCAAGCCGTTGATAAATTACTCCGAAATCGAAGAGGGTACCATATGCTCGATTCCATGGACGAACAAGAATTAGCCAGGTCCGCAGTACAATGGGCTGACAGTCCCAGCGACTACAATGATGATGTACTTGCACACACGTTTCTGAATCTTGACCCATACGAACAGCGTTTAGCTAGTATATACATGATTCAACACCTCCTTATATTATATAAAAGCCAACACTCCGATCCAGGACCCTTACCTGACATATTGACAGAACTACTCACGAATATATGGAGAGGGTCAGGTACTGATTTGATTAGGGAAATTTTAGAATTCCGAAACCAATATTTAAATTTCGTATGCCCAGAACACGTTCCAGTTCCCATCATGGGAAGAAAAATGTATCACATAGATAGACAGAACCCGTTACGCGAAGTACACCCAATAAGAGGTGACGGTAATAACTTTACACGCGTGTTTGTGTACACGCCTATAACTAAACTAGAATTATTGGAAATGAAGAAAGTAGTACCCAGCCATGACAAGGATCCAGCAGGTTTTCACCGTGAAATAAAAGACATGTTACTCATGGGAGAGTATACCTACCCCGACATTATGAAAATATTAAAAGTCCTATTGCCCGCCGGTGTTTACGAGAAACTCAGAGAAAAGGAATGGGAGGTGGGAGACCAAAAGATAGACTGGACAGCATTAGAAAACGAAGAAAGGGCCCGAGCTGCAGGAGCAGGGCTTGGGGAAAAGACTACTGCATTAGCAGGGCTACTAGTACAGGTACTGCCACGTTTATTAACTACGAAAAAGGAAGACTGGGGTGCAATCTCAGCCTGTAAACAAAAGCCAGATGAAGACACTAGTGATTTCTATTCCCGATTTGAAAAATGTTTTGGTATAAATAGTGGCATAAAAGCCAGTAGTGAGTCATATCCACATCTGTTTGTGACAAAATTAGTTGAAAATTCTCTGCTACAAGTCAAGAATAGAGTATTGAAATTCGAAAGTACCTGGCAAGGTAATACCCCATCACAGATGTTACAGATGTTACAATATCACCACAATAGAATTAGAGAAGAACAAGAACACGAACAAAGACGTATGAAAGATACAAAAATGAAAATGCTTGTTGCTCAGTCAGTTCCAGCCAATGGTCATCAAAAGGGTGATTCCGCAGGTCCTACGAAAGGGACATGCAACTATTGTAAACAACAAGGTCATTATATACACGATTGTCCAGTCCTGAAACATAATATTGCTACAGGTAGAACCCAGGAGAGACCACGTCCACCTAGACAGGATCAGAATCAACAACAAATCCCTCAGCATGCACAACCTAGGTTAGCTCCGCAACAACTAGCTCCGCAACAGGGAGCTCCACAACAGACCGTAGCACCACCACCAGCGCAGCCTATTGCTGCAACACAAGCAACAACACAACAGATGTATCAGTATGCACAAGCAGATTATCCCGATTATCAGCGATATACATGAAATAGCCTAGAGAGGGAAGTTGGCTTACCCCTTATAGAGGTTCCTGTAGACCAAGAGGGACCTTATGTACATAGTGAACTATTAGGGGAAGACAGAAAGTTTCTACTTGATACAGGGGCAAGCAGAACAACTATAAGACGCAGTGAAGTTCCAGGGGCACCCCTCTCAGGCTCACAGAATATTTCCCTTGGATTCTCAGGAAAACCTATAATAAATGACGTAACACAACCTCTTCCACTTACGATTGGTCCATTGACACGTACTACAGATTTATTGCTTACTAAATCATGTCCAGAAAACTTGTTAGGTATAAAAACATTGAAAGCTCTAGGAGCTATAATATGTTGTTCTCCGGAAGGAGTACGACTATTTCTACGTGACTTCAAAGGTCACTACGTGTCCAGAGACATGGATCACCGACTGCAGAATTTACCTACACATTTATGGGCACAAGGCCCCACTGATGTTGGTTGCATGAATATTACACCATATCGTGTTACACTAAAAACAGGAGTAATACTACCACGAATACGACAATACAAGTTACCACCCGATGCTGTTGTGGCTTTGCTGCAAATCATTGACGAGCTCATTACACAAGGAGTGGTTGTCGAAACCGACTCCAATGTATGTAATTCCCCGATAATTCCGATTCTTAAAATAACGGATCCAAAAGCACCACCAGTATATCGATTAGTTATTGATCTGCGCGAATTAAATAAATGTATTGTACCACAATACCCTGTGGTCCCAGATATCTCTTCATTATTAACAGCTATTGACTCAGAAGCAACGTTCTTCACTGTAATTGATCTCAAAAATGCTTTCTTTAGCGTCCCAATAGATCCGGAAAGTCAATATCTGTTCGGATTCAGTTTAAATGGACGAAGTTTTAAATTCACACGCGCACCTCAAGGATTTACAGAAAGCCCCAGCATCTATAGCCAAGCATTAAAACGAGAACTTGACAGTATCCACATGCCAGTTAACACTGCCTTGCTTCAATATGTCGATGATCTGCTGATCACCGCCCGAAGCGAACCTGAATGTGAAAAAGCGTCACTGACGGTTTTAAAATTTTTGGCTGACAAGGGGCACAAGGTGTCCCCTTCTAAGCTGCAATTCTGTGTCCAGCGAGTTGTTTACCTTGGGCACTCGCTGTCCAAGGAGGGAAGGCAGCTTACATCCGACCGCATCCAGTTAATCGCTAACATGCCACCACCCAAGACACAAAAGGAGGTGCGGGCTTTTATAGGCCTCACTTCATACTGTAGGCAGTGGATCCCTCAATATGCATTTCTAGCAAAACCACTCATCCAGTTGACAACACAGGAGGCAGCCACATCGACTGTCCTCCCTTGGACTCAAGAACATACACACGCCTTTGAAAGCTTAAAGAAAGCTTTATGCCAAGCACCTGTCTTAGCAACACCATGTTACAGTAAACAGTTTACACTCTTTGTTACAGAACGCGAAGGTACTGCCTTGTCAGTACTCACTCAGGAACAAGCAGGATCACACAAACCATGTGCTTATTTCTCTAGTACATTAGATCCAGTAGCTCAGGCTCTTCCTGCGTGCCTGAAATCGGTGGCAGCAACAGCTTTAGCAATCAGACAAAGCGATGCCATAGTGTTAGGACACCAACTGACAGTACAAGTACCACATGCAGTAGAGGTTCTTTTGAACCGCACACAAACACAACACTTGACTATAGCGAGACTCACCGGTTACGAATTGACATTATTTCAGCCACACATAGAAATCAGACGCTGTAATACGTTAAATCCTGCCACACTGTTACCAGTGGGCGGAACAGATCCATTGGCACATGATTGTGTCGAAGTTATTACTATCACGACGAAACCCAGACAAGACTTGACAGATATCCCTTTGTCAGATCCAGACTTGACATTGTATGTAGATGGGTCATGTATGAGAACAAGTACAGGAGAGTTAGTGGCCGCTTACGCAGTCACAACAGACACTGAAGTCATTGAAACAAATCGTATTAACACTTTGTCAGCTCAAGCAGCAGAGCTCATCGCTCTGACACAAGCCTGTATTCAAGCCACAAATAAGAAAGTCAATATATACACAGATTCACGTTATGCATTCGGAGTCGTCCATGACTTCGGCGTACTGTGGCGAGAGAGAGGTTATTTAACTTCTCACGGTGCCCACATCCAACACGGACCCCTCATTCAAGCCCTATTAGACGCGATTCATCTACCTACTGCAATATCGATTATGAAATGCAAAGCCCATACAAAAGTTACCGATATCATTTCTCAGTGTAACGACCTAGCTGACAAAACAGCTAAACAGACTGCTCAGAATCAGACTCTCACAACTGACATGATAAAGACAATAGTTCCGACACCAACACATTGCATGACAGTTAAGGATCCCGCCCTTGATGTAATTGACATACAGACACATGCTACACCAGAAGAAATAAAGAAATGGACTGAATTAGGAGGGATCCAAACGGATCAAGGATGGATGACGAAGGAAAAATCTATATGGTTTCTTCCCGACTCTATGGTTCAAGTCATCATTAACACAATACATAGTCCAGCGCACCTAGGAGAAAAAGCTATGCTAGACAGCATTCAACACATTTGGTTCAACAAACATTTGCGAGCAGCAGCTAAACAGAAAGTACGTACCTGTATGATATGTTGTCAGTTTAATCCAGGTAAAAGCATCCCCGTAGAGCAGGGTGGATTTCAACCTCCCGATCATGCTTTTGAAGTCCTCCAGATGGATTATATCCAGATGGAACGATGTCGAGGATTCAAATATGTTCTCGTAGTTGTCTGTGCTCTTTCCCGTTGGACAGAAGCATATCCGGTTTCAGATTACACAGCTCCGACTACTGCCAAACAGTTAGTTCGAGAATTCTTCCCACGGTACGGTTTACCACGTGTTGTCTACTCAGATAACGGCCAGCCGTTCTCATCCGAACTAATGAAACACGTTTCCCTTTTGTTAGGCTACCAATGGAAATTCCACTGTGTCCGGCATCCCGAGGCCGCAGGTCTCGTGGAACGCCATAATCAAACTCTGAAAATTAGATTGTCCAAAATATGTAGGGAAAAAGGTGTCGATTGGATAGTAGCCTTACCAGTTGCACTCTTTTACATGAGAATGGTAGCACATTCTCGAACAGGGCTATCCCCGTACGAGGTGATCTTCGGTAGACCACCAAATATGTGGGGGACGCCTATACCTCGCAAAATAACTGATGTTGACTGTAATATGCTGACAGATTACCTGGCTTCCTTGATGTCTGCACTACAATCTTGTCGTTCACAGGTAGCCGCAGCTTTTCCCGATAATACTGAGGTGAAGCCCCATGACGTGGTTCCTGGTGACCTGGTTTTGGTCAGGAATTTCGACCGGAAGACCCAACTGGATCCTAGGTGGAAGTCGCCTAAGTTGGTTCTACTGACTACAAGGACTGCCGTGAAGATTGAGGGTCGCAAAGGGTGGTTGCACTCGAGTCATATCAAGAAATTTTATGGACTACCATCCAGTGTGAATACTCAACCCTGTATTCCCTCACAGACAGACTCAAAGCTCCCCTTGGTTGAGAAATCAAAACCAGAACTTTACAAACTAAAATTGAGGTCTAGTAATTCAGACAATTTGATTGTTTAAGTCCTCTCCAAGGTGAATCGGTTGAATTAGTCTCTGACATGTATCCTCTAGACCGGAATAGAGAAAGAAATCAACAGATGCAGCTGAAAAAACATGCGTATTGTAAATCACTTCGTAGTCACTGCACAGTAACATTATTAATTTTGTTTTTTCTAAAGTCTTCTGATCATTATTTTCAGCATACTATTGCATATGTATTACCCTATTCTTAAACGTGCTTACAACATAACTGCAGAACATTCTTTTAGCGAATTACCTCCGCATGAGTTGTCATATAGATTTGCGCTGCGCAACAACACATTTATTAGTATGTTACATCATTCCCATCAGACCAGCAATGCCACAAATTGTTGGATATGTGGCCGACTCCCTCCCTATCAAAACTATAAGGGAGTTTTGCCCCTCTTTCCATATCCGTTCACACACAATGGCTCCTGTGGAGCATGGTTTAGTTTGATTAATTCCCTAGATTCAAATTCCGCAGTTTATCAAGACAACTGGGTATGGGGAAACCTGAACCTAGTTTTGCTTAAAGTCTGCTACCCTAACAAGGAGGGACTTCCCAAAAGAACAGGAACTGATCTAGAAAATGAAGTATATGGATTAGGTAATTTTACACTTAACCTCATGATCCTGAACGTTGAATCTGAAGCTACACCAATCTTGCCCGCCATGTCAGTATTCCCAGTAAAAGGGGAATTATGTGTAAGAAAGAATGGTTCCATACACATGGGCCATAGTAAATGCAATACTATAATAAAATTCAGTGATCAAGGCAAGTCTACATTTAGAGCTTCCCATCATTCTTACTTCATATGTGGCCAGACCGCATATATATGTCTACCTTTAGATTGGGATGGTACCTGTTACATAGCATTCCTTCTGCCACCTGTTTTCCTAGCCCCTCCTGATTATCATAGAAATACCCATTAGGTACACAATAGACAACAGAGAGATCTCCCAATTGTCGATTACACTGAAACAGCATGGGAAAAATACACAGATTTCAATAAAGGGTTCTTTCCCTATATAGGTACAGTCACTAATAGTAAACTGATATGTAGATTAACCAGAACCCTTGAAGCAGTAGTGAACGAGACTATTTCCGCCTTAGGCAATTTAACAGAAGAGCAGTCTGCTACGCGGATTGTTGTGCTTCAAAATCGTCTTGTCCTTGATGTCATCCTGGCCGATAGGGGCGGAGCTTGTAGGGTCATCGGATCAAGTTTCTGCATTTTCATACCAGAAAATTCGCCGTCAGTATATAAAGCCATAACCCGCCTTCATAAGATTATAAGCCAGATACACCAGAGTCCAGGCACCTGGACTTGGTCCGGTTGGTTCTGGGGCGTGTTGTCAGCCTGGGGATGGAGAATCCTATCCTTCCTAGGTATTGGCTTTCTCATACTATTCAGTTGTTGCTTATGTCTACAATGTGGGCCAGCGATTTGTGGTCTGTGTGCCACATCGTGTATCCCACATCCAAGTTTTCGTTCAAGATCCCGGAAGAAGAAAGAAGAACAAATGATGCTATATGAACAGATCGATGGATTGATGAAGATCGATATCTCCTGAGGGTCCGTAGGGGACAAGGAGGGAATGAGGAAATATGAATTTTGTGATCAGTTATGTCCCCTATCGTAGACCCCAACGGCTCCATGTGCATGCTATAAGTACATGTATGTTCCCTCCTACTCCAGTTTTGAAGACGCAAATACATGTGCGTCCACCGTCAACATGTCCTCTTTCAGATCCGCCATGAATGGGTCAGATATTCCATTCCTAAGTATGAAAGGCCACCGACTTTATGTGGTTCACTTTCCACATTTTACAGATTCAGGCGAGTAGGCCCTGAATTCTGTCATCAAGCCTTTTCCTGCCTTCTGCCTCTGAAAGCTCCAGTCTGAGCCTGCATCTGTATCCATGAACTTTGTCCTACTCCCTGCGCGGCTAACGGTGCCTGATCCAGCATATTGCCTGCCAAAAAACTGTATTTCACCTTCAAGATTATCTACTCCGCTCCTCATCCGATGCATTCCTGTCTAGCAGTTTAGGTAAACATTCCTCCAGCTACCGTGCAAAGGGCCAGGCCTCGCTGTCCTCATGCAAGTAATTCATAGCCCCGTTACCATGGAATATTCCTACCCCCTCGCATCTCATGTAGACACTTAGACGCTTGTACACGCACTAACAGTCAGTATAGAATAGATTCTATCCTAGAGACCTCTCCTTTTGGATAACACAGTTCTTTAAACATAGGATATTAGATATGATTTGGGATTAGGTTGACATAACCCCCAGACTTCTGTCTCCACATGTAGAGCTAAATGTCAAGTCCCCTTCACCCTCTAGTTGCACGTCAATCACACGTCATGCGGCTGCGCGCGCATCTCTGCCAAATATTTCTGCTGACATTGCAGGATTCTCTTATGGATCCACCCACTTGTGACATCATGTTTAATGACGTATTTTAGTTACACCCATGTATACGCCTCTATTAGTTACGTATGTACCTTTTATCTGTATTATCAGCTGTTACGCCTCTTGCATCTGTTTCACTGTAATGCATTTTCTATAAAACTGCTTATCTGTCAATAATATATGCCCTTCCTTCCTGAACTTTCGTGGTGATGGAATAGAAAGCCTACAATTCGAATTGTATTCCTTTGTATAGGAATAAAGCCTTTTAAAAACCTCTAATACCACGGATTCTGCCTCTTATATTTACTGAGTTATTCTTACTTGACTTTACCGCATAAAAAATAGTACCGGTAATTAAATATTTACCACAATTCTCCGAACAGAAAAGTTCCTGTTTGCACTATATTGTGTTTATTGAAGCTATGAGACAATTTTTGGAAAGAACGTCTTGGGAAAGACACCGGACCCTTTTGGGCAGTGCAACATAGTTTTTCAAATTCCAGCCATAGGTTGTCACTGTATAAACAAAGTCTACCTTCAGCCACGTGTATGGACTATAGATCAAAAATGGCAGTATTTCTTCTAAGCTAACATCGAGGACACGCTGTCATCTGCTGTCAATGTACTTTTCAAGAGCTGGCCACTTGATAGGTCTGTTGTCTCTCCTTCTAGATTTGCTAAACAAGGGTGAGTTGTCCCAGTAGCCACAATTCTACCATGTACAGTACTGTGTAAGTAAAACGGGTTAAGTGTCTCCTAATGGGAGTCACAAGTAGGAAGAAACCCTCACAAAGGGAAAACAACCTTATTTGGCTGCTTCCTAAACTTTGATTGAAGATAGAGGTTGGAAATGAAGAGAAAAGCAAATCACCAAATTCCTCCCGATGATAATTCAAGGAGAAAAGAGCCAGGCAATTATTCAGATGTATAATCCAGTTCAACGTTGCAGCTACAAGGAATAACAATCAGAGACAAAAATACAAGCAAGTGAATGAGGAATTAAATTACAAATAAGGGAACAAATGAATTGTGATGTATCATTCTCTTCAAACTGCCTCCTTGTATATAGCTTCATCACGACTCACATATCACACACAATAGACCTTACTTCATCTTGGACTGGGATCAGATACCATTCTATGTATAGATCACCATCTTCAGAAGAAACTGGAAACATTGGTATTCGCTTGGAAAGGAAGAAGAAGCTAGTATTTTTGTCCTGTGCTCCAAATAGCTTGCATAGTACTCATCCAGTCAGTGTCATTGCACACACTCTAAAGCAGTCCCAAAAGGTATAGGTGGTTAGCCATGTGTTGAGCTTGGCGTCCCAGGACACGCCCCCTGACAGCACGATCAATGCTGCTTCCTCATTGGCCAGCACGGGGACTCTGGTAGCTTTCAGCTCCATTATTGATACAATACTGGGCATAGCAGAAGTTCATCCTTATGCTGGGCGGATAGAAAATGAGGCAGCCCCTGCACTCAGGACTGTAATAGTTAACCATTATGATTCAAAACTTAAATTAATCATCCGTAGTAAGATTCTGTGCTTAATGAAGTGGTTACGTCTGTTTCACAAAATAAAACATTTTCTATTTCACTTTTAAGAGTGATACTGTCTGGTCCAAAGGTGCAGGTGGGAGGTTATTCTGCTGGCACAGCAATTTATATTGTGATTAATTGTGCGGCTCGATTATTTCTGGGGAATATTGTAGGTCAACATTATCCTTGTAATTCAAATGGATGTCTTTGAAAACGTAAGCAGTCAAAAACTATAATAGGAGACTTTAGGGAGATAGTTTGGAGTCAGCAACAAGAGCAGTGTTCTTTCTGTTGTACCTATCTCCCTGATTCCTGTTTCTGTAACATCAAGGAGTGGACTGTAGTGCAGATCCGGCAGTCCTTCGCCTGGCTGGGCACGCATGGAACTCCAAGCTCACACGAGGCATAGAGCGCACCGCTAGGATCGAGTCAATGGTGCCCACCGTGCTCCAGTTGGCACATGCCCGGTGTGCAGCAATCCCTGTGGATCATCCCTGTGCCTGGGGAGCATAAGAAGCAGATGAATAACTCACAGTGCTGGAAGGCAAGCACTTCCAACCACTACAGCTGCCTAGCATGTATCATAATGCACGGAGGTGGGAGACTTAGACAACAATATTGGGCTTGTTGGCTGGCCACGATGCTTAGAGCTGGAAGGGTTGGCAATGGGTGGAAGGATATAATGCTGTAGATCTCTGAGATAGGTTTCATTCAACCCGCTCCAACATCCTTGGTCTCAAAAGCTACGAATCACAGAACAGACAAGTTCTAATTTATTCATTTCTCTGTCCACCATCCATTGAGTGTAATAGGTGACTCCAGTTCCTTATGACTCAACTGGGACGAATAACAGCACAAGAGTCCCAACCATAACTTAGTGGTGTTTGAGCTAAAAAATATTGAGAACAGATGGCCATAGTCAGATGTGCCATCCCTCTGGGGTTGTGAGGGGTTACAGGTCCCAGATGGAATGTAGGGAAAGCAGTGCCCAGTCTGGGAAGATGGGGGGGGGGGGTCCCCACTGTCTTTATCCCTTCTAGTCATGAAGTGTACAAAGGCACATGACGGATATAAGCAACAACCTATAGAAAACACATTGGCGCTCATTCTGCCCAAGCCAGCGTTCAGTGCGTAGCAACTATGCCCTACCACCATTTCGTTTGCCCAGGCAAGCCGAGCTGGAGATTGTCTCCCCGTACATATAAAAAAGGCCTTGCACAATGGCAATTAAAGGAAAAATATGGAGAAATTAGAGAATTGCTGCAAGGTGCCATTTACATTTTCACTATGTACCCATGCATTTTTCCATCAGACATTTGAGAGTAACTAGTGTTCTGGCATCCTTGAACTGACCACCGGCTGCCATCACAGTTCCACTTTTCTGGTTCCATAACATTTTCAATTTCCTGTTCTCTGTGGTTAGCATACACCTTCCTGACCCTCTACCTTCTGAGCCTGTGAGCAGCCCAGTTACTGAGCATGTGAAATACTTTTCCAGTGCTGAGCCTGAGGACTGTTCCCAATTGCAACACTGTTATTCGTTATTTCACACCTTACTCTGTGGCTTCCCATTCTGAGCCCTTTAGCTATGTCCCCCATTGGTGGGCTGCTGTGAGCTACTCTCTTTCTTCCGGGTCTGTAAACTGTTCTCCGCCCTCTATTTACCAAGCCCTTGAGCTACTTCGAGACCTCCTACCCTCTTTCGTCCCTCTGTCATGTTTACAGGAGTGGTCTTGGAAAACAAAAATAAAATAAAGGAGTTTATCTTCAGAAGAGAAAAAAACAAAGCATTTGCAGTTGCACTTGCTAACTTTTTTTTATTCTACATGGGGAAAATGTTATTCCCCATGGAGACTTTACCAGGGAGAAATCTGTGCTGTATTTCTCCATCAGTTTTGGGGGTTATTCTGATCCACTGCCACCCTGTCAAGGAAATAACTCCTCTTTTGACATGCGTAAATCGTCAACCATTTTCAGGGCGTGAAGAGGCAATAAAATGCTTTGTGAATAACCACAAACATATAAGTTGTTGTTGATCACAAATTTATAGGGCATTTCTGCCCTAGAACTCCCATTCCCATTTAACAGGAGGAGATTTACTCACACTGAGTCAGATTCTAAAAGCATTTCAACTCATAGGTGAAAGGGAAGTTGTTCCAATGCAGTACATGCCAACATTCATCTTCATCATTATTATATGGTTCAGATTACTAGGATTATGATTCACTTTCTTGTGTCTTCTGCTATGAAGGCCCAGGACCACCAATGCCTGCCTTGGTCCTGCTGTTCAACAATCTACTTGTAAAGATTATCCAGGCCCAATGTTCCCAACATCCTGGGTCTTGGTTTCGGAAACAAATCAACACCAAGGTTATCAAATGACCCATGTCTTTAGGTTACCTTAATCTATGGCAGATTATCCACCTCCAGGCCATTGTAATCTAGAATGTTGGTTCAGATGGTTAACTTTAAGCGAGACATGATTGCAACTCTGATAAAGCTTCAAATTGTTGAATGAAATTGTAAGACTAGCAGTGGTGGTCCTGTTGATAAGGAGTCATCCAAAGGCAGGAGTCCTACACTCCGGCACATAAAAGTGATGTTGAGATGAGGCAGCTGGCAGCAGGAATAGGAGAAAACCTGCGAGGCACTTACATTTAACTAAAAAAATACATTTTAGTCAGTGGAACTCATTTGCTCTCAGTACCAGTCATTAAGAAAGAATTAAGTGATAACATCAGACATTTAGGAAGACAGCAAGGGTGGGATGTCCAGGTAGTAAAGTGCCCCCCCTGCAAAGTACATGGAAGTCCCCCCAACCCAGTCAGGGGCTCTCAGACCAGAAGCTTTGCATCGTGCCAGAGGGGGGCCCCTGGATCTCGGGTGCACTCGGCATCACATGGGGCTACAGGGTCTAATGTTACGCCACTGGGTTGTACCACCTGAAGGCTGTATGATGTCAAAGCAACACCACACTCCACAATGGATGACCATGGGTGAATATGCACTGCCAACCTGTGCCATGCACATGTATAAATGCACAGTACTGATTGACGTCACCAGCCAAGTCTCATATTGTGTTCTTGATGCTTCTGGAAGCAACTCAGGTATTATTACTGGTGTCAGCATCGATGCCATTCACCTTATAAAAATGTACTGTCATTAGTGAGCACTAGAGGCTAAAACTGCAGCACATGAATTCACTCAGCCAATTTGACGGCTCTTTCTGAGCAAACATGTTAATTTTGAGCCTAATCGACATCTCAGAGGAAACGTTTTTCAATCATGATCAATCGAGGGATGGGGGTAGGATGTGCACGAATCCTGACAGGACTGGCAGGTGTTGGGTCTGTCTGCTGAAAATCTACTGGAAACCCCTCTTCTTACAGCCTGGGCCACAGGTGCTAACAATTTTGAAATTACAACCACACTGCTGGTGTATTTAGACACGCACAAAGTATGTGGAAGGGGAGGCATCCCTCACTGGTGCCAAAGCAACATTCCTGCAATAAAACATGACCATTCAGAGAAGGTCCGTGCCAGCTACAACGCCATCTTTCTGTGAATAGAATGGATGCGCAGAGGGCATCGGCCCCTTGACGGGGAGACAATAAATGAGTCTGCGCTGCCGTCCGGATGCGGCAGCCTTCACGCGCCAAGCATGAGATCATTGCAAGCACTCCTGTCTCCTGCCTTCTCGGGATATCGAACACCCCATATCTGCGCGATTAAAGATGCCGCGCTCAGGGCAGGCGGGAATCTGCACTAAAGTAGAATTCCAGGGATAGCGCTGAAAAAAATCCCTACAACCTAGAACTTGTTTAGTGTGCAAAATAAACTACCAATTCGAGCACACGACATCAGTTATGTTCACTCCCCTTGCAGAAAACCGTTTCAGGAAGTGTTTCTGAATGCGTGATTTGGAGGGACATCTGAACGTGTCAGGTATATATGGTATCGACTATTTTAGCAGAGGTATAGGGAGCTTAGGAGGGCATGGGAGTGGTGCGGACAAAGTCCTGTGGTCAATTTGAAACGCAGCGGGCATTAGAACACGTTTTTTGGGCTCCTAGTACAAACTTTAGGCTGCAGAAGGCGCTGCAAGGGCTTGTTGCCTGTATAATATCTGTTGTGTGTGCTCACATTTCATGCATCTGCAGGGTGAAGGAGCATTCCCTTGTTTGATTGGTGGCATGGCCATACGCAAATGAGGGAACTTCTTTATGTGCACATCTGTATCACATTATAGATATCGGCGCAGAGGCAAAGAGACTTCTGGGAGGCACTGCAACTTTAAGTCACATATGAAGTGGTGCAGAGTTGGTGGGCGGTGCGAAGGGTCCCAGAAACCTCCTCCAGGCAGATACGGTGGCAGGGTTCACCCTCTCCCTCATTGTAAAGGCAGAGTGGGTCAGCTTTGCAGTGCAAGAATAAGCAGCGATTTGATAATCTGTACTGTCTTCCACTACAGTGTTCTCTACAGTGCACAAACTACCCCATACACTGTCGCATGCACTGGGGGCAAAGAATATGTTTGCGCAACTGAACATATGATCCTAGGTTTCACACAGGGTTCACGAGGTGCACCTACCGAGTGGGCATAATGGTGCAAACCAGGACGGTTATAGTCAGGCCCCTCCTGATCTCGGGCAGATATCAGCCTAGCTGGCATGCCCATAGTGAGCTGGACAATCGTAATGGAGGCTGGCGCATCGCAAAGCACATTAGCTCAGTAATATTGGTCAAAATGTTGCTGGATTTAAATTCTTGTCATAAGGACAGGGATAAGAAAACCTTATCTGCAGCACCCTGTTGATGTAATAGAAGATGTTCCCGCTGGTACCTCCCAGAAAACAGGTCAGTGATGCCTGGACCTCCCGGTTCGTTCGTCCTCTTGCCTGGCGCACCCCAAACGCAGCCTTGACGACCGCAGTGACCTGTTTAGACCTTCTGACCGGCTTTGAACTTTCAGCCTGCCCAGGATTTTTCCTATGCTCAGTACTTTATGTCCCTGCCGACCGCAGTGACTTGTCCCCACCTCTGATGACTTGTTTGGCCTCTTAAACCCCTCTTGATTGTTCCAAAAACGGGTGAACCCTTCTTCATTGTTCCTTAAAACGGGGGAGCTCTCTTGAATGGATTACATTTTGATTTCTCACACTGCGTATATACGATGTATGTGACTTCTAATTGTGACTTGTGCCTAAAACCATAACGGACGAACTCTCATGTCTTGAAAAAGCCCAAGGCCTGCGCGCCACTTTGGACGAAGCACGTGTCGGCTGTTCTTTGTGCACGTTCTTTGCTTACAAGAAGCACAAAATTAAATAGAACCTTCAAAAATCAATTTAATGACCAATTGTTCTTTTTCCATTGGGAAATTACAAATGAAACCATAAGATTCCTTCCAGCTCTGTCTGCCTCTCTGAAAATAAGTCTCTTTGTCTCAATGGGTTAGGGTTCTTCCCATTCAGGACATCTGGAAACTCAAAATTGTTCCATTAACCCGGGCAGAGCCTCCCAGGGAACACAACCCCATCTCTTTTCAAGCTCATAGTATAGATGCCTGGACCTGAATTTTAGGAGGTACCTACAGGAGCATTCTGCAACTTACAACAGCCATACACATTACACCATTAAAAGCTTAGTGCCTCTCGGGTAGGGTGTTGGCGTTGGTGTGTGCGTTTATGTGTGCTGCTACAGCATTGCTCCTGCTATTCGCAAAGGCAAAAATGAAAATATTTGTAGTCCAATATTGCCAAAGTTACTCAGGAGCGCAATTGGTTTTTTATTGTTGTGGAAGCCCATTGGTATTAGAGAAGTGCCCCCTTCAGTAGTACACATCAAGTATAAGTAACAAAGTCAATGTAAACTGGGCCTTCCTTTATTTGCAAGTAAGTGTGTGCCCATGAAAATGAGGAAATGCACCACATTGTAGATAAAGATGCACAAGCTAAAATCCCTGGGAGAGCACACAAACGTTCTGCAATCTAAGAGGAGAAAAACACCTAGTGCACACCGTCCCATCAGAGGATAGTGATCCAGGGGGCAATGCCAACCGATGGCGAGCCCCCAAGATAGGTGCTTGCCGGCACCGGGCGATGCCAATGGTGGCGATGCAGTTTTGAATTTTTGCAGGCAGGCAGCCCGCGGTTCGTGATTGGCTGGGAGGTCAGCGGTGGGGAGGGGGGAGTCTGGGTGGGTCGAGGGAGCATCCAGGTTGGGATAAAAGGGGGAGTGCATCCCCACACAGTTCACCTAGTTTTCCTTGCTTGACTGCCCCCGACGAACTCACTGCCGTGCCCACATTTGGGACCTTGCTGCTGCTGCGGCGGTGGAATACCTGCTTTTTTCTCACCCTCCCATCCCCTTAGATAGTCTCCTTTTTGGGGCAGGGATGGAGTCATGTTTGGTCACAGAACAGATGGACAACCTTGGCATCAGTAATTGAAGTGTAGGCAAATTCAGGATGGAATTAGGAAACCTTTGGCTTAAACCGGGGCTGGGGCTGCCATGGAGTGTAGAGAAGGGCTCGGGACTCCCGCTACAGTGATTGTCCATAGCCTTTTGCGATACTCAATTTCATGGCCCCGAAGGATGTCAGGGGATGGCGTCTGCACCAGGGGACCAAGGTATGGCCTGGTTGTCCAGGCCTGTACCCCATTGGGTGCCAGGGGGGATCCCTTCTTGTGTTGGCTTGGTTATGTTGGGGGTCCAGTTTTCATGCTGGACCACATTCCCTCTATCTTGGGGGGGGCTAGTGAGTTTGCCTTGTGATATGCACCTTGTGGTATGGGGACCACAGGTCAAAATCATTTGGAAAAGTTGATGCCATGGTGCCTGGGGGGTGGTCAGCCATGACTCCTTTGAGATCTGTTGTGAGGAGATGCCATGTATTAGTTCCTGAGAATTGTTATATTCTCTAACGCAGTAATGGTGTCTGCATGTCTCTGTCTCCCTTAAGCACGGAGGGCAACTCAACTCCCCAACTCTGTGGAGTGGGGGGTGGGGCAGGAGAGGGGACCGTGTGATGGTAAAGAATCCCCTCTTTTGGAGGGGGGGGGGGTGAATGATTTGGGGAACATCTCGGGCTGGTCCCCCACCTGTGCCTGATAGCCGAAGTTGACATGCATGCTTTCTTCCTGTATTCACTGTATTTTAAGAGCACCGCATTCGACATTACCAGGCGAGTGAAATGTGCGCATTTTTGGCAAATGTTAGTTCATATTTTGCCAATGCCTTGCAAAGTGAGGTAATAGACATCAAAAAGTAGGGAACAAAGAGAAATTAGAAGCACCTTGGAAAGAGGCTCTTGACATCCAGTTGAACACTGTGCCCCTACAGCCTTCACATCTCAGAGACTGCTTCTTACCAGATCACCTTCGTGTTTGGACTACAGCAAATCACGTGACCTCCGTTCCTCATACTAATTGTACAGTGGTCACATTTTCCATCTGCTTTAGGAAACACCTTTTCTTAATCTGGTAGATGCTACGAGGTTTGGACCTGCATAAGTGAAACCATGAAAAGCGGTCTTCGCATCTCATGAGCCAACACAGCAGCGTATTGATGATGCAAATGCTTCCATGTGGCAAAGTAAGGGAGATGCCTTGTGGTGCCATTTATTAGTGGCGCCAAATTACCGTAAAAGGCCAGAAAGTTGCATTTTTTCCTGGAATTCTGAAAATCCTCTTTCCGTTCTTGGGCGAAGTAAGGCAGCCACGTTTTGTGCCACCAGAAGAGGGCAACAGGGAGCCCCAGAAAGCCACTGGGATCTACAAAATGACACTTTTTTTTTTACAGAGTTTTATATAGCGCAAACTTGACCCGCATCGGGTATCAGAGCGCTTTACATAGCACCAGTTGCATTACATGAGGACACATTAATTGTTGTTAGTTACGCTGGCCTTTAGCCCGAGTCACTGAAAAACCATTGACCTATTTTTGAAGGTAATTGACAAATAAACACACGTCTTTTTTAGAATGTGTGCAGGACATAGAAAGCCACATTTGATGAGGTGCCTTTAAAACATCTTCTAAACACATCAGCAAATTTAACTCCAAAGGAGACGATTCTGTTCTCTGCAACACTGATGACTTCAGTGCAGCTCTTCTATTAATATCCCAGCGCAGCTGCGTGACGGCCAGAAGCGGGGAGCCAGCGTGTGTGGAGCTAGAGCCAAGCCAGTGGTTAACCAATTGATCTGGCCTGATCTGTGAGTCATTCTCCAGACACAAACTCAGTCCAGCATCACTTACTGCGCTTTCTGCATAGCTTCAAAAACAGGGATTTGATATTGAGGTGAACAGCATTGCTGTTTTGCACCATATTATTTGAATTCAACTAGTCTTTGTTATCTGAGACTCCGTTTAAAGCCAACATAAGGGGCCCGATTCACAGAACTAACTTAAGACAAAATCCTAAACTTACTACCATTTTGGTATTCACAGAAGGCACTTACTCATTTTGGTATTCACAGAACGCACTTACTCATTTCGGTATTCACAGAAGTAAGGAGTCCTAACTTTAGGACTCCTAAATGCCTTCTGTGAATACCGAAAGTCTTAAAATTAGGATTTTTCTCAGTTTAGTAGTAGTAAAATTAGGACTCCTAACTTTAGGACTCCTAAATGCCTTCTGTGAATACCGAAAGTCTTAAAATTAGGATTTTTCTCAGTTTAGTAGTAGTAAAGTTAGGAGTCCTAACTTTAGGACTCCTAAACTGAGAAAAATCCTAATTTTAAGACTTTCGGTATTCACAGAAGGCATTTAGGAGTCCTAAAGTTAGGACTCCTAACTTCTGTGAATACCGAAGTGAGTAAGTGTCTACTGTGAATACCAAAATGAGTAGGTGTCTTCTGTGAATACGAAAATGGTAGTAAGTTTAGGATTTTGTCTTAAGTTAGTTCTGTGAATCGGGCCCAAGTTGTCTTGGCTTCCAAGATCCTAATAGCGCTGTTCACAACTTAGCATTTTGTGTTTGTGAATTAATTCTACACCAGATTGCCAGATTTAATGAAATGCCCTGTTCAAGCAATTCGTGTCTGACATCACCAAGCAACACAAACAGTTGTCCTAGTGCTGCCTCCATATTTATGGATGATCTAAGCCGGAAACATAAAAGCAAAACCTCAGAACTGTGTATATCAACTAAGAAATAGCAGTGTTATTCATTAGAGAAACACTAACCTGTGTGCATACGCAGACACCGAGGATGCTACGCAACCAGCGCTAATCGTTAGACCCATGTAGGTTCAACCGTTCAGGCTGGAGTACTTTGCCTTCTGTGTACCAACGACTGTAATGGTGAGGGGTGGAGATTTGGGGGTTGGTGTGGGGAAAAGGAGAAGCTATGCTGGAGCTTGAAAGACGAGGGATGGGTATATATTATGTGGCAATGCACAGAAACCCTCTAAGACGTACGTGCTTGTCAAAGAAGAGTATGTTATGCCCTCACTGACCTAACTATTGTTGCAATGGACTAGGATAAACCTGAAGAATGGAGTAAAATAATTGCTTGGGTATCCTTCTTTGAGTAACGCTCTTGCTGAACTAAAATGCACAGTAATTGTAGTCCACGAACTGAGAAAGGAAATCCTATGGCAGAGAATTCTGGGATCACTAGCAGAAGGAGAGTTATGATAAGGAGAGTTTGATGGACAAAGTAGGAGTGCTTGAAGACCAGTACCAAATAAACACAGAAGCAGTGATGGAAGGAATGCTTCCAGTAGGCCTATAGCAAATAGCTCAGGGTTGCATTCCAACCCATAGTTCTTTTGCACACTCTGCAGCCTCAAATTTGACCCACCTATATGCAAATAAGTGCTGGTCCTGCTCCAATGGGAACAGTTCATCCGGAACAGCCTAGCAAGGTCTTCTCTGAACCAGAATACAAGCAACCCAAGCCTGGTTCAGTCTCTTCAGTGAGGTGCAGCTTGATTCCAGTGGCAAAGTAAGTAAGTAAGGTACCCACATCTGGGCATACCCTTGGCCACTCAGGGAGTTACACCAAACACACAAAAAGTGATAGGAGGAATTCTTGCAATTTGCCTAACCACTGGCAAATGCTCAGGGTAACCTTGAGTGATGTCCAAGGGTCAGATTTCCGAAAAGATATTTCAGAGCATTAATCACCCATCAAACCTCTCTCGTGCGTATAAGGATGGTTCGGCTGAGAAACATGCAACCTTCTTGGATGCTCTTTTGAAATATTTTGTTTGCCCACTGTCAGATATGTCTCAAAGTTCCTGTTACTTTCAAGAGCTGTCTCTTTTTAGTTACAGGGAAGAGCTCTTGTGAGAAAATGGCCCCGGCAGGAGGACTGCATAATTAAGAGCAGGGAATTTTATGAATAGAAAATGTAAGTGCATTAGTAAAGGAGTCAAAACAAGAAAATATTTAATACGGCCATGTTAATAGAACTAAACTGATGCTCATTCGTTGGTAGGATGCCCAAGTATCATTTGTATTGAAAGTTAAACCTACAGGACGCTATTTATAGTTCATCTGAGTATAGACAGGCTAGCTTGTACCTGGAAATATTATTTGTCAGTTATACTGAATAAAAGAGATAAAATAAACAGCACAGAATTGCCACTACATTAAGTAAAATTCAACTAAGCAAACTATTAATGAACAGCCTGCTGCAAAGGTAGGAACACCGATCCAAGTTAAGAATACAAGAACATGTTCCAAGTTTGGAAAACTAGGAAACATACTGAGCGTACGCAATACTGGGATTTCACAAAAATACACCCCGGAGCTATTATCGGTAGTAGTGCTTTAACGTGGCAGAAGCAAGTGTTCAAGGTATTTCAAAGAAGTTTCACTGATGAGCAAAAACCTAAACACAAGACATAGGCAAGGGTCGCAATACTACTGGGTAACATTCTATATGTGATAAAGTACCCTCTGCTGTATGTTATAAGGATATCGCTACTCGCCAAGGAGTTCCAAAATCATATGGAGGACGAGGCAGAGTTCCTTCACAGGTTCATAGGAACAAAGATGACTTGCAATTTCCTATTAATGTAGAGCAGAGAGTATTTTATTCCTTATAGCACATGGTCACAGCATCCCCTCACAAAACTTGCATTCTTGGGCCCAGATTCACAAAGTGCAAGAGCCACTGCACTCGGGCCGAGGCTCCGCACTCATGGTGGGATCACCACACTTCAGTTTCCCACTGCAGAGATCCCGCCACGACTGCGGAGCCAGGGGCGTAACACAGGCCCCCCCGCAGCCCCCACGCTGTGGGGGGCCCCCACGATCCAGGGGCCCCCTCACTCTCAGCGGAGGGAGACGTCTCTTTAGTCTTCCCAAATAAAATGGTGCTCCTGCGCGCACTGCCTCCCCAAGTCCCCATAAATTAAACTGTGAGCACACGGTGACGGCCTCTAAGCCTCCGAGGAGTCTTCCCTCTCTTTCTGTCTCGCTCCTCAGTTAGTGAAAACCGAGACTTCAAGAAACGGGTATTACCCTCTCTTTCCTCCTTTAGTTTATTTGCTCCCCTGTGAAATGGATCCAAAAAAGAAAAACATTTTTGCTGGAAACCTTGTCTTTTTCTGACACAAGTGCAGACTCGGGGTGGAGAGAAATAAAGCATTCCAAATGTGAAAAATAAATAACTAATTAAAGCAAGACAGAGTGGTTGCAAGGTGGCCAGATTGATTTATTTGCACCTAAACACATTAGCGCCACTTTACAGTGTTTGCCAGTGAAGTGATACTTTGTGTTTTCTCCTCTCTCTTTGAACAACATTGTTTTTCCTGTGTGGGAAAGTGCACCTTGCCTGGAGGTATTGAAATACTTGCTTGATGGGTGAATTGGAAAACAAAATGTGTACAGCGACTGTGTGTTTACGAATGTGGTCTTTTTTAAACCATACTGCCTATGTTTTGAAAGGATATAAGCAATGGGCACTGAAACGGGTCCCTTCCGGGCCCTGTAGTCATGTGGGGTTCTGTAATTCTCGAGTCTGACTCCATTTTGTTCTGTGCCACCATTTTGTGTTGCCCTCACGTAGGCCTGTGAAGGTAGCCTGGCGAATAAAGTGGCCTGGCCTTCTTAGTTCATGTATACATTAACTAGGTTTCTTTTTGACTCTGAAATGAACTGTAAGAAACTGACCTCTGCACCTGAAACTGACCCCGCAAAGCCAATTTCCCTGATCGATCTTTGTCTGAGATTGCCAATCAATGTTCAGGACATCGTTAACCTTTAGTTTCCTTGCACATGCCTTATCTTGTTCAGCATCTGTTACCGTTTCTTTTTTTATGTTTCTTCATTACATGGGTAATGCTTTCAATTATAGGTTTGTCCGGCTTGTGGAGATTGAATTTGGGACATTCCTAACAATTAACTTTTGGGTTGGGATACTGTAAATTGAGTTTTTGTTATGTGACACTTTGTTTGAAAATGTACCTTATTGGCTAGAATTTTGTGCAGTGGGTGTACATTTATAATGTGAATATTGGGTATAAAAGGAAACGTCTCGCCTTAGTAAAATGAGCAGTCTCATGAGAATTTACACCGTGATGTATTTCTAGGATCACTGTTACTAGCTGCAGCTAATAAACTTGGTCTCTGAGGCCATCCAGAAGTATTCCGTGTCTCTGTATACCAAGACAGGTGAACTCGAAGATCTTAGGCGTGCCCCTGACGCCGCTGGGTTAAACCCCGGTTCTTCAACTGGCGTCCAACGTGGGGCGACTTCAGCGGTACTGGTCCAAGCCCGAAGATTGTGAGGAGCCCCGTGAGGAAATTCTGGAGGGCGGCCGCCACTTCATCGACCCCTGCATGTCGACGTGGACCGAAGGTTTTTTCTGCGAGGCTTCCCCTTTCCGACGACTGCGAAGGACTGCTGCCCTGACTGTCGCCCTGTCTTGGACCCTCTTGTGATGATTTGTAAGGCGAGACGTTAGACGGTCTTCTGGTGGCGTGACAGACATTTTGGTTAAGTATAAGTGGGTCGCTCCCACGACTTTGTTTTGTTTCTTGGTTTTGATTCGGCCATTGCAATAGTCGAAGCCGGGGGGTTCGTATATTTGCGAGTGTATCATTTTTGATAACCCCTTGAAGTTTAAAGCAAGACTAGTGAGCTAAAAGATGCCTGGTTTTAGCAAATTTAGGAAATGGTTTTGTTGTAGTTGTAAAAGGGATTCCCAATTGGAGGACTCGTGTCCGATACCTCCGGTTGGAACTCCAACTTATGAGCTCTATTCAAAGCATGGTGTAGGTCCCATTACCTTTAATGAAGTATGGGTCCGCTATACAAGGAAAGATGGTGTTTTACGATGGCCCCAACATGGTAGTTTTGAATCAGATGTTTTAGATAACCTAGAAGTTGCGCTATTTAAGAAGAAAGCCCGGCCGGCGATGTTTGACTCTTTCCGCCTTTGGCGTAAGGAAGCCAAACAGCGAGAAATTAAGCAAGCTAAGAGAGATAGGAAGGAAAGGAATATATCGGTAATGCAAGCTGCTAGGCAGTTTAAGGAAGATGAAGAAGATCGTGCGATTGAAGTGTCAGATAGACAACATTGCATGGGTATTGACAAATGTTACCCGGCTTTGCAACCTCCCCTTTCAACTGTGACTGTAGACCCTGAAAAGGATCCTTTGATGTCACATTTACTGAGATTACCACCCCCTTATGTGCAGGGTGCTACTGCACCTCCGTTACCTCCAGTTGTTGCACTCCTTGTTGTCGTTCAACCCCCTGCTGTTGTTCAGCCACCCGTTGCTTCACAGGTGGTTCTTCCTCTCCCGGCGCAGCCCCCTCCAGGGCCGCCAGCCTTGCCTCCAACTCCTTTGCCTTACACTCCTTTATCTTCGACTTCTCTTATTTCTGTCCCTACGTCTCTGTCACCTCAAAACACTTTGTCTCCTGTCCTCATGTCAACTTCTTCTCCTTCTGCTCGGCAAAGAATGACTGAGACTGTCACTAGTCTTTTGTCTCCTTTCTTTGGGTCACTGAATATGACCCCTGTTTCTGAACGTAGGCAGAGACGTTGTAAGCTCCCTGGTCCCGAAGAGCGGGCAGTGTTGGATCTCCTTGCTCGTAGATGGGTTTCGAATACCTCCAAGTACAGTCCACAAGTGGTTATGGATATCTTCCTACAGTGGGAGGCACCAAAACAAAGGTATGTTTTTGATGTCATGTGTACCTTCCTTCGTCAGGAGTGGGAAGATAATGAGTTGGGTTCAATTCCACTGGAATTGCTTAATGTTCAGTCTGAATTTGCTAAAGGGACGATAGTGGGTTCCGATGTTGAGGAAGCGGTAGAGACACTACTCACTTTTAGGTCTAGACTTCCACCTCAGTCATTGTTCGAACTTGACCCTTCTATTAGGAGAAAAGTGAAGCAGTATCCTATGAGAGAGGTTCCCCCTGTATGGAGAGAGGCAGTTGTCGGCTGATGCCGCTCATGGTATTGCGGCTGCACCGGCTCATTTTCAGCGAGTGTGGGTGCATGTCCCTTGGAAGAGAGCTGAGGTCCTGGCTCTTAAGCAGACTTTGCCTGACCCCGTAAAAATCCTGCTGGTTATTATAAGGAGTTGTCTCAGACAGTGGATGTGTGTGTTATGAATTTAGCTGACATAGATATGTTGATGGGTAATGTAGTTCCTCAACCCTTGTGGCGAAGATCCATCACGAGGATCACGCGCCAGAGTTAGGAGATATGTGGGTTAATATTACTGCTGCAGATGATCGGCAGGTAGGAGGTGCCAAACCTGAACCCTTAGTTGCAGAACTACCTGGTAGGATTATTAATTTCATGAAAACTATGATGCCTCCTCTGCGGGTGAATTGGGACAAGTTAGCAGCATGCAAAAAAAAGAAAGACGAGAGTGTGTCTGATTTCTTCACTAGGTTTGAGAAAACATTCATTGATCATAGTGGTCAGGATATGAGTACAGAAGGTGGTCAGAGGTTGTTTGTAGATAAGTTTGTTTTTAATTTACTTCCTGAACTTTCTAATAAGTTAAAGGACTCTGAGAGTTCATGGGCTGTTTCTTCTTCGGCTCACATATTGGCTACTGCACAATACTATGAGAATAGAGATAAAGATGAGAAGGATAAAGTAGAGAAGAAGACTAGAGAATTAAAAACGAAAGTTCTTCTGCAGCAGGCTTATCCGCCTCGCCCTAATCAGCGTCAGTTTCAGCAACCTTCCCAGTTTAAGCAACCCCCACAGTTTCAGAAACTGTTGCAGAAGCCTGAGTCTTTTGCTTCGCGACTCCCGCTAGGCCCTAATCAGTGTGCTTATTGTAAAGAAGAAGGTCACTTCAAGAATAGTTGCCCGATCTTGCTACAGCGTGCGAGTGGTATGTCTGGTCTGAGAGGTCGTGGTGATTTCCAACAAGTACCTAGGGGTAGGGGACGTGGTACGTTTCCCCAGAATGAACGTTCCTTGTCCCCTAAGAATTCTATGAATTATTTTGACCAACAGAATGTTCCGACCGTCCAGTCCGCTCAGTACTACACTGATGATTATTATGTTGGAAGTGAGAGTGCTGGTTTTAATGATAGTTAGGACAGCCATGGACAAAGGGAGGGAGTAGTGTCAGTTCCAGTAGACCAGAGTGGACCTTATGTTGAAGTGATTACATCAGGTGTGGCAGAACCTTTTCTTTTGGATACTGGTGCAGCAAAGAGTTCTATCATGCACTCTAAACTCCCCGGCGCACCTTTGTCTGGCTTGACCAATGTTTCAGTAGGATTTTCTGGCGCCCCAGTTCGTAATCCGGTTTCTTGTCCTTTGCCCCTTTCTTTTGGTCCCTGTGAATTGGAGGCTCCCCTTATTCTAACGACGGGCTGTGGCGAGAATCTTTTGGGTTTGGACTTGTTGAAAAGATTGCATGCAACATTACATTGTTCTCCTTCGGGAGTACATCTTATGGTGGGTAAGAAAGTGATTTCCCCGATGTATCTGTCTAAGGATCGCCTTCCACTGGAACTACGTTCTCTCCCTGATACACTTTGGGCTACAGGTCCCATTGATGTTGGTCTCTTGCAGATTCCACCCTACATTGTTACCCTTAAGTTGAATGCTAAATTACCTCGCATTCCCCAGTACAAAATTTCCAGTGATGGCGAAAGAGCTCTTTTAGCGATTATCTATGATTTGGTTGAGAAAGGTGTGGTTGAAGAAACAAGAGGTAATGTGTGTAACAGTCCTGTTCTGCCTGTCCTTAAGCGTACTGACTCTTCTCAGCCACCTGTGTATCGGTTTGTGACCGACCTTCGAGAGGTCAATAAGATCGTTGTGCCACAGTTTCCTGTTGTCCCGGACATTACTGCTTTATTGACTATGATCTCTGCCTCAGCTGCTTGGTTTTCTGTTATTGATCTGAAGAACGCTTTCTGCAGTATTCCGATTGCTGAGGAAAGTAGGGATATTTTTGGCTTCTCTTTAGGAGGCCGCAGTTTCCGGTTTCAGCGCGCTCCTCAAGGTTATTGCATTGCCTTCTGGTGTTACTCTTATCCAGTATGTTGATGATCTGTTGGTTGCTGCTGATGATGAAGAGATTTGTAAAGAAGTTACTCTTTCTTTGTTGCGACACCTGTCTGACCTTCATCATAAAGTGTCACCTTCGAAGTTGCAGTATTGGCGCCAAGAAGTGACCTACTTAGGTCATCTCTCGTCGAAGGAGGGAAGGCGATTGACCCCAGAGCGTATTCAAGCGATTGCCCAAATGACTGTGCCATGCACACAGAGAGAGGATTTCTTACTTCCCATGGTACGAAAATCTCTTTCCTCCTTTAGTTTATTTGCTCCCCTGTGAAATGGATCCAAAAAAGAAAAATTTTTTTGCTGGAAACCTTGTCTTTTTCTGACACAAGTGCAGACTCGGGGTGGAGAGAAATAAAGCATTCCAAATGTGAAAAATAAATAACTAATTAAAGCAAGACAGAGTGGTTGCAAGGTGGCCAGATTGATTTATTTGCACCTAAACACATTAGCGCCACTTTACAGTGTTTGCCAGTGAAGTGATACTTTGTGTTTTCTCCTCTCTCTTTGAACAACATTGTTTTTCCTGTGTGGGAAAGTGCACCTTGCCTGGAGGTATTGAAATACTTGCTTGATGGGTGAATTGGAAAACAAAATGTGTACAGCGACTGTGTGTTTACGAATGTGTTTTTTTTTAAACCATACTGCCTATGTTTTGAAAGGATATAAGCAATGGGCACTGAAACGGGTCCCTTCCGGGCCCTGTAGTCATGTGAGGTTCTGTAATTCTCGAGTCTGACTCCATTTTGTTCTGTGCCACCATTTTGTGTTGCCCTCACGTAGGCCTGTGAAGGTAGCCTGGCGAATAAAGTGGCCTGGCCTTCTTAGTTCATGTATACATTAACTAGGTTTCTTTTTGACTCTGAAATGAACTGTAAGAAACTGACCTCTGCACCTGAAACTGACCCCGCAAAGCCAATTTCCATGATCGATCTTTGTCTGAGATTGCCAATCAATGTTCAGGACATCGTTAACCTTTAGTTTCCTTGCACATGCCTTATCTTGTTCAGCATCTGTTACCGTTTCTTTTTTTATGTTTCTTCATTACATGGGTAATGCTTTCAATTATAGGTTTGTCCGGCTTGTGGAGATTGAATTTGGGACATTCCTAACAATTAACTTTTGGGTTGGGATACTGTAAATTGAGTTTTTGTTATGTGACACTTTGTTTGAAAATGTACCTTATTGGCTAGAATTTTGTGCAGTGGGTGTACATTTATAATGTGAATATTGGGTATAAAAGGAAACGTCTCGCCTTAGTAAAATGAGCAGTCTCATGAGAATTTACACCGTGATGTATTTCTAGGATCACTGTTACTAGCTGCAGCTAATAAACTTGGTCTCTGAGGCCATCCAGAAGTATTCCGTGTCTCTGTATACCAAGACAGGTGAACTCGAAGATCTTAGGCGTGCCCCTGACGCCGCTGGGTTAAACCCCGGTTCTTCAACTGGCGTCCAACGTGGGGCGACTTCAGCGGTACTGGTCCAAGCCCGAAGATTGTGAGGAGCCCCGTGAGGAAATTCTGGAGGGCGGCCGCCACTTCATCGACCCCTGCATGTCGACGTGGACCGAAGGTTTTTTCTGCGAGGCTTCCCCTTTCCGACGACTGCGAAGGACTGCTGCCCTGACTGTCGCCCTGTCTTGGACCCTCTTGTGATGATTTGTAAGGCGAGACGTTAGACGGTCTTCTGGTGGCGTGACAGACATTTTGGTTAAGTATAAGTGGGTCGCTCCCACAACTTTGTTTTGTTTCTTGGTTTTGATTCGGCCATTGCAATAGTCGAAGCCGGGGGGTTCGTATATTTGCGAGTGTATCATTTTTCATAACCCCTTGAAGTTTAAAGCAAGACTAGTGAGCTAAAAGATGCCTGGTTTTAGCAAATTTAGGAAATGGTTTTGTTGTAGTTGTAAAAGGGATTCCCAATTGGAGGACTCGTGTCCGATACCTCCGGTTGGAACTCCAACTTATGAGCTCTATTCAAAGCATGGTGTAGGTCCCATTACCTTTAATGAAGTATGGGTCCGCTATACAAGGAAAGATGGTGTTTTACGATGGCCCCAACATGGTAGTTTTGAATCAGATGTTTTAGATAACCTAGAAGTTGCGCTATTTAAGAAGAAAGCCCGGCCGGCGATGTTTGACTCTTTCTGCCTTTGGCGTAAGGAAGCCAAACAGCGAGAAATTAAGCAAGCTAAGAGAGATAGGAAGGAAAGGAATATATCGGTAATGCAAGCTGCTAGGCAGTTTAAGGAAGATGAAGAAGATCGTGCGATTGAAGTGTCAGATAGACAACATTGCATGGGTATTGACAAATGTTACCCGGCTTTGCCACCTCCCCTTTCAACTGTGACTGTAGACCCTGAAAAGGATCCTTTGATGTCACATTTACTGAGATTACCACCCCCTTATGTGCAGGGTGCTACTGCACCTCCGTTACCTCCAGTTGTTGCACCCCTTGTTGTCGTTCAACCCCCTGCTGTTGTTCAGCCACCCGTTGCTTCACAGGTGGTTCTTCCTCTCCCGACGCAGCCCCCTCCAGGGCCGCCAGCCTTGCCTCCAACTCCTTTGCCTTACACTCCTTTATCTTCGACTTCTCTTATTTCTGTCCCTACGTCTCTGTCACCTCAAAACACTTTGTCTCCTGTCCTCATGTCAACTTCTTCTCCTTCTGCTCGGCAACGAATGACTGAGACTGTCACTAGTCTTTTGTCTCCTTTCTTTGGGTCACTGAATATGACCCCTGTTTCTGAACGTAGGCAGAGACGTTGTCAGCTCCCTGGTCCCGAAGAGCGGGCAGTGTTGGATCTCCTTGCTCGTAGATGGGTTTCGAATACCTTCAAGTACAGTCCACAAGTGGTTATGGATATCTTCCTACAGTGGGAGGCACCAAAACAAAGGTATGTTTTTGATGTCATGTGTACCTTCCTTCGTCAGGAGTGGGAAGATAATGAGTTGGGTTCAATTCCACTGGAATTGCTTAATGTTCAGTCTGAATTTGCTAAAGGGACGATAGTGGGTTCCGATGTTGAGGAAGCGGTAGAGACACTACTCACTTTTAGGTCTAGACTTCCACCTCAGTCATTGTTCGAACCTGACCCTTCTATTAGGAGAAAAGTGAAGCAGTATCCTATGAGAGAGGTTCCCCCTGTATGGAGAGAGGCAGTTGTGGCTGATGCCGCTCATGGTATTGCGGCTGCACCGGCTCATTTTCAGCGAGTGTGGGTGCATGTCCCTTGGAAGAGAGCTGAGGTCCTGGCTCTTAAGCAGACTTTGCCTGACCCCGTAAAAATCCTGCTGGTTATTATAAGGAGTTGTCTCAGACAGTGGATGTGTGTGTTATGAATTTAGCTGACATAGATATGTTGATGGGTAATGTAGTTCCTCAACCCTTGTGGCGAAGATCCATCACGAGGATCACGCGCCAGAGTTAGGAGATATGTGGGTTAATATTACTGCTGCAGATGATCGGCAGGTAGGAGGTGCCAAACCTGAACCCTTAGTTGCAGAACTACCTGGTAGGATTATTAATTTCATGAAAACTATGATGCCTCCTCTGCGGGTGAATTGGGACAAGTTAGCAGCATGCAAAAAAAAGAAAGACGAGAGTGTGTCTGATTTCTTCACTAGGTTTGAGAAAACATTCATTGATCATAGTGGTCAGGATATGAGTACAGAAGGTGGTCAGAGGTTGTTTGTAGATAAGTTTGTTTTTAATTTACTTCCTGAACTTTCTAATAAGTTAAAGGACTCTGAGAGTTCATGGGCTGTTTCTTCTTCGGCTCACATATTGGCTACTGCACAATACTATGAGAATAGAGATAAAGATGAGAAGGATAAAGTAGAGAAGAAGACTAGAGAATTAAAAACGAAAGTTCTTCTGCAGCAGGCTTATCCGCCTCGCCCTAATCAGCGTCAGTTTCAGCAACCTTCCCAGTTTAAGCAACCCCCACAGTTTCAGAAACTGTTGCAGAAGCCTGAGTCTTTTGCTTCGCGACTCCCGCTAGGCCCTAATCAGTGTGCTTATTGTAAAGAAGAAGGTCACTTCAAGAATAGTTGCCCGATCTTGCTACAGCGTGCGAGTGGTATGTCTGGTCTGAGAGGTCGTGGTGATTTCCAACAAGTACCTAGGGGTAGGGGACGTGGTACGTTTCCCCAGAATGAACGTTCCTTGTCCCCTAAGAATTCTATGAATTATTTTGACCAACAGAATGTTCCGACCGTCCAGTCCGCTCAGTACTACACTGATGATTATTATGTTGGAAGTGAGAGTGCTGGTTTTAATGATAGTTAGGACAGCCATGGACAAAGGGAGGGAGTAGTGTCAGTTCCAGTAGACCAGAGTGGACCTTATGTTGAAGTGATTACATCAGGTGTGGCAGAACCTTTTCTTTTGGATACTGGTGCAGCAAAGAGTTCTATCATGCACTCTAAACTCCCCGGCGCACCTTTGTCTGGCTTGACCAATGTTTCAGTAGGATTTTCTGGCGCCCCAGTTCGTAATCCGGTTTCTTGTCCTTTGCCCCTTTCTTTTGGTCCCTGTGAATTGGAGGCTCCCCTTATTCTAACGACGGGCTGTGGCGAGAATCTTTTGGGTTTGGACTTGTTGAAAAGATTGCATGCAACATTACATTGTTCTCCTTCGGGAGTACATCTTATGGTGGGTAAGAAAGTGATTTCCCCGATGTATCTGTCTAAGGATCGCCTTCCACTGGAACTACGTTCTCTCCCTGATACACTTTGGGCTACAGGTCCCATTAATGTTGGTCTCTTGCAGATTCCACCCTACATTGTTACCCTTAAGTTGAATGCTAAATTACCTCGCATTCCCCAGTACAAAATTTCCAGTGATGGCGAAAGAGCTCTTTTAGCGATTATCTATGATTTGGTTGAGAAAGGTGTGGTTGAAGAAACAAGAGGTAATGTGTGTAACAGTCCTGTTCTGCCTGTCCTTAAGCGTACTGACTCTTCTCAGCCGCCTGTGTATCGGTTTGTGACCGACCTTCGAGAGGTCAGTAAGATCGTTGTGCCACAGTTTCCTGTTGTCCCGGACATTACTGCTTTATTGACTATGATCTCTGCCTCAGCTGCTTGGTTTTCTGTTATTGATCCGAAGAACGCTTTCTTCAGTATTCCGATTGCTGAGGAAAGTAGGGATATTTTTGGCTTCTCTTTAGGAGGCCGCAGTTTCCGGTTTAAGCGCGCTCCTCAAGGTTATTGCATTGCCTTCTAGTGTTACTCTTATCCAGTATGTTGATGATCTGTTGGTTGCTGCTGATGATGAAGAGATTTGTAAAGAAGTTACTCTTTCTTTGTTGCGACACCTGTCTGACCTTCATCATAAAGTGTCACCTTCGAAGTTGCAGTATTGGCGCCAAGAAGTGACCTACTTAGGTCATCTCTTGTCGAAGGAGCGAAGGCGATTGACCCCAGAGCGTATTCAAGCGATTGCCCAAATGACTGTGCCATGCACACAGAGAGAGGATTTCTTACTTCCCATGGTACGAAAATCTCTTTCCTCCTTTAGTTTATTTGCTCCCCTGTGAAATGGATCCAAAAAAGAAAAACATTTTTGCTGGAAACCTTGTCTTTTTCTGACACAAGTGCAGACTCGGGGTGGAGAGAAATAAAGCATTCCAAATGTGAAAAATAAATAACTAATTAAAGCAAGACAGAGTGGTTGCAAGGTGGCCAGATTGATTTATTTGCACCTAAACACATTAGCGCCACTTTACAGTGTTTGCCAGTGAAGTGATACTTTGTGTTTTCTCCTCTCTCTTTGAACAACATTGTTTTTCCTGTGTGGGAAAGTGCACCTTGCCTGGAGGTATTGAAATACTTGCTTGATGGGTGAATTGGAAAACAAAATGTGTACAGCGACTGTGTGTTTACGAATGTGTTTTTTTTTAAACCATACTGCCTATGTTTTGAAAGGATATAAGCAATGTGCACTGAAACGGGTCCCTTCCGGGCCCTGTAGTCATGTGAGGTTCTGTAATTCTCGAGTCTGACTCCATTTTGTTCTGTGCCACCATTTTGTGTTGCCCTCACGTAGGCCTGTGAAGGTAGCCTGGCGAATAAAGTGGCCTGGCCTTCTTAGTTCATGTATACATTAACTAGGTTTCTTTTTGACTCTGAAATGAACTGTAAGAAACTGACCTCTGCACCTGAAACTGACCCCGCAAAGCCAATTTCCCTGATCGATCTTTGTCTGAGATTGCCAATCAATGTTCAGGACATCGTTAACCTTTAGTTTCCTTGCACATGCCTTATCTTGTTCAGCATCTGTTACCGTTTCTTTTTTTATGTTTCTTCATTACATGGGTAATGCTTTCAATTATAGGTTTGTCCGGCTTGTGGAGATTGAATTTGGGACATTCCTAACAATTAACTTTTGGGTTGGGATACTGTAAATTGAGTTTTTGTTATGTGACACTTTGTTTGAAAATGTACCTTATTGGCTAGAATTTTGTGCAGTGGGTGTACATTTATAATGTGAATATTGGGTATAAAAGGAAACGTCTCGCCTTAGTAAAATGAGCAGTCTCATGAGAATTTACACCGTGATGTATTTCTAGGATCACTGTTACTAGCTGCAGCTAATAAAATTGGTCTCTGAGGCCATCCAGAAGTATTCCGTGTCTCTGTATACCAAGACAGGTGAACTCGAAGATCTTAGGCGTGCCCCTGACGCCGCTGGGTTAAACCCCGTTTCTTCAACTGGCGTCCAACGTGGGGCGACTTCAGCGGTACTGGTCCAAGCCCGAAGATTGTGAGGAGCCCCGTGAGGAAATTCTGGAGGGCGGCCGCCACTTCATCGACCCCTGCATGTCGACGTGGACCGAAGGTTTTTTCTGCGAGGCTTCCCCTTTCCGACGACTGTGAAGGACTGCTGCCCTGACTGTCGCCCTGTCTTGGACCCTCTTGTGATGATTTGTAAGGCGAGACGTTAGACGGTCTTCTGGTGGCGTGACAGACATTTTGGTTAAGTATAAGTGGGTCGCTCCCACGACTTTGTTTTGTTTCTTGGTTTTGATTCGGCCATTGCAATAGTCGAAGCCGGGGGGTTTGTATATTTGCGAGTGTATCATTTTTAATAACCCCTTGAAGTTTAAAGCAAGACTAGTGAGCTAAAAGATGCCTGGTTTTTAGCAAATTTAGGAAATGGTTTTGTTGTAGTTGTAAAAGGGATTCCCAATTGGAGGACTCGTGTCCGATACCTCCGGTTGGAACTCCAACTTATGAGCTCTATTCAAAGCATGGTGTAGGTCCCATTACCTTTAATGAAGTATGGGTCCGCTATACAAGGAAAGATGGTGTTTTACGATGGCCCCAACATGGTAGTTTTGAATCAGATGTTTTAGATAACCTAGAAGTTGCGCTATTTAAGAAGAAAGCCCGGCCGGCGATGTTTGACTCTTTCCGCCTTTGGCGTAAGGAAGCCAAACAGCGAGAAATTAAGCAAGCTAAGAGAGATAGGAAGGAAAGGAATATATCGGTAATGCAAGCTGCTAGGCAGTTTAAGGAAGATGAAGAAGATCGTGCGATTGAAGTGTCAGATAGACAACATTGCATGGGTATTGACAAATGTTACCCGGCTTTGCCACCTCCCCTTTCAACTGTGACTGTAGACCCTGAAAAGGATCCTTTGATGTCACATTTACTGAGATTACCACCCCCTTATGTGCAGGGTGCTACGGCACCTCCGTTACCTCCAGTTGTTGCACCCCTTGTTGTCGTTCAACCCCCTGCTGTTGTTCAGCCACCCGTTGCTTCACAGGTGGTTCTTCCTCTCCCGGCGCAGCCCCCTCCATGGCCGCCAGCCTTGCCTCCAACTCCTTTGCCTTACACTCCTTTATCTTCGACTTCTCTTATTTCTGTCCCTACGTCTCTGTCACCTCAAAACACTTTGTCTCCTGTCCTCATGTCAACTTCTTCTCCTTCTGCTCGGCAACGAATGACTGAGACTGTCACTAGTCTTTTGTCTCCTTTCTTTGGGTCACTGAATATGACCCCTGTTTCTGAACATAGGCAGAGACGTTGTCAGCTCCCTGGTCCCGAAGAGCGGGCAGTGTTGGATCTCCTTGCTCGTAGATGGGTTTCGAATACCTCCAAGTACAGTCCACAAGTGGTTATGGATATCTTCCTACAGTGGGAGGCACCAAAACAAAGGTATGTTTTTGATGTCATGTGTACCTTCCTTCGTCAGGAGTGGGAAGATAATGAGTTGGGTTCAATTCCACTGGAATTGCTTAATGTTCAGTCTGAATTTGCTAAAGGGACGATAGTGGGTTCCGATGTTGAGGAAGCGGTAGAGACACTACTCACTTTTAGGTCTAGACTTCCACCTCAGTCATTGTTCGAACCTGACCCTTCTATTAGGAGAAAAGTGAAGCAGTATCCTATGAGAGAGGTTCCCCCTGTATGGAGAGAGGCAGTTGTGGCTGATGCCGCTCATGGTATTGCGGCTGCACCGGCTCATTTTCAGCGAGTGTGGGTGCATGTCCCTTGGAAGAGAGCTGAGGTCCTGGCTCTTAACCCCTTCGCTGCTGCGGACATTCCGCTGCAGCGCTGGGGGGGGGCAGGGGGGCAGCGCGGTGGGCCTGTGCTCATGACGGAGCCGCTCCGTCATGAGCCACAGTTGAGCTGTGCTCATGACGGAACGGTTCCGTCATGACTCTGCCCATTTGCGTTGTCCCCCCGCACAGGCGGGGAAACAGCGCCGCGCAGGCGGAGCGGCCGCCAACAGGATTGTCATGACGGAACCGTTCCGTCATGAGCACACGGCAACCGTGGCTCATGACGGAACGGTTCCGTCATGAGCGGGGAAGGGGTTAAGCAGACTTTGCCTGACCCCGTAAAAATCCTGCTGGTTATTATAAGGAGTTGTCTCAGACAGTGGATGCGTGTGTTATGAATTTAGCTGACATAGATATGTTGATGGGTAATGTAGTTCCTCAACCCTTGTGGCGAAGATCCATCACGAAGATCACGCGCCAGAGTTAGGAGATATGTGGGTTAATATTACTGCTGCAGATGATCGGCAGGTAGGAGGTGCCAAACCTGAACCCTTAGTTGCAGAACTACCTGGTAGGATTATTAATTTCATGAAAACTATGATGCCTCCTCTGCGGGTGAATTGGGACAAGTTAGCAGCATGCAAAAAAAAGAAAGACGAGAGTGTGTCTGATTTCTTCACTAGGTTTGAGAAAACATTCATTGATCATAGTGGTCAGGATATGAGTACAGAAGGTGGTCAGAGGTTGTTTGTAGATAAGTTTGTTTTTAATTTACTTCCTGAACTTTCTAATAAGTTAAAGGACTCTGAGAGTTCATGGGCTGTTTCTTCTTCGGCTCACATATTGGCTACTGCACAATACTATGAGAATAGAGATAAAGATGAGAAGGATAAAGTAGAGAAGAAGACTAGAGAATTAAAAATGAAAGTTCTTCTGCAGCAGGCTTATCCGCCTCGCCCTAATCAGCGTCAGTTTCAGCAACCTTCCCAGTTTAAGCAACCCCCACAGTTTCAGAAACTGTTGCAGAAGCCTGAGTCTTTTGCTTCGCGACTCCCGCTAGGCCCTAATCAGTGTGCTTATTGTAAAGAAGAAGGTCACTTCAAGAATAGTTGCCCGATCTTGCTACAGCGTGCGAGTGGTATGTCTGGTCTGAGAGGTCGTGGTGATTTCCAACAAGTACCTAGGGGTAGGGGACGTGGTACGTTTCCCCAGAATGAACGTTCCTTGTCCCCTAAGAAGTCTATGAATTATTTTGACCAACAGAATGTTCCGACCGTCCAGTCCGCTCAGTACTACACTGATGATTATTATGTTGGAAGTGAGAGTGCTGGTTTTAATGATAGTTAGGACAGCCATGGACAAAGGGAGGGAGTAGTGTCAGTTCCAGTAGACCAGAGTGGACCTTATGTTGAAGTGATTACATCAGGTGTGGCAGAACCTTTTCTTTTGGATACTGGTGAAGCAAAGAGTTCTATCATGCACTCTAAACTCCCCGGCGCACCTTTGTCTGGCTTGACCAATGTTTCAGTAGGATTTTCTGGCGCCCCAGTTCGTAATCCGGTTTCTTGTCCTTTGCCCCTTTCTTTTGGTCCCTGTGAATTGGAGGCTCCCCTTATTCTAACGACGGGCTGTGGCGAGAATCTTTTGGGTTTGGACTTGTTGAAAAGATTGCATGCAACATTACATTGTTCTCCTTCGGGAGTATATCTTACGGTGGGTAAGAAAGTGATTTCCCCGATGTATCTGTCTAAGGATCGCCTTCCACTGGAACTGCGTTCTCTCCCTGATACACTTTGGGTTACAGGTCCCATTGATGTTGGTCTCTTGCAGATTCCACCCTACATTGTTACCCTTAAGTTGAATGCTAAATTACCTCGCATTCCCCAGTACAAAATTTCCAGTGATGGCGAAAGAGCTCTTTTAGCGATTATCTATGATTTGGTTGAGAAAGGTGTGGTTGAAGAAACAAGAGGTAATGTGTGTAACAGTCCTGTTCTGCCTGTCCTTAAGCGTACTGACTCTTCTCAGCCACCTGTGTATCGGTTTGTGACCGACCTTCGAGAGGTCAATAAGATCGTTGTGCCACAGTTTCCTGTTGTCCCGGACATTACTGCTTTATTGACTATGATCTCTGCCTCAGCTGCTTGGTTTTCTGTTATTGATCTGAAGAACGCTTTCTTCAGTATTCCGATTGCTGAGGAAAGTAGGGATATTTTTGGCTTCTCTTTAGGAGGCCGCAGTTTCCGGTTTAAGCGCGCTCCTCAAGGTTATTGCATTGCCTTCTGGTGTTACTCTTATCCAGTATGTTGATGATCTGTTGGTTGCTGCTGATGATGAAGAGATTTGTAAAGAAGTTACTCTTTCTTTGTTGCGACACCTGTCTGACCTTCATCATAAAGTGTCACCTTCGAAGTTGCAGTATTGGCGCCAAGAAGTGACCTACTTAGGTCATCTCTTGTCGAAGGAGGGAAGGCGATTGACCCCAGAGCGTATTCAAGCGATTGCCCAAATGACTGTGCCATGCACACAGAGAGAGGATTTCTTACTTCCCATGGTACGAAAATTCAGCATGGACAATTAGTGAGTGAACTTCTTGAATCACTTACTTTGCCGACCCAAATTGCGATAGTGAAGTGTAGTGCGCATAAGAAGGTTACGGATGATGTGGGTCAAGGGAATGCGTTTGCAGATGAAGTAGCGAGAGAAACGGCGAAAGATGTGACGAGTCGGATGTATGTTGCAGGTCCTGCCAGATGGGTTGTGGAAGGAGGAATGTGTGAAGATACAACAGAAAGTGTGAAGATGATTCAGGCAGAAGCTACTGAGAAAGAATTGAGTATGTGGAGAGAGAGTACGGAAATGTTGGATTCAACAGGCTGTTGGGTTGAGTTGTCAGAGCACCAGCGATGGTTGTTGCCGGATGCATATGTGCTTCTGGTGGTTATAATGGCTCATGGGTTGGCTCACATTAGTTCAAAAGGGATATGTAAGTTGTTGGCTCCGGTATGGCAGAATGGTGGAATTCCTAAGTGTGCTGAGAATTTGGTTAAACACTGCATGATTTGCTTGATGCATAATCCTGGAAAGGGAACCCCAACTCCAGCGGGTCATTTTGCTCCTCCAACGTATCCGTTCGAGGTGCTGCAGATAGACTATATTCATATGGAAAGATGCAATAACTTGAAGTATGTCCTTGTGGTTGTTTGTGCCTTTTCCAGATGGATAGAGGCCTACCCCCTAAAGGATAATACTGCCTTGTCTACAGCCAAGGTTTTGCTCAAAGAAATCTTTCCCAGATATGGCTTGCCGAGGATGGTATGGAGTGATAATGGAAGTGAATTCGTGGGTCAGATTATGAAGAAAGTATGTGCGCGTCTGGGTATTAAACAGAAATTTCACGTTGCGAATCACCCCCAGTCAGCAGGCCTGGTCGAGTGCTATAATGGCACTCTGAAGCTGGAGTTGGCCAAGGTGCAAGCGAGCTCTGGTCTTACATGGCCCGATGCCTTACCATTGGCACTTTTGTCCACGAGAACGACAGTACATTCTCCCGTGGGACTTAGCCCATACGAGATTGTTTTTGGACGCCCGGCGAATGTCTGGGGTGTGCTGAGGCCTAAGAAGTACAGTGATATCGAGTACCCTATGTTGGTTGACTACTTACATGATTTGACTGCTAAATTGCGTGTTCTTCACCAACAGGTCCATGACACTTTGCCTTCAGTTTCTGTAGACGCAGGCCACACGATTCAACCTGGCGACTGGGTTCTAACCAAGAATTTTCCAGAGGTCAAAGAACTTGGAACCAAGATGGACCGGTCCATACCAAGTCCTGTTATCAACTCGGACTGCTATTAAGATGTTCGGCAAGAAAAACTGGGTACATGGTACCAATTGTAAGAAGATACCTTTGCCCTTACCGTACGATAAGTGGGTCCGGGAAGGTGTTGCCGATTCCGAGAGCGAAAGGGTTCCGAGATTTGTACCTTTTAGCGATGCACATCTGGAATGGACTCAGTCAGAACGTGCGGATGATAAAGTCTTGCAAGAAGCTGTGCCGCCGTGTTTGAGACTTGATACTACGCACCCAGAGACACTCAGGATCAAACTGTGCCTGGTAAAGAACGCTACAACTTAAGGTCTAAAAAGGACAAATAAAATGTGAATTTTTTTGTGAATCAGACAAGAGACTATTTTTCTTTTTCTTTTTCGAACCACCATCCGGGTTCAGCTGCAGGGTCGCGGTATAAGAACTTAAGGGGTGGCCCGCGTATTGACGAAAGGTCTGTGGTTCTAGGGATGTCTAGGACGCCTGGACGCACACTTGAGTGAAGAAGAAAAATTGCCGCGAGCAGCACGTTAGAGGATGGCGTCTGTTGTAACTGAAAGAGATGTTGAGAGAATAGATCTTAAGACAAGATTTTGTACATTGATACATAGCAAATGTTTTATAATATTGTGCTTTTTGATGTTTTTAAGTATCACATTAGCTTGTGTGGGTTGGACTGTCTATGCTACACAACAGACATCTGCACCCACCTCCCAACCTATGCTTTCTTTCACTACTGTTTCTTTGCACCAGTTTTATACGTTGCCTGAACATGAACAGACAAGGAGATCAGAACTTGTCAACAACTCGTTTATACAGTTGTTGCATAAGCATCAGTTAGTAGTAAATACCACTAATTGTTGGGTTTGTGGTCTTATGCCTCATACAACAGATAAAGGTATGCCATATTTGGTTTTGCCTTTTTCTTTTAATGGGTCTGTGTGGGCTTTTCAGACCATGTTTATCTATGCAAATGAGGTACGCCCCTTACGTTCCCTTAAAGATAACTCGAGCAATAGTGCCTTAATAAGGGGAATAGTAGCTATGATCCGAGATATTGATGCATATAATGCTATCCCTAAGGATGGCGTGCAGGCTTACGTTGGTTGGAACGTGACTGGATATAGTACCAGTTTGACAGAGAAGGAGAGACGAAAAAGGTCTCCCCCTATTTGGATTGTACCCCACCGAGGCCACTTTTGTTTTCAAGGTAATGGTCGGAATCTGAAAGCTCAGCTAGGGAAGAGTGTGTGTGCTCAAACCTATGTGTATTCATCTCGGACTTCTCCACCATTTGTGCCAGCTAAATGCACATATTTTGTTTGTCATGACAGAGCCTACACATGGTAGCCACCTGATTTATCAGGAACTTGTTATGTGGCGTTTCTACTTCCCCCTACATACACTACTGCTTCAGACTATCATTGAACGAGATATGGTAGAGGTGTCTTCAATAAGAAAGATACCGCAGCACACGAGGTAGGAGATTTCTTCAAGGGCTTCTTGCCCTTTTGGGGTCCTATGATCAATAGTAGGCATATTCGACAGCTTGTCCGCGTTGTTGAAGCTACTATTAATGAGACAGCAGGTGCTCTTAGTAATGTTACAGCTGAGCCTCAAGCGGACCGCCTTATGACTTTGCAGAACCGTATGGTATTAGACATCATACTTGCAGATCGAGGAGGAGTATGTAAATTGATTGGATCCAGTTGCTGTGTTTACATACCAGATAATGCCCCTACAGTGTACCAAGCCATCTCTAGGTTGTATAAAATCTCTGAGTCTATCCATGTAGACGAAGGAGACTGGTTATTGACGGGATGGTTTTGGGGACTGCTGTCCAAATGGGGATGGAAGATTTTGACATTCCTTGGTATGGTTTTAACCATCCTTTTCTCTTGTTGTCTTTGCATCCAGTGTGGTCCCGCCATTTGTAGTCTTTGTGCTACTATGTGTGTTCGGAGACCTGTCCCGAGAGAAGTAGAGAATAATAAGATGATGCTACAGCAACACCTTGATGACCTAATGAATATCGACATAGACCTAGATTCAGATTAACATGAGTCTTAGGTTATTGCCTACGTAATGGCAAAAGGAGGGTCTGAGGTTCTGTAATTCTCGAGTCTGACTCCATTTTGTTCTGTGCCACCATTTTGTGTTGCCCTCACGTAGGCCTGTGAAGGTAGCCTGGCAAATAAAGTGGCCTGGCCTTCTTAGTTCATGTATACATTAACTAGGTTTCTTTTTGACTCTGAAATGAACTGTAAGAAACTGACCTCTGCACCTGAAACTGACCCCGCAAAGCCAATTTCCCTGATCGATCTTTGTCTGAGATTGCCAATCAATGTTCAGGACATCGTTAACTTTTAGTTTCCTTGCACATGCCTTATCTTGTTCAGCATCTGTTACCGTTTCTTTTTTTATGTTTCTTCATTACATGGGTAATGCTTTCAATTATAGGTTTGTCCGGCTTGTGGAGATTGAATTTGGGACATTCCTAATAATTGACTTTTGGGTTGGGATACTGTAAATTGAGTTTTTGTTATGTGAGACTTTGTTTGAAAATGTACCTTATTGGCTAGAATTTTGTGCAGTGGGTGTACATTTATAATGAGAATATTGGGTATAAAAGGAGACGTCTCGCCTTAGTAAAATGAGCAGTCTCATGAGAATTTACACCGTGATGTATTTCTAGGATCACTGTTACTAGCTGCAGCTAATAAACTTGGTCTCTGATGCCATCCAGAAGTATTCCGTGTCTCTGTATACCAAGACAGGTGAACTCGAAGATCTTAGGCGTGCCCCTGACGCCGCTGGGTTAAACCCCGGTTCTTCACATGGCCTTACCTTTTCATGCAAAAGCACTTACTAATTTCAGAATAATGAGTGTAAAAAGAAAAAGGTAACCATGTTGTTCCTGCTTACATTTCACATGCTTTACTTAATCTTGCATTCCCTTTGAGTCACATCCAGGTGTTTATAGCGGGTCAGTGCAGTGCAAGTTTCTCTAAGTGGGGCAGTATAGTGTTCAGTGGGGGAGAGAATGTGGCACTATGATCAGAGCTGCTGAAGTGGAACTGGTGAACCAGGTTCAGCCTTAATGACCAGGCTCCCAGACCACTCTCCTGAGGGAGCACATTCCTGTGCTACACCTTAGAAGGCGCCGCAAGATCTTAAAAGCCCTGGTGTCTTAGCACCAGCAGGTGGACCCTAGCGGTGGCAAGTGTGGATTAACCTTGAAGGCCTGTCCACCACTATCCATGAAGTTCACCTCCAGTCTTGGGGACAGACCTACGAAGTAGCACACCATAGAGTGGCAGTGACTCTGTCACTGAGGTCACAGGACACTTGAGCAAGGTGGCTCTATGGCAGTGCGACCGCACCGGGCGCTAACTTTAGGTGGGGGCATCGTGTTTGCAAGTATAATATGGTTTTAAAAGCACTTGCTACCACCTTCCTGGCCTCCAACATTTTTGGGCAACAATAACAATGTCTTGATAACTCCAGTGATTAATGTTCTTAGTAGAGAGACATGGTGTTTTGTCTAGTGGAAGGTTCGACTCATGAAAAGGAATGGCAGAGGTGTAATGTGCATGCTGCTAAGAACATGTGCCATGCAGATCACAAAGTGCACATAATGTGAATAGGTCAGTGGGTTACTGCTTTTGTCAGAGAGACCCTATTGTTACTTGCAGTTAATAAGTTAAAATCCTAACATAGAACAGTGAGCTAATAACTGTTATGTAAGAGCTGCATGCAAACTCCAAGGTATAAATTAGAGCGTTATGTTTTTTTCCCCAGTCTTAGATCATCCTAATGTTGCAAAAAAGGATTCATTTGGGTAGAAATCAATTCTGATTATTAAAGAGAACCCCCAACCATGGTATTATGTTTTTAATTCTGAGTTTGTGTTTCTGCAGACCAATCACTATTAAACTATGCTGCGTACTAGAATGGTTGTCATGTGACTCCTAGACCTTGTAGTCCTTTGTCATATGTAACGTTTCCTACACAGTGATTTACACACATATGAATGATTGTCTCTGACACCCTACACTGGTATTAGTGGTGCTGTAAATTTTCGGATAATTTATTATTTTGACATTTTTACACATGCTAACAGTCTCTGCAAAGATTTTTCCTTATTAGTACTAATGGAACATACAACTGCAGCAATGGGAAAGGTGACCAGTCAATCTTTGCAAAGGGCCCTCCACTTCACAGCAGCACAAGTCACATTTTTTAGTAACTTTTGATGTGTTTCAGCTATAAACAATTTATTAGTTAAAATCGTCAGATTATGCAGCAGATGATGTATTATGTGGCAAATATGGCAAAGCCATAGTTATGTGGAAAACATTTGCAAACTAGGATATTTTGCCATTCATGTTTGAACTGCTCTTGTGGAAAAAGGGAGGAGAAGTGCTGATGACTCCATGGCTGAGAGACAAATAGCTTGCGATTCCACTTTTAAGGATATTTGGGACATTCTGTGATTAGAAACGTATCCCATTTTGTGAATGTATTTTAATGTCAATAACACATATTTAACCTTACATAAACATGTGTATCTATTGGTTAAATTAAATAATGTAATAAGCTGTAACCAGTTACTGAAATGGGAAACGAATACTAAAAATTGGGATATTTTGCTCTTTCTGCCACACCTCTCACTCCGCCCACTGACCCAATCCATTGGTTATTCCCGCCCTCTGATTCTCCCCCCACAGTTCCCCTACTTTTTATCCCCCACTTCGACCACTGCCTAGCACTAACATGCATTAGAGACAACTGTGGGCTTTTACCACTGGGTCTCTTAGAGAATGACACCTCAGGTCCATAGACGGGGGCTAAACACAGCACGTTTATGGGTTCTCCGCACAACGTGTTTGCTATTTGACGCCAGACTTCTGCAGCTTGTGTTGAGGAAATTAAACATCCCCTTGTGCTTGTATAAAACATAGCTTCCAAGTGTCATAGGCACCATGTCGTGTCCATTCGTAGCTTTTATCCAACAACACTTTGCATGCTGGAATGTTTAACCTCTTACTTAGATGATCACAGCACAACTCCCAGAATGCAAGGCGCTGTTGGCTTAAAATCCAGGCCTGGCTGGCGGTGTCACACGTGACAATAGAGACAGAAAAATGCATAGTAACTGCAGTGCCGGTTGGTTCTTCTCTTAATCAAAACTCTGTAAATAATCCTGTGGTCCCACCCACGAGGGAACTAGTTATGAAGCCCTCAGCTGACAACAAGACCTCTCTCCGTAGAATTAAGTTACTATCCTGGAATGTGGCTGGTATCAAAAACAAACTACATTGTCCAGAACGGGGAGTCTTTGTAGATTCTTGTGACATATGCTTATTTCAGGAAACATGGGCTATAGACCACCCTGTTCGTAGAGGCTTTGCATCATTCCATATCCCTGCCAATGCTGGAACTAGGGGCAGGCCTTCAGGTGGACTCAGCATTTGGGTGGGATGCCATCTGAGTTGCGATGTTAGGCAAGTAGACTCACATAGTCCAGACATCCTTTGCCTTATATTATCTTTTTCTAACGATCTTATTTTTTTTAAAATTAACATTTATTCTAGGTCTGTTAAGACGGGTAAGGAGTCCCCTGCACTAGCACACCTAGAAGATCTCCTCTCGGATATCCCCGTGGATGCCGCGATAATTCTGGGAGGCGATTTGAACTACCAGTTTGAGCCCCTACTGGAATCTGGGGATTTGGACAGCGCAGAAGAGGATGATATATGGGCTATTCCGGAGCCCAACATCCCTCGGATCAGAGCATGGTCCCCCTTAGCTCTTCAAATTAAAGCGCTAACTCTCAGATATTCACTGAGAGCATGCAATGGGCGTTTTCCCTTAGATTCCCCAGGTAGTTTTACCTACAATAGGCTGGCCCACTCCTCAATCCTAGACTATATACTTCCGGAGACCAGAGTATGGTCGTTAGCCTCTGATTTTAGTTTTATATCACGTGAGGACAGTGACCATAATGCGCTGATGGTAAATCTTGCAATCTCCCCCGGGGCTGAACACAGCCGACCAAGACGAATGGGCTTCTCCTTAGTAACAATAGGAAGAGAGTGAAGTGGTCATGGTTAGAGAATTCCCAGGAAAAAATGGCAACACTATACAGGGAGTTTATCCCAGACCTGGAGGCTATGTTAGAATATGTGCACTATGATATCTCAGTACCCCATGTGAGTAAGGTTGCTGAAATCAATCGCAAAGCTTTCCTGAGACTGAAAGATGTCTTTTGGAAGGAATGTCGTAGGACTGGTGCCCACAAACCACGGCAATCTTGGTTCGATTCCAATTGCATGAAAATGAAAAGTGCCCTGATAGAGGCCATACAATCAAAGTGTAGTCCTACCATAAAAATGGCAAGGCTTGTCTATAAAAACGCCATTTATGCTGCTAAAATCTCGTGGGGAGAAGAACAGTGGGCAAATCTCAAACAGGCACTGGAAAATAAAGATTCAAAATCTTTCTGGAATATAGTGAGCTCAGGGACTGCAAGAGGACAGGGTGCTGTTGAACCTAATATAGCGGCAGAAAAGTGGGAAGCCCATTACAAACTCCTATATGCACAAAGTCCCGATGAATGCACTGGTCAGGGGCAGGAAACTATAGTCCTCCCAGAAACAGATTTAGATAGCACAAAGATCACCTTGAAGGAAGTGTATAATTCCTTAGACAGAATAGTCCCAGGGAAAGCAGCTGGCCTTGATAAGGTTCCTGGCGACTTGTATCGGGCTGAACCTAAGATCTGGGGCCCTTATTTATGGATAGTTTTTAAAGCCATTCATGGAAGGGATGGATCCCACTGAGACTTGGCTGGGTGCAGAAGTGATACCAATATTCAAAAAGGGTTCGCCTCTTCTCCCAATCAACTACAGACAGATCAGCTTGATCGACGTCTCTCAGAAGGTGTTTGGAAGGATCATTTTGGATCGCCTACAATTATGGATGGTGGACAATAATATCCTCTCCTCCCTCCAGGCGGGGTTCAGGGCCAAAATGTCAACGGTAGACCAGATTTTCAGGCTGCAGCTCCTCTTTTGGAAGACAGTAACGATGGGGGGCGGCAGTCTGTATCTGGTCTTCGTTGACCTTAAAAGCACCTTCAACCTGGTTCCCAGAGAGGCACTATGGAAGGTGCTCAAAGAGTTGGGACTTCCGTCCTATCTCTTACTCCTACTTAGGACATTACACACTGGTACCTTCACCCAAATTACATTTGGTAAGAACGGGGAACACACTAATCGCATTCCGGTTAATAGGGGAGTGAGGCAAGGATACGTGTTAGCCCCAACACTGTTTTGCGTCTTCATTAATGGCTTAGTGGATGTTATAAATAAATGCCAGAACATTGATGCCCCTAAGCTAGCAAACAAGAGTATACCAGCAATGATGCTTGCAGATGACACCTTGCTCCTCTCAAAATCCCCCATGGTCCTGCAAAAAATCCTGGATGCCTTCTGCGAATTTTGTAGGGGTAGGGGTTTAGAAATCAATGTACTAAAACAAAATTTATGGTTTTTAACCCCAGTAAGAATCTCCGCTCTAATCTCAGCATGAATGGTGTACCGTTAGAAAGGGTATCAGAATTTGATTACCTGGGTCTTACCATAAATGAAAATATGACATGGAAACCCCAAGTGGCCAGATCTAATCTGAAATTAATACAGACAGCTGGGGGTTTGGCTAAACATTATAGAAAGTCCTTCCACAAACCCCTGACCCCGGCTATAGAGATCTATAAGACGCAGGCCAGAAGCTCAGCTCTTTACGGGGCTGAACTATGGGGGCACTCCAACCTTAGGCCAATTACACATACCGAAAATAATTTTCTGAGGCAATTGACAGGGCTTCCGCGGACCTCCCCTCTGTTGCCCTTGTATATGGATCTGGGGGTGAGACCTATCGCACAAGAAATTGCAAGGCGTCCGCTACTGTATTGGCGACGTCTGTGGGCAACAAACGAGCTGGAAGAGTACAGAGCAGAATTACAAGAGGTACTCAGCCTATCTGGGGCAGGGAATCTTCCTTGGCTTATGCATATCAAGAAAAGTTTAAATGAGATCGGCTGTCCCGAGCTATGGGCAAGTCCTCTAATTGCCCACACCAGGGTGACGCAAACATATTTATCCGCCATGTACTGGAAGGCGAAAATTGATAAGATCTCAGAGGACCCCAAGATTGGCTCTGTAACTCGCCAGTTCCTGGATATAAATGCCATTTACCAACTAGAGCCGTGCTTGGACTTTATACGTCCAACCATTGCCAGGAAACTCTATTTGCAGTTTTGTCATGGTTGTCTCCCCTTGCTTTCATTTGTTAATAACTGGTCTAAGGATGTTCCCATGGCCTGCCCTGCCTGTGGTCTAGCTGAGGAAACAGAACTGCATGTTTATTTTGTTTGCCAAGGCTACTCTAAGATCAGAAGAAGAGAATTACAGCAATTATGTAGAATCTTGGTGCTATCCATTGCATAGATGTGTTTAGGCTTCTAAAACATGACACCAGCATGCATATAGTATTTGCTACCTCACGATTTCTTGCTGCAATGTGGTGGGCTCGTCTGCAAATTTTAAAACCTTAATGAAATTTATTTTTTTATCTGTGGTCATTGACAAATTGCGAAAGATCTTTTTCTTTTATCAATGTGTTTTACTCTTTTAAATATTCCTGCCAAAATCTTTTTTTAATTGTTGACATGAAATGCTGTCTTTTATGGTTTCATAACCGAAATAAAGATTTTCTACTACAATAGAGCCATTTGGAGGCAATGGTGAATCTGTAATTTAGCAGGCGTGTCTATACTCTTAGTAAATTGTAAATACCGCCAGTGTTGACATACTGAGGTCTGAGGCCTCTGTTTGTTATGATGTAAGGCCCAGTCTGGTGGTTCAGGTCACTCCTTGTGAGGGAAGCTGCTGGACTTTTTTTTATACCATGCACTTTGAAAGTATTTTCACCTTGATGCCAGAAGAAAGTTGGATTGTTTTACAAAACATGCTTGATTTTTGTATATTGCTGAACTGGTGATTGCTTTATTTTGTACTTTGAAAGTATTTGCACATTTTCTTTTGCTTTACCAACTACAGTTTGTATAGATTGTCATTAGGTGCTTGCTGATATGGTTTGTTTTTATTCTACATGCAGTGTTATTTATGGTGTTGCTTGCACTTGTCTGTAATACGTGTACCTTAAATCTTGTATCTAGCATTGTTTACACTACAGAAATGATAAATTAAAACAGACAAACATCTTCATCAATGTTCTGAAGCATCCAAACAGTTCTCTTCCTCAGTCTTGTTTGCCTGCCTGTTTTGCAGTGCTTACTAATAAAGACATTATGATTGAAATTGCTTCCTCAGTTTGCGTTATTATCATGCACAACCCTTGACAGTCGCTAGTGTGTGGCATGCAGATAATTCACCAGTCTATTTCTCTTGACTTCTCAGGATACTGAGTTATAGCTTATGTACTCCTCATGTATATTGTCAGTCGAGTTTTTATGGAATTGCAGGTTTGGGTTGGTCTTTCACAGTTTCAAGGTATTGTCAATTCTATTTCAGACCCTTCAGAGTTGTTCTTTGTTCTTCAGCCATAGGCAGTTCCCGAGACAATAGGATCACTCCTTGGCATTGTTCTGATTGCTGCCTCAGTTAAATAATCTGCTTTTGACAGTATTGTTACAAATGGCATAACTTGTATGTTAAGAGTGTTTCCCACTTTCTCATTAGAACTTAGAGAAAGACAATTTCATTTAAATGTTGGAGGTTTCAAATCAAAACATACTAGATTTCTGGGTGGTAGGGCAAAGTGGTAGATGGTGGGCCGCGCCGCTGGGGGAGACGGGGCCCCCTCCATGTGCTTTGCAGGGGGGCCACCTCAAGTTTCGTTACGCCACTGTGCGGAGCCTTTGCCCGACGGCAGAGGCTCTTCGTGAATCAGGGTCTTGATGTCTTGCTTTTCCATATGGAAGATATAGCATGGTTGCAAACATGAAGAGTAAAAGCACAATGTGTAGTGTGAAAATAAATAAACCAAAAAACAGTTAGTAATTTGTTGCAAAAATATATTTCAAACAGTTTAATGTAAGTCAGATTAAATAAAATATGTCACTAAGCGAAGAACGTGTAGGAACATACAGATACATTGTTTTTCTGTTTTTCTTGTATTGACCTATAGCCTGCAAAAGAAGAAATATTTTATTACAAATGTCTTTGTTCTTCTGATCACTGACCATTTTAGAAAAACAGATCAGAAGAACAAAAGCTAGCTTTCGTTTTCGTTTACACTGTTCCTGTAATTATTCTCTGTGGTCTGCCTTTCACCTTAGTTGCTGGCTTAGACAGCATGCATAATGATGTCACAACTCAACTGTAATCATTTGCTATACTTCAGCATCTATGAGATTTTCTTATTACAGTTGATTGGAAATATCACAACTCCCTTGTAATAAATACACTGGAAACAGGCTTTTATGCATGTATTATACATTTCCATGTATTACAATGGTGGTGTAATCTGGGAAAGTGAATACTGTGCTTAACAGTCAGAAGGTGTTGCACAAAAAAGAGGAAACACCTACAGAGGTTGTCACTAAACATGTCCAGTGCATGATGCACTGAACACACAGAAAAAACATAAAGAAAGCTGCCTGCTGCATTTCAACTTAATATAAAATGGGACGAAACAGAAGGTAGAAACAGACCTAACCAAACAGGAATCTCAGAAATTTGGACTTAACTTTAACTTCTTGAACCACATGGATCAGTAGATGTGCACAGCATGTCAGCCCGTGATTCCTAGGTTACAAAGATGAAGCTATAGGTGGTTGCAGCCAACAATCCACAATCTCAGATGCATGGACATATCTGTAACACAATGCAGAGATCAAAAAACATACCCGAGCAGGCACCTCTTGAATGAGCCAATGAGAGGCCTTCTCTGGTCTGGCTTTCTCAGATGCCCCTCATACTATTCTAGGTGTTCAGTTTCCTTCACGCAGAATCTGACGCACGTTCTTGCTTTCTGATCTTGCTGACTCGTTGGAGTGCTAAAAAAGATGCCAATGATAAATCCTGTCTCTGGCTCCTCTCCTGATTGGGATCTCTTGTGGGTTTAAGCGTCTGGCGTCTTAGGCCCGTAGATTATACTTCCTTCATGCAAAGGAGTTTCATCAAAAGTAAATGAACTCCATATTATGTCTTAAGTGAAATATATGCTTTAATACATCCTGAGTCAGGGTGAAAAGACAACCCCTAAATGCATATTAAAATTTAGTACTAGAACCTTTAAAGGCTGCAGTGAGCAGATGAGGGCCTTTCAGCCATGGCTTAGGGCACACCCCATTTCATGCTTTTATAGTACATGGCATTGCATTCAGGGATTTGTAGTCCCAGAAAGGTAAACATTATTATCACAAACCCTAAAAATAATAATGCATTGTTACTTTAGCGCTCTGCTGTCCTTTTCCTAGACCTGGTATGTGTTTTTTCTAATACATTCAAGGAAAAATGTATTTGCATCATTATTTCGATTTATATTTCAGTGAATATCGTTGCCTAATTTTACAGGGGCTTGAGTGACGCATATTTAAGAATAGTACCTGCTTTCATATCTTCCTGGCTCAAACATCGTATGTGATGCATACTTTATCTTGCACTGAGTATCTGGAAACCATCTTATTTTGGTGTAGTCTTGGTCAAGCACCTATATGAAAACAATTAGCTTACATTTCAGCAAAGAAATCAGTTTGGGAGAGAGCTAGGCCTACCTTTTCCACAAAGTGTGACTAACATATTGTAATTACACTTAACAGAGCTTTATAACATTTGTACTAATTTGATTAGATTGTTGTTTTTTTCCAGTTGCTTCTTGCAAAGTCGCCTCAGTGAGATCAGAGGATTAATGATCAATTGACGTCACTTCCAGTGATGTAATTTCCCGTGATGTCACGTAATAAGCTTATTAGGGGAACCTTGCACATTCTTTTTGTGCTCGTGCCCAAAACGTTCTAGAGCAAGCCCTGCCACGAGGGATACAGGACCAACCCATAGTGAAGGCAGGCTGGCCAGGAGTAACATACATGCATGCACTAATACAACCAGCCTGGGTAGGTGCACTATAGGTGCATATTACAAGTTTCAGGACAGCCAGTGGTTTCATAGAGGTCTTTCCTCCATGAAAAGGCTGGCGGTGCTGAAACAAAGGGGGCCCTACAGTGCCCCTGTGCCCACTCAGTCCGGGGATGCATGCAGGAGGGTACAAAGTGTGCCCCACTGTGTGAATGTAACAAGGTTCCTGCACTGCATGGACTTTTGAGACTCCCAGTGTGGCGTTCCCAATGTGGTGCCTCTTTCAAAGGCAAGCCACCTTTGAAAGACGCACTGCAGTGGGACTGCCACGCTGCTCGCCCGTCCGACTACAAACGTGGTCGGAATCTGGCAGGCAGGCGGCAGTGGCCTTCGGAGGAGCAGTGGCACAGAGGTTGGTAAAGCTGCGCCACCGCTCCACCAAATGTCGTAATTTGGCCCATAGTATATATTTGGTAGCCTTTCATAATGATAATAAGGGTAATAAGGGTAATAGGGTATAAAAACACATCTATGTACCCAAACGGGGCCAGGATTATCCTATGGACCAATCTCCTGCCTCGCTTGTCGCTGGTCCAGCGTGGGTCAAACCCCATCAGGAAACCACACAACCCATGCAAAAAATCACTTGACTCTGAACTGTCTATATTTTAACTCTAGATCCTTACCTAGACACGCCCTGGACATCTGGGATCTACTTATATCTATGACCCCGGACCTAGTTTTCATTGCCGAAACCTGGCTATCCGAGACCAATGCTCCAGACTTAGCAAACGCCCTCCCCTCTAATTACAAAATCATTACGCAAGACAGACTTGGTAAAAGAGGAGGGGGGGTTGCTGTGATATTCAGGGAACAACTAACATGCTTTGTGGAACCTACAACTGCCCACATCGAACATCAGACCTTACCTTTTAAAGTACTTTACGAGGGCCTTACCATCCTAGCTGGTGCAGTTATATACAACCCCCCTGGACAACAAGCCAGTCTCGGCGCCAAATTATTGAATCAACTTCTGCCACTCTGTCTGAAACACAAAAATTATCTAATTGTTGGCGATTTTAACATTCACTACGAGAAAATGGATGCCCCGGGAGCCTCCCAGCTTGAATATGACATGGGAATTCTCAATCTTAAGCAGTGGGTAGTGGGCCCCACTCATACAGCTGGCCACACACTAGACCTACTATTTACTAATATCGAATCCACCAACATAAGAGAGGTCCACCCACTATCCTGGTCGGACCACTCCCTTATTTCCTTCTCATTCGACCTTCCCGGTAAACCTTCGAAATCCAAGGTAGCCCCTCATATCTCCAAACGAGCTTGGAGGCTAATCAACTAATCCAATTTTGAGAAACACTTTCAAGAGGCTATTATTAAATTATTGGAGGACTCCTCTGTCTGTAATGATGTTGCCCTACTAGATGCTGGAATATTGCAAACATTAAATAAACTAGCCCCGATGCGGGAATCCAGAAAAAAATCTATAACAGAGAAATGGTATACCCCCCATCTAAAAAATCTTAAAAAGGAATGCCAAAAAACTGAACATCTATGGAGACAGTCCAAAGACAGCGAAACGAGACTAACCTATGTCCATAAACGAAAGCAGTATATTCTTGCCATCAAAAATGCAAAAAAGGATTACTTTACTCAGCGTATTCAAGAAAACAGTAATTCAGCGAAAGAACTGTTTAGGATAGTGAAGGAGCTTAGCAAACCATCCAGCACTTCACAAGCACTCACCCCCTCGACCGAGGCTTGTGAGCGTATCAGTAGCTTCTTTTCTGAAAAGATCAAGAAAATATACTCTACTTTCACCCCCCAACATACCCACAGCAACTCAGATAACCCATCTAAGATTGCGATGTTACCAGAAATACCCACAGCCCCACCAGACTCAGGAAATGCACCCCGCTTAACCAGCTTTGAACCACTCTCTGCAGATGAGGTTCTAGCAGTTCTAAACACAATTAAATCTGGATCTCCTTTGGACCCCTGTCCCCACTTCGTGTTTTCAGAAATTGCGCCCACGCTCTGCCCCCTGATCACTCAACTTTTCAATAAATCGTTAATCACTGCTATCTTCCCTGATGTCTGGAAGCACGCCTCTGTGACCCCCCTTCTGAAAAAAGCGGGATCCGACATTCTCAATCCAGAGAACTACAGACCGATTTCCCAGCTTCCTTACCTCTCTAAAGCTCTGCAGAAATTGGTCAATGCACAGCTGACTAGGTACCTAGAAAGTAACTCCCTTCTGGATTCCTCCCAGACTGGCTTTAGAGCCAATAACAGCACCGAGGCAACGTTGCTGGCAGTGTCGGACAGTATCAGATCCTCCACCGATCAAGGTGGAGCGGTGGCGCTGATACTGCTTGACCTGTCAGCGGCATTTGACACGGTATCCCACGAGTGTCTGATGAACATACTTCAGAGCAAGGGAGTTCAATCCACGGCATTGAACTGGCTACACTCTTTCCTGAGCAACCGTACCCAGGCAGTACATATGGGTCAGTTCCATTCAAGACCCAACCCCATCGGCTGCGGGGTCCCTCAGGGCGCCTCACTGAGCCCCACTCTTTTCAATGTCTATATTTCATCTCTTACTGACATCGGGAAGAAGTGGGGCATTGGCATCTGCTCCTATGCGGACGACACGCAGCTGATGGTGGCCATGGACGAAGGGCCAGATGTAACCAAAACCAAGCTACATGACTGCCTTTCCGAAATGGCACAATGGATGCATGATCACTGCCTAAAGTTGAATGCAGGTAAATCGGAGATTCTTCTGTTCGGTGGTGCCAAATGCATGTGGGATGCCACATGGTGGCCACCTTCACTGGGATTGGCCCCCACTCCAAACCAACATGCCAGGAACCTGGGAATCATCATGGACGATGCCTTGTCCATGAAGGATCACATTCGATCCCTTTTTGGCAAGGGCTTTGCCATACTAAAACTTCTTGCCAGGATATTTCTCTGTATACCCCTAGATTGCAGACGCCCAGTCACACAGGCCCTATTGGTCAGTCGCCTGGACTATGGCAATGCGCTGTTTGTAGGGATGAACGAACATTTATTCTCCCGCTTACAGGTTCTGCAAAATCTGGCGGCCAAACTCATCTGCAACAAAGGTAAACGAGACTCGGCATCAGAATGCTTAAAGAAACTTCACTGGCTCCCGATGCGTCAGAGGGCTGCCTTTAAATTGCTTAGCCATGCCCATAGGGCTTTACACAAGACTGACCCCACAATTCTCCAAGGGAAAATTGAATTTTATGTGCCCAATAGGAACCTACGCTCATGTCAATCAGCTTTGGCTAAAATCAAACGCATCTACAAAGTTAGAACAGGCGGCCGCTCCTTCTCTTACCTACCAGCAAAAAGGTGGAATGAGCTCCCCACTGACCTAAGACATACTACAAATTATCTCCAGTTTCATAGAAAGTTGAAAACCCATCTCTTCCCCAGTCCTTAAACATCTCAGCATACGCCATCAGCAGTCCTTATTTTGGTATAAAGCGCCGTGATATCCCATGGGATGAGTGTCGGGCTCTATAAAAACCGCAAATAAATAAATAAATAAATACAATAAATTTGGTCTCATGTAGGGTTCACCTTGTGGGAGTTTAAATAAGCAGCATTATGACAGTATGTGTATTATTGAAATGGGAAACTTCTGTGTTTCAGGGCAGTAGAGGACGTTTTCTTCCATGAGAGTAACAGCATTGCAAGAAGATTTTGACAATAGCAAGAGCTTTCGGTCCCAAATCTAATTTAATTAAGCATTCAAGATGTTTCTGGGGCTGGGAGGTCTCATTCCATAACTTTAGTTTGTTTGTCTCTTTTTCACGCCAGAATCTACATATTTTTAAATACGAGTATAAGTACTCAAATCGTCTCTTTGGGCCTTCTAAATGCAAAACATAATTTGCCAGTTCTTGCAGGAAACATTTTGTAGATTTACAGATCTGGAAGCAAAAAAATATGCAAGATCTGAAAACTGATTTTTCCAACCTGTTTTTATTTCACACTCTAATTGGTAGGGTTATTTATGAAAGATCCTTCTGAGTTCCATTTGTCAGACATGCTGTGAAACCATCTGCATTTTTTACTTCAAGGTGCAGCTGCCAATAACCCAGCTCTCTTTTCCTTTTTGTGCGGATTAAAGGTAGAGATACAGACTGATTACTATTACATGCATCTGCTTTGAATCTGCAGTAATGGAGCACAAGCCTCCTGACTGCGTAAAGAATTGCAAAGATCTATCTGTTAGATGACTCCTTTGTAAGGTCACAATTAGTTTGTACAAATTCCCAGCTCGTGAGTCTTTCCACTTTAGGGTGACCAAACAGGCTGTAACTATATGAATTTGCTTGTGCTTTCTTCTGGGGAAGACCTCATTTGGGATCATTGGGCCACAAATAAGACACGCGAAAAGGCATTTCGACATGTACCAAACCCAAACAGCGATTAGATAACCTGTTACCTAAGTGCAATTTGGGTTTGCGATTCGGTATTAGGAAGAGGCATATTGAGGGATTTATTTTCCGATACTAAATCTCAGTGGTTTGTATGAATGTTTTGCAACTGAATTGCAGTCGTAAATATTCACATTTTACCACTTAATTGAATTTGTTGGTAACCAAGGGACCTCTCCCCCTTTGGGAATGTTTATAAAGCATGTTTTTAAGAGCAGGCAGTGGTTCTATGTACCACTGTCTGCACTTAAAAAATTAAACTTAAATGTTTCATTTCTGACTTTGAAATGCATCCGATATTCTTTTAAGGAAGATGGGCTTCATTAAAAAAAATATTACTTTATTTCAAAGCAATGACACACATGGTGGTCTGCTGACCCCAGCAGGCCACCATGTCTGTGATTTTAGTGATTCCCAGTGGGTTGCAAACCGAGACCTACCTCATTAATGTTCACTAGGCAGGCCTATATACAACCCACTGGGAATCACAAATGAAACTCAAAAGACTTTCATTCCTTTGAAATAGCGATTTCCTAATTGCGATTCGCAGGAAATCTCAATTAGGAACACGCTATTTCAAGCTTTGGTACATGTGGCCCATCATGTGGTGAATATGAAATGCGGTAGTATTTGATTCTTTAGGTCAGGATTGATTATTGAGACATATAATATAGGATATATTAGATTGGCATTATGGTTTTTTAATTTTGATTCTCTTGTCTAATTTTGTACACAACTATCATGAGTTGCAAGAGAAAAGGAATGAGAATGTACTCAATGGGACAAACATATCATGACATCAAGACGTTTTTCTACTGGGAAAGATTTTAATTTTTAAAAATGATACATGAAGAAGGAATGGTGCACTTTTCATATTGTGGGTAGATCGATCCAGTAATAATTATTCGGGTAGATATGGTTATGCTCAATGATAGAATGAAATTCATTAAGTTGGCATGAATGTTTGTTCTGAAATGGATATTTAGAAGCTGTTTTATCAATGAAATGGTTGTTTAGTGTAACATTATTTTGGTTTGAGTAAAGAGCGTCTCATATATTGCATGAATTATATTTAACAGCCCTGAAGAAGCGAAAAGATCGTAAAACTCATCTTGGCCATTTAACTTGTTTTGGGATTTTGAGACGATCTGTAATATTGGAAATGGATGTTAAACTTGACTTGGAACTTTGAGATGGCTTGTATCATTTGAAAAAAGTAACATTTGGAGAAGGAGACTTATTCAAGTTTGAATAAAAGACTTACTATTGGGAATTTATTTGTAGAGGGTATATTCTTAGAAACTCCATTTATATGAACCGATACAAATGACTGATTAGGTGATCAATAATCTGAGAAAAGAGTGCCGGGCAAGTTCCCTGTCACCAATAAATTGGAATTTGTGTACTGTTCTCCTGCTTTATCTATTCCCCTAGTTTGCCTGTTCCTAATCCTTCTGCTCCTGGTTCTCCTGGCCCATTTAGTCCTGGTCTTTGTTTTTGTTTCCATTCTCTAGACCTGTATCGAGCCCTCTTCTTCCACTGGTCTTGGTCTCCCTAGCACTTCCCCTTTTGCCCCATTCTATTCCTACTAGTCATCCTGGTCTCCTGATTTGCCTGTGCTACCTTGTTATTGTCCATGTGACCTTGGTCCCCTCTGACATATTACTCCTAGTAATGGTCCTCCAGTGTCTGGTTTTAGCATCCTTCTGACATTGGTCCTCCCAGTACCCATGTTGAGGATCAGCCTGGTTCATGTAGTCCTTGTCGCCATGGTTTAGGATTGCCCTGAGTGCGACCCTCATGGATCATCTGATCCCGGTCCCACTAGGACCGGGACCAGACTTTCCTAGACTTTCTGGTTCTTTATATTCCCCTGGATCATTCTTTTCCAGGGTCTTCAGGTTCTGCTATCCCTAGTCCTTTCTGGTCACAGTCTTCCCAATCCCGGTCCATTTACTTCTGGTCCCTTGATCCTCCAAGATCTGCGGTCTGTGGTCTTGGCCCTCCTGTCTCTGTTCCTTCTTTCTATTGGTCTCCTGGTACTAGTCCTCTTGGGCTGTGTACCTGGGTCTGCTCCTCCTGAACCTAGTCATCCTTATCCCTCTGGTTCTGGTCGGTGCACTCAGGCCATCCTAGCCATTATGGTCCAGGGCCTTCTATTCCTCATACATATGGTGCTTCTGCTTCTTCAGGCCCCTGTCCACTGGGTCCAGATCTCCCTGTTCCATATCCTCTTGGCCCTCCTGATCCTTATCACCCTGGTCCTGGTACTCCTAATTCTGTTTTCCCTGACCTGTTCCTCATTGTCTATTTGTTCCTGGTCCCCTCTGGCATTGGTAACCTGGGACCTCGTAGATTTGGTCTCCCTGGACATGAATCTTCTTGTTCTGGTCTTCATGGCTGTGGTTGTCCTATCTCTCCTGGTGGTGCGCCTCCTTGCTCGTATTCTCCTACTTCTACCTTTTTCATCCTCCTCCTGCTGGTTCCACTCCTTACTTTCCCAGCCCACTCCACTATGACATTAGTCAGGTACAGCCTCCAAGCCTGTCAAACAGATAACGTTTTGGCTTCCAGATTTCTCCTGTTTAGTGAGCACTGTCAAGGAACAAACTACAAGTTTAGTAGAGACAGGACCTTGCCCACTTAAAACTCTCATTAGCATGTTAAAAATGGAAACTACTATTCTCATTGTGTGGGTGACTAAAATATCAGTGAGGCTGGAGGGGTCACTCATGACATGGGACCAATAAGCATCTATGTCTGAAAACCACTCTGCTGGGTGAATAGTATGAAAAAGCGTACTTACTCACAGGCAGCAGAGTGAACTCCTCCTGTGATTTACCCAGCCAGGGCCGGACTGGCTACTGGGCATTTTGGTGGGCTGTCAAGCTGGTGGCCGATTTCACTGCAGTGGGAGCTGATTTTGTTGATGGGGACCTGCATGTACTTATAAATAAAGAAAGCAAAATAAATGGTTTTACTTTAAAACCAATTGGTTTTGCATTGTTTACTTAGAAATGGTTGGTAGCCAGTCTGGCCCTGTACCCAGCTACATTGCTTACCTTTCTCCTGCTTTCATTGCCCATTCCATATCTCCTGCAAGTGTCCCAAAGCCTTTTGCCCCAAGCACCAATTGCCTACTGTATGTGCCCTTTCCTCTGGGGCCCAGATACCACTTATCTGTCTGCATACCCAGTTTGCTGCTGCTTGTCTGCTACTGTGTTGCCAAGTTTGAAATACTAAGCAAGCACAACCCCCTTAAAAATAAGCCTAAAGCTAGCAAAATACCTTCTATAAAAAGCTCAAAAATATTCAAAAGGAAGAGAACGAACATTAAAAGCCATTGTATTCTCACGAGTGAATAAAATATTTATGTAATATGCTTTAAAATCCTACTTATTATTTTTTGCAGACAGCTACAGACTCGTAGACTGCAGCGCAAAATATGTGTGGCATATCCCAAAGCTCCTGAAATATATGTTTGATTCCTACATTTCTTATTTGAATATTAAAACAACATAAAGTTTTTATCCAAAATTGATTTTATATTTTTTTCCACCTGTAAACAGCTTAGCTTAATTCATGCACTCACCTTTGTACAAACTATTGTACATTTGTATATGCACTTACTTTCAAATGCTACATGCATGTTCCATCTCCATTACAAAACGGCCACCACCCTACCATTGCCTGGAGTCCCTTTTTTCTTCATGGCCGACCTCACACTATTTATCCAGCCCTTGGTCAAATTGCACATCATCTCTACTATTTAGCCTGTGGCGGACTAAACAGCAGAGATTACGTACTATTTTCCCCTTCTTCATATTGTCAGCATGGTCATTGACAACTGCACACAAATTACTTATTACGAGTAAGGCAGTCCATAGGACTGCTGTACTCTTGGTGGCGGTCCGACCACAGCCACACTGTGAGCCCTCCCGCAGTATTAAGAGTGTGAGGGTCAGACCTTCACAGGACCGTTACGTCCTCTGGGGATCCAGGATCCCGTGGCAGTCGCGCAGCGGTCAGGAGCAACAACATGCTGGTGGTGCAGCTGCTTTCCACCGCCCCTTTCTTGGCAGTGACCCAGCCATGAAAAGGGAGGCGGAAAGGAAACTAAGGTGGTCCTAACAGGACTCCTGGGCTTGGGGGTGCATGCAGGGGGCACTTCCAGTTCCTTCACATTTGGCATGCCACACCATGCAAGAAAATGCAGGTGGCGCTCTCAAGGCGGCAGTCTGAATGTTAGGCTCTCCCATGAGCCTCTGAGACCACCGTCGTCAGACCACCGCTGCACTGCCCACCACCCCGTCAGCCATGGATTACAATCGTAATCTGGTGGGCCAGCGCCCCACAGCTATGATGGTCCTATGGAGGACCGCTAAAGTTGTAATACAGCCATAAGTATTGACTTACTTTAGCTGCTTTGGCTCTATATCCGTTATGGGTAATGATCATTTACTGACTTTCTTCTGATAAGACAATTAGAAAATTGTTGCAGAAAATGGTGAGTAGTGACACGCATTCTGCTTCTAAAGTTTCCAGGCTTCAGCAGAGGATCAAAAATAGTAATTACGCCAGTTCCATACCAAAAATCTTTATTCGTCCCAGTCCTACTGTTCCTTTTGATTTGGACTCACCTTCATGACAACAACTCTCCAATGCAAATTCTGTGAACACGGCCCCCACTCTGCCTGGGTGTCATAAAAGGACCTGGGAGTTGATTCACCTCAAAAGTAAGGACTGGGGTGAGGAAGGGGGAAGTGGAGGTAATGGTGCTACAGCATACCACACCCCTTTTGTCCACCACCCTTTAAGGTAAACATATTTTAAGGGCCAGGGTGTGCCTATCTCCACAAGCAATTGTTTGCTTTTATTCTATTATGAATACTGGTTCATTCCAAGCATGTGTTTATTATACTAAGTAACTGCCCGCAGAAATGCCTGACTACTGCTTTCATCTGTAGGTCACAAGTTCAAATCCCAGCAAGGACCACTCTATCTTTCATCTTGTTGATGTCCCTGTGATGAGTAACACTAAATTGAGCAACAATTACACCAAACAGCAGAAGAGTTGCATGAAGCATTGAAAAAAGTTTAAATTAGAATATTTATGGCCTAGTACGCTAATGTCCCAAACTTCTTCATCACAGTTCTGCATCTTTGTCCTTTTTTTCCAGGTATTTGCATCCTCAAAAACACCGTTTTTAAAGTGAGAATTATAAAACATTCTACTTTTGAAAGTGATAATTCTGTGTGCTCTATTACATCACTGTGAGAGATAGAATTAGAGAAGCACAAAGGTTGAGGAAAATGTGTAGAAGCCTTAGAGTTTCAGTAAAATATATTGCAGTTTGACAGCTGAAGGCATTCAAGGACACTGTGGGATTCAAGACCATGTTTTCTGGTGCCAAGCCTGGCTAAATGCATCCAGAGCTACAGCCCTTGCAGATGCTCATCAGTCGGATTTGGAATAAAATGAGATGTTATCCTGTTCGTGGGGACCACATGTGCTTGAACTGCATGTGCAAGGCCAGCGCTGCAAATGAAACATTAAAAGGCAAGTAGTTCGGCCAGAATAAATCCACAGATGGTTTACAGTGACCTGGTAATTATAAAAAGTAAATGACCTTTGATCATAAGTTTTAGAAAAGAAGAACTGAGGACCAGCTGGTAGGCTTCAGAGAGGAGCAGAGACTGTTTAGCGAAGTTTGGCATGGACGCGGACACGTGTCTGTCCATCCCAGACAGGGAGGTCACTCAGTATGTCTTGTACATAAAATGCTGCCTAATTCTTTGCAGAGCCCATTAACTCTTCCTTGCCCACCAGTATCATGCCAAATCTGAATGTATTACATTGGATTGAGTTAATTAATGCATTGCAAATTAATTCAGATTTTCCAAGTGTTAATTATAGAAAGTCCTCATTTTATTAAAGACATGGAGGTAAGTAACATGCATGACTTTCTTACTTTAATGCTCATAGCAGCCAGTAACAGAAAGGCTGTAATATGTGAACAATAAGGAAACAATTACATGGCCCACAAATTACATGAGACACTGGGGATGTGGCTACATAATGACTTCAATACCTTTCGGCCATTGTCCATATGTAAGAAGGCAGCACAATAGTCCTTCCTTTTTCTTGGGAAAAAACAGTCAATTTACAGTTGGGGAAATGTTGACAAATTGAGAAATAGGAATATAATCTAGTTGTTCACTCCAGAGATATTATGATCCAGACTGAGATTCTGTTGACTGGACGACGGCTAGGAATATAGAAAAACCCCTGTTAATTCAATAAATAGATGAACAGCAGGTAGAAAACCAGAATCATTAAATCTATGTAAATATTATGATATGATATAAATAACAACATATAATAGAATTTTATTTTTCAGTTCAAAATACAATGCTGTGGGATACATACCTCTGTATCTTTAATAAAATTAGGACTTTCTATCTATCATTTTGACTTGGAAAATGCGCATTTTATGTCAGGACCGCAGCTTTCGCATTAAGCTATTTTAACACAAATTCACCACAGGAAAGCGAACACGAGTAATAGATTTATGGCAAAAGCTTCTGAATGTGAAAGATTAAGACAAATCAGCCACTTTTTAATTATCTTTCAATCTCGCACCAGTTAGAAAAGTGTTAGATGCCATAACTCCTCTTGCAGAATGGGCTTCTAAGTTAAAAACCTCAGTGCCTGCTTGGGAAATGAGGTCACCTTCCCAAAGTACCTGAGGAAGCAGATGCATGTGGTTTTACAAAGGAAATTAATAACTAAGAAGAGGAAGGAGATCTCAAGGTGGCTGTTCACTTCTCATATTCCTCGAAACAGCGTACAACATTAAGCTGGAAATGAAGTGGATACTCCACTTAAGATCAGATTTTTACTGAAGAGACAGTAAATCATTGTCTGACCAAGCAAATTTCAAAATAACATTGACATCTCAGAGGTATACATATTTTGGCAATATATTCATCATAACTCCACAAAGTAGTCTGTATATGGTCGGATGTTCTCCTACAGGTTTCTTATTTATTCACTTACGATTTAAAGATATTGTTGATCTATGAGTATTCACTTTTCTCTAAGACTTATCTGAGAGAGCCAAGAAATTTAAAACAATTGCTATTGTGGAGATATTAGAAGAAAAGGGATGGAAATGTGATTTCAACCACCAGCCTAACTGAGGTGTTTACTAAACCTTAGTTGTTCCCGGGGCCCATGTGAATTGTGAACTTAGTAGAATCCTGCAAAATTCCCTCTGTAAAGAAATTATGCCTGGTACCTTCTGAGCCATTAATTGAAGATGACCTGAAACAAGGGGATCGTGACATTGACCTAAGTGGTTGAGAAGGCGATAACTTACATCGGGTAACAGACATGGGATGTCTGTTGTGATCTGTTAGAGATTTGGGAACCACATCTGTGATGGCCAAAAGGGTTTGATGTAAAGACGACCAGGCAGCCACAAAGAGTAGAACCAATATAACATTTATTGGTATAAAGCGACACTTGAAAGAAGTATGAGCACAGTGCCCAGAAGACACTTCCAATCCGACTGCTTCGCCCAGTTTCTCTGAGTGTTCCAGTGTGGAACTATCATGTGTCAGCATAAAACATACCTATGAGCCACACTTACAACCAATATACATGGACATGCACTATACAACATACAATGCCACACATCTCCCCCTTTTTTATTTACACAACCACCCCACTAGACATACAAAGACAATACAACATCCACAAACATGAAAAATAAGTCCACAAATCTTTGTAGTAATCTCTTCGCATGTGTACTCCTCCTTAATAGACTGCCAGGATCTGCCACCGGTGGCCTAATGGAAGCACCGATCACACCATCTTCCACACCTTTGTAAAACTCCCTAATGTCTCTATTAAGTTTGTCTACTCCAGAGAGATTCCACCATTGACCATTTGAAATCTGAACAGAATTGCCACACACTCCCTTCACTTGAACTGGTTGCCTGAATTTTGACAATCCCTTTCTTATCAACAAAGGGTCTTCAATATGAACCCAATCTCCTCCTTGCAACATTATAACAGTCTTTCACCTTTTCCTCCCATACAGCTCATCTCTGACTCTCATCCTGTCCACGTCATCACTTGCAGTTTTGGCCTTTGAGACAACACCTGAACATCAGTTCTTACATTTCACGGCACTCATCCATCGAGGGGATAAATATGACCTCACATTTCTTTCTCTCATAATTTGAAATGGAATCCGACCCGTGGCAGAGTAGGGTGTTGTGCAGTATGCCCATATGGTTTCTCTGATAGCATCAACACCATCAACACCAGATGTCATGTACTTTGAGTACTCTCCACCAAAACTTGGTTAAACTGTTCCACTTTCCCACAACAGGGTTTGATCCCATTTTTCTTAAAAAAACCTTTGCATTATAGTAGAAGAAAATTATACTCCATTGTCAGGCAAAACCTCAGTGAGAGTACCTTCTCAGCAAAAACGTATTTGAAAAACGTAATCACACTTCCAGTATTAGGGTCAGCTACTCCCTTCACTTCCACCCATTTGGTCAAGCATAACTATCATGTATTTCATGTGCACAGGTAACGCATGAAATAGGCCCAAAGCAATTGGTAGATACTTTTTCCCATACTTTGCTCGGGCTTAATGATACTCTGGGTTGGTTCTGGGACTGACGTAACAAGGTGTTTATCACTCAAACAACACTGGTAGCACCCACACACGACCTCATCAATCTCACTACCCATGGATGGCGACCAATGCATGGTATTCATTTTAATTTTGGTAGCTATCATGCCTAAATGCTCTGTATGTGCTGTTTTATTTGTCTATAGCATGCTGGAGGAATAAGCTTATCTCCTCTAACCAGGGTGCTACTTTCCACCAATAACTCATCCGCCACTTTCCTGAATGGTTGTAAATTGATAACCTCACTTTTATATTCCTGCCAACCCTTTAAAACAAATTCCACAGTGCTTTGCAACTCACCACCCTCAACAACAGCATTATGCCATTCATCTAGACTTCTACTCACAGTCAGATCTTCAACCTTTGCAGTCATACACTCTTCAATCTCTTCTTCATCTAGGGCATCGGAATGATCGCATATTGGTAGCTTTGACAAGCAGTTTACTTTACAATTTTTACCCCAGGAATGTAAACTATATCAAATTGAATTCTAACAGCTTGACAGACAGTCTTGCCAACCTTTCTGATCTTTTCTTAGCGAAATCAACAGGAGATAACCCCAGAGTCACAGCTACCATCTTGTTGCATTTGAGACAGAAATTTGTATAAGTACATAACTTGTGTTTGACAGGATTAACGCCCTCTTTCACCTTAATGTGGTACTAAAAATGTTTTAGCTCCCCAATGTGATCTCTGAAAACAGTAGCGAACACAAATACCCAAGGGATATTTCCATTAAAAACAACCTCTCCAACATTGTGATCCGCTTTTTATGGGCATGTTTTTTCCAGGTATTATTCCAATACCAAAATCCACCTGAAGCCACCAACCTAATACATTGATGCCCTTTTTTGCCACATAGACCTTCCCTTTCCTTTCCATAGTGAAAAATCCAATAGTTGTCCAAAAATACATTAGTAAATCAATCCTGCTCTCTTCAAAAGCTGCCGTTATAGCATCAGAGGGTAATAATACTTGGTCATCTCAGCTTTCACTGAACTTGGTAATATCAATAATGGTAATCCTAGCTCTGGAATCCACCAAGAGTGATATGGTGTACAAATTACAGTAATGGGTCACTGTATCTTTTGTAGTTTAAATCATCCATGTTTACTGTGACATCTAATGCTAAACCTATTCCTCCACCTTGTTTTCTAGACATTGTATGTCTTCCATATTTTCTTCACTTTGCACAGTATGAACAAACATGTTTCTTGTTGCACCTCTGCCACCACCAGAATATTTGCCCCTCTACATACTTTGCCAAAGTGACCTATTTTGTTGCACTATCAACACTGCTGTAAATCCGCTTGGCAATTCTTGAAACTTAAGACAGGAGAAATTGAACCACACCTGAAACATACTGGATTGCTTTGATTAAGAGAGGAACACTTTGTTGTCTGGGAGTCCTGTTTGCCTACAGCTTCACTTACTGAGCATTTGTATTTATAGCATTGTGCTAACAGCGATTAGCATGCTTTCTTTTGGGACATAATGATCTTGTTATACCTTTTAGGGCCAACTTAAAAGCTGCTCTGCTGAAAGCGATCTCAATTTTATGTCTAGGGAATCTACAAAGAGCAGCCCGTAGACACCTATTGGCTGCACAGCAGTTTGAGTCAAACTATTTATGGTTGGGCTGTTGAGTAGAGCTGATGGATCTAGTTGGCAACTTTAAAATAACAGCACAAAGTGACTTAAAAAGACTTAAACAGAATTGTGACTTAAAAAGATGAAGACAAATATCAATCTCTCTATGGCTAGTGTAGAGCAATATTATGCTTCCATTCAACTCCCCTAATTGCTGAATTCTTTATCTCAGTCTAGGATGGAGACAATCACAGCTAATGAAATTTACGAGGCACTTAAGAAAATGTCTAGTGCTAAGGCATGCGGGAATGATGAATGTCCCTTAGAGTTTTAAAAAATATTCTCCAGTGAATTGGCACCCTTTTCACTGGAGCTTTTTAACTACATAAAAGAGGATGAAGAAGTACCCTCTACCTTTCAGGAATCTACTATTGCTAGATTCCCTAAGAAAGGTAAGAATCCGAAGCTTGTGAATTCATACAGACCCATTAGTCTTTTAAATATGGATTGTAAACTGTTGAGGAAAGCTTGGACAACTGGCATAATGCCAGCGGCACAGGTGCTAATCCACAAAGATCAGTGTGGATTTGTTGCGGGCCTTCTTATGTCCCCAAACACCCAGTTACTAATGCAGACAATAGAATATTTTGCCGTCAGTCATAATCAAGCTTTAGTCATGATGATCGATGCTGAAAAAGCACTTGATCTTGTGAACTGGGAGCCCTTACTTTTTAGCCTACAAAATGTCGGATTCCCCTCTCAATGCTGACAATACTATGCCAGGAGGCAGAGGCTAAAGTAATGGTAAATTCTAGGATGGCGTCACCGTTTTCAATTAAAAGAGGCACTCGTCAAGGTTGCCCTCTTTCCCCAATTTTATTTATGCTTTTTATCGAACCTGTGACGGAAAAACTTTTTAAAGGAAATGTCAGGGCACCAATAGAGGGGATAACTAGGCTCAAGCTATTTGCAGATAATATTATTCTCCGCTTACAGCCTGATGAGGAAATTATAAGGGGAGCTATGCAGATGGTAGAAGATTTTACTGAAATAGGTGGCTATAAGATAAATCAAAGTAAAACAGAAGTCCTTCTTTTCAATGTGGTAGCCGCAGATCTCCCATTTTCACTGCAGCCACAAACACGATTGCAAACTCCAATAAGGTATCTGGGGATATTTGTCACAAATACTTTTTCCCATCTGAATTATGATATAATGCTCAGAAAAATGTATGGGCTACTTGAGAGGTGGTCCAAACTCCTATTGACCATAATCGGACGAGTCGCAATGATTAAAATATTGGTTTTACCAATGCTTACATTTATTTTTTCCAATGTATTGATCAATATTCCTAATGGCTTTTTTCAGGACAAGAGCTAGATCAATCAATAAGGAGTTTCATTTGGAATAAAGAGACATGGAGGACGAAACTGAATGTATCACAATTAGAGAAATCACAGGATGGATTGGCACTTCCCCATATGCAGAGCTATTACCAGGCCGCCTTACTGGATATATCAACAAGGTATTTAGATGGGAGCAGGGTACTATATATATTTTTTTAACTAAAATGGTGAAGCAATCAGCAGTTAGTTTGCCAACTATTATCAAAATAGCAAAACTGACTGGATATAAGCTTTTACGGGAGATTAGAGGGCGGCTGACTATTCTTAGTAAGTTGTATTAGCCATCTTTTAATTGTTCATTTTTACTGATTGTGGAGGGTAAGTTCTTGGGGCTGCCGCTATCAGATCGGGATATTGGGTTTTAGAACTTGATAGGCTTTAGAGCTTTTGAAGATTTTTTCTTGCGGGGCAAATGCATCTCCTGGGAGAAGCTCCTCTCCAGGAGTGGTGAAGAATAATTTCTTAAATTTCGTGACGATAGTTCATTTTCTGAAAGCCAGTATCCAGGGAGTTAGTCATGGAGCGCATCCTATCAGGAGGGCACTGGTGAAGTGTAGATTTCCAGGGATAGAAAATTGTTACAGATTGTTGCAGAGCCAGTCCGCCAAGCTGACATCAGTAGATTTTTGTCCAAGATAACTGAAAAAACACAATGCAACCTGTCTGAAAGTTATTGGCACTCCATTTCAGAGATCAGAAATAAGTCCCTCTGTGATGCGATTTATAAAACATTTTTTATTCTTATCTCGCTGGATGGCATATCTTCATAAAATATATTCGTCGGTGCAAGATAATTGTTTTCACTGTCGTCCACCAGGTGCAGGAGGATGGCTCAATAGGTTTTTTACATATCCGCAACTCTCTAAATTTTGGCAGGAATTATTTGTAGTCATTAGTCAGGCTATACAGTCTACCCTACTCCCAGTGGCCAGTTTAGTGTTATTTGAGGTTTCTAAAGTAAGCCAACAGTTAAATAAGAGTGGTCAATGGGGTATATTCTCAAGAATATGTGAAAACGACCGCAAAAGTAGCTAAACACAACTCTTCACATCGCAGTCCATCGCGGGAGAATAACACCTTGGTAACGTGGTATTCCCAAGCCGGCGGTACCATGCGATAGGCCCAGGATAACGCGTTAAATGTCCGCGATACAGTCAAAGCGATGCCGCAACAATGCGAATCACGAGCGCAAAAAAAATTGCGATAAGGTCAAACGCGATACAAAAATCAGCAAAAACCAGCCACAGGCCTGCAAATCCCAAGCGTCATGCGGGAATATGCACTATAAAAGCAACGGGGAAAAAAGGGAGAAAAAAAGCAACTGCGGAGCACTATGGATGCACCCAGACCCAGTGCAGAGGCCAACACGAACCCGACAAGCCCCACAGACCACCAGCAAGGAACAATGGGGTCGGGTATGGCCAAGGAGAAGAGTGAGAGGAAGACGGGGTGCAGTCCGCAGGAAAAGCAGATCAGCGTCACGGAGATGACAGAACACTACCATCAACTGACACACAATTAGACCAACGTGAATGCAGTCGGAGTGTCGTGTAGGGCAATGGAGGAGGCCACGAGGCACTGGCATGATGTGAAAAGCAAAACCAAGCACAAACCTGCTACCAACAGCAAGGCAGCAATGTTGACAGGAGGTGAGAGTCCTGCGCCACAGGAGGAACAGGAGGAAACGGGGGCCACAGTCATCAGTGTGGAGATGGTGCAAGGAGGTGGGAATCAGGACCCAGCTCGAGAGGACCTGACACAACATCAACACGGTGATTAATGACCAGGGACTGGGGATACAGGGGGGAAATGGGCACAATGGCACACATGCACAAATTTGTGTAGCACACTGCACACCCACAATGACCCAGGATCAAGTCCTCATCCCCGTGGCGCACTGCAGCACACACACATAGCAATGACAGCACATCCACATTAATGACAATGTGGCACAAAGTGCAACACCCACACTGCAGAACAGAGGACACAACTGGCTGCGCTCATGTGCTGAAACAGGCCAACCACATCTAACAGAGCAGGAAACTGTGATAAGGAAATGTACGCATCCAACCTCTCATCCGTCATGTAGTCCAAATGTCCACAGTTCCGCATCAAAATCCAGCACCTTCCAAACAGTCACAATGTACATAGTCATACAGTCTGCCTGTAAACAAGAACAATGCGCCATTATACATGTCAATACAATGTCAACATGTATCTCCCCTTCACATTGCAGAGGGACAAACAACACCTTCAGCACAGCAGACCAGACAACTCACCAGTGATGATGGAGAGGACCTCCACACCTTAAACACCGCCGCCCCACAATAGCTAATGGGCATCCCAGGTAACCCACCACCAGGACCAGGGCAGCCAAGCTACATAGAGGAGAACCCAGCCACTGCACAAACCACACAGCAGGAAGCACCCACCAGCACGGCTAGCTCCCAACACCTCACCGAGCTACACATGGCATTCCAATGCCAAACGGAGGTGGCCGAACAGGTGCGGGTCGGGAACCCATCGAACATGAACTGGATCACATGCGTGGGTGTCTAATTCCCCTCAGGGACCACCTACACCACACAAAGGAGACCCACACTGCGATAGAGACACATGCATTTGCACATTTCCAGTACTGAACCACACCTAGAGGCACGCAATTATCATTCACACACCCATGCTGGACCTGTGTAAGATGGCCCAGTACACTCCTCTTACATATTGAGTGGGTGACGATAAAGCTACATGTTCAAGGTCTAACACGCTGCCTACGGTGACATGTTGGCATCCGCTGTACACAACACAATGTAATGTTGTCGGGCCCAGGGCCCTCATGCATGCATAATGACCACAAGGACACACGCAGATAGTTCGTGGAACTGGCCATGTGCGCCCGGCCACTTTATTGGAAAGGCAACATGTACAGTGATGCCTGTTCTGGATGTGTGGGGGTGAATGTAAGCCAGCCCACAAGGAGTGGTTGGTGCTGGCAAAACCTTGAACAGTGAACAGCAGTAAAAAGGAAACAGATAACACCAGCATAACTGCGGAGCATCATGGAGGTAGCCTGAGCTAGTACAGATGTCACCCAATATGCAAACAGAAGTGTCCGTGAGTTGCAGTGCACTGGGGTTGGGGCACCTGGAGTGCCGAGCAGGGTATCAGGCAGATGATGGCATCCACCACAGGTGTGAGCAACTCCGTTAGTCTGCCCTTACGACTGTTTCGACTCTTGCAGTTGGCGTTTGGAGGTAGACCTGGCGGTGGTGGCGTTTGCCTCCTGCGGTGATGCATTGTCCGTGGCGGTCAGGACTTGATTTGATGTGTGAGCCTTGCTGTAACGCAGTTGAGTCCGGAGGCAGCGGATCGCGCAGGGCCACATACACATGGCGTCAATGACCCCAAGGCCATCGTCTCAGTGGCCATCCAATACCTCAGGAGCCAGGGTCCCTGACTTGAGCTGCACAGAGTTAGTGGCCCTGGATGCACTGCAGCCGGCACAGGCACACCGCCACGGGATGGTGACTTGTGCTGCAGTGAGATGGGCCACTCGAGCTGAGCGCGTCCTCATCGATGTCCGAGGTGAATGTGGCGGAGGGTTGCAGGGGACAGTGGAAGGTGTCCTCCAGGTCATGATGCTGAGGGTGGAAGCCGTCCGGAAGCAGCAAATGGATGAGTGGAATGCTACTGCCTGGTTTTTGCCACAAAGTCAGTATCACCAACATGATGGTGATGACAACCCCCAGTCCATGGACTCAGTCGACACCAAGATTCAACAAGAAAGTGTCCATGGACCTCGGGGAACAGACTTAGTGGCACCGGAGCTGAAAGGGAATGCAGTCTGCGATGAGGCCTGTAGAATGACATCAAATCAGCCATAAATAAATCAAGACTGAGTTCAAAATGTGTGACCTACTCGACCACAGTGTAAGCCCGAGGCAGCGGTCAGTGCGGGCCAGACGCAGTCCAGCGTGCTCCTCCTGGAACACTAACACGTGATGTTGACATGGCATTTGGGGGTGACTCTTGATTGACGGAGGTAAAAGCACCAGAGCTGAGCGGGTGTTCAGTCAGCGACAATGACGTGTCCTGCCTGGTACAGACTGGATTGGATTGGTGTGAGGCCTGCTGGACTGCAGTGTAGGCTGAGGAAGCGGTCAGCAGAGCCCACAGCCATGTGTCTTTGGCTTGCGATGCACAGAGTTGGTGAGACCAGGGCTGTTGTCGATAGTGTTCAATCACCTCCGTAACAATGGTCCTTTTTTCCTCCTGACTGAAACAGATCATCCCCTCACACCTCTCCTTGTGTGCAATGATATGTACTCGGCCATTGATAAATCAAGACTCAGTTCCAAATGTGTGACCTACTCCAGCGCAGTGTTGCCCGAGGGCAGTAGTCCGCGTGGGCACACAGACAAGTGTGCTTGGAATGCTATACACAGACTTGGTGTCACCACATCAAATGGAGTATAGTAAGATAAAAGCAGCCATAATTATTGTTCTCTGCCATAGTGTAATCAAGACTCAGTTCCAAATGTGTGACCTACTAGTCCGCTGTGTATGCCGGTGTAGTACGTCAACAAGAAGGGAGTACTGCAGGCCTGTGTCGCGGAGGCCGTGATGGTCTGAGGAGACTGCCAGGTTCACGGCACTTAGGCTTGGAGCTTGCACCGGCATGTGGTGGGCCCTCTTCGACACGCTGGTGTAGGCAGATGTGAATTGAGGCCTGGGTGTGCCTTATAACCCAACACATTGACCTGGGAAAAATTATAGTTCATGGTTCTGTCTTTCAAAGGAGAGCTGAAACTATTCCTTCTAGAGTCATTTTCTGCCTTAGTGTCAATGGACCTGAGTCACAAAGGTAAACTTACACTCTTGTGTAAGTTTATATTTTGCTTGGCATTCACAAACTTCAAGTTAAGAGTATGTTTAAAACTGCAGAGAGTCCGCAGTCGGGGCAGAGAACTTTGCATATAAAAAGATAGGGCAGGTCTAGCTTTGAAAACTGTAAGGGCTGAAATAAAGCTTTGAGCACTCCACAAGTGACATGTGAAGGCTCAGGGAAATTTCCTTCAATGTTTACAATTCGAAAATTGCTGAAAAGAAGGGATGTGAGCCAGTTTTAATTCTGCTCCCCTAATGTTGAATTTCTGATCAAGTAAGGATAGATGCTGATTGTGGTTGAAAAGCTGCTGTGAGGTTGAGCAGAACCAGGAGGCAGGCATAACCTTCATTCAGCTTTTGATAAATATTATCCAGCACTCTGATTGAGGCAGTTTAAATGCCATACCCCACTCTGAAACCAGACTGATAATCACATGTTAGTGGGTGAGGAGATTTCTAGCAATCATATTATTGGTTAATGTAAGAAGATGCATTTTTCCATTGTCTTGGCTAGGCATCGGAGGTTTGAAATTGGTCAATGTTCGGATCAGGAATCAGAGTAGGGTTTTTCAAGAAGAGGAATGATTTAGTTGCATTTTAGTGAGATCTCTTGATTGAGGAATGTGTTGATAGTTTTTCACCAGACTTTAACAAGAAAGGGAAAGTCTGCCTTGATGATACATTAAGCAATCAATCAATCTGGGGTTTGTAGACCCAGGAGGGTCTAAGGGCGCTTGGGGGGGGGGGGGGTGCAGCTCCGGCTCATTCGAAGAGCCCGATCTTGAGGCTCTTCCTGAAGGTGTGCAGAGTGGGGGAGAGTCTGATGTTGACAGGGAGCTTGTTACAGGTCTTTGCTGTGAGGTAGGAGAAGGTCCTTCCTCCTGCTTTGGTTCTGCGGATGGTGGGGTCTCTGCGAGGGCGAGGTCGGTGAAGCGGAGGTTCCTTTTGGGTACGTGGAAGGAGACTATTTTGTTGAGGTATTTGAGTCCAATGTTGTGGAGGGATTTGTAGGCGTGGGTTAGTAGCTTGAATGTTACTCTCTACATTTTTAATTCGCAGAGGGTGTGACAATTTGGGTGATCTTGGGGAGTTCTTTCAGATGGGTTTGAAGAGGGTCCGTGTGTTTGTTGTATTAGCATTATCTGGTTGGGTTTGGCACTGGGAGTTAAGGAGGCATGGATAGAGAGGATTATATTGTTAAAATATTTCAGAAAAGCTTTGCAAATTTGTTGTGTATGAACTGGAACAGCTTTATGCAGAGTGTTGTACTTGAGAATGGAAAGACAGTGCCTTGACTAACACAATGTTAAATTTGAAGTTCTTTCTTAGTGATTTCAGTTTAGTGAGAGATATTGGTGATTTTGAGAGTCTCCACTCATTTTCTAACTTGTTTTCTGAGGCACTAACTGCCATAGGTACAACTCTTTATGTGACGGCACAGCCCACATCGGCCACAGTTCTTGTCTACAGTGGTGATGAACAATTTCTGAGATTCCTGCCAGAAGCTGTTAGTATGGATAGACTGTGTATACGCTCCTTAGGGCACACATATTGCTCTCCACAATCTTCCTTCTTTTGGTGGATCCACACACCATGGGATCCAGCTGCTTCTAGCACCTCCTGGACAGTCACAGCTCTCAGCAGTCCTTCATTTGTGGGAAAAATGAAGTAAGGGTGAATTTGTACATGTTTAGTGATGTAGTGCATTATATTAAAACATGACATATGCACATAGAGCTTGAAATTGCAGTTTTAATTGCTGGGTATTCTTAATTACAAATGAATTCCCCTTAAGTGGCATTCTCACTGCAACACTGAAAATCAAAGCACTGCTCCAAGGATCTTCAGCATTTCATCCAGTGAAATCTCCTACTTTTCTCCTTAGTTCTCATCCCGTCTTATTCCCCCATCTCTTTGCATACATGTATATTTCTCTAGACAGTGACCTCTGACTCTTTTTGATTAAGAGAATTGGGAGTGGGATGTAGACAGGGGAAGGACAGAGAGGTATAGATAACAGTGTCTTGAGAGAGGGGAAGTAGAGGGTGAAGGAAGGAAAAGATCGAGACAAGGGAGAAAATTAGGTTAGGTAGGGTGAGACATATGATAAAGCGAGAATGGTGAGGTGGTCAGAAAGAAAAAGAAGTAGAATTAGGACAATGTAGGTAAAGAAAAACAGGTAGAGAGATAGATAAGGTATTAGTGTGAGGTAGAAAGAACAAGAGATAGAAGAAATGTAGAGGGATAGCGAAGGTTGTGGTGCATTGAGTGTGAGATAGAGAGCTAAGGCAGAGAGGTGCAGTAGAGAGAGCTAGTGACAGAGAGAGGTAGAGGGAGACAAGTAGAGAGGTGAGAGCAGATAATGAGAGAGTAAGAGAGATGGAATGGAGGACATTTAGTCAGTAAGGAAGAGAGAGAGGTCCGGTGGAGGGAACAGATGCAAAAAGAGAGGCGAAGAGGGGAGAACGTGGATGAATGGTGAGGTAAATTAAAAGGTTAGGTAGAGAAAGAAAGAGTCTGGGTAGAAAGGGATGAGTTTGTGATAGAGAAGTGAAGAAGTGAGTGGCAAGGTAAAGCAGGTACATTATGTAGGTTATAGAGAGATGAAGACTGAGCAAGTGATATGATGTATATGATGGGGTGATACAGAGAGGTGTGATGTAATTAGAGCAGTGAGGCACTGAAAGAGATCTGTGGTAGAATGAGTGCTGAGGCAGGGAGATTAGGTACATAAAGATGTAGCGTTAAGCACAGAGAGTGGTAGAGAGAAAGGTGAAGTCATGAGGGAGGTACAGAGAGCTGGTGGAGAGAGGTGGTTTGAGAGAAAAGTGAGGTAGCGAGAGTTGAGATTGAGAGACTGAGGTTCGGTAAATTGATGTAGCGATTGGTATAGAGAGACGGAAGGGTAAAATGAGGGGTGAGGTAGAAGAGGTCAGATGAAGTAAGGGGAAAGACAGATGAATATTTATTACAACTAATGGTATTCTCCTAGAAGAACCCTGCCCTCTAGCTCTGTCAGCAATCTGGTTGTTCCATCCTTCAAATGTTCATCATTGGATGTATGTCGTTACAACGCACACTTTTACAACGCATGCACTTACAACGCATTTTTTACAACGCACAATCCATTACAACGCATGACATTACAACGCATGACACTACAACGCATTTTTAAAAACTACCTTTACAACGCATTCCATTACAACGCATACTACCATTACAACACATACCATTACAACGCATAATATTAAATTGCATTTAAGGTAAGTATTAGATAGTATAGGGGTAAAAATTACTTTTCTAACTCCAGGGGGTGCAACAGTAGGGTAAGTGTTGGATAGTATAGGGGTAAAAATTACTATTCTAACTCCAGGGGGTGCAACAGTAGGGTAAGTGTTGGATAGTATAGGGGTAAAAATTTCTATTCTAACTCCAGGGGGTGCAACAGTAGGGTAAGTGTTGGATAGTATAGGGGTAAAAATTACTATTCTAACTCCAGGGGGTGCAACAGTAGGGTAAGTGTTGGATAGTATAGGGGTAAAAATTACTATTCTAACTCCAGGGAGGTGCAACAGTAGGGTAAGTGTTGGATAGTATAGGGGTAAAAATTTCTATTCTAACTCCAGGGGGTGCAACAGTAGGGTAAGTGTTGGATAGTATAGGGGTAAAAATTACTATTCTAACTCCAGGGGGTGCAACAGTAGGGTAAGTGTTGGATAGTATAGGGGTAAAAATTACTATTCTAACTCCAGGGGGTGCAACAGTAGGGTAAGTGTTGGATAGTGTAGTGTAATATTATGCGTTGTAATGTTATGCGTTGTAATGGTAGTATGTGTTGTAATGGAATGCGTTGTAAAGGTAGTTTTTAAAAATGTGTTGTAATGTCATGCGTTGTAATGTCATGCGTTGTAATGGATTGTGCGTTGTAAAAAATGCGTTGTAAGTGTAGTGCATTGTAAAAGTTGCGTTGTAAAGGTTGTTCCCCTCATCATTGGGAGGCAAGAGCTTCATTATCACACTGCTTTAAAATGGAACAGTCTCCCTCTGAATTTGAAATCTGTCACTATCTTACTATCCTACAGGAAATCTTTAAAAACTTGGCTATTTAGCATTTAGAAGTAAAACAAGAGTAGTGGGAAAACACAGTATCAAATCACTGGATCTACAACAAATATCGTCGAGGTACCCTCAACAGATATGTTCTGTCAGTGGTGTTTCCCCGCTGAAACACTGACGACTGATGGCAACATCATCGGGCCTATCCTCCAATAGGAGGGAACGTCTCTCACACCAGAGATAGTTTAGGATCCATGAGGATGTGGTCCGTCGGCTTAAACTGATGATTTTGGTGCAGGAAACCAGGGTTCGAGCCTCGAGGCCGCGTCCACATCCTGTGATTCTGGGCAAATCACTTAATCTTGTGCCTGAATGTGTAATGTAAATACGGTGTTCGTGTAAAGCGCTCCAATACCTTCGGGTCGAATTCGCGCTATATAAATATGCAACAAAAAAAATAAATAGAAATTGTGTTTAAAATTACTTCCTACCTCTAAAAACCTTTGGCTTTATTAAAAAATGGGCATAGTGACAAGGTTAGAGTAAGGACGTGTGTAGGGAGAAGTTAGTTGTCCCATATGTCTAAGTGAAATATCTGATCAACTTGTTTCAGCCTCCTTGCGCGCTATAGGATCGATGATATTCATCAGGACCGTGAGCTGATTTTCAGATCCCTGTAGTAAACCAGCCGGGACTCTTTACCCTCATTACCGTTGTGTTCTCTCATTGGAGAACTTGGAGGATATAATGTCCTCACCTAGGAATAGAAAAAACATTACTAGGACATGCATATTTGGCTTTTGCAGTAATGTTATACTAGGGATTACTGGTGACTACTAGACTTGATCCATCTTCTCATGAATATGTAAAAAACAACAATACGCCTATTTTGCGTGTGGACACCGAATAAGTGCAATTTGTACTTAGTGGGTGTAAAAGAATGGAAGAACTTGTGGGACATGGGGAATATACAAGTCAGGAAATGCTGATCCATGTTCTATCATCATGCTAATGGGTGTGTTACTGATCAAGTTGTTTGTTCTGATAAATAGCAACACCTTGTAACCTTGGCGTTCACGAGGGAACAATGCAATGATAAAAATAACTTTTTGTGTATTTTTGCTACTCTTAGGAAATAGAATATGATATCTTCCAAAAAGTGAAAGTTGGAGAAGCTACCTATTTGGAATTCACTGGTATTTGGATAGGTGATTTTTTAGGGCGAATTCGAGAGGGCTTATGATCATGTGTAAAGTTTTTGTGCCTAAAAAAATAAAACATACCTTATATGTTGGCATTGAGTAGACTACAAGAACTTGTTCTTGGTGTTCAAAAGCTGACAGATATGGTAGGTTTTACATGAAAAATCTTCAACAAATTACAAATAAAATTCAGCAAGGACAAGGAAGGCTCTAGTATCATCCTCATTTCTAGGTGTGGAACAATCCATCATCACTTCCACAAGTTCTTTCTTTGATTTGATATCCTCCTCTGACATTTCATGACCAAAGGGCATATGTATCAACATCACCATTTGCGATTCTCAAATAGCGATTTTTAAAGAATCGCTATTTGAGAATTGCAAAACGGGATGTATTTAAAAAATTGCAAACTTTTTGGGATTTCTTAAAATTCCTCAATTGCGATTAGCAAATTGCGAAATCGCAATTAAGGAATACCTGCCCATTCATTCCTATGGGCCAGGAGACCAATAGGAATGAATGGGAAGTAATTCTCAAATAGCGAATCGCAATTTGCTAATCGCAATTTGAGAATAATTTCAAAGGAGCAAGGGTGTCATGATGACACCCTGATGCACCCCTGAAATTAGCATGTGTGTGCATAGGGCGCACATACATGCCCTAAGGGCATGTATGAGCGCCACGTGGCACTTTGTAAAATTCAAAAAAGTGCTTTTTGAAAGGAAATTGCAAATTACCACCAACTAGAAGTTGGTGGTAATTTGCGATTTCTTAAGGATAATTCGCACAACTTGGGTGCTTTTTACATATCATTTAAGAAATCGCAATTTGCGATTTCTTAAATGCTTACGCAAAATTAAGAAATCGCTAAATTAGCAATTCCTTAATTTTGCGATGGGATTTGCCTCATACATCCCGATTACCGATTCTTTAATCGCAAACGCTGTTATTTTGCGAATCGCAGCGTTTGCGATTAAAAAATCGTTTGATACATATGCCCCCAAGATTTGTAACACTATTCCTCGCAAACTTACATATTTTGTATTCTGCAGTTAAACCTTTTTTAGAATGTGATCCTGAATAAACAAAACAAAATCAGACTTTTTAAAGTTTGTAAATAATTTGTACATTAACCTTTGAACCATTCCTGCTGCAGATGCTAGACCAAATGACACCCTAACAAATCTGTAACAACCAAAAGGGGTAACAAATATTGTAAGACTCTTGCTCTCAGGATGCAATGCAACCTGATGATATGCTGCTGTGAGTGGTAAACCATTTCATTTCTTTGATACATCTCATTGATATTAGGTAAATGAAACTGGTCCATCAATATATTCTGATTAACATCCCTTAAATATAAACATAGCCTTAACTTGCCATTGGCATGCCGAGCTATGGAAAAAAATGTGTCTCTCTCCCTAAACATTACTTTCCCTCTTTTACAGAGACATAATCTGAAAGTTCTTTCTCCAATTAACCTTCACACAGACTTGGTCAGGCAAAAGAGGACATGTTTCTTCCCCTTCTTGATGACTTTCAGAATGCATCAAAGGAGACAGTATCTTTGGATTTGTTTTGTATTTAAATTCTTTATTACGTTTGTTGTAACCAATACAAAAATACAGCACAGAATATCCACAAAAACCATAGTGATAAACAAAATGAACAAAAACAACAGGGTGTAAACCGTAGTTCTGAAAATATGTCACGCCCCTCAAAGGGAGGCCATCAATAACAAGAAATGTATTAGGTAACAGCAAGGTGCAAGTCTCAGGGGGTGAGTTTAGAAGAGAGAGACCTGGGTGTCAAATAGACGGGGGAAGCGTGGGGATCCTAAAGGGAGGTTCAAATGGGGGTGGGGGCCTTCCCACTTCGAGTGTAGCAGGGAGAAGGACTAATCTGCCCATGGGCCCATGTGGATCAGGATCCAAAGTAGGCCTGGGCAAACGTGCCAGCTGATCCCTGCCCTCCACAAACCCTCCCTTGCATAGTCTCCACACTAGGCCATGAGGTGTTAGATCTTTGTTTTTTGTTCAGTAGGCTAGTGGTGGATGAGAGGGCACCTGGAGTAGAAGGGTAGGAGGATTGTAGCAGACATGGGGCACCCTCGGTCCAATCGGGAACACACATATCATTAACTTTTGAGGGATGTGGCCCAAATTTCTTCAAAAGTCTTCTCTCAAAACGCCATTTCATACATGCTGTCAAACTAGGACATATGGGAGGAGCTTGAGCTGTTTTCCGGTGGCGTAAAATTACCAGTTTGGCCACTCCAAGATCTGTGAAGAGCCAATCGGTGATATGTTGTGTCATGCGAGGAGTGTTATGTAAGAAAACTAGATGGGCAGTAAGCGTTCTTGTCGCCTGCAAGTCCCTCTTCATATGGTCCTCTGTCTGTGTCCAAAAAGCGTTCAGTCTGGGGCATTCCCACAATATGTGGACTATATCACACTCGGTCACACCCCATCTCCAGCAGGGAGAGTCCATGCTAAGGCGGGCTCTACATAGTTTTGCCATAGACCAGTGCCAGTGGTGAAGGATCTTAAAATGGATGTATTAAGGCTTCTCGGAGACCCTTATTATAATCAGCTACGAGCGTGTCCCAATCCTCCTCCAGAATATGTATGTTGAGAATTCTGTGTATTGTGCAGCACATATACAGAGAGGAAAATGCCCTTCAGGATGGTTTTTGTGCAGGAAGTTGCTCATAACACTGACACCCCTGCACTGAGGTTCAAGGGTGCCTACATTGGAGCTAGGCAGCAAACAGTGCACCAGCACAAGTAGAGAGCAGTAAGGTTCCATATATTTGTAAATATGGAGCATTTCTGCTCTCATCCTTTCACACAACACAGCACAGCAAGTAACCTTGCTGCGGTGCATGCATTTCCTGCAAAAATGGTAAATCTGACATTAATATTTGACCCAACAGACATGCCTCTCACAGCTGCTGTGTTTTCTGAATCATGTGACCTGCTGGCTATCTGGCCCTTGGAACCTGCGGTCCCTTTCAGCTTGTGCCCCAAATTGCAATATTGGCTAAATGGCCTATTGGTTCTACTGGTGAAACCTATTGTTGTAGACTAGCCCATTGCCAAGGGAGAGAAGGGGTGTTAGACAAAACCATAAATACAGCACTGGGCTGCAGGAGGGACATCCTGTGTCTCCTGTAGTTCTTGCAAGTAATCTGAAGGAAAGGCATTGGTGGTTGTTAGAACCGGGATTCCCTAGTTGGCTGAGGTAGGTACCCTAGGCCAAGTAGGGACCGCAGCTTCCACGTCAGGGAAAGGAAGGACACCTTCTCAGATAAACCATTCTCACCCCCTTGGTAGCTTGGCACGAGCAGCCAGGCTTATCTTCAATGCAAATGTGTGAAGTATTTGCAACCACGCTCCCAGTGACCCAAAGGTGACACCACAAAAGGACTCCACACGAGTTTCATATAAAAAAACAAGTATAAGTTTATATAAAAATATATACGATGAGACCACACGATCAAAATCCAACATATGCATCTTTGTAATATACCTCCTGGCCGGTTATTAGTTCAGCCAGCTCTTGTAAGTTCTGGCGGTATAAATGAGCAATTCTAGGGGATCCTATGCAGTCCTAATGCATTGCTATGCAGTTCGCAATGCAAGAATCAGGCACTTTGCAATGTAAAAATAATGCAGCTCGTGGTGCAAACTAATGCAATGCGTAATACAACCATCAGGCAGTTCGTTATGCAGACATAATGCAATGCGTAATACAACAATCAGGTAGTTCGTTATGCAGAATTAATGCAATGCGTACTAAGACAATCAGGTAATTCGCAATGCAGAATTAATGCAATGCATAATACACTCCAGCACCGATCACAGAGCTTCAGACGGTCTCTCCGCCCCTCGTACTGACTCGCGGTCAGTTTCCATCACCATATGCCCCCAACACGGATCTGATGTAAACCACAGTCCAGCTCCACGCTCCGGCCCCGGTACTGCCACTCCTTGGCACATACGGGCTGTGATACGAGCTGGAACAGAGGCTCACACTACAAGAAGGGGAGAGGCCGAGAGCGTCTCTCGCCGAGCCTGCACCCCGCCCCAGGCGCCAACACACGTTACCTGGGGGGTGTGATCTCGCTCTCCTCCCTGCCTCTCGCTAATTGGGCCTCCGATGCGACTTGGTTGATTCTGGGCCGATGACGATAACGAAGATCTCAAGCTGCGACAGGGCACACGCACACAGCGTTGCTGAGATTCCCTTGAGCCTCTGTTGTACACGGTCACAGAGCAATCCTCACGAAGGTCTCAGGCTGCACGAAGCACATGCACACAGCGTGGCTGAGACTCACTTGGACTCCGGGTGCACACGGCCACAGGGCAATCCTCAAGAAGGTCTCAGGCTGCACGAAGCACACGCACACTGAGTGGCTGAGACTTACTTGGACTCCAGGTGCACACGATCACAGGACAATACTCACGAAGGGCTCAGGCTGCAAAACGCACACGCACACAGCGTCGCTGAGACTCACTAGGACTCCAGGTGCCCACGATCACAGGGCACGGCTTGCGAAGGTCTCAAGCTGCACAAAGCACACGCACACAGCATCGCTGAGACACTTCTGGAAACTTTTGTGTTTCTGACTTTCCACAACAGGGAGCCAGCTCACCTCAGGCCCTTGGGGTTAAGTTACTTCAGGACACAGCACAGCAAAGTCCTTTCAAGCAGGTGGACACAGCACACGGCAAAGTCCCTTTAGCCTCTCCTTGGTTAAAGCAGCAAATTGCAGGCCAGCCCCAGAACACACAATAAGGGTCAGTCCTTTCCTTCAGTCTATTCAGCTGTTTCTTCCTTGGCAGAGGTTCCTCTTGACCACAAAGTAGTTTCAATCCTTTTCAGTCTTCATCAATCCATTCCAACGTTCAGGGGTTTCAGCTCTCATAGTTATACCCCTAAATGTCTTTGAAGTCTTTGTGTTCAGGGGGGCACTGACCCCTGTCCAGTTCTGGGTGTCTCCCTGCCAGTGACACCTTCTTCCTTTTATAGTGGGGGTCTGGATCCTTAATCACTCAGCAGGGGATGAAGCCATTGTTTTATGGCTGCAGCCCAGGCCTCTTCACCTCCAGGGGCTACTCCTCCCCCCTAAACTCCAGATGCAGGTCAGCCTGTTGCTGTCTCACCTCCTCCCCTTGGTCAAGACATTCCCCAGATCCTAACACTTTCAGATCCAGACAGTCAATCCACAGCCAGGCAGAGACACACAGAAAAATTAGAGCACAAAAATTCAGCCACTTCTAAAAGAATAGTTTCTAAACACAAAATGCAAAAACCACCTTCACAAAAAGATGTGTTACTGAATTGTGAATTCAGACATACTACGCCTCACCTCTCCATCTTAAGCTTTTGGGAAGATAGGCTGGAAACATATTACACAGCCTCCCCCATTCTGTCCTATGGGCAAGATGGCCTTTCAACAGTGAAAAACGAAATGGAGAGTATTACACTGTCAGTACATGGTACACACATCGGTACATGTGCTACCTTTTACATACACTGCACCCTGCCCAGGGGGTATCTTGGACCTACCATAGGGGTGTCTGATGTGCATAGAAAGGGAAGAGTAAGGTCTGGCAAGTGGGTGCACTTGCCAGAACAACATGGCAGTATAACAAATCGCGCGCAGGCACTGCAGTGGCAGGCCTGAATTCTCTCTTTAAGGCTACTTGTGTGGGTGGCACTATTAGTGCTGCAGGCCCACTAGTAGCATTTGCATTACCAGCCCTGGCACACATAGTGCACTTTACTAGGGACTTTACTAGTAAGGCAAACATACCAATCATGGACAGCCAATTACCATTAGACTTTACACAGGGAGCACTTGCACTTTGACACTGATCAGCAGTGGCAAAGTGCCCAAAGCATCTAAGTTGGCAACACTAGGTCAGAAAAAAGGTCTAGGGGAATGCAAAACGTTTGAGGAACTTTAGCCAAATAGAGCAAAGTCCAACAGTGGTATAGAGTAAAATGCCCTTGACTAGAGGGTTCAAACTGTTTTCTTTAATTTGATCCATCTTTTGTGACTGATGGAGGCAGATGTTGACCCGAGGTATAGTGACAGGGTGGGCTGTTTGGTGGCCAAGCAAGACATTGCCCATATGTGGAGAACCCAAACCTTCAGATATGGAAGAGTGAACTTGGATTGCTGTGCACATATGGCACAGGAGGTCTATAAGGAAAGAGGGTGCCCGCAAAAGCATGAGGTCATGAGTCCATGGCTGGCTTCTTTCCTAGATACAGACTCATAATACAAAAAGCTTGGGTTGTGAACTACCCTATATTCTTGGACTATCTGATGTAATACAGTGAATGGTTGTTATGAGATACTAAGGGCCTCATTATGATGCTAGTCGGACTGGCTTCTGTAGTCCGTCGGAGGCAGTTGGATAGCCGCGGTCTCATCAGAAGTGGTGCATTCACCGTGTACTTCGAGTGACCTCTGAAAGACCGACGACTCCGACAGCCTTTCCGCGACTGCCGAGATGGTGGTTGGAGAAAAACAACATCCAGAGGGCAGTACAGGGATCTCCGACTGCCATCTGGATTACAATGTGGGTTTCCGACGACCCGACCGTGGTGTTCTGACCAGTTGCCTCAAGTAGTCGGAAACAAAGGATTTGGGGTGCAAAGTCACCCAAACCTGCTTCTCTCCAGGAGTCTCTGCCATGATTTCCTTTCTCCAGGTCCCCCTACACCTGGGCAGCTGAACCCCGATGACTGCGAACCTGTGGGTACCGTAATCCAGGAAAGTCCTTCTGCGGTATGTATCCACATTGACTGGACTGTGCACATTCCGCCACACTCCAGCAATGGGGTACATGGTGCACAAGGCATATCCCCATATTTGTCATGCATGTGTGTACAATTCCCATGTTTAATACAAGTTTTTTACTCATTTGCAGCGGCATATTCGAGGATATGTGCTCCATTGTAGCTACGACTCCTGCGGAAGCAGCGGTTTCATCATAATACGGTGGGTGGAACCTTTCCGGCCTCAGAGGTCGGAAAGGGTTTGTGAGGCTGGCTGTCAGACGGTCAGTCTGACTGGCATCATAATGACCCCCTTAGTGCCATACCGGGTCATATGCCCTCTGGTATTGTTTTATTGTCACATGGTTATATGTACCAAATATGAGACTGTTGCTGGGGCTTACAGCGCTTACGCAATGAAATTGTATCCAATTGTGGGGACTTTAATGGGGCGCCCCTGGGCCGGGATTAAAAAACAAACTATAACAGGAGGGGATTGAACCTGCTATAGAGTGAAAAGTAGGTCTACAAGTTTCAGCCTAACACTTTTGACAGAGGTGTGGTGGCCTTCTTCAGGACTGTATGGGAGCTACTGCAAGGTATGTGTATCTGTCAGGGGTATTAGGCTGAAATATGTTGACCTGCTTTTCACTCTATGGCAGGTTGAATACCCTCCTATTATAGCTCGGTTTTTAATCCTGGCATAGGAGCACCCCAATAAAGTTTACTGCATACCCTGGAGCTAATTTTACTTCACACTCACTTTGCTCTGCACCCCTCATCACACCCAGCCCATCTAAGGTACTTAGTATACCTCTTTCTACCAAAAAACATTCCTGAGTTCCTCCTTCCTGTAGACAGGGTTGTAGACTTCAATATTACTAAGTTCATAATGCAAGGAGGTTACCCTATGATGAAGCATGCCACCTTCATTTGGATGAGGAAAACCGTCCTTTTAAAGGGACACTCTAGTAATATTCATCTGCATTTTGTTGACCCTGTGGTTTATTTTGTGATGTTGGTTTATGGGTAGAGGATTGAACCACTGCAGGTCTTTAAGCCTCCTCTGACCCTCACTGTTAGTTAGTAGGTGCCGATAAATCTCATAGAACGTAAGTTGAGTGTTGTCATATCAGTAAGAGCCATGTCTTTTAGCTTCTTGTAGGATTTGTGGAGTGTACCAGTGCCCACAGAACATGCCAGAACATTTTGCAGACATTGATCTTTGGACAGTTGGTTGGTGCGTACTATATGGGACCTGCGAAATTCATGCGGGGGAGTAAACTCAAGGTTCATAAGGATCGGGATCATTGTGCCCAAGAAGTGGAACATGTCATCCTTCTCAGCTTGTTCCAGAATGACTATGATCTGTACATTGTTCCGGCGGCTACAGTCTTCTAGGTCAATGACCTTCTGCCGGAGATACCCGATATCCTGTCCCCAGTCCGGGGTATCATCTAGCCAAGATTTCACATATGCCAACCTCCTTTTCATGGTAGCTGGGCACGTCTGAAAGGTGTTCATAGCGCAGCACAGCGATTGTACCCCTAGATTGGTGGCAGTAAATGCTGTGATCATTTGGGCTATGGACCCATTGATGTCAGCAAGTTCACTCAAAAGCATTAGGAGAGCCATTTCCAGAGAGCTGAAGTTAGAGGCGCATCTATGGATGCCACTTTTTCCTGGGCAGAGTTTGCCATTGGTTCTGGGAAAGTGAGTTAGTGAGTGGGTTTCATTTTTGACATGGAATGGTGTGGTTAGTATGAAAGGCATCCAATGGGTGAGATTAATCTGGTAGTGGCCAAGTGGGATAGTAGTGCCAAGGTGCTTCCCTGGCTTCAGGCAGGCAGAGCCCCCATAAAGTTCCCAGTGCAGAGAGAAGTAGTCACCAAGAGCAAGGCACATCTGGGAACCTAGCTCACCACAGCGAGGGCCCTAGTATGGCTCTGAGTGGGGCACAATTAGAATAGCTCACTAGGACACAAGGCTGTGGACTAGGTGGCGAAAAGACTTGGAGGGCAAGAAGTCTTTGAGTCTTGAAGAGGGGGGTACGCAAGATGGGTAGAGTGATGCCCTCCTCACCAAATATGAGCACGGTCAAGTGGAGATCTGATGTAGTTAGAGGCAATCCTCATATTCCACTGAGGGAGAGTAATGTAGTGCCATCAGTTGGGGGGTGGGTAGCCTCCAGCAAGGTTGAAGCTTTTAGCCCAGGTAGCAAGGAGGGCCTGTGCGGGGCTTCCAGTATCCTGTATAAAGCTGTAGAAAGTGAGTCTTGCCAAGGGAGAGGCTGTTCTCCAGTGATACGGGTATGAGTGTTCCCAAGTGACTGAAGGGAGTTCTGTAGCTCGATTGAGCCCTCGTGGGTGAAATGGCATAATGGTGAGGAATACATTGAGCCTCCGCAGTCTCCTCGAGGCTGGTCTGCTGCTCTATTAGCTGCTCAGCCCTCTCTGATGGTGCCCAGTGCCACGGGCCACCCAGTGCATCTGCCCCTCAGGGAGTCAGTCGAGGCAAATCAAAGCTATGGTGGTATAGGGACCCCAGGGACCACTTCTGCTCTCCATCGTTGGATTTGTATCTTTTTTCAGGTCCTCCAATGATTGGTCTCCTGTACTGGAATTGTCTGAAGATTTTCGTAGCTCAGTCCTAAATTTTGCCCTACTCTTTTCTAAGACTGATGCAGTCCTCCAAACAGTAACCATTAAATCTAATGTCATTGGAGATTTTAATAGAACTCCTGGAAGCTCCAAGCCTCTCAGTTGTCCCGGTGCATAGGCTCTAGCTACTCAGTCAAAATATAATGTAGCCTTGCCAATCTCGTTTCTTTGGAATATGGATAGGCCAATGAATGCCTCTCTAATATAAGCTGTTAATTTTGTGATCTATTTGTCTAGTCATGAGTAAGCTTGAAGAACACCCATTGGTCTGACAGTCAAAGGGCATTCTCTAATTGAAGGTCAGCTAACAAGCAAATATTTCTTAGCCACAAATTGTCTCCAGTCCATCTGTTTAAAATTTCCCTTTTGCCCAGATACTGATGATAATACAGTACTCAATTTCCTCTCTATTCTGTCCCCAAAATACATTTAAACCAATTGTCTGTTGGACTGACAACTGTGTTCTGCCTAATATCTTCCCACAAGGTTTTGCATGTCAGGGCCTTAGACATAGAAAACATATCCTCCGCCCTCATGAAAGGCTGGCTTTAATTCCACTACTGGTGTAATGAACATAAATATTTTTTTCCCCACTTTGTGCTCCTTATATAACAGCTCGGCCAGCATGACTCGCGGGTGGGGGGCGGTTGGGGTTGTCGCGAGGGTTCGCGCAGGTTGGGGAATTTAATTTAAATAAATGAACTTACCTTCCCGGGTCCCACGCTATCTCAGGTCCTGGCCGGGTCCCGTGGAATAGGAAGCAGGCAGCCTCCTTCCTCTTCCCTAAGCAAATCACAATGCTGCAATGGCAGCATTGTGACTGGTGGGGACAGCGCCCAGCCAGACGCCTATGGGGAGGCCATTTTCTCCATGTAGGCTACTGCAAGCAGCCTACATGGAGAAAAGGGAGAGAGTGCATGACTGGTTTGGTTGGCCCCAGAGGGCCAACCAAACAGTCAGGGCCCGCAGCATTGGGCTAGCCACTCCTCCCCTACCCTCCAGCAGACCCGCCCAACCAAAACCTACTGCTTTCTCGCAGTGCGAGAAGCTGAAACATAAAATGGTAGTTTTACCATTTTATGTTTCTGCTTCTCGCACTGCGAGAAAGGAGTGGGGCGATGCTCTTCCGCCCTAATGGAGGAGCTGCCCCTGTTATATAATGAAAGATTGTGTTTATGTTCGATGGTAGAAGTGTTGTGAATGAAGAGCGGCTTCTTCAGGATGTGCACATCTTCTCACATTTTCATTTCTTTTGAGAAGTCCCATCAACCAATTTCACCTGCCTTCAATGTGTGAGGCAAGTGTGGCTATATCCACCTAAGGCTACATAAAAGCAACATACTGTAAAACAAGCCTCCTGCTGCCCGGAGATTGCCACGCCCACTCTGTCATTAACTGCTGCTCGCAGCCCCTGTTTTCAACCCACTCTTATATGTAATAAAGTTGATCATTGCATCTTCCCCCGTCCTTTGTTCGGCAGCAAATATGGATTTACGAAGGTGGTTTTCGATCATATTAAAGAAAAACAGGCAAATCTACAAAACGTGATAAAAAAACAGCAGGAACACTTTGAAGTTCATAAAACCAAAATGTTCAGTTATCTTGCAAGAAATACATACTTTATTTTCTGGGCTGCAAGTCAAAAACAACATATCAGGAGAGATATTTTATTTGGAGCCCTAAAGTCTCTCCTGTGTTTTAATTATAAAGCCCAGGATGGCTTTACAAACCCAGTGTTTGAGAACCTTATTTTTGGCTTAAGAACAGAGATAATTATTCACGAAATACCAATTTCCTATACCAGACGTTTTCCAGCAGCACAGCCTTTAATTCATCCCTTAATAAATCTAAGGAAGAGTAGCTCCGGCACCTACAAATCATCCAATGAAGTTTGCAGGCATCTGTCTTTTGGGGACCAAAAAAAGATACTGTCCGTCAATTGTTCAAAATAGACAACCCTGTCTCAGAGGCATAGATGCTGACTGAACAGATGAAAGGTGATTCCCTGCTCCATTTTCATTAGAAAATCTGCAATTTTTTGTGGTAATAAATACTTTTTAGACAAGGTGTTCTTTCTTTATAGAAATATGTTGATCCATTGTATATTGGTGATAAAGTCGACTTTGATTCTCCTGTGCAGACTAGACGATAAAAGACATTTTGACATATGGTAGAGATGATTGTTTCATTTAACACAAAGGATTTGGGACTGATGGCTTTCTCTTGCCATGTGCTGCCTCCAGAGTCCATCTGGTTCACATCCCACAGTATTATGTTCTCAATTACACTGGGATGCTTTTTTAAACATTTGCTTTGGTGTGGGGCTAAAGCTGGAAGATTGAAAGAAAAGGCACTTTTTTCCGCAGTGGAAGATAAATCTAAATTAAAACAGCTGGCGGAACAGTAATCTCTCGTTCAGGATGTTATCCGCTAATCTGTTCTGTTGCACATTATGCCACGAGGATGCCTAAGCATTTATTGTTGACAGTGCGCCTATGCAGTGCATACATAAAAAACATGACACAGCTTAGACAATAAAGCTCAAATAATAATGGCGGGAATATGTGCCCTGTGAGCCACGGCAATGAGGGAGCCTGTGCGGAGATTCAAGGGGTCACTGGCGAGAGTCGCCACACATAATTCCTGCACTTTTTTAGCAAAACCCGCAGACCATGATTCAGCGAGTGCAATTCATATGGAATTTTCGATTCCAGGATTTAATGCACACCTTTACTGCTAGATGCAAACATGTGGGAAGTGTGTTTGAGGATTCCTGTGCGTGTTTGGGGTGAAATGGGCGTGAGAGGATGGTAGAGGTCGGGGAGGATGCTGCCTGGCAGGGATGCATTACTTGCGTCACTGACACTAGGGTAGAGGGGCGGCCGTGGTCTGGGGAACTGGCCTGGTTTTCCTGCAACCAGAAAATCTGGGTATGGGAACACCAGGCAGCTGACAAGTGTGAGGAGTGGAATTCCACCCCCAAACTGTAATTAGGACCCTATTTAGGAGTCATTTGTATTCTGTTATGTCTTTGCTTTTAATATTGTGTTTTCTGCACCCATATTTTGTGGTGTCAGTTGACCCAAAGTTTTCCAGTAATATAAGTGGCTCCTTTGATGCAATCTATTTTTTCCTCTTTAGTAATATCCGCGTTCAAACCAAAACTACAACGTCAATCTTGCAGATTGAGAAAGCAAAAAAAAAAGCATCTGTAGCTCACCCATGTCAATCTGCCATTAAAGTGAATTTCACTCACAAATAGCATGTCCTTTTCACTGGTTGGCTCAATAGTACGCGTATTTCTTTGTTTTACTCTAGTTTTTAGTTCATTGTTGAATTTGTATTTCGTAATCGTGGAGCAGCAGCATATTCTGAGCACCTTTACTGTTTGCAGGTCACAAGTGAGGCTTTCAGAAAATTTCTAATTCTTCACGTATTCTGCACTTCTTTTTTTGATATAATTCCTTATAGGTACCAGTGTGAAGTACCATGGCCACGATGCATGCTACCAGGGAATTTCTTTTTTTATTGTTCAGAAAACTGAGCAGGCATGCACTGATCTTCGAGCTCTACCTCCGTCAAGAAGGCATGCTATTGGCATGTTCTCTTACTCCATTTGCCTCTAGGGTAGGGAAAAGTCATGAAATCAGTCAAAAGAAGTTCTTTTCTTTGAATTTGGTAATGACTCCCAGAAGGGAATGGAGGCTGTACTGCAAGCAGGATAAGGTTCAGGCTTCAGTACGTCCCTAGACAAAACTCCTACAAAAAATGATGGATAAAGAATTTCCTATGAAGGCTTTGGTGAAGGTCATAGAAGTTAGAAGTATTGCTATGGCATTGAGGTGGTAGGTGCATTTTTTTAAAGAAATGCTTGTTTCAAACTTCTCTCAGCAGAATTTTAAAAGCCAAATAACTAAGATAGATGCTGAACTTGGCGTCTTCATAAACATCACAAGAGGCAGCTCTCTCAGGGATAAATTCATCAAAGATGGGGGAAATTAGAAAAGAACATTTACATCACTACATAAGGCACACTTTTCCCTGAAAACATCTTCCCCAGTTGACATTTGGACATTTTGGTCCCATTTCCAACACTTTCAAGACTCCTAATGCACCCCTAGAAGCACTCCCTTAAGCAGGAAGGAATAATCAAAGCCCATGTCCTACCAACAAAGAGTCGGGCGCGGCAGAGGTTTCCATGTTGTTGTCCCTCACACATGTGGAAAATGTACCTTAACCACAGGCCAGAGCTGTTTTGGACACTAATGGAGAAAATGGAGTTCCTTTTGAGTAAGTTATTTTGCTATGTAATATTTAAACTTTTATTGAGAGATACACTCATGTATCTCCAATGCGAATAAGCTCTGTTGCAAGCATCTGAAACCCAGGAAAACAGTGAGAAGTAATCAATATACCACTCATTTTCCAAAATGACAAATTCTGAACGATTTTATTTATTAGTATTTTGTGGAAAACAGACTCTGCCAGATGTCAGGCTGTTTTACATATATGTATTAACCTATGGAGAATTTAGAAGAGAAGGGACACATATAGTGCTTAACGTTTAAAAGAATAAGTGCCAGGGCTGAAAGTTTTGCTCAGAAGCCCACAAAGCCACCAGCCACTGCTAATACATGTTGGTGTGCCAAATGAGAAGCCTGCTTAATCTTCATCCCAGCTCAAGCCTCTTTAATCTACTACCCTCCCAGCCCCTTTGTCTCATAGGTGCCAGACACTGTGTGCTCCTTTTTTTCAATGGGTTTTCTGTCTTTCTCTCTCTCCTTCTTTTCCCCTTGAGTGTTTTTCACTCTCTTGCTGTGGAGCAAAGCTTGATTAGGATAAATAACTGCTGGTACCCAAAATGAGTGCTGGTAGCCCCCACCTGCAACCACCATCTCAAATTAAGCACTAGATATTTTGCATCAAATTAATATTTAAAAGGGTGATGATACAATACAAAGTTGCATAGCAATTTCGGTTGGTATGTGGTAAACTGGAGCAACCAATGATTTGTGTGGCCTAATGAACATGTCCTGATTCTAATAGTGATATCATCTGCTTTTCTAACAGTTGGTGTAGATATTTTAAACCTTTGAGCATGTGAGTACAGCCAGATGTGCAACTGTAAAATTGCATGGATCAATGTTGGAGAGAATGGGATATCAGGATACTAATACTAAATGTACAGGATAATAACACTTGGACTCCACAACCAAAGTAATGTCTGTTTTTAAAACAACAGAAATACCAGGATCGAGATTTAAAGTTTTTGTCACTTATCATCCCATGGGGTACAGTATGGGTTCTAGAAGCAATCTGAATGGAGTGGAAGCATCGGGTAAGGTGGGAAGCTAGCCTGGTAGAGACACATGCATGCATCGTCCTATCTCACCTACTTTGCAAGAGAGGAACTAGAGGACTGTGAGCGCTACCATCGCAAGGGAATGGGGGCTGATGGACCTGGTTTCCTGGGGTCCCCCGCATCAAGAGACACAGCACGACACAGTTTAATTGATTGCATGTACATCTAATGACTTCTAGTGCCATGTCACATCACAACTGTTGTCAGATACACATAGCGGCAGCGTGCTCCACAAAGACTCATGTCATCTTCCTTTGTGTACAACCCAGAAGGAGCATACACACGTGTTAAAATGTTTTTGTATAGGCCTCAATATCTCATGTATAGGCTTCCGTACCTCCTGTAAGTAAGAAATGCATGGATAATTTATTAAAGGGGAAGGAACAATCACCTATTTCCACAGTGGTCTTGTGGTGTGCAGGAGAATATGGAAGAAAATGTCAGGGCACTGCGAATAAAGATGTTTTGAAGAGTCAGTTAGAAAAATGACAGTTTACTATGGACATCGTGGAATACTTGGGTCTCAACATAAGTAAGTCAGCGGCGTCGTGAACCCCCCACCTTTGCAGTTTATGCGGGGGTGGTGTTGACACAGTTATTTATGAGTCTTTCCTGTTTGCAGCTCTGCAGACAAAAGCTCTTATAAATACAAAACTATGGTACACAGATAACAGAGGTCAAGCAATGAAAGTGAATTACAACTAAGAAATGAGGAAAAGAAAGAATGAGAGAGGGCTGGAAGGAAGAATGAAATGAAAGGCACATGAAAATAAGAAAGAAACTGTGATGAGATGGAACGGTGAAGAGGATGAAAGGATGGGTGCAAGAGCGAATGGACTGACGGATGTAAGGATAAAACAATATTTGAATGAGTGAGGGAAAGAAAGTGGCTGGAATGATAAAAGTCTGTATGAATGGGTGAAGGATAAATGGCCCTCTGGATGGAGGTGTGGAAGGATGGATTACTGGACTGATAAAAGGAGGGCGGATTGGTGGATGGATGAAGAGACTAAATGGATGAATGGATGGGTAAAAGGATGTAAGAATGTTTGGAAGTGTGAGTGGAAGGATGGATAGATGGAAAACTAATAACGAAAGGGTGGATGGATGAGAATGGTGAAAAGATGGATAAACGTATGAAAAGATGGATGTATACATGAAAGGCTTAAAGATGAATGGAAGGCATTAATAAGGGACCTCATCTAGATTGGGTAGGGCTTACTCGCTTCGCTCACCCAATGGCAATTTCAGGTATGGCTCAAAGTGGGGTTATTTTAATTTGCTGTCTAGTCCCTTGAGCAAGGATGGTGTGAGGCCCATTTTTAGGCATGGCAGAGCACTTGTCTAAATTTGTAAAGCAGTTTTCAAACAGGGTAGCACGAGTAAGAGCCTACAAGAACACCACCTCAAATATGAGTAGTTAAAATCTTGTGAAAGTGAGTTTCATGAGATTGAGAATGACATAACTGAGGCACTCCTGCTGGGTACACTTATCACACGAAACAAGGTGGTAATCATAGATAGTGGAGGTGCATATGAAATAAGGGCACTACAAATCCATACTAAACAGTAGACAGAAAGTAGACAAATTCTGTTTCATTCCCATACATCTTAAGATGCGGAATGCAACTGTTACGTTATAGGGAAGGAAGATCTGCATTGATGGTGGAGTAAGCCGTGTTTTGATATCTTTGTGTGCTGTGTGTGTTTTGAACGTTTCACGGATCACAAAACATTGGTCGATTTGTTTACCTCAAAGGCGTGCAGAAGAGTCACACTATCAATAGCCATGTACCTGTTCACTGTCCTGCCTGTGTGAGTTCAGTTTCGTAATCAGTCATGTGCCCAGCGTTCATAAAATCAAGGCAGATTTCTTTTCTAGGTTGTATCTGAGTGACTCTGGGAAATGTTTCTTTGAGAGACAGGTGTAATAATTATACACAATAGTTCCTATGAATTGAAATGTTGGTTATTCAGCAGTATATGGCATTCATCCTTGGTGGCACAGTATTCCCAGTGCGGCTGGCAATGTGTCATTGGTTCCATTGGGATTGCAAAATCGAAGGTTTCACCTGGCGACAAGCTGGAGAAGGCAGTAAAGCTCTCTGGGTGAAATACTGGCAAAACATGTGGGAGTCCTACATGTTCTTCTACAAAAAATCCTAGAATAAGGAGTATTTTCCACCACCCAGAGTGACCAATGATCCTGGTATTGGTAATACCAAAGGTATGCGTGGGAAATGCTAGGCTCAAACCCACCCTACTCAGAATGTACCCCAAAGTTGATTTAATCAGCTGAGCCTTCTTGCTTCTGTAAGAAGTAGATCTTGAGAAGTGACCCCAAAATGCCTGTGAACCTGAGGATTTGCCCTCGTACAGTAAAGCATGTTTCTGATCTTGTAATGCCTTTGACGATCATAGAGTTCAACGGATCCTGGCCAGTATGGCCACAGAATAAACTGTAGCTGTGATTGGAGCCAGCAAGGACTATTGAGCACCTACCAGAATAGCATTCCCCATGTCAACTCTAGAGATGCCAGGAATATCTACTGTTGTTTAAAGTGATGATTGGAGGAGATTCGGTGTTTGAATATATTGAAGGAATAAAGTAAATGCTAGCTGACTTAAGGCCAGGCTTAGGGTTAGGCAGGCAATAGTCCATCAGTCATAAGGGTAGAGAACATTACACCTGCCAAATTTAGAGATCACTGCAGGCCCAGCAGTTCCACTGAAGGTACAAACATTTGGTGAGCGGCCACTATCGTTGTTGATGGCCAGCCATCAGGCTTTTTTCAAAAGCAAACTCTGTCCTTTGTCTTTGAAAATCAAATAACTAATGATTTTCTCATCTAGAGAGAGTTTTCACTGGGTGTGAGGGTTATTATTTTTTTTCTGTCTATGACCACCAGGTTTCTCCTGGGAAACAGAAAAGCAATCACTGTCTCTGCTCTAAATAGGGCGGGCAGTCTGATGGTTTTCCAGCATGTACTTGACGGGGGCACCACTGTACAAAAAACAGATTGTGCACCTGACTCTGAATTGAGCAGGTGGATCAAGGGTTTGGCAGACGAGTACCCTGTCCGACAAACCCTAAATCTGGCACTTAGCCTCTAGTTGATGTGTGGTATGAGAGTGAGGATAGAGTCTGGGGTGAAGTTTACTGATTTTAAAGCAGGAATGAATGTAGAGGAGAAGAGAAGGCTTCCAATGTTTCCATGAAACTATGTGAAGAGGAGAATCTTAGTTACTTAACATAGGCAAATTCTTCAACAATCAGGAAAGATATATGCTTGGGTGATATTTTGATCCTGATTATAAGGTGTCACGTATTTTGCTTATTTTAATGTGGTTATGCATTTTTGCTTCCGTCTCCCAAAATAGTATATGTGTGCTGTGGCAGCATAACGTTTTTTCGTACATGCATCTCCCACTGGAATTTCTAATTACTTTTGTACCTAAGCTGTACCTTCATTTTCATTTTCATTTTCATTTTCAAGGGCATGTCCCATAATACGCATGATTACATGCAATTATCATAAAATGATGCAGATTATACATCGGAAATGTGATAACTTTGCAGGCATCTGGTGTGAGGTCTATCAAGATCATTGCAGACACTGAAGATGCCCTCAATTGTCCATGTTTTAACTAGATTTCTTCTGATATAAAAGCTTCAATAAGTGAAATGTTAAAATCAATAAGTTTCTTCCTCCCACAAGTTCTACCATAGCTGTGACATTGCCACCCTACACGACTTAATTGCAAATAGGATATATTCTAGCCAGCCTCTATCAAATGACTGTGGCAGCCCACAGGGGTCATCCTGAATACTGTTCTTTGATATCTACAAACTTAGGGGCATATCATCAAGGATGTCGTTAAAATTATCGCCGCTTTAGCGGCAGGAAACAGTCGCTAAAGCGGCGATAATGGGCTTGATAATATGCCGCAGAGAATTTCAATAGAAGCCCAGGTTCACACCAGAACATGGGCTTCTATTGGAATTCTCTGCGGCATATTATCAAGCCCATTATCTCCGATTTTAGCGGCAGTTTTCTGCCGCTAAAGCGGCGATAATTTTAACGCCATCCTTGATGATATGCCCCAAAATGAGCTCAATCAGAGACCAGAAACTGCCTTTCGGGTCATTTGCAGAGGACACACAGATCGGTTTTGTATATCAAAAGTTCACGTTGTATAAAGTAATCTGCTGGTTGGATAAATATGGGCTGGTAATCTGAAATATGTAGCTTCTAAGACTAACGTCCTATTCTTCAGTCCACATCACATAATTAACAACTCTGCCTCCAAACTTGCACAACCATCCCTCTGTGAGCTGAAGGCTACCTTTAATAGGGGCAGGACAAATGGAATGCAAATGTGAACATAAACACTGTGGTTGATGCATTGTTTATGACATTCTTTTTAAACTGCAGTAACAGAGTAATTCCTTAATATTGCCCTTAAACAAGGTTAGAGTGCTACTTTATTGTTTTTTACTTCAAGGCTAGAATATGGAAATGCAGGATTTCCAAGCCATCAGCTACATCAACTTCAAACCAAAACAATGTAAGGCAGTACCCTCGGTTATTGGTTTCCCCAACAAGCCCAACATGATCCAACATCTGAGCTCTAAAGATTCCTGCATCAGCTGTACATTCAGTTAAAGGTGACATTCAAACTCCAATGCCTGACCTCTAGGTGCCTGACCTTTTAGTGCCCTCATGGTGCCTAACACATTTCAGTGCTATAATTCCATCCAAGAACTGTGAAGAGAATGATAAATCAGCTGCCTTCCTCTTGGTCCAAATGACCTGATGTCCAAAGCACCCTATAGCACACTGTCCACCAATGTATCCTGATCTGCTCTTGGTTGTAGACATTTGGTTGTATTACCTGTTCTTGCCTCTACGAAGACTTCTTGTGGATTTCAGAAGCTGCTAAATACATCATGAACCCCCTTTACTTCAGTGTCTCGATGCGAATCATTTAATGGTTTCTGAGGAGCTTTACAAATAGGAAAATCAAATCAGCATTGACTACCAATGTGTCTTGAAGGTAATCAAATGTGGCATTGCAAATACAAAATATATACTTCCCTAATAATGGGCAATATTCTGGAGCTGATATATGTGAAGGATGATCTTACTGGCCTCAGTATTTTGACACATCTGTCTTGCAAATCAACTACAAAGGATAGCTGTTGAACTTTGCACAGAAAGGTTTGGTATAATATTATTTTTTTTCTATCTGTGAAGGAGACGGTAGCCATTATGAATATCATCAGCCACAAACAGACGAGGAGCATCTCTTTAATATTATCTGTTTAAACTGCCTTGAGGCATCGACAAAGGCTAGATTTGTATGTTGTAGAGCCTACTTTATTATAATGATGCTCACCACACATTTCCATGTTATATTCATCAAACTGGATGAGAAGACTTATTTAACCACAATACCTAGGTAGAGAATGTCCAAGTCTGCTTTGTGATCCATCAGTCATGGTGTTCAACAAAGCAATCTAATGCATTCCTCTTTATTCAACACTGACATTTTCACCATCGCGTCAGTCATATGGTACAATCTGTGGCATTGTGGGATACAGATGCATACCCATGCCAAATTAGCTGGCACCGCTCTATAGACATAGAGGGCATGATTGAGTGCTGGTTGGTGAACTATAACCCTCAGAATTGTAGCATAGGTGCTAAACCCACCTGTCGAAAGTTTTCCACCTTATCGACAAGGATAATGGGAATACCACCTGGAACGAGCTCCCGATCGACATCAGACACGCCCCCACCCGCACATCTTCAGGAAGACCCTCAACCCGGCTCTTCAACTGACCAGAGCTGCCCTCCACCCACCCTCGCCAGCACCTTGAGACCCTCATTGGTGAGTAGGGCGCTTAAAACTCCCTGATTGATTGATTTACCTGTGGGTTCCCCTCGGGATTTACCATACCATGGAGAAATCACAGGATTTTTGTTTATCTAGAAGGATAATCGGTCCCTTGACCCAAGTAACTGATCACAGTCCTCTTTGTGAACACATGCATGGCAAATCACAACCTGCATAGATGCCACAGTGAGTGAGAAGCTGGGGATAAACCATTAAATGTCTGCACATTTGCAGCATTATTTCACTAGGAATGGTTAAATTATACAACTCAACTGCCTGAAAGAAATCAAACCTAGATCTCGGTCCGCGTCTCAAGATAAAGAACATTCTTTTCAGTGCTTTGATAAATGAGTAGGGTACAGCATTGCCCTGCAGAACCAAATGAAATCACAGGCCCCCATCTGCTTGTTAATATTGCTAGGGGCTTTGGATAAGTCCTTCGTCTATTGTGCCACCTGAATCAATATTGGCATTGCTTCTGTCCTTCTCTGCTTAATAGCACTTTCTTAATATGCACAGAACTTGCTGTGCCTCTTATTTTAGAAAGAACAAAGGCATGCTTCTAACATAGCGTAATTCAGATAAAAGGCAGAATACGCATCACAATTTCATAAAACTGTACACCACTAACAAAAACAGCCAGAACATTCATAACCTTTGCATTACAATTTTAGGTTAAACAGGCCTGTTTCTTATTTTGTTGGCGACTATTCTCGTCAAATAAAATTTATATCCACTTTGCAGGACAGCTTCAGGTCAACCAACATTTGCAATATAATTTATCTCCCACAGTAAATATTGGCAAATCTGCTCTTCTATTTGAACCTGATTTACTTTGCAATTTGTAATGAAAAAACTAAATATGCAATTAGAGGAACAGTTTTTCCTGGGCGCTTTCCCACTGGCTTTCATAACTGCTTGGACTCTCGATTAAAAACCTGATTGTTTTTAAATGGTATGCGGAAAAATTCGGTGAACCTTGAGCAGTATACTCATTTTACTCTTGTAATACATGTGAATAAATGGAATAAACGTAAAAAACATACTCACACTGAATATAATAATTTTATAAGAAAACAGAGATGCTATATTGGGAATGAAAAGCGTTTCGAATTAGTTCTATAGATGCTGAAGCAGGAGTGTTTTGATTTGAATGAGGGCAAACATGGAAGCCAGAAGTGTATTATAGAAAGTAGTCCAGGGAGAGCAACAGATCTTTGCACTCCCAGTGGTACTTGTGGATTGCAGACGGAGACTATGGCGGTGTGTAAAACCCCTTCTGTGCTACTCTTTGCACATGTATTGCATTTATCTAAATGCATGCTCAGCATCACTGAAGTATGGGCACGGGCACAACGCTTCTGGAGGTGCAGGGAACATGATAATCAGACGTACTTTGCATTCTCAAAGCCAGAGCAGCAAATTGAAAGTGTAAAACCATAGAGTACAAATTTAATTTGCTGCTCGTAATTGCAATTACGACTCATAAAAGCATGCGTTGTAAACCACTGCAACTCGCATAAGGTGGTAGGCGGTCTTGTAGCTCAACATGCTTCTGAATGGCCTGCAACCAATGAGATGGTTGGACACCAATCCACCAATAATAAGCGGTCATTGTCTGACAGCGTAAACTTTACAAATGGACGCTGACGTTTGTGGGAGGAGCTGGCAACGACGCCATGGACAGGAACAAGTACTGCCTGAGTTCCCGTTCACAGCATGGCAAACATGATGTGGCATTGTGGATCTCCGGTCCCTTTGAGGGACAACACTCCTAATGCCAGCACACTGCACATTCGAATGTTGAGATGGATGTCTGAGGTCCCCTGCAGGCCTCCTCCTCAGCATTCTCTGCTGTGTGCAGGGAGGCGCAGAGCTGATTCCTGTCATAGTAATATTAATGAAGTGTGTGGTGTGTGCTTTGCTGGACACAGTCCCTTTGTACAGTTAAGTATTACCGAATCCTTCAATTTGGAAGGCTGATACCGCTTGCAGAGCAATGCAAATTATTTTATCTAATTATACATACATTTGAAATATCACATATTTCATGTGCAAACTGTTAAACCTATACGGATGCCATGTCTTGGATATGTGGAGGGTTCACAGAGTAAAACACATCTCGATAATCAGCACAATGACAATTCATGATTTGGCTTTTAAGATAAAAAGCAAGGAAGATCCAACATGTGGCAAAACACCAAACCCTAATCTTCAATGAATGCCAGCGAATATACCTTAGCACACTGGGGAAACCACAGCAATTCCTCGACCTTCACCAGGAAGAGAAAAGTGTGACATGAGAAATTAACCACTTGATTAATACAAATTATTGTAACCGAAAATCACAAAACATAGAATCACAACAGCCCCAAGTATTAGAGATATTACAACACATAAAGTAAGCATTTGTCCTTTGATAAAAGAAGAACTCAACTAATGCTCAGATCATTTGACAGTAATCTTCATTACACTGAGTCCTTCTCTCTCGTCCCTCTTTATTAGATCTTTCCCCCTAAGGAGACAGGCATTTCCCACAGGGCAAATCCTGATACATACTAAACAACATGAGTGATCAGTGTCTGCCATTCTGAAGAAGGAAGGATGGGAAGCACATCTTGGAAAGAAAGAGCAGGATTTAGTGTAATAAAGATTACTACTAATAATTCGCAGCTTTGCCACTTTTTCTTCTTCTTTATCCATGTCCTGACATGAGGATATAACAAGAAATACAGTAGATCATTCAAGTACTCTTTACCGCCTGCAACACTGTCTCATCCCAAAATAAAAATTGCACTGCCATAGACCCAATCATAGCAGAACCAAAGGCAGCACCAGAACCCTGCACCTGGAAACTATAATGCTGAATGACGCTACTTGTAGAAGCCCAAGTGATGATTTAATTTTTAAAGATTCAGAACTCATGCTCCCTACATTGAATGTTTTTCGTTTTGGTGTCATTTTAATCATAAACTAATTTCCTATTTGCATAAATTGGTGTTATGTTATGTTAATTTTATTTATAGAGCGCAGTAGTGCCTTGAGGCGTCTAAGCGCTGTTTGTTTCAGCGAACGTAGATAAAAGACTGCCGGATAAGTTACCCTGATTTAAACAACCAGGTCTTTACAGCCTTTCTGAAAGAAAGAAGACTTGGTTAATTCTTTATCCCCTGAAGGGAGTGTATTCCATATTTTAGTTGCTTCCATCACAATGCTCTTCCCACCCCATCGTGTGTTTTTTAAAACTGGGCTGTATCAACAGATTTGCAGTAGCTGATCGAAGTTTCCTAGCTGGAACATACTGCTTGAAACTGTAACTCAGAAAGGCCGGGCTTTTATTGTGTGTTGTGTCTTACTTATTTATTGTATTGATGTTTTTAAATTCTTTACAAACCTGTCTCCTAAATTAAGCCTGCCTGCTCACAGTCAGCTACCAAGGGTGGAACAACTGAATCATTTATTGGGACCTTGACTGGATATTATATTGTGATTGTGGACTTATTACTAGTAGTAGGTACCTACACCTGTTAATAAACAACCTTCAAAGACAGAGTGAACTGATATAGGAATTTGTAATGGAGTATGCTCCCAAAGTACCAGCAATTGGAAGGTACTAGGGAATTATGGAATTCTATGGAGGATATTACCATTGTAACAGACACCTCTACTCTGCTAGGTATTTGCAGAAGGAAGGAAAACGAAGAGCATATTGCTAAGCCAGAAGAATTATATTCAGTCTTAATTTCATCCAGACAAATTCTAGCAGATGATTAAGAAGGGGAACAACCTTAGTCTGCTATCTGTGCTAAATTTAGATATCAAAAGCTAAAGTCTCATTATGAACAAAGAGTGAACAGAGACTACATTTACAAGCTAGTCCATAATATTTGGGTTACAATGGCTCCATTCCGGACAGCTGGAAACACTGTAAGGTTGCTGCGACAACGCTTGGCCAGAAAAGATGTCTGAAAACAATAGCTGATCTACATTGGATACACAAAATGTCAACGGCAGATTGAAAGTGGCCATCTGTTAAAAATATTGGCAAGGTGTGGTTGGTATGGTACTGGAATACTGAGTTTTAAATATTGTGCTACAAAATACTGCAGCAATAACATTGATGACCAAAATATCAGCAACGCATGTATACGTAGGCAGGCACAGATATTTTCGTTCTTGCTTTGTACGCAATATTAGTCGTGAAGAGCAATGTTTCAGTAATCATATTCTTTGATAGTTCTGGTTATGTTAGTAAGGTGAACCTTCTTACCAATATCCCTCTGCTAGTGTGAGTTCCAGTGGACAGACCTTAGAAATGTTTGACATTGAGGAACTTAAAAGATAGAAATTGCTTCTTGCCCCATTGGACTTTCTTCTGGAGTTAGGACTTCAGGGCTAATAAGCTAAATATCTATGCTTGTGTCTAAACAATAATTTCCAATTGAAAAGGGACAGAAGTCCTCTCAGTGATGAAATACACAATTTATCTCTTTTAGGAACACCCCAAAGCAGTTGAGCAAACACAGGCAAGAAATGCATTGCAATTGAATTGAACAGAAGACTAGTCACCATGGTAGAAGATTGAAACTGAAATTGCATTTTTATACTGCTTACTACCCCTGACAAGTCATTGAAGTGCTTTACAGTGAGTAACACGCTAACCACGAGCCGAAAGTTAGTGGTCAGTCCATTGGTTAATGAGATTAGTCTTGACCTCTCAAAAACACCATTTCATGAAGTTGCTCCAGTTTCTTTGTGGTACACTAATGATTTAGGTGTGATCATTAAATGGAGTTGTGGATGGTGAAAAGTAAATGGTTGATAAAATGAACATATATTGTTAGGTTTCAGAGATATGGTCTCAGAGAAGGAGAGAATAAGGCGAGTATGCAAATTTGATTGGTCTTGTGTACACAAGAGTCATGCAGACAGTAGAAGGGAAAGAGAGGAGCACTCAAAATAAATAAGGAAGGGGAGATTAAAATGTTATTCAAAGAACATTTTTCATGCAGGATTTTATGAATCTAGGTGGTGGAGATTTTCTTTTGATAACATCCAATCAGCCCCATGCTCACACCAATTCTGAATGTCTTCACCTCTTCCGCGACTTTCCTAGACACCTGGAAACACCTGACTATCCTGACTGTCCTCTAATTGCTGAAAAAACCTCTGTGGACACTTCAACACTCTCCAACTACAGACCAATCTCCCTGCTACCATTCCCAGACAAGGTCTTAGAGAAAATCATCAACAGATGCCTCACCGGATACCAGAATGACCATCAACTCCTCAACACCACTCAGACTGGTATCCGCATCAACCACTGCACAGAAACTGCTCTCATTGCTGCCATGGATAATATTCTCATGACTCTGGAAAGAGGAGACACAGTGGCCCTCATCTTCCTGGACCTCTCTGAGCATTTGACAGTCACCCACTCAATTCTCATTCAATGCCAACAAAATATTGAAATCCTATGCCGATGACATGTCCCACACAGACAAGATGCCCAGTATCCGCATCAAGTTCAATAACTACATAACTGAAATCACCCATGGATGAAGACCACCTGTGTCCCGCTAAACACTGACAAGACCAAAATCATAATTTTCCAGAAGAGCACTTCACTGTTGCACTCTGAAGGAAGTGGCCTGATTCAGGTCACCTGGGTCTATAATGACCACCTCTCAGCCATCCATACTAAATGAAGAGTCGGTTAGAGAGTGGAGGATACAAACCAATAACTGTTTATTCATATACACTCAGAGTGGAGCCCAGTCTGCCAAGTTGCTAGGAGTGCTGCAGAGGGACTGACATCAACAAGCATAAAGATACATTATGTATGTTTCATGACCAAGCGAAGGCACGCCCACAGTGGAATTTTCAAAACAGATGCTGCTGGACAGTGAAATAAAAAATAAAAAAAAGTTTTGTTTTTCATATCTCGCTCTACCTAATACAGCCCAAGGTCGTTTCACCTTGCACCCGCCACCAGACAACTGGAAGAGGGTCTTTATCTAGTAAGAAAGGTACGCACTTATATAAACAGTCTATTCATTAGTGAAGCAAAACCCAACACTGCAGAAACAAAACATAACAGAGGCCTGTTCTTGGAAACAGCAAAGGATTAGTTTTGATCATGATTCAAAATGGTGCCTGAATAGAAAATGATGCCACGAATGCTAACTTAAATAGGACAATGCACAAATATGAATATTTCTATTCTAACAACTCCACCTTGTGAACAACAAAGCTAAGACTGACATCCAACCCCAACACCCATGCCAAGATTGGTGGGATCGTCATCAACAGCAAACTCGACATGAACACCCAAGTCATAGCTGTCACTGCTTCATGCTTCCACACCCTAGAGAGAATGAGGAAAATGTTCAAATGGCTCCCAATCAGCACTCGAAAAACCATTGTGCATGTCCTGGTCACAAGCACATTGGCCTATGGGAACAATCTCTATGCCAGCATCAACAAAAACCTCACAAGAAGGCGGAAGATCATTCAGAACTCTGCAGCCAGAATCACTCTTAACTCCCATGCCACACTCACATCACACCACACCACACCTGAAGGATCTCCACTGGCTACTCATACACAAACAAGCACAATTCAAACTCCTCATCCATGCTTTCAATGCACTAAATAACTCTGGCCCAAAATACCTTAATATTCACATCTGCTTTCACAAACCTTCCAGACACCTCTGCTGATCTGTACCCCTACTTGCACATATCCCATGCATACAGAAAACCAGCCCCGGTGGTCAACCCTTCTCCTACATTGCTCCTAAAGTGTGGAGCAACCTGCCACTACACATAAAAGTCTCCTTCTCACTTCTTGAATTTCACAAGCAGCTGAAGGCCTGGCTTTTCAAGTAGACCCAGAAAGCCCCAGGTTTGGCTAGAGGCTCCCCTTCTCAGCACCATGATACCCTCCCGGGTGATAGTGGGCTCTACAAATCTGAATAACATACCATACCCCGAAGAGCACCGGGACCCATAGAACTGACACCATGGTCTGAAAATAGATGTGTCTGAGGTCACCATAACCATCCAGCATCCACGTAGCCTCGTGGTGAAGCACACCTGGCCCTAAACATAAAGATAATGTGCACGCAGTGCTGTACAAGACCACTATTGATATTGCAAAATGGCTGACACAGTATAATGAAAACCCCTAAATTTATCATTCTGAGGCAAAATCTAGATAAATGACACTAGCCCGCAATGCACTGCTGATGACGTCACATATTACATCACTCATGACATGGTCAGTGACATCACTCATGACATCACTAATGACATCTCAAATGACATCACTGATGACATCACTGATGTCATCATCCAGTGAATGTGTGTTTTTCTGAAAATTACATATGTTTTATATATGTATATCTCAAGGTCGTTCGAAGAATAAATGGGTATATAAGTGTCTAAATGGATGATTTGTTTTTGAAAAATTGATTGTATAACTGACTGATTAAGTGTATCTTAGTGAATACATGGCTTAGTGAGTAATGTTTAAATATGTAAATATCTGTATCAGTCTCTCACTTTGTGAATAAGTGGCTGCATGGGTTGGTGAGTAGCTACATGAGTGTCTATATAGGTTATTAGTTGGTTTTTTGAGTATCAGTATAAGTGTCTGATGTCTGTATGGTTCGGTGGGGGGTATTACGTAGTGCATAGGTGCATGAATGAGTGACTCACTGTTTGTATGTGTTGAAGACAGCATGTGTGCAGGACTGTATGGGTGGATGAGTGTGTGCATGGGTGTGTTAGTGAGTGAATGACTGTCTCAATAGTGTCTCTATGAGTAACTACATATGTTTTAAACTAGTATATGTGACTATTGGTGTATATAAGTGAGTGTATGTGAGAGTGAGAGATTGAAAGAGTTCCTGTATGAATAAGTATGTGTTTCTATAAGTGATTGTTAAAAAGACTAAGTATGTGTAAGTTTCTGTAGAAGTAAGTGTGGTGGTGTGTGTATAACTGTATATGCAGGTAAACGGATGTTTCAATCTTTATTAGCATGAGTGACTATGTGTGTGAGTAACTTTATGGATGAGTGGCGTTGTGTAACAGGATGTATAGGTGTATGAGTACATATGATTACATGTATGAGTGACTGTATAGGACTGTTGGTGAATGAGTGGATGTGGATGTGGATCTTACATTTACTGAATAGGTTGTTGTAACTGGTATTGGTATGTCCATTGTTTTGAAAATTTTAATTTCTATTTTTGAATGTGTGCATCAAAGGTTATATTAGGGGGAGAGGAGGTCTGCCACTCTATCACAAGGATGATGTCATCAGTGATGTCATGAGTGATGTCACTGACCATGTCATGAGTGATGTAATATGTGACGTCATCAGCAGTACATTGCGGGCGCGCGAGTTATAGTTAGCTGAACTAACTATAACGGGGGAATTTCTATGGTTTTGTACGAGTGAAAAGTCCAGCTAAATATAACGCCCCTGAAACCTATGGTTTTTTCAGTGAATTTCTAAGGTTTTTTAAATGCTAATTCCTAGCTATAACGTGCCTGAAACCTATGTTTTTTTCAGTGAATTTCAAAGGTTTTTTAAATGCTAATTTCTAGCTATGCCTACAGAGATAGGACATGTGAAGAAAGAAGGAAAAACGCACAGAAAGAAAAAAAAGAAATGCAGAAAGAAGCAACAGAAGTCCTCAAAGACGAAGAAAAGTGCAGGAAGAAGTATAACGTGCAGAAAGAACAAACAGAAGAGCAGAAGCAAGCCTTGTTGCAAAATCATCCTGTACCCTCAACTTTTTCAGACGGATACTGGTGGTAACTGAGTCTGACTAACCAGTCCTAGAGCCAGTGCTATGTTAAAAGACACTCAGAATACAGTGAAAACACCTACATACACTAGGGCACACTATGTGTTGGGGTCCCCCTGTGATTAGCATGACCTCCTCTGTAAGCCCCTAGTATATAATAGGGCAGGGGATTAAAACTACCTCTTAAAACGCACCACAGGGCGTGTTTGAACACGTCACCTCATGCCCCGTCCCCTCCCTTCCCCACTGTGTAAACACGCCCTGTAGCCGTTTTAAGTTGGGAGATTAAGTCCCCTTGAATCCTGAGGGTCCCTAGGGTCCAACTAGACCACTAGGTACCTCCAGTAAGCACCACAGAGCTGCGTTGTAGAGAGGTGTAAAAAGTGGCACGGCCTGCACCACCTCTCTGCAACGCAGAGCAGTGGTGCTTACTGGAAGCACCTGGTGGGCTAGTTGGACCCCAGGGTCCCTCAGGATTGAAAGGGAATTATTTCCCCAACTTAAAAACGTGCCACAGGGCCTGTGGGCGTTCTGAGTTGAGAGATTAAGTCCCCTTGAATCCTAAGGGTCCCTAGGGTCAAACTAGCCCACTAGGTACCTCCAGTAAGCACCACAGAGCTGCGTTGCATGGAGGTGTGAAAAGGGGCGTGGCCTCAGAACACCTGTCTGCAACGCAGCTCCCTGGCGCATACTGGAGATACCTGTTGAGCTAGTTGGCCCTCAGGGACCCTCAGTATTGAAGGGGAATTAATTCCTCAACTTACAACTGGCCAGGGGGCGCGTTTGCAGAGTGCTGCAAGGAGGGGGCGTGGCCTCCGGTGCGATGCCGGTCTTTTAGTTATTTATTTATTTTTAAGAAGGAGGGCTGTGTGGCCCCCATTCTTTTTCTAATTTATTAGCCCTGGGGACCCCATCCCCCAGGGCATGCACCCAAATTTTATTGTTGACAAAAATTAATTTGGCCCTCCCAAGGCCTTAATCGGCCCCGGGGACCCCAACCCCTAGGTCATGGCCTTTTATTTATTTTTTTATTCTTTAGGAGGGGGGCTGTGTTGCCCCCCTCCTCAGGCCACTTATGGCCCCGGGGACCCCATCCCCCTGGGCCGGCTTTTGTTTTTTATTTTAAAAAAAAATATATATATTTATAGAAACACCTAGGACATGCTGGACAAACCGTATGTACCTATCACCATGACGATTTGCGTGATATTCATTAAAAGGCGACTATGCATACAATGAATCCACGTAGAATGTATTCACACCGCTAGTGAAGCTCTGACATGTCTGACACCCTACCGTGCCTAATCCCGGCGCCCCCGCTAGTGGGTACTCTCCAAGTAGACACCCTTGTCGTTTATTTATACAAACATGGGTAGCTATTGACGGGCACATTTAATACACATGCACACCAAGCCATTCAAAGGTGATTCGACAAAAATTCGACCAAACTATGCAAGAAACCCCCTCACGGTTAATAAAACACACATCCACTGCCGGATGTGTAATACTTTTTATTTTACTCTCTGGAAAGGGGACGAACATCACTTGAGAGTCACAGCGTGCTCCTGGCTGAGCCCAATGCTCTGTTACACCCACCAGTGCCCGCCGAGTGCCACACACCGCTGTGTTGTATTCCACCAGCTAGTGCGTATGCTATGACACTCTCTAGCCCATGTGCACTGTAACACCACCCCGTGAATATGTCATGCCACACTTGCCTTCACACGGGTTATATTGCCCCATCTAACGTGCCTTCCTCGATGCCTATGTTATAAAGCACAGCGCTATGCCATACATATTACAATCTGGGATCCATATCTTTGTCACAGTGCATATGCAATGTTACACTACCCAGCACATATTTGATATTACAACTTTAGAGACTACTTAGGTTACACAACACTGCCCTGTGCATATTACACTCCAAGGCGCATATCACATAGCAAGCGCTAGTGCCTGTGCTATCTCGCGCTCTCCAATGAATCTGTCATTGCGCACAATGTATTGCATATTATATTTCACGCCCCGGTTCATCTTATATCACACTTTTTGGTGCATAGTTTATACCATATACTATATCTAGTTTTCATTTTCAATCGTGCTCTCAGGACTATGTTCTATATAACACTGCGTCCACCTAACCTTTTCACGGGCATTACATTTTGTGATGAGGGGTGGAGGGTCAGGGGATGTTTCTGCCAAGTGAGCCCGGAGTCACAGTCCCAAACGTCCTCTTCTTCCTGAATAAAAGTGAGATTATGCTGCATACTTGTTCATATTTTAAGTAGTTCGCACAGACACACATTTTAAAAACAATAAAGTTCCTAATACCCACCTTCTATGAACAGTTAGCTTGCTGCCCCATCCACCTCCTCCCTATCCTCTGTTGTCTGAATCCATGGACTAGCCTCCTCCCTCCTGCCATGCATGGTCTGATGTGCTGCCACTGCCCTGCATTTAGCATGATGTACCAGTCCACTCATCCTTTCCTCCATTGTCCAATTCTATGGCCCATCATTGACCTCCTGCTTAGCCTCTGTGCTTTGCTTGCTGCCCCTATTCTCCTTCCCCCTGCCCTCCGATGTCTTTGTGCATGCCCCTGCTCCATCCTTTTTGACCACCATGTTCCATGGACCTGCCACTCCTATCTACTCTGAGTGTTCTGTTGAGCTGCCACTCCCCTACCACCTGCCTAGCATTGTCAGATGACTGTACCCTGTCCCTGCCACCTCCACCCTGCCTGTCCACATGCCATGCCCCTATCCCCTTCCTCCTGTCCTCCATGGTCCATTTTACTGCCACACCCTTCTACCCTCCCTGGTCTGTTGTGCTGCAACTGCTCCTCCTGCCTGCCCTGCGCGGTCTGTTGTGAGGCCCCTTCCCCTGAACTCTCTTGTCTGTGCCCAGGTCCTGACCCTCCCTTCTATCCTCCATGTCCTTTGTGCATGCCCCTGCACCCTCCTTCTTGCCCATCATAGCCATTGTGCTGCCACAAACCCTCCCGCTTGCCATGCATGGTGTTCTGTGCTGCCATGGCCCCTCCCACCTTCCCTGTGTGGTCAGCTAGCTGCTCCTGACCCCCTCCCACCTTCCCTCCATGGTCTGTGTGTATGCCATCATAGTCTCACTGTTGCTCTCCATGGTGTGTCTTGTTTCTAGTGCTCATCCTGCCTGACCTCCATGGTCACCTTGCGGCTCCTGCCCTGCCCCCTTGCCCCCAGCCCTCTGTTTCCATGTGCAGACCCCTATTCCCTCCCTCCTGGCTTGTCGGTTCCATTGTAGTGCCCCTGATCCATCCCTCCTGCCCTTTATGGTCTGTTATGCTGCAGCTTTCTCTCCTGTCTGTCCATTATGGTCAGCTAGCTACCATTGCCTCTTTCCCCTCTGTTGTCTGTTGTCCATGTGCATGGTCCTGTCCCCTCCCTATTGCTTTCTATGGATTGTTGTGCTGCACTCCCGTCCCGCATGCCCTGTGTGGTGTATTGTTCTGCTGCAAACCCTGATGCCTGCCCTGTAGGGTCAGTTTGATGCACCTCTCAATTTCCCTCCTGTCCTTTGTTATCCAAGTCCATGTCCCTACCCCAATTCCTCCTGCCTACCATGATCCAATGTACCATACTTGCGAACATTTTGAACTTGGTAAGAGGGAGATTTTGAAATAAAACTGGGGTATTGATTTTCCCCTTTGAGTTACATTGAAAAAGAGAAGATTGTAGACAGGAAACAGATCAAGTAAAGCCCATTTGAGCTTAAAAACATTGGACGTTTCCTGGCTGAAACGGGTCTGTTGGCATGTATGGTTGTATGACCACTGTCTCTTCCTTCTGCCCACAATGGTCTATTATATTGCCACAGCCTCTCTTGCCAGTCCTGTATTGTTAGTTTGTTGCCCCTGCCCCCCTTTCCACTGCCCTCCATAGTCTGTTGTGCTGCCACTGCCCTTCCTGCCTGCCTAGTGTGGTCAAATTGTTGCCTCTGCACTCTCCTACCTGCCTTCAATTTTCAGAGTCCGTGCCCCTGGCCTCTGCCTCTCAACAGTATCCCAATGAACAACTAGATTGCTAACATTCTATATTTATTACAAAAGTGTGGAATGCCTGACGTCTTCTTAATGTAATCAAAACTGTAATGCCTAGAGCATTTCCTTTAGAAATTACATATATGAGAGGGTCTTATTTGCATCAAAATTATGGTTAGTGCTTTAAAAAACTAAAATGAGGACATATTTTCTGAGTTTTCAAATAGCGACAAAGAACTTTTAAATTATTTGTAATCTTAGTTTTTTTATCCAGTTGACCACTTGATTAAATGTTGCATCCAAGGGGAGAGGGTGTGGTGTTACTTCCAGAGCTGCAGACTTTGCAACTGGGGAAACAGGTTGGAGTTTCTGCTTCAGCTCAACATTCTGTGATTCTGGTCAAAGCACTTAATCTCCCCATGTCTACAACCAAAATGAATTTGATCTTGTGTGATGTAACCAATGTCCATGTAAAGCACTCCAATACCTGACAAGTCTGCACTATATAAAACTGCAAATACACAAAAAATAAGTGTTTTGCACACTTCTGTCATTGGGCTACATTTGGGTTACATCTGGGTGATATTTGGGCTACATTTGGGCTCTTTTGTCTCTGGTGGCCATCTTGGGAGATTTATTTGTTATGAAGTTTCCTAATTTCCTCATTTACTGCAGTCTCCTCAGTAGGAAATACTTTCAGTTTTTTACTTTGATTCCATCAAGAAGGCATTCAGATGTGTCACACATTTTCCATAAATTCTGAATGTTAGCACTCTAGTTGCTCATTAGATCACTGTAGTAAAGCTACTGCTCAAGATGGCTTCAGGTGTGCCATACTTTTGTCATAAGTAAGACTGTTAGTGCTCTAGTTGTTCTTTAGAGCACTCTGGGAAGCTGCAGTAGAACACAAAGGAATCAACTGACAGTCTCTGCCCTTGTTGGATGTACAGGTTTTACTGAGTATGTCAGACTTCATTCTTACATGACTGAGAAAGATAATGTGAATTTACAGAAAATATGTTCTCAGTTTAGCTTATAGATCACCTTCCAAACCTCTGTGGGAAAAGTATGAGAAAATAGTTTTCTCTCAAACATGGTTCGTGATATCACAGCAGAAGGCTTTTTCACATGGTAAAATCACCTTAGAACACACCACAATTCCTAAAATGAGTATGGTACCATCAACAAATGATTCATAATGTAACTAAAGTCTTAAAACCTTCTATTAACTGCAATGCTTTTTAATGAGGTGCTATCATGTATATTGGTCCCAAGATGGCTGCCAACACTTCTTGGATGAAGTACTGACAGCCAATCAGATCTCACGATGAGATGTGTGGTTAGGCTCCGCCCAGATATGTATGTGATTTTACTTTTGATTTTCTCAGGAACTACTGAACAGATTGACACCATATATGCAAAAGGCACATGCCTGACCTGAGGACTACCTCTTTGCCAAATTTCAAGTAATTCTGTTCAGCCGTTCGGGCTGTACCTTGGACTAAAGGTCACTATGGAAAATTGCATGGGGAAAACGCGTTTTGGGACCCCCCTTTTATCTCAGCCCCCGCTTGACGAATCCCCCCGAGACTTTCAGGGTAGGAGCAGAGCGGAGCGCCCCACCTATTTTGAAAATTAGGACCTTTAGACACAGCTACAGCCCGAACGGCTGAACAGAGTTACTTGAAATTTGGCAGAGAGGTAGTCCTCAGGTCAAGGAAGTGCCTTTTGTAGGTCTGGTGTAAATCTGTTCAGTAGTTCCTGAGAAAATAGCATTTAAATCAATATATATATGTGGGCGGAGCCTAACCACACATCTCATCCTGAGATCTGATTGGCTGTCAGCACTTCATCCAAGAAGTGTTGGCAGCCATCTTGGGACCAATATACATGATAGCACCTCATTAAAAAGCATTGCAGTTAATAGAAGATTTTAAGACTTTAGTTACATTATAAATCATTTGTTGATGGTACCATACTCATTTTAGGAATTGTGGTATGTTCTAAGGTGATTTCACCATGTGAAAAAGCCTTCTGCTGGGATATCATGATTGAGAGAAAAATATTTTCTCATGCTTTTACCACAGAGGTTTGGAAGGTGATCTATAAGCTAAACTGAGAGCTTATTTTCTGTAAATTCACATTATCTTTCTCAGTCATGTGAGAATGAAGTCTGACATTCTTAGTAAAACATGTATATCCAACAAGGGCAGAGACTGTCAGTTGATTCCTTTGTGTTCTACTGCAGCTTTCCAGAGTGTTCCAAAGAACTACTAGAGCGCTAACCGTCCTACTTATGATAAATGTATGGCACACCTGAAGCCATCTTGCTTGGATTAAAGTGGTAACTCTTAAAACATTTAATTTAAAAAGGAACAAAATGAGGTGGTTCATTTTTCCATAAAAAGTATGATTAGTGCTGCATAAAGAAAAATTAGGGCACATTTTGAGTGACTTCTCAAATCCTGGCATGCAGACTGAAACATGCACTTTCAATACCAGCAGCAGTTTTCCCTGGTGAGCAGTAGCTTTACTACAGTGATCTAATGAGCAAAAAGAGTGCTAACATTCTGATTTTATGGCAAATGTGTGACACATTTGAATGCCTTCTTGATGGAATCAAAGTAAAAAACTGAAAGTATTTCCTACTGAGGAGACTGCAGTAAATGAGGAAATTAGGAAACTTCATAACAAATAAGTCTCCCAAGATGGCCACCAGAGACAAAAGAGCCCAAATGTAGCCCAAATATCACCCAGATGTAGCCCAAGTATAGCCCAATGACAGAATGTCCAAGAATGTTCTTAAAAACAACTAGAGCACTTACTGTCTTCATTATGACAAAAGTATGGCACACCTGAAGCCATCTTGATTGGAATAAACTGGTAACACTTAAAACATTTAATTTAAAAAGGAACACAATGAGGGGGTTCATTTTGCCATAGAAATTATGATTAATGCTGAAGAAAGAAAATGAGGGCACATTTTGAGTGACTTCTCAAATCCTCTTCTATTTCATTAAAAAATTCTGACATGCAGACTGAAACATGCACTTTTAATACCAGGAGCAGACTTCCATGGTGAGCAGTAGTTTTACTACAGTGATCTAATGAGCAACTAGAGTGCTAACATTCAGAATTCATGGCAAATGTGTGACATATCTGAATACCTTCATGATGGAATCAAAGTAAAAAACTGAAAGCATTTCCGACTGAGGAGACTGCAGTACATGAGGAAATTAGGAAACTTCATAACAAATAAATCTCCCAAGATGGCCACCGGAGACAAAAGAGCCCAAATGTAGCCCAAAATCACCCAGATATAGCCCAAATATAGCCCAATGACAGAAGTGTGCAAAACACTTATTATTTTGTGTTTTTGCAGTGTTATATAGTGCAGACTTGTCAGGTATTGGAGTGCTTTACATGAGCATTGGTTACATCACACAAGAACAAATTCATTTTGGTTGTAGACATGGGGAGACTAAGTGATTTGACCAGAATCACAGAATGTCGAGCTGAAGCAGAAACTTCAACCTGGTTCCCCAGTTGCAAAGTCTGCAGTTCTGGAAGTAACACCACATCCTCTCCCCTAAGTGCAACATTTAATCAAGTTGTCAACTAGATAAAAAAACATAAAGATAACAAATAATTTAAAAGTGCTTTGTCGCTATTTGAAAACTCAGAAAATATGTCCTTATTTTAGTCTTTTAGAGCACTAACCATAATTTTGATGCCAATAAGACCCTCTCATATATGTAATTTCTAAAGGAATGCTCTAGGTATTACAGTTTTGATTACATCAAGATGATGTCAGGCGCTCCACACTTTTGTAATAAATATAGAATGTTAGCAATCTAGTTGTTCATTAGGATACTGTTGAGAGGCAGAGGCCAGGGGCACGGACTCTGAAAATTGAAGGCAGGTAGGAGGGTGCAAAGGCAACAATTTAACCACACTGAGCAGGCAGGAAGGGCCGTGGAAGCACAACAGACTATGGAGGGCAGTGGAAAGGGGGGCAGGGGCAACAAACCAACAATACAGGACTTGCAAGAGAGGCTGTTGGAGGGAAGATCTATTACGGGTCAAGGAAGCTAGGGGCGGTCCCCAGAGCCCCGGGAGCCACCACAGAACTGAGCAGGAGAGTGAGTCAGGGACAAAAGGGGCACCTTAATTTGAGCCGGGGTGCCTAGGAACGCTTGCTCCAAAAATGAAGAAAACAGACATATGAGACATGGAATTGGAGGCAGAATACAATGGCAGTTTAATGAGAAGATGCAACTTCAAAGAAACCGCAGAATAGAGACCTAAAGTACAAAATACAGAATCCAGATAATCATACAGCTGTCATGATATTCTCTGTATCTCAATTAATGGACTGACAGAGAGAGAGAGAAAACACATCTATAAATGCATCATGAGAAACAAGTTACACCAAGGAAAATGTTACCTAGGGACACTCACATTTACTCTTAGAGCAAGCATTCCTGCAATTACAATACAACATCTTTTAAATGCAAAAGTAAAGAGAACAATGGTTAAACATAACATGACATTTCATATAGGTAAAATAGAATAAGATACTTCAAGCAAAGCCGAGCAAGACATTTTAAGCAAAGGAAGACAAGAGCTCCCAGTTCTTGGGGAAAACCTGCACAGCCTGTTAACCTACATACAGACGGCGAGGTTGTCCGTCGATATCTGTGGGTGCTCCCTTTTTATATCATTTTGTGGGCTCCTTTGCACGCTACATCTACCTACGTATGCTACCCAAAAGCTTCGTCTGCAGATTTTACCAGACATTTCGTCATTTACCCACTTAATGCTGACAATGGACTGGGTGAAAAGGTCAGTCTCTCAGGCCAATCGCTTATTGTAAGTTCCATAGAGCAAGCAGAAAATAATGGGTATTGTACAGGAATTCAATATATTCATGTATAAAATCTCCTCAGTTCTCCTAACTTGACGCTCTGCGGTTGCCACTTCCTTAAAAGCGGGAAACCTGCCCAGGAAGCAAGTACCAGTCCAGGATGCAGCCTACTGTATGTCGACAGCTTCAGGGGGATGTTGAACTTTGATACCGAGCACGGAGCACTCGGGTAGGGTGGGGGCTACTAGTTTGGAGCAGAAGGCCTCGCAGACCTGCCTTCAGACTGCTATACACTAAAATTGCAGAGCTATGGTCAATTTAACAAAGAGGCCTACATATTGAACAGAAGGGCCTACACAGGGGTTTTATGCTGGCTGAGTGGTAAGGATGTCTCAGGATAATTATATAGCAACACAGGACCCGCTGGTCAATTTAATACGGCCTACAAATGCGGCTGGCAGGGCAAGGACAAGGGTCTCATACTTCAGGTGTGGACAGAACGGGCCAGGGGCCCCCTGTGATACAAAATCTACCCTCCTTCAAGGCTGTGGCAATGTAATAGACCATTGTGGGCAGAAGGAAGAGGCAATGGTAGTACAACCATACATGCCAACAGACCCGATTCAGCCAGGAAACGTCCAATGTTTTTAAGCTCAAATGGGCTTTATTTGATCTGTCTCCTGTCTACAATATCCTCTTTTTCAATGTAACTCAAAGGGGAAAATCAATACCCCAGTTTTTTTTCAAAATCTCCCTCTTACCAAGTTCAAAATGTTCGCAAGTATGGTACATTGGATCATGGAAGGAAATGGGATAGGGACATGGACTTGGATAACAGAGGACAGGAGAGACATGGAGAGGTGCACCAAACTGACCCTGCAGGGCAGGCATCAGGGTTTGCAGCAGCACAATACACCACACAGGGCATGCAGGACGGGAGTGCAGCACAACAATCCATAGAAAGCAAGAGGGAGGGGACAGGACCATGCACATGGACAACAGAGAACAGAGGGGCAAGAGGCAATGGTAGCTAGCTGACCATAATGGACAGACAGGAGAGAAGGCTGCAGCATAACAGACCATAAAGGGCAGGAGGGACGGATCAGGGGCATTACAATGGAACAGACAAGCCAGGAGGGAGGGAGTAGGGGTCTGCACATGTAAACAGAGGGCTGGGGGCAAGGGGGCAGGGCAGGAGCAGCAAGATGGCCATGGAGGTCAGGCAGGATGGGCACTAGAAGCAAGACACAACATGAAGAGCAACAGTGAGACTGTGATGGCATACACACAGACCATGGAGGGAAGGTGGGAGGGGGTCAGGGGCAGCTAACTGACCACACAGGGAAGGTGGGATGGGCCATGGCAGCACAGAAGACCATGCATGGCAAGTGGGAGGGTTAGTGGCAGCACAATGGCTATGATGGGCAAGAAGGAGGGTGCAGGGGCATGCACAAAGGACGATGGAGGATAGAAGGGAGGGTTCAGGGGAAGGGGCCTCACAACAGACCACACGGGGCAGGCAGGAGGAGCAGTTGCAGCACAACAGACCAGGGAGGGCAGAAGGGTGTGGCAGTACAATGGACCATGTAGGACAGGAGGAAGAGGATAGAGGCATGGCATGTGGACAGGCAGGGTGGAGGTGGCAGGGACAGGTTACAGTCATCTGACAATGCTAGGCAGGTGGGAGGGGAGTGGCAGCTCAACAGAACACTCAGAGTAGATAGGAGTGGCAGGTCCATGGGACATGGTGGGCAAAAAGGATGGAGCAGGGGCATGCACAAAGACATCGGAGGGCAGGGGGAAGGAGAATAGGGGCAGCAAGCTAAGCACAGAGTTTAAGCAGGAGGTCAATGATGGGGCATAGAATTGGGCAATGGAGGGCAGGAGGAGTGGACTGGTACATCATACTAAATTGAGGGCAGTGGCAGCACATCAGACCATGCATGGCAGGAGGGAGGAGGCTAGTCCATGGATTCACACAACAGAGGATAGGGAGGAGGGGGATGGGGCAGCAAGCTAACTGTTCAGAGAAGGCGGGTATTAGAAACTTTATTGTTTTTAAAACATTTTGTCTGTGCAAACTACTTAAAATATGAACAAGTATGCAGCATAATCTCACTTTTATTCAGGAAGAAGAAGACGTTAGTGACTGTGACTCCGGGCTCACTTGGCAAAAACACCCAATGACCCTCCACCCCCTATCGCAAAATGTAATGCCCGTGAAAAGGGTAGGTGAACACAGTGTTATATAGAACATAGTCCTGAGAGCACGATTGAAAATGAAAACTAGATATAGTGTATGGTATAAACTATGCACCAAAAAGTGTGATATAACATGAACCAGGCGTGAAATATAATATGCAATACATTGTGCGCAATGACAGATTCATTGGAGAGCGCGAGATAGCACAGGCACTAGCGTGTGCTATGCGATATGCGCCTTGGAGTGTAATATGCACAGGGCAGTGTTGTGTAACCTAACTAGTCTCTAAAGTTGTAATATAAAATATGTGCTGAGGAGTGTAACGTTGCATATGCACTGTGACAAAGATATGGATCCCAAATTGTAATATGTATGGCATAGCACTGTGCGTTATAACATAGGCATCGAGGAAGGCACGTTAGATGGGGCAATATAACCCGTGCGAAGACAAGTGTGGCATGACATTTTCACGGGGTGGTGTTACAGTGCACATGGGCTAGAGAGTGTCATAGCATATGCACTAGCTAGTGGAATACAATACAGAGGTGTGTGGCACTCGGCAGGCAATGGTGGGTGTAACACAGCATTGGGCTCTGTCAGGAGCGCGCTGTGACTCGCAAGTGATGTTCGTCCCCTTTCCAGAGAGTAAAATAAAAAGTATTACACATCCGGCAGTGGATGTGTGTTTTATTAACTGTGAGGGGGGTTTCTTGCATAGTTTTGGTCGAATTTTTGTCGAATCCCCTTTGAATGGCTTGGTGTGCATGTGTATTAAATGTGCCCGTCAATAGCTACCCATGTTTGTATAAATAAACGACAAGGGTGTCTACCGGGATTAGGCACGGTAGAGCATCAGACATGTCAGAGCTTCACTAGTGGTGTAAATACATTCCACGTGGATTAATTGCATGCATAGTCGCCTTTTAATGAATATCACGCAAATCGTCATGGTGATAGGTACGTACGGTTTGTCCAGCATGTCCTAGGTGTGTCTATAAATATATATTTTTTAAAAATAATAAAAAACAGTGGCCGGCCCTGGGGATTGGGGTCAAAAAAATATAATTAGGAGACAGGCCCTGGGGGATGGGGTCATCAGGGCCAATAAATTAGAATAAGAAGGGGAACCACACAGCCCCCCTTCTTAAAAAAATAAAATAAATAAAAGACTGGCATCGTGCCGGAGGCCATGCCCCCTCCATGCAGCACTCTGCAAACGCGCCCCCAACAGGCATCTCCAGTATGCGCCAGGGAGCTGCGCTGCAGACAGGTGTTCTGAGGCCAAGCCCCTTTTTACACCTCTCTGCAACGCAGCTCTGTGGCGCTTACTGGAGGTACCTAGTGGTCTAGTGTGACCCTAGGGACCCTTAGGATTCAAGGGGACTTAATCTCTCAACTTAGAACAGCCACAGGGCGCGTTTACACAGTGGTGAAGGGAGGGGACGGGGCCTGAGGTGACGTGTGCAAACACGCACCATGGCACGTTTTAAATTGGGTATATAATTTCCCTTCAATACTGAGGGCCCCTGGGGGCTAACTAGCCCACCAAGTGCTTCCAGTAAGCGCCACTGAGCTGCATTGCAGAGAGGTGGTCCAGGCCGTGCCACTTTTTACACCTCTCTGCAACGCAGCTCTGTGGCACTTACTGGAGGTACCTAGTGGGCTAGTTGGACCCTAGGGACCCTCAGGACTCAAATGAACTTAATCTCCCAACTAAAAACGGACACAGGGCGTGTTTACACAATGGTGAAAGGAGGAGGGGACGGGGCCTGAGTTAACGTGTGCAAAAACGCCCTGTGGCCTGTTTTAAGAGGTAGTTTTAATCCCCATGCCCTATTATATACTAGGGGCTTATAGAGGAGGTAAGGCTAATCACAGGGGGACCCCAACGCATAATGTTCCCTAGTGTATGTAGGTGTTTTCACTGTATTCTAAGTGTCTTTTAACATAGCACTGGCTCTAGGACTGGTTAGTCAGACTCAGTTACCACCAGTATCCGTCTGAAAAAGTTGAGGGTACAGGATGATTTTGCAACAAGGCTTCTTTCTGCTCTTCTTTTTGTTCTTTCTGCACGTTATCCTTCTTCCTGCACTTATCTTCGTATTTGAGGACTTCTGTTGCTTCTTTCTGCACTTCTTTTGTTTCTTTCTGTGCATTTTTTCTTCTTTCTTCACATGTCCTATCTCTGTAGGCATAGTTAGAAATTAGCATTTAAAAAACCTTTGAAATTAACAGAAAAAACCATAGGTTTCAGGCACGTTATAGTTAGGAATTAGCATTTAAAAAACCTCAGAAATTCACTGAAAAAACCATAGGTTTCAGGGGTGTTATAGTTAGCTGGACTTTTCACTTGTACAAAACCATTGAAATTCCCCCGTTATAGTTAGTTCAGCTAACTATAACTCGCGCGCCCGCAATGCACTGCTGATGACGTCACATATTACATCACTCATGACATGGTCAGTGACATCACTCATGACATCACTGATGACATCTCAAATGACATCACTGATGACATCACTGATGACATCATCCTTGTGATAGAGTGGCAGACCTCCTCTCACCCTAATATAACCTTTGATACACACATTCAAAAATAGAGACTAAAATTTTCAAAACAATGGACATACCAATACCAGTTACAACAACCTCTTCAGTAATTCTAAGATCCACATACACATCCACTCATTCACCAACAGTCCAATACAGTCACTCATACATGTACTCACTCATCATATGTACTCATACACCTATACATCCTGTTACACAATGCCACTCATCCATAGTTACTCACACACATAGTCACTCATGCTAATAAAGAATCAAACATACATTTACTTGCATATACAGTTATACACACACCACCACACTTACTTCTACGGAAACTTACACATACTTAGTCTTTTAAACAATCACTTATAGAAACACATACTTATTCATACAGGAACTCTTTCAATCTCTCCCTCTCACATATACTCACATATATACACCAATAGTCACATATACTAGTTTAAAACATATGTAGTTACTCATAAAGACACTATTGAGACAGTCATTCACTCACTAACACACCCATACACACACTCATCCACCCATACAGTCCTGCACACATACTGTGTTCAACACATACAAACAGTGAGTCACTCATTCATGCACCTATGCACTACGTAATACCCCCACCGAACCATGCAGACACTCAGACTGATACTCAAAAAAACAATTAATAACCTATATAGACACCCATGTAGCTACTCACCAACCCATGCAGCCACTTATACACAAAGTGAGAGACTGATACAGATATTTACATATTTAAACATTACTCACTAAGCCATGTATTCACTATGATACACTTAATCAGTCAGTTACACAATCAATTTTTCAAAAACAAATCATCCATTTAGACACTTATATACCCATTTATTCTTCCATCGACCTTGAGATATACATATATAAAACATATTTAATTTTCAGAATAACACACATTCACTGGATGATGTCATCAGTGATGTCATCAGTGATGTCATTTGAGATGTCATCAGTGATGTCATGAGTGATGTCACTGACCATGTCATGAGTGATGTAATATGTGACGTCATCAGCAGTGCATTGCGGGCGCGCGAGTTATAGTTAGCTGAACTAACTATAACGGGGGAATTTCAATGGTTTTGTACAAGTGAAAAGTCCAGCTAACTATAACACCCCTGAAACCTATGGTTTTTTCAGTGAATATATATATATATATATATATATATATATATATATATATTACCTACTGGCAGTCGCCAGTAGGTAGTTATAGTTAGGACCCTGTTTCCATAGGAAATCCGCAACATTCTATTTGGAATAACTTTGGCGCCGGTCGACGAATCCTCGCGAAATTTTCAAAATAGGTGGGGCGCTACGCTCCGCTCCTACCCTGAAAGTCTCGGGGGGATTCGTCAAGCGGGGGCTGAGAAAAAAGGGGGGTCCCAAAACGCGTTTTTCCCATGCATTTTTCAATAGGACCTTTAGACACAGCTACAGCCCGAACGGCCGAACAGAGTTACTTGAAATTTGGCAGAGAGGTAGTCCTCAGGTCAAGGAAGTGCCTTTTGTAGGTCTGGTGTAAATCTGTTCAGTAGATCCAGAGAAAATAGCATTTAAATCAATATATATATCTGAGCCAGCTTACGGTGCGCTTACCGTGCGCTTACGGTAAGCTTACCGTACGCGTACGGTGACGTGCGCGAGCGCGATTCTGATTGGCTGTTAGATCTTAGTAAACATTCGAATCGGTCGAAACCAGGTAGCGACGGCCGCCATTTTCTCTCTCGCACTCTGAGGGGGGGAGGAAAAACAAAGGCAAAAAACATGTAAAGGGGCTGTTTTGACAGCTCCTAACCACCTAGCCTTGATGAAGGTTACCCCAAAGATCCCCCAAGGCCAAAAAGTCAATTTTAATTTTTTTTCAAAATTCGGCGATGACGCTTACCGTACGCGTACGGTAAAATTTTTTATAAAAAAATAAATAATCCATACTCTCCCCACCCCGTGTGCAAAAGATCCCCGAAGGGCACCATTTGTGCATGGCATATCAACCTAATGAAAAAATAAAAGATTACCTTTCACAACGAAGCGCATAATATGTCCTCCATGTGCGCACGGTGCGCGTACATGGCCCATCTAGCGTAACGTGGGCACGCGGTGCGCGTAGCGCACCGCGTGCCCACCGTGCGTGCACGGCACTAACTGCGTAAAGTGGGCGCGCACGCCACGAATGGCGTAAAGTAACTTAGCATTTAAAAAACCGTACAAATTCACTGAAAAAACCATAGGTTTCACACATGTTATAGTTAGCTGGACATTTTACTGATAAAAAACCATTGAAATTCCCCCGCTATAGTTAGTGCAGGCAACTATAACTCACGCGACCGCAATCCTCTGCTGATGACATATGTGTCTTTATGAAAAAAAAATATTTGTAATATATGTATAGCTAAAATTTAATGGAAGAAGACATGGGCAAATAAGTGTCTAAATACAGTATTAGCATCAGCAGAGGATTGCGGTCGCGTGAGTTATAGTTGCCTGCACTAACTATAGCGGGGGAATTTCAATGGTTTTTTATCAGTAAAATGTCCAGCTAACTATAACATGTGTGAAACCTATGGTTTTTTCAGTGAATATATATATATATATATGTGGGCCATTGACAAGGGCCATCTCTTCACTTTAAACAAACAACTACTGCATAACCACAGGCTAGGATTAGCAGAAGGATGCCATTATGTAGGGGGAATTGGTGGACCACGGAAAAGCAGTGCTTAATTTGAGCCGGTGGTTTCGGGGCTCGGCACCGGCACTTAATTGTCAGCACCGTTACCTATGACAGTCTGCCGCATGGTGGTGCTGTTTTTTATAGTTCAGATATGAGCACAATAACTGTTGTTTATTAATTTAATGTACATTAAGAATGACTACTACCTGCTGCCAAAGCCATTCTTTTAACTTTGGGGTCCTGATATTGTCAGAATTGTCACACTTGGAGGAGTGTGACTTCTTAGTTATGCAGTTACTGTAATTGATAGTGGCAATGGGCAGTGCAAGCAGAATTGGCCGGTTGACTAGAGCCCTGCCACTTATGTTTTTTACTAATTAAGCACTGGGGAAAAGGCAACTTTGCATATATCAATGAGGATAATGAGAAACTCCAGAATGACAATTTAGGATAAGCTCATCAGACACAATGCACTAGTTGAAGTACCCCCAACTAAAACACTGCATATCAAGAGATATTTATAAGTCAAAACAGGGATGCAGAGACTTGCTCATAGACCTCATCTTCGCACAGGGAGAAAAGTAGAACGAACTAATACTCCGAATATAGTCCACAATGATCAATCGTCTATTATTATTTATTTTAAAAAGGAAGAAGGCCAAATGGGTATCTGCTTTGCAATGAGCTTTTTTTCCAGAATAAAATGGTGGTTAGTAATTGCTAACTGCAACAAGGAAATCCCATTGAATTTTACTTATAGTTGCTGTCCATCACGATGATAATAAAACACATGCTGTGGATCATTCTTACTATAAACAATCTTTGGAACAAATAATGCATGAGAAGGGAAGATCTTTGGGGAAACTATCTCCAGACAATCAAGAATAGGTACATTTTATAATTATGGCCTGTTTATCTATCCATAAACCTGTACGTCAATGATTAATTTCTTAGTTAAAGGTTTACAAAACAGACCATTTTACATAGTGAGCCTATGGCACAGAGGCATTTCCAGGAAAAATCTAAAGGCCCCTAAATCTTACCCCGTGCAATACATACAGGTCTCTGCTCAGGCTATCACACTCAGCCTCACAGACATTGACCAGAATGGAGTGTAGTCTAGTGAATTAGACTTATGCAATGATATCTGCTTTCGTAACAAAGTTACAAATCAAATCTCCTTTAAGGAGATAAAACAGCTTTCAGTAGCAGAAATCCCCCTTGGGCGGTGATTACCTCATCTGAACAAGTTCATACAACAAAGTGTAAACAAAAGACAATACGGCTGACCAATGTTAAGCACATCAATTTCCAAGTAAATGTTCAATTTTTTGAGTTGGTGCAGATCACGTCCAGAGCAGGCCGTACTTGTGCTCTCTGGGAACCAGATATACAAACTTTTAGAAGAATGGACGGTGCACCAGAGAATAAAAATCTTTCCAAACGATCCAAATTTTGTCTTTTATTCTTTATTTAAATTCTAAAATTCAGACTCAGCCAACGCGTTTCGTTCTTTACGAACTTCGTCAGGGCCAAAGCATCACATAGGAACACGCTCCAAAACGTCACTAAATAATCAACTCCAGGTTGGTATTTGTTTCTAAGTCCGAAAAATGAGTGGCCTTTCCAATAATCACCATGGTATAAGTACCCCTGAGTCATATGTACGTCACAAAACAACCAAACTGTAGTAAGGATTCCAGACCACTTCAAAAGGAAACTGTATATATATTTAATCAACAATGTTGTTGTATATTTTAATGCCAATGTGTTGGCTCCAATCTCTGACTACAAGTCTGCTTCTTCCGAGTCTACAACAAACTCTTGGCAAAAATACATTAGAAATGCATATTCTGTGAATTATAAATAAAAACTCTTGGGCTCTTCCCAACTATCAACTACTTACACCTAACTATAAGCCAAGCTTTAGTGAGGTCAAGGTTCTTTCCTCATATCACTTCAGCTGGACGAGGACGCCCTTGCATTAAAGGAATGTGGGGTGGGCCACCATCAGATCGATGTGTCATCGCTCTGAGCTACTCAATGTTGTTGTTTACTAAGGTTCCTACTCATATCTGTGGCCTTCTCTCGACTGGCACGGAAAGGATGAGAAAGGTAAATGCCAGTCATTTCTGCACACCATTACTCCCATCCACTCTGTTTTCAAAGAACCATGGAGCAGATCAGCAACAACCGGCGATAATTATCTCTAAGCGCACTTAACTGGATTTTTATCGCTGAGATAGCGTGCTATTAGCAACGCTTTTCTCAAAAGCGATAAAATTCTTAGCGCTAACTGCCAAACGTGAGATTATCGCCGGACACCCAGCGATAATCCCACGAAGTTTGGCGATAGCTTGCTGATAGGGCCTCACATACTTAGCCATGATATCCACCTTCCATAGGATATCATGGCTAAGTCAGTTTCAAAGCAGGCGTAAGGAAAGTAGCGATAACAGAGGTTATCGCTACTTTTCTTGTCGTTATGCTGCCTTGAGTGAAGCTTGATAATAGGAGAAATGTCGCTTGGCGACATTTCTCCCGTGATCCTGGGGAGGAACGCCCACTTTGCATCTCATTAGCGATGCAAAGATGGGCGTTAGGAATTCAGGCGCTAAGGCAAGGTTTCACGCGATAGTGTGACCTTGCTGATATAGCGATAAAATTATCGCTGCTTTTCAGCCGAAAACAGCCGCAAAAGCAGCGATAATTTTATATCGCCGCCTTGTAGATATGCTCCCATATAGCTATTCAGGAGCATACCACTTCACCAAGCTCTATCAAACGGCAAACGCCACAGTTAACTTTTGTTAATGGGGGACTGTGGTCCAGGCATCCTGAGAGAATGACTGACTGTGTATTTATCATGCCAAATCGAAATAAACGATTTGGATAATGAGATAAAAAAAATATTCAAAGACCGTAGTTTTTGTACATCAGTGACATGTGTCAGGCCACTATATGACATCTACATTGACTAACCCGAATTCCGATCAAGAAAGAAATGTATAATAGTAAGATCAATAACAAATGTTATAATACAATTATATGCTTTCCTTTTCGTATTATTCTTGTCCTCATTAACGTACCAATTCTTCATTATATTATTATTATTATTACTAGCAGCAGCAGTAGTAGAATAATAATAAGTAGTATTGAAAGAAAAAGTAAAATACTGTTGCAAATTTAATATGTGTTAATTGCGAAATTGGAATGGTGATTGGTCCTTGGCCATTAGATGGTGTGAAGTGTCAACTAAATTATGTGACATGAAGATATCTTTATTTTCCATTTTGTACTTTTTTCATTTTGGAAAGGTCTTGGCAGAGGGGTCTTGGTAACATACAATGAGTCATATTCAAATATTTCCGTTTTACACATAAAATGGAAAACGCCTTTGGTAAATTGTTTCCAAAATTATTATATTTCATTACTCCTCCTGCAGGATGTTTAGACTGAGAAGTAGTATGTTTTTTTTTTATGAGACATTTTTATGGGCCATATTGTACTCTTCCTTTGCTTAGATTGCATGCTCCTATTAGTAATCTAGTTTAGGAAAAGAAATCTTTACAGATTTAATAAATGTTTTTTTGCTGCATTCAGAATGACTTTGGTGTTATGTATTGTGAATCGACTGTTCTAAAATAAAACACTAAAAAGAAATAGCATTCCAGTGAAGTTAAGTGCATTGAGCAACAAATACTTCTTCACAATCTTTAGCTTTTCTAGTTCTTTGCCCACTACCTTTGAAAAATGTATACTAACTTGGTTGACTGTATGAAGAACAGTATAAAAACGTGTATGGTGTGTATAACACGTTTTTATGTATTTGTTTATAAATGAATACACAACGCAGTGCACTCATTTATACACAAACAAGAAGGTGCAAAGAAGGAGCAGGGATCTCACCATGGGCAGGTGTACTGTGTGGCCCTACCCACCTGAAGGTGATGCCTTGGGTTCTCCCTGGAACCTCTGTTCTCTTTCAAGATGCACTGATTGCCTCTTCAAATAATCAGTCTGCCTCATCAAGGCCTGTTTTCATCTGCATCTGTAATGTGGAATAACCAAAATGGCAAAAGCATTCCCTTATTGTCATGGAGTCATGCACCTGCCCTTTCCGTGTTACAGAAGTAGGGTGACCAGGCGTCCCGGATTTGCCCGGACAGTCCCTGTTTTTCACCAGCTGTCCTGGCAGATTTCATGAGATTAAGCTCATGTCCCGGTTTTTAGAGAGGGTCAGGTGAAAACGGTGGGAGGTGTTTTTTTATGTTTTGCAAAGCAGGGATAGTTAACAACTGTTATAAAAAAAGCTCTTTGATTAACAGGCATGCTACTGGCTTTATAAATGGCATTTTATGTACGTTCTTACTGCCTCCTCAATAAATCTCTGCTAAGGACCACTGTCATTCTGTGCGCTGGGTTGAAGAAAAATTATAGTCCTTCTATTTTTTGGAAATGTCACGGATTTTGGCTTTAAAATTGTGGTCACCCTGTACAGATGGGACCATGCAAGCACCTGTGGCTCCTTCTGTAATACCAAAGTGAGGAAGGGGTGCAACACCCAATAACAAACATCTTTTGATCGGGATCGGGCACTTATACAGTATGTTTCAGTTTTTTAATTTGCCTTACTACTACCGTCCTAGTGATTTGTCCTAGAAATACAAAGAACCTGTGTCAAAAAAGCAAGTCCTCCTTCGGTGTCTCCAGGAAGATGAATCTCTTTAACCTAAACTGGTGATGGGGCAAGGTTTTGGAAAACAGATTACTTTAAACAAATAATTAAAAACATGATAGGAATAGAAATTGTGTTAAAAATAAAATGGTTATATTTGTCTGTCTTACATATGTGAAATTACTTGTGCATGAAGGAGAACCAGGGAAGGAGGTCAAAAATAGGGGTTGAAAAAAAATCGAGGGACACAGGTAAGCAGCGATGGCAAAAAGGGTGAAGGGGTACGGGAAAGGCTTGTTTTGGGAATTTTGAGACTGGAGTGGGAAGTAATACCAAAGAAAGACAAAACTGCTGAATGGGAGAGAGTGGAAACCGAATAAAACAAGAGTACAAGAGGAAAGGGGGTGGAAATAGGGTGACCAACCGTCCGTAAATTTCAAGGACTGTTGTAATTTGGATCTCCCGTCCGTTGTCCATGACGATCCCTTTTACGAACACCCTTTGTCCGTGATTTTGGGTTTTGGGGAACATCACTGTTCCCCTGCTAGAAGCCTCAGCTCTCTGATGGGGCCGCCTCGCACTCCTCTGAGCCCAAGAGCAGCCCCACCCGTGTACTTCACAGGTCTTTAAAAGACCATTTACTGTTAGCGAGGCTTTGTTGTTTGTTCACTCCTTCATCTCCACACTGCCTATTGCTGGAAGAATTAGCCGCCCCCAAATGGCTCCGAAATTTGTAGTAGCCGACCCCCCTCCCCACTCCCCCGAAATGTGGCTCTAGTTGCGCCTCTGACTGTGAGTGACAGAAAAGGCTTGGCTGTTTAGCTGTCGATGCTGTAATTGGATGTGTCCTCTGCGGGTAGGAGGTCTGTAAAGAGGTATGAGGTGAGAGGAGAAGAGTGACAACATTACTGACATGAATAGGCCTGCGAGTGGCAGTGCTGGGAAGAGCAGGCCTGCAGGGCCATGGCTTTGGAGAACAGTGCTCCCAGGGACCTTGATCCGAAGCATATGGATGACCGCGTTGGGGTGTAAAGGGTAAGAACAGCACAGGGCTTGCTTCTGTGTGTTGGGGGGACAGGCCCATGGAATGTGGCTCTTGAACTGCAGAGTTGCAAAGTGTAGGGCTCTGAGGCAAGTGGTGAGTGTATGGCTGCAAAGTGACAGTGTACGGAGGGCGGGGCGTTAAAAAATATGAACTTATGACGTGACCCAGCCAAAGCTGTCGAAACGTCCCATGCCATGTATGAAACACTAAACCAGTTCTGGCGTTTTAGCCAAAAGCAAATTGTAAATATGGGCATCAAAATCCCAGCATGGAGTGTGTTATTGGCTGGAAACAAAAAAGATAAACTAGTCGCACTTGCATGGGCCTTCCTGGCAGCTGTGGTACCCACGGAGGCAACTGCACCACAGTTCAGAGCGACAGGTAACGTCACATACAGTGTGATCAAATGTGTTACTTTTCAACATCCTTGTACATCTAATAAAGGTCATGTGCGGGAATTGACATACTAATGCCTGATACCAGGTAGACCTAACCGTGATCGAGCTTGATGACAAGCCTTCCAGCAAATGACACCATGATGTGATCAACCCAGGAGCAGAGCTAAAACAGAAAGGCTACCAGTAAGCCACCCTTCATTTCAGTCCAGCCCGAAACCCACATCAGAGTCCTTTTCAGGAGTTTTAAATTGACCAAAGATGCCATATGTTTGTCAGTCATATTTGATATTTTAGTCTTTTCTGACTGCACCTTTGACATTCTCTAACTTAAGGGGTTTGGCGTATGGAAAATTGCCACTATGTGCAGACAAGGGAGGGGGACAAACAGAGTAGACCGAGAGGGCTTGCTATACAGCCTCCAGGCTTTTAACCCCTTGTATGCTCATGACGAGCCCAGTGGAGCGTAACTGATTCCCCGCCTGTGCGGGAGAATCAATCAGTGGGCAGAGTCGTGATGAGACCAGCTCGTCATGAGCACAGCTCCACTCGTCATGAGCACAGCTCCACTGTGCCTCATGACGAGCTGGGCACGTAACGAGCACAGCGCCACTGCCCCCCCCCCGCGCCGAAGGGGTTAAACCCCACACTACCCGCCTCGTGCCTTCCCATAGATGAACCTGGTTATGCAAAGACCCCTGCCTCTCACAGGAGCCCCTACTTTTATGGGAGCAAAGGATAGGTGTAGGGAGGGTGGAAGCTTCTGAAGAGCTGTTTCCCTGTCAATGGATAAGAAAGAGAAACTGTGTATGGGATCTCGCTTGCGGCAGATTAAAGGCCTTTCCATGTTACTAATGTGAAGGGCCATCACAATGGGAGGGCAGAAAAGGCAGTATGCCCCAGGCCTGTGATATTTCAGGGCCCCATGCTGATGGAAGGATGAATGGCTAAATGAAAGAGGGATGGAGAGAGAAAGGGAGGATGGACAGATGGATGACTGAAAGGGTGAATGGGTGGAAGGATGAGTGACTGGGTGGATAAATGAGTAAATGAAAGGATGGCTGGATGGTTGAAAGGGTAGATGGCTGGATGGATGAGTGAATGGATGGATAGTGGAAGAGTGGATGGATGAGTGTATGAATGGATATGGTGAAAGGATAAATGGATGAGTGAAAGGGTGGATGGAGGGATAGATGAGTGGAATGATGGATGGATGAAAGCATAGATGATGGATAGGTTTGCAAATGGTTGAATACTGATATGGATGTTGACACAGATGGAAAGTCAGAATTAATGGGGAAAGACTGAATGATGGATGAAAGAATGATTACACCTTGTAACCCCCATCATCTTAAGTACATTTCCTATACATTGACTTTCACATTTATATGAGTCATTTACTCTATATAATATGCGTTGATGTAATGCACTCCGACACCCTGGCCTACTTACTTAGGATGAGTAGCACTATAAAAGAAATTAAATACACGAGAGAGAGAGTCTATGTGAAGAGGAGGGTCACCATTGGAGGGTGGCAGCAAGGCCGGACTGGCCGGTCCAAGCATCGGGCATTTCTCTGGAAGGCTGGAAAGGTGGGGGAGCGGGCGGTTTTGTTACCACAAGAAGACCTGCACGTTTGCTCAAAGCTGCGCGCATACTGAGAAACCTAGTATGAACTTCTTTTCACTCGCACTTAAGTGGTTATTTATTTACTTACTTCTGTACTATTGCGTGACCTCTTCTGATGTGCCTGTAAAACGTACCTTTGGTCCTGAACTTTGACCTCCTGTCCGGAATTTTTGTCCGGAATTTTGACCCTTTATCCTGAATTTTTATACTCACAGTCCTGAATTTGCACCCATGCCAATTGGTCCCCCTAGGGGGAACAAAGAGATTGGAAGAGCTCATTTACCCTACAAGTATGCAAGTAACAGTGTCAGGGAGTAGTTTTGTTGGAAAAAAAGGACAACATAGTTTTCATTAAACAAATCTGCAATTACAAATAAAACACTGTAGTGCATTTCCGTTTGAAAATACATACATCACACATCACTTGATAAATCTGAACTAATAATGAAAAAACTGAATTTTCGTCTGTTCCATCTTATCAACTTGGATCTGCCAAGGTAGACGAGTTTAGGGTGCCATTTGAGATCCTACAACCGAGCTGTTGTTACAACCAACAGAGCGGGAAAAGGAGGACTCTGCCTTCCCTGGGGGAGTCTGACAGCATCGAACAGTCAGCAGACTGTACATGCCTTTTGGCTGGGGGATTGAAGGGTGTGATTTCCGAGAGCATTTAAACTACATACTCTATAATTCGAAAACAAGGACTTTAATGTCAGCCCTATGACAAATGGAAAACATGATTTTAAAATGTAAGTACAGAAAGCAGGCAGCGGTACAGTCTTTCATAATGGCTGGTATAAGCGTTCAGCTCCAACATTAAAATATTTGTCTTTCTGTTTCTCCCTTTTTAAGTAAGAAAGTTCTACCCTCAGTGGGTGTAATGCTCCAATAGCCTTATAACCTTTCTGTCTTGGGGCATACCAATTGTTAAAGGCCGTCGCCCTCTGTATAGGCCGTGCTTGCAGCTTGGGCTATAAATCAGGTTTCAGGGCCTTTAACAACCGGTATAGCCCTCGGCAGCGGGATAAAAGGCCACATGAAGCTGAATTGTGTCTTATCATCGTATTCCGAAGTCCTAAGTCCTTGTACTTTGAAACATCCCCCTTGTTCATTGCCCATTGCCACGGTGCCACCTCATGCGGTGCTGTGTGTTTTCTTTTTGGTAAAAGTTATACAACAGAGGCAAGCACAACCTTTCAAATGCTCGAGCTTAGTCTCTGTGATGCACCTCCCACTCTGGCCATGCTGTCAGCCTGCAAGAAGGATTTGTAATGAAGACTTCTAATAACAGAGCCCAGTGCCCTTCCTTGGGGGACTGCAGCCAATGCTGGCCACGGTTTCTGCTGCCTTAAGCAAATGTTTACGCCGCAACGGTCCATTTGTGCCTTGGTTTTTGGACCTCATCCTGTGATGAAGTGCAGCAGGCTGGTTGTGCGGTGAGTACCTTATCCAGGGGAGTATTTTGTTTCTGCTGCACATTGCGTTGGATGTTATTTCCTCATTTACTCAGCATGTCTTTGAGGTCGACAGATACAGTCCTCAAAGCCAAGTTGCATCAGCGAAAACATGACTCTTCTGGCAGCCTCAGATTGCTCTTGGCGCTTCACGTTGTTAGTAATTCAATTCTCTACTGTGCAGGCCAGGAAACTGGCAAACGAGACCTACATGTAAAACAACATAAAAAATAAATACCTTCTTATCTATGCTAGAACTAAATGGGATTCCAGGAAGTACCGTGGACCAATGTTAAGAATGTCAAATGACGAGACAAATATCCCTGTGCTGCATGGCTTCTTTCTTATTAAGAGTCCCCTAAATTCTCTTCATGGCTGAGTGTTCCTTTAAAAAAGGCAAGCAGGGTGGTTTGCCTAGGGTTCACAGCTTCCCAGTGCAACAGTGTAAGAGGTAGGACACACATGCTGTCTCTTAACAGGGCCTTGTTAATGTCTGTTTCATCACAGATGATTGACACAGGTGGCTTCCCTCTTACAGTGTAAGGAAGTTATGGAAAACATAAATACCAATGTATCACCCAATTGGAAGGCCATCAACAGATGAAGGCCAAGCCCAGCTCTGATAGATCTCTGTACAGGAACGAAAGCCTAGAAGAGTATCTCACCTTGACAGGTATGTACAACTCTGACAGGGACACCAGCAACAGGCATAAATGGAACTTCCAACATTCCAATGTTCTAATATGTCTTAAAAGCCAGGCAGATGTTATCAAACAAAGCAATCTTTTAGAGTACTTTTTCAATCAATCAATCAATAAATCAATCAATCAATCAATCAGGCATTTGTAGAGCGCACTACTCACCCGCGAGGGTCTCAAGGTGCTGGGGGGCGGGAGCTGCAGCTGTTCGAACAGCCAGGTCTTGAGAAGTCTCCTGAAGGTCAGCAGGTCCTGGGTCTGTCGCAGGTGGATGGGGAGGGTGTTCCAAGTCTTGGCGGCGAGGTGGCAGAACGATCTGCCGCCGGTGGTCATTCGGTGGATGTTTGGAATGGTGGTGACGGCGAGGTCAGCGGAGCAAAGCTGGTGGTTGGGAGTGTAGAAGGTGAGTCGTTTGTTGAGGTATGTTGGTCCGGCGTCGTGGAGTGCTTTGTGAGCGTAGGTGAAGAGCTTGAAGGTGATCCTCTTGTTGACGGGGAGCCAGTGCAGGTCTCTCAGGTGGGCAGTGATGTGGCTGTGGCGGGGGATGTCGAGGACGAGGCATGCGGAGGCGTTCTGTATGCGTTGAAGTCTTTTTTGGAATTTGGCCGTGGTTCCCGTGTAGAGGGCATTCCCGTAGTCTAGCTTGCTGGTGACGAGGGCCTGGGTGACCATCCATCTGGTTCCGGTGGGGATCCATCTGTAGATCTTGCGAAGCATGCGGAGGATGTTGATGCAGGAGGAGGAGACGGTGTTGACTTGTTGGGTCATTGACAGTGATGAGTCCAGGATGAACCCCAGGTTGCGTGCATGGTCGGTAGGTGTCGGCGCAGCTCCCAGCGAGGCCGGCCACCAGGAGTCATCCCAGACGGCGGGGGTGGAGCCGAGGATGAGGACTTCTGTCTTGTCTGAGTTCAGTTTCAGGCGACTGTTCTTCATCCATTCGGCGATGGCCTTCATTCCTTCGTGGAAGTTGGTTTTGGTGGTGGTGGGGTCCTTGGTGAGGGAGAGGATCAGCTGGGTGTCATCGGCGTATGAGCTGATGTTGAGGTCGTGCGATCGGAGGATGTTGGTGAGCGGTGTCATGTAGACGTTGAAAAGGGTCAGGCTGAGGGATGATCCTTGGGGTACGCCGCAGGTGATCTTGGTGGCTTTGGATCGGAATTGAGGTAGGCGGACTCTCTGGGTTCTGTCGGTGAGGAAGGAGGTGATCCAGTCTAGGGCTTTGTCGCGGATCCCTGCGTTGTGGAGGCGTGTGCATAGGGTGTGGTGGCAGACGGTGTCGAAGGCAGCCGAGAGGTCTAGGAGGATGAGGGCCGCGGTTTTGCAGTTGTCCAGCAGGGTCCTGATGTCGTCGGTGGCAGCGATGAGGGCGATTTCTGTACTGTGGTTGCTGCGGAATCTGGATTGGGATGAGTCCAGGGTGTTGTTTTCTTTGGGGAAGAGGGTCAGTTGTCTGTTGACGATCTTCTCGATTACTTTCGCCGGGAACGGGAGCAGGGAGATGGGCCGGAAGTTCTTGAGGTCCTTTGGGTCTGCCTTGGGTTTCTTGAGTAGGGCATTGATCTCTGCATGTTTCCAGCTCTCCGGGAAGGTGGCGATCTCGAAGGAGCTGTTGAAGATCTTGCGGAGTTGGGGTGCGATGATGGAGCTTGCTTTGTTGAAGATGTGGTGAGGGCAGGGGTCTGATGGTGAGCTAGAGTGGATGGTGTTCATGGTTTTGATATTGTCTTCGTCATTGACTTGGTTCCAGGAGAGCAGGAGGCCGGTGTGACTGGAGGGCGGTAAGTCTGAGGTGTTGGCGGCTGTTGGGGGTGTCTGAGTGTTGAAGCTGTCGTGGATGTCTACGATATTGCAGTGGAAGAAGGTGGCTAGAGTGTCGCAGAGGTCTTGTGATGGCGGGATGTTGTTAGAGCTGGAGCTGGGGTTGGCGAGTTCCTTCACGATGTTGAAGAGCTCTTTGCTGTTGTGTGCGTTGTTGTCAATGCATTCCTTAAAGGAGGTCCTTTTGGGTGTTCGGATGAGTTGGTGGTGCTTGCGGCTAGCGTTCTTGAGGGCTGCGTGGTTGTCCGGTGTCTGTTCATGGCGCCACTTCTTCTCGAGTCTTCGGCAGGTCTGCTTGGATGTCTGGAGGTCAGTGGTGAACCAGATGGCCCTTCTGTCGGTGCGTCTGTTTGTGGGTTTCTTGACCAGGGCGAGAGTGGTAGCACAGTCGTCGATTCATTATCTGAGGTTGTGGGCAGCTGTGTCAGTGTCAGTGTGGTCAGTAGGTGGGTCTTGGGCGAGGGTGGTGATTAGCTGGTCTTCGGTGACCTTGCTCCAGCTACGGTGGGGGATTCATTGCAGGTGGTTGTGTGCGGTGTTTTTTTCGAAGGAGAAGTTGATGCAGCGGTGGTTGGTCCAGTGGAGTTCGGTGGTGTGGCTGAAGGTGACGTGGCTGCTGGCAGAAAAGATGGGGTCGGGCGTGTGTCCGGCAGAGTGGTTGGGTGCCATGACGAGCTGTTTGAGTCCGAGGTTGGCGAGGTTGTCCAGCAAGGTGGTGGAGTTGCTGTCGTTGGCGTTCCCGAGGTGGAAGTTCAGGTCTCCGAGGAGGATGTAGTCTTTGGAGGCCAAGGTGTGCGAGCTGACGACGTCTGTGATGGAGTCGCTGAACTGTGGCCAGGGTCCGGGGGTGTCTGTAGACGAGGGTTCCTCTGTGGGTGGTGTTGGGATCAATGTGGATCTGGAAGTGCAGGTGTTCGGCGGTGTTGAGGTTGTCTTCGGTGTTGGTCAAGATTCTGAGTGTATTTCTGTGGACGATGGCAATTCCTCCTCCTGGTCTGTTTGTGCGGTCCCTGCGGGTGATCTTGTTGCCATCCGGAATGGCTATGGCAACGTCGGGTGCCGATGAGGGGTTCATCCAGGTCTCCGTCAGGAAAGTGATGTCTGGGGGAGATGAGTCGAGCAGGTTCCAGAGTTCGACGGCATGCTTGTGAACGAAGCGGGTGTTTTGAGCAGTATGCATCTGAGATGGTTGTGGCCTGCCCTGGTGCGAGGGGAAGGTCGTGCTGGTGTACGCTGGCTGGTGAAGCTGCAGTTTCGGCAGGTGAAAGGTCCATGGGTGCGCTTCGGAGTGGCCTGGAAGTGGGTACATGAACGGCTGGCGTTGAGTGCGTGGAGGAGGTTGGCGTCGTAGTGGGGTCGGTGTCGTGGTGCTCATGGGTGCCAGGGGGTCTGGTGCAGGGCGCGGTCCAGGCACGGACGGGCGCAGACGGGCTTGCCTTGGGCATGCCTTTGGTGTGCCAGCGGCGCACCCACTGAGCGCGGCCGCACAGCGGCTGCCATTAAGAAGGGGAGGTGGGAGGGAGGATCAGCTGGGAGGCGGGAGCGGGGAGCGAATGGGCGAGTGAGGGGGTGGGGCTGCAGGGGATGCAGCGGCGGGAAGGGGAGGATGCAGATACCCGATCAAGAGAGAAAGGAGCAATAGGTAAAATGGAGCAGGAAAGACAAATAGAGCAATAGGAGTGAAAAATGAAAAATGAAAAAGTGGCAAAAAAGCCGCATACAGGCAGAAGGGAACAAAGCAAGCAGAGGGCTGGCACGAACTTGGGGCAGAAGCGAGAGGGGAGCACCGGCACAATCTGGTGGAACTGTGCGGCGTGGGGAGCGACCTGCCTCTAAACAGGGTCAAGGGTCGATCTCTTCACCGCACAGCGGCCAGCATTAAGAAGGGGAGGTGGGAGGGAGGATCATCTGGGAGGTGGGGGCGGGCAGCGAATGGGCGAGTGAGGGGGGTAGGGCCGGAGGGGACGCAGTGGCGGGAAGGGGAGGATGCAGAAACCCCGATCAAGAGAGAAAGGAGAAATAGGTAAAAAGGAGCAGGAAAGACAAATAGAGCAATAGGAGTGAAAATGAAAAATGAAAATGTGGCAAAAAAGCGACATACAGGCAGAAGGGAAAAAAGCAAAGCAGAGGGCTGGCACGAACTTGAGGCAGGAGTGAGGAGGGAGCACCGGCACAATCTGGTGGAGCTGTGCGGCGTGGGGAGGTCCTGCCTGTAAACTTGTTACTTGTTAGTGAGATGTGACTCTGCGAAAAATCCTATTTCTTTCTTTTCACTGGAATGGTCTGTTATTCGTGTCACAATTAGTCTCAAAACCCAAATAGACACCAATAAACTAAGTCACATTCTCGAAATCCATTTATTGGAAATTGTTTCTGGTATGTCACGTCTCCACTATGACAAGACTTGTATAACTTGGCTTGCCAATAAAGTTAATTTCAATTGAATGTATTCAGGCAGGTCCAGATCAGCTCTCCAAGGTCAGTCGGCTCCTCCTGACTGCTGCCAGCAGCCGGACTCCTGCCTTGACCTGACAGCCAGCCAGCACCAGTAAGTGCTGGTAAAACAGTCCTTCAGGCTCCCTGGGCCTCTATCCCCTCAAGGTCTCCAGTGCCACCGGGAGCCTTTCCACCCATTTTACCGCCATTCCAGATCACCGTTTTTCCTGCATGCCCACTTTTCACTCTCCACATCCTCCTCTCCGCAGCACCCTTCCTCCACCCAGAACCTACTTAATGGAGGCACCTGTGTGGCTACATTGAGCGGGTCCAGACCAGCTCCCCCTCGGTCAGTTGCCTCCTCCTGACTGCTGCCAGCAGCCAGACTCCTGCCCTTCTGGCCAGCCAGCAGCAGTAACTGCTGGTAAAACAGTCCTTCAGGCCCCAAGAGCCGCAATCCCCTCAAGGTCTCCAGTGCTCCCCGGAGCCTTACCATCCATTATCCCGCCATCCAAGATTGCTGTTTTTCCCATCCTCCCGCTTCCCGCTCTCCCACTTCCCCCTCTCCAACACACTTCCCTCCTACCAGGACCTACTTAATGGAAGCCCCAGTGTGGTCGCACTGCCGGTATGCCAAAGGCAAGTTCCACCTGCGCCCGTCCACACCTGCATCCTCCGGACTCTCACAGGTACTCCACTGCTGATCTCAATACCCTAGACCCTGGATGCAACAACTGCTGACTTGCATCTTCCCGCTCCACAGCAGAACGGTTCACCTGTCTCTGCTGCCACTTCACTTACACTTCAGGACTGACCACCCTTGCAGGACCCCTCCCTACTCCGTCCCTGCCGGCTGAGACCACACCAGATCAACTCAGATGCCTCCTGATCAAAGCCAGATCACTGTGCAAACACACCACCAAAGTCTGATACACCATTTTCACCCTCAACCCTGACATGACCTTCGTCGCAGAGACCTGGCTCGTCCCCACGTCAGCCCCACGTCAGCCCCACGCAATGCCACAGCAACACCCAGCAGCTACACGATGAAACACCATGACGGAACAAATAGACACGGAGGCAGCATCGCCATCGTACACATGGAAGTTATCTGTACGACCACAGAAGTTGAAAGTGCGTAATTCATGGAACACCTGAATTTCCAGCTCCAAACCAACAAGAAAACCACCCTCAGAGGCACCCTCACTTACTGACCCCTAGGACCACGAACCAGCCTCAGCGATGCCATCACAGAATTCATCAACCTACTCACCACAGAATCCGAACACTTCGTCTTCCTGGGAGACCTCAATTTTCGCCTGGACTACCTTGCAGACTCCCACTCTACTGACCCCCTGGAATGTATGGACAACATGGGCCTCACACAGTTGGTCTCAAACCCCACACACAGAGCTGGACACACGCTGGACCCCATCGTCACCTCCAGCAACAGACTCAGATACAGCCATGCCACAGAGCTCACCTGGTCCGGTCATTCCATCATATCCTTTACTGGCGGTGCGTCCATTGGGGTGTTGCCCCACTAATGCCACGGCCCCATTCATCGTTTTAATAAATTACAGATTGAAATTCTTCGTTCTACTTCTGACGGTAATTCCAATCAGGACTCCTGATTGGAATTAGCATCAGAAGTAGAACGAAGGACGCTGAAGGGGGTGGGGCTGAGGCAGCACTCAGAGTTTGAGTGACAGCGCACTAGACAGCAATGGTGCGCATGTTCGGTTTTGGGCAGGTCATTTTTACGACCAGCCCAAACATGCGCACTAGCTTTCCCCTTAAGAGAGCGAGGAATGCTTCATGCCGCAGCCCCCGGTCTCCTAATGGGCGGGAGGTATCCCTGCTCAAGCCAATCCTGGTGCTGCTGGGGCAGCGTCTGGATTAGCTGAGAGGGGTTGCCTGCCACTCTAGTGACGCAGAAGACGTTGAAGGCGCTAATGCGGGACCCCTGTCCAGCAGCAGAGGCAGCGCGGGTCAGGTAAGTTTCCTTATTGTACTTTTTTAAACCCTGGCCCCTGTGTGACCCCCCCCGCGAGTGTTGTGCGCCGTGACCGTCCTGTCTTCTAAGCGCTGTGTAAAATGTTAATTTGCAGCATGCGGGGTGCGCCGTGGGATCGATGTTAGGTTAGAGTTTCGTAGAGCACACAGTTTTCAAAAGACGCTGTTGGAGCTATAACTTTGCATACATTGAGTAGGTGAAAGGTCAGATGTCAAGTGCCGCAACAGAGCCAGCCTAATTAGGGGAAAACGCCAAGCTTGGAAATGGCGCTCAGGTACTCACAGCGTGACGGTCATGTTGGGCATGAGGCTGGGGTCCAGGGTCTCCAGTAGGTTTTCGTTGCTGCACTGCACCTTCGTGCGGACCTGGGTGCTGATTCCCGGCTTGGCCCTCTCTTCAACGCATTTGCAGTTGTAGAGCAGAGAGGGGCATGTCCAGCCACCCATGCCCAGGGAGGCCAGGGCGAGCACGAGCAGCGGCCCCATGCCGCCTCCCGCATCCTGGCACCCCAGAGTCCTGTTTGTCTGCCCATCCTCTGGAGAGCCACTCTGACTGCTGCCCACCTCTCCGCCCGAGCGCGATGCCCACTGTGCCAGTCACACCACAGGGGCAAAACCCATCCTGAGGAGCAGGTTTAGTCAGTCAGTAATATCACCCTTGTGCTCCAGATAGGTATCCAGGACAGTTCCTCAGGAGGGTGGGCTGTGCCCATGGGGTTCCCTCACTGCCCACCTCAGGGCGCTTGTGGACATCCTCTGTCTCGCACTGGGTTTCTTCTGTGAGTCCTTCCACCCTGGTGGCTGTGGTGATGTTTCGATTACCAAGGCGAGCAGATGCGGGCAGTTCAGTGTGTAGTAGAGTGCGCAGATTCAGGGGTGCAGGGGAGGGCACATATTTGGGTGCAGGGGGCTGACCACGGATATACGGCTGTAAGAGTGAGCATGCGGGGTCGGTGCTAATTCAGTTGCATATAGAGAGAGGACACACCTTCTTATGAATGTCTGTAGCCTGCAGCCCTGTAACAACTTGTGTCTGCCTCGAGACATGACAGCCAGCATGCCTGTATTGTTAGTCTCAGCCGGTCAGCCCGCCTCACCCTCTGATGTGTTCTCTCCACCCGCCTTTGCCTGAGGCTCTGTTGGCTGGTGCTGCATCCTGGCACCCAAGTCTGCCTGCCTGGCAGTGGCAGCTGCTCCCTGTAACTCTGACTACATCACTTTGTGTGTGCCTCCCTACATGCGCCGCTCAGTGCTGCCTGCTACTCTGTCTGCCTGCCTGTCACGGTGCACCTCTGTCTGCCTGGCAGCTCCTCACTGTGACTGCATCACTTTGTGTGGGGCTGCCTACATCATCTGCTGCTCATTGTGTGCCTGCTACTCTTTCTGCGTGCCTGTGAAGGTGCACCTCTGACTGCCTGGCACCTGCCCTCTGACTGCATCCTTTTGGGTGTGCCTGCCTACACCCGCCACCCGCTCACTGCCTGCCTGCCACTATTTCTGCCTGCTTTTGAAGGTGCCACACCTTCTGGTTTGCTTGAAAATGCACCATTTGCCCACTCTCTTTTTCAAAATGTTCTTGGGGGGAGAACCCCCCCGAATCCCCTGTAGGTGGTTTAGGCTCGCTCACTACGCTCATACGCCACAGTGAAGTACGACAATTGTTTTACGGCTCACCACTTTCAAATGTCACCAGCCGCCACTGCCTTTACCATCACTGAATCCCCTCGCACCACCCCCAACTGCCATAGCACCCTTTTCCGCATCCGAACCAAGGTCTCTCAACACCAATGGACTGACACCCTCAGCCTCTCATATCCCAATGCCTCCACCAACCTCAACCAAGCAGTAAAGAACTTCCACTCCTGGATCACCTGCACCACTGACAAGTTGTCCCCACCAAACCAGCTAGAAAAAACAGACACACCAAATGAGCCAGGTGGTACAACCTAGAACTCAGCATGGTGAAATGCAGATGCGAACAACTGGAAAGAAAATGGCGCTCTGGTAGAAACGGCAGTGATCGAGCCATCTTCAAGGATGCCTTCAACAAAACAAATAACACCACCGCCTCAAAGCAGTGAAAAAGAAGGCATCAAGGCCAGCGCAAACCAGACCAAGGTGCTTTTCGCCATCGGCAGAGAGTTCACCTGCCCATCAGCCACAAAAAACTCGATCCCTTTCTCACACAAACTCTGTGACTCTCTTGCACACCACTTCCACAACAAGATATCCACCATATACAGAAACTTCTATCCCCAAGCCACTGACCTACTCAGTACCCCCATTCCTGCGAAGAGAGCCGCCGACCACCAGTTCACTACATGGGAACAACTCAGTACAGCGGACACCCAGGCCCTAATAAACTCCATCCACTCAGGAGCACCCACTGACCTGTGCCCCCATCAACTCTTCAACCTTGGAGGAGACAAGATCAGCCACCCGCTCACCACCATCATCAACCACAACCACATTCCCTGATGCCTGGAAACACTTAGAGGTCCGACCCCTCCTCAAGAAACTCTTCTCAGACCCCAACGGCCTCCAGAACTATTGCCCCCTTTAGCTGCTCCACGTTTTCTGCAACAGTCCTGGAGAAGTCCATCAACCTCCAACTCACCGAACATCTGAAGAGACACAACCTTCTAGACCCCTCCCTATCAGTATTCAGAGCCAACCCCAGCACCAAAAGGGACCTGGTCACCACAATAGAAGACATCGGCACCATACTTGACAGAGGGAATCAGCTGCACTGATCCTTCTCAACCTCTCCGCTGCCTTCAACACCATTTCCCACCACAGACTCATCAACCTAATGCACACAGAGCAGAATCAAGGAGGACACTCTCAGAGGGATGGCATCCTTCCTCTTGGGACACAAACAGAAGATCCGTTTCTCTCCCTTCACCTCACAGCCAAAGCACACCATCTGCGGCATCCCACAAGGCTCGTCCATCAGTCCCACTGTCTTCATCAGAGCCCACAACATCAACATCAAACAAAGTCTCAGCCTGGATGAAGGACAACTCCCCAAAAGCTCAACACAGACAAAACCGAAGTAATGATCTTCGGCAGCCCCACTTCCCTCTGGAATGACTCCTGGTGGCCATCAGAGCTTGGACCCACCCTCACGCCCTTAACCTCAGCATCATCATAGGCAGTGAACTCTCAATGAAACGATAGGTCAACACTGTCTCCTCGGCCTGCTTCTACACGCTCTTCAGAATTTTCAAATGACTACCCACCAGCACAAGAAAAACAGTGACGCAGACCCTCATCACCAGCCATCTGGACTTTGGCAAGGCACTCTATGCAGGCACCACCTGCAAACTCATGAGAAGACTTCAAATGATCCAGAATGCAGCAGCCAGACTGATCCTCAGCGTGACCAAAATGACCCGCATCTCCCAGAACACGAAAGACCTCCACTAGCTCCCCATCCAGAAAACATGGCATTTCAAGCTTCAGACCCACACTTACAAAGCCCTCTATGACCAAGGACCAGCATACATGAACCAACGCCTAAACGTCCACCAGCCACCCAGAAACCTCAGCTCTGCTCACCGCACCCTTGCACAGACACCGCACAACTGCTGCATCAAAGGACAACCCTTCTCCCACCTCGCCGCCAAATCCTGGAAAGCCCTTACCCTTCAAACATCACCCTCATTGGCGGACTTCAGGGAGGGCCTCAAGACCTGGCTCTTCAACTGAGATACACCCTTTTCATGCGCGTATGGGTTATATCATGGTGGGCGCACAACTAAGCATAGTGAACTAATTTAATCCAATATTTCTCCAAATTATGGCTTGGTTTTTAGATTATACCACAAGGAAACAGTGAGCAGGGTTTGCCTCTGTTTTTGAGCTATGTTCTCTAAATTAATTGACTAACTCATTGAAAAGTCTTGTTAAATATATTCACTTTACAAACTCCATGCGCATAAAAACAAGTACACTCCTGTTCAATGAGCCTGTCATGATATAGCCCCTGTAATGCACAAAATCTGTCTCCTCCCTAATATCAGGGCAGTCTGATATTCAGAAATGGGGCAAGCTCATTGTGAGTGAAGTAGGCAGGCTGTCAATGTACTGTTAAGGAGCACCAGAAACGCATATGTGCATTGGCTCTCCCCTCCAGAAATTGGAGTGATGTAGGTTTTGTAACAGGCACTATTATATAATGCTTTTAGTGGTAGCAATGGGATTAGTTCAGTTGTATTTTCTTTCCAATGGGATTTTGCATTCTGTTCTCATGTCTGTGTTTTTATTTAGACATCATTTCTAATGAATGATGAAAGTCTATTTAATAAAATGTGTAGAGGTGTATCTGTAGGAAATCCACATTTTCTGTGTGGATTCATCAGATTATTTGCCTTTTTCTGGACTCTATTTTTGATGGCTTTAGAATTCTGTGAACTTTAGCTTTGCTAAACAGGAAAGAAAATGTATGGGGTCCCACTTTAAACATGTCCAAAGTACCTTAAACCTGATTGGCACAATTAACCTTCCTATATGGCCATAGTATATGAGGAAGAGATACACTCCTGGTATGAAAAGATATATGCCACCTGTGGACTGCAGGTCTCGTTGTGCCATTCCCTACTGTGGCAATGAAAACATGACTTCAGTCTGACCTTGTGTAGCTTGAGAGCAGAAGCTTAAACCTTGCTGCACAGACGTGTTAAAATCAGTGGCGGCTCCTCGAAAGAGTGATGCGGGGTGGTGGGGCTGGGCCGGGGAGGGGCACGGTGGGGGGTAGTAAACTCCAGAATGCTGTTGAATGGAGTTGTGTACATAAATAAATAAAACAAATTACATTGCGCGCACTGCAATGCCAAATCGGCGATGCAGCGCGCAATATAAATCGTTTTATTTATTTATTTATTTATATACACAACTCCGTTTACTACCCCTCATCCTGCCCCTCCCCGCCCCGACCCACCGCCCGCAGCACTCCCTCGAGGAGACGCTACTGGTTAAAATCACCATTTTGACATATATGAGAATTTTATTTTTTTAAATATGTCGCCCCACAGCTCCTCTTATTGCTCACAAAGCAAGGTGCACAGTATTGTATAGTGGACCATGTGTTACAATAGAAAGTGCATGTTCTCTCAGTGACCAGGCCCAATATGACATTGGCACTGGTGAGACTGTAGTTGGCACACAAAAAGCCAAAGTATAGGTTATATACTTTAAGCCATAACGTTTGACCTATATCAGCTGCACACTGTAAATACTTATTTTTTATATTTAGTAGAAATCCAGTCTACTGGTGAAATTCGATTTTGTATTAAATATATAGGAAATGTAACTTTTAAAAGGTTACCTTTACCCTGTCTGAATTTTCTGGAGGCTAATTTGCACTAGCTGTCCAGAAACTGCCTGGCCTGTACTTGTATGAATGAGGTGTGAAAGAGATGTGAAAACAGCACCAAAAACAGGGACAATTGCTTGGGAGAGGGGAGTATTTTTTCCGAGCAGGAAGACCTGTTGGGGTGGACCCAGGAACTTAATTACCTATAAAGTGACAGAACCATCTTTGCCAACTGTCATTGGACTTGGAGGGCAACTAGCTGGACCATCGAGAAGGGGTGGGAAGGCATAGTTCAGCCTAATACACTTCTGGCAGAATCATCCATTACTTGTGCTAAAGAACTCGGTCTCAACTAAAGAAGGATGGTAACTGGTAAGTCAGTCAAGATGCAAAATGATCTGTCTGATATGGACCCCACTCTTGAATGATCTTGGAAAAAAAGGATGGATCCAGTTTCCAATCACTGGGGTCCTTGATGTAACAGAAGTTACAGTGGGCAACTGTATTCTGGGTAGATTGCTATCACAGAGATCTTATGGTGTAGACAGTAGTTACAGAGGTCTTTGGTAATCTCTGCCAGAAGTCAAGAATGTGTTCCTCCCAAATGATTTATTTATTGTAATGCTGATACACTGTCCAACTTGAACATTATACAACAGTGAATGTGTTGGGGAGGAAAAGGAATAACTCACAAAACAACCTAAGAGCAACCATATACAATTGATATGCAAGGACAGTTCAGATTGAGATGATCTACAGCCAGTTGTCAAGTTGCCACAACGAGCTCCCCAGCCATGATGACTGACATCAGATTGGATAACATGTCCAGAAAAAAGCCATAAACTACCTTCCGTATCCATGCGATTTAGCCACCATTGAAGTTCCTGGCGATATTCAGATGTCATTTGAATTTGGTTTGAATACTTAAGCACTTTTGCAAGCAAATGAGAGCGTTTAAGGAGTTAAAGAGTCCAGTAATAAAGAAGGGCAGAAAAGAATGTCTAAATGGAAGATGCCAGGAGTCAACCAGTTTCACTAACCAGCGAAGAGTCAAACTCTGTTTCAACAATGTTCTACGTATTTTTTTCTTGATTGTTCTGATCTTTTTAACAGGAAGGGCAAGGTTGGCTAAGACTGAATCCATGGCAAAGCCCAGAAAGAACATCTGTTGGGTTGGTATAAAGTCGGATTTCTTGTAGTTGATGACAAAACTCAAGGCCTAGAGGAGAGAATGTGTAAGGGTTAGATGTTGATTGAGAGTGTTGGGATTTTGCAACATTAACAGAAAATCATCTACATATATCAGTCCGATGTATCTGGCTCTGAGTTACTCCACCATAGGTTTGAGCAGTTTGGTAAAAAAACATGGGAATGAAGATAGTCCATAAGGCATTCTGCAGGGGGAACAACCAATGTAACCTCCCATGCATTAAACAAAGAATGGGGATACTCTAATAAACATATGGCTTGTTGAGCCCAAACTGGCCAGCACTTCAGGGTCAATTAACGTATTTTGCTCTGCTGCAGAAAAGGCCAAATCTATAATTTTTGCTAAGGGACCAGAGATGTCAAGAAGCTTGTCCTGGCAAGTCTTCTAGGAACATTTTATGCCTTTCTTCGTATCCTTGACTAATTTACCTAAAAAGGTTGACAATTTGGGGGTCAATATCAGGCATTAATGCAACCTTACTCAATAGGGCTAGTGGAGGACAGATTGCCTTTAAGCTGTCCGTGACATTCTTAAGGAGGGATTTACTGCGTTTGTTTAGCATGTAAGCAGCCATCTTGTCCAATCGGAGGAGCGAGAGTGTCCGATATGGTTCAAAAGTATCCTGTAATAGAGAGGACTGTGTATTAGACGGGCCTTCATGAGCTGCAAGGTTTTCCGAGTGTCTCTTTCTCAGAGTAGGAAGCCAAGACCTAACCTACACATTCTCCAAGATTTCAGCATCACTGTTCGGGTTCTCATTGTCTAGGAAGTAGGTAATACTTTCAGAAGCCTCATCATCATCACCCCTGTCTGGGATGGGGACAAAGAAATCTAGGTACCCCCGCTGTAAGATCTCAAGAGCGTCCACTCTAGAATGTTTGACTGACTGCTTAGGGCAAGACACAGCCAGTGTCAAAGTTCTAGGAACATAAGATTGGTGGCGTTGCAAACTGGCAAAAAAAGATTGAAGTTATTTAGCCATGGGACTCAGTGAGGTCTTGAGCCTTCTTTGTATGTCATTTTGAAAGGATTGACCCTAGGCAGGTCTATTAGGGTCAAACACAAAGTCAGCTACACCCTCAATTATCAGATAGTTAGGCACATCGGCTAGATTACACTGAGACATCTGTAAATACACTCAGAATGTGGCAGAATCAATCAAATTCTCCAGAAATATCACCTTCATGTATTGAAAGGTAGGGCCTACTTCTGTCCAGAATGAACTGTAAAATTGGGGGGTTGATCCTAGCGAGGCACAAATAAAGCTGGTTCAGGCAAGGGTATATATAGATTGACATAACATAAAAACCCAAGTAACCTGTATTGAATAGCGGTTACAGCCCAACCACTGGGCGTCCAAGCATAAGAATTATTGTAAACCTGAGCACAGGGCAGTGATAAGGTAAGAAAACAACCAGTGGTGAGGCCTATACAGGAGGGAAAGAAATGCCTCACCGGGCGATAGAAAAATGCCTGAAAATGCCTGGAACGCTTCGAAAGGACAGCATAGGGCAGGCTACTAACTGGAAGGCATACCAAGGTGGTGAGAAAGGGAACAATAAACAGAAGGGGCTGCAGACATAATGCCACTTCCAATGTGGTCAAGGAAACTAATCAGAGACAGGAGCATTAATCAGCATGTCTGCCACCAAGGAATACTCCAATAACATGGCAGCAGCATGAAAAACCTGTGAGGAGCCTAACCAGTGGGGACAAAGCAATAAGAGGAAAGAACGCCAAAGACAAAGTCTTTGTGGCGGAATAACAAAATAAAGAAAAAGTGCAAGCCAATTTAGAAAAACCACATATTATCACAATATCTCTATATAATTGTGTGGAAGTGAGAGGCAACACACAAAGATAAGTTTCTTTACTTAGGTTTATTTATGTTACATCTGAACACCCCAAGCAGACTGGTGCGACCTGACGTAACAGAGTCAGATCTCCAACTGCCACCTGTTCTGACACCCGCATTCCAACAACCCTTTGCCTGCCTAGCAACATGCCAAGCACCTGCATGCACGTTTTAACCCTAGATATGACACACCTTCCCTTCTTACAAAACAACGCAACAAACTACTTTTCACTATGTACATTTTTCTGCAAAGTCCTTTAAATATAATGGCTTGATGACAGATCTTTGCATTTTTTCTTGGACCTTCACATCTCTGTCCACTCTTGTTAGTTTTCAAGCTTGGTCATTCCTTTCCCTCCAATTCCATCATGTTGAACTTAACTGTTCAAGTTCCATATCCTGTGATCATCAGTTTTTACAGCATTTGCAAATAATGTGATAACCTCCATAGGCTTGCTAAACTTCGAAATGCCAGTACTAGATCAGGCAGTTTAATTCTCACCCAGTCGCCAATCATAATGCTTGTCACCTTCACTTTTTTCCGATTGTCAAACTCCTATTTCATTTTTACCTTCTTTATTCTTCCTTACCCTTCTACAAGGCTTCATCAACCCGATCATTCACACCAATCTCCCTTCACTTGTTTACCCAACTGAGGCACATTACAATATTGGGTTTTCTTCCCCTGAAAAGTTCACACTGAGTCATACCTGAATGCGGTGTAAGCCTATATATCCTCACTTTATCCTGAATCTTTTTCATCCTCAACCTGTCAGACATCCTTGATCACTGTATGGTTTCTTTCAAGACCTTGTTGAATGTTTTGATGATGCTGTTGCATTTGGGGTGATAAATGGTAGACTTCTTGTCAATTGCACTCTTGTCTCTGAGAAATTCTTCCATTTCCCTTGATGTCAACTGTACCCCATTGTCAGTCAACAGCACAGAAGGTCACCTCTCTTGATCAAACAATTTCTCTAGAAATGTTATAATAAGTTTTTTCTTCTCTTAATTTACAACCACTACCTCTGGCCAACACAAGTACCAATCAGTACAACTCACAATATATTGGTCAACGCTTCCTGATCTGACAGGACCACCAATACCTAGAAAAATCCTCTGCCAAGGCGCAGAATGCATCTTCCTCACCACCAAAGACTGCGTCCTGCACTTCAAAATCCTATCAAAAGCCAGGCACTCAACACAAACCTTTACTGTATATCAACACATCCATTCCATGCAACCAATAATCAGTTCTGATCCTCATATTTTGTCTTTGATATCCCAAGTGACTCTCATGTCCTAAGGAAATGATTCTATTCCTCAATGCCATAGGGGTAATTAATGTATTACCTCTCACAAGCAAATCACCACACACTTTCAACTCTTCTTTTACCTCTCAATATCCTTTCAGATCATCACCACAAACCTCTCTCCTTGGCCAACCTGTTAATATCCATTGCTTCCCTGTTTGCAAGGATTGGTCACTATTAATCTCATTAACCCACTCATCTTCAAGAATAGACCTGCAAGTAATCTCACAAACCTTAATTTTGTCCTCATACCATTCTCCTTCCAAAATGTCATTATACATCTGAATCTCAGTTCATCACTACACTTATGAGACACACAGTCTTCTAATATGTTTTTAGCACCAGGCACAAATTCAACACCAAAATCAAATTCTTGCAGGGCAATTACCAATTTACAAATCCTAGAGGATACTGTAGCAATACCATTAGATATAAACATCTCTCTCAAAGAGTTATGGTCCCTTTTGATCAGAAATTGACTTCCAAATAAAAATCTCTGCAGTTTCCTCTCTGCCTAAAACGTACCCAATGTCTCCTTCTCAATAATCAAATATTTGTTCTCTGTCCCTCTCCATCTTCTAGATACAAACAATATGGTCCTTTCCTCACCATTCACTACCTGCAAAAGTACAGGACCCAAACCCTTCGAAATGGCATCCGTCATCAGCACTGTCTCCTGTCCTGGTTCAAAACTTGACAAACTTGATAGGTTCTTCAACATAGACTTTATTGTCTCAAATTCTCTTTTTCAGTCCTCACTCCACTTGAACTCTACCCCTTTTTTCAGCAACTCTCTCACGTTCATACTTCATTCTGCAAATCCAGCCACATATTTTCCATAATATTCTGCTATCCCAAGGAATTTCATTAACTCCTCTGTGTTTTCAGGAGTGGGCATACTATTAATGACAGTCACAAGTTCCTCCCTGGGAGTGATTCCATTGGAGGATATCCTATGTCCTAAGTACTCTAGGCTCTCTACATTAGACCTACATTTGTTCAATTTGTAATCCCAAAAGCATCTAATTTAGCAAAAATGGCATGCAATCTTTCATTGTGCCCTACTCCTGATGTCACAAACACCAACGAATCATCCTGAAAATCTTGACTCCTGTTACACCTCTCAAAACCTCTTCCATCACCCTCTGGAATACAGCAGAAGCCGAAACTAAGCCAAAAGGCATCCTCTCGTACTTGGATGTACCAAACAGGGCAACAAAAGATGTAAATTCTTGAGACAATGGATGTAATCTTATCTGGTGAGAAGTAGACATCAAGTCCTGGGATCAAAAATACTTGGTGTTCCCTATGGAACTCAGCCTTTCTGTTGTGTTTGGCAAAGGGCACCTTCTACTATGACACACCTATTATGCTCATGCAGGACGATCAATGTCTCCAACATTGCCTGCTGAAAATGTTAGGTGTCCCTCCAGTAACACTGGTGACATCCCCTAATAAGGAAGGGATGTTGTCAGGTCTCTATCAAACTCTGATGGACCAGTGATACTCCACCCCAGTGGCTTGCTCTCTGTAGAGTTGGTGGACCGCCAGGTTGTAACTACAGTACACAGAGGAGGACTGGGAAAACCTGCTAACTACACATAAAGGCTACCTCAGGGAAGCCAAATTAAAGTTCAGTTAGTTAAAAAAAAATCAGCCAGAACACAGGACTCCTCTCTGACTATGACACTTCTTAATACTCACAACAGCAACCTGTTTGCACTGCGGATCCCTGGAAGGGAATATTATTAATTTCCTGTGGAAATGCCCTTCACTGGCCCAATACTGGGCCTCTGTAACCACAATAGTCACATTTAGAGGACCCCCCATGGCCCAACTGATTCTTCTATATGACTCCACACAATGCACAGATATCACCAACCAACAATCCAGATCATTGGCCATGGCACTGGTCACAGCAAAGGTGTGCATCCTTCGGCTCTGGTGCACTAAAATCTGTCCATTTTATGATTCCTGTCTTTAGGAAATATTTAAAACGGCATCCTTGGGACATGTCCAAAATGGAGCCTGTGCAAGACTTGAGTAAAGCATAGGGGCGGGTCCTCCTGCTCTGGGTGAAGCCTGATTCGGTCTGACCCGATGAAGTCGTACCTGAGCACTCTGAGAGGTGACCTCCATGAACGGCCAAGCGGCTAAGACGGCGGCCGCAAAGATATCCTGACCCGAGATCCATAACAAGCTGCATTGCATGAAATCCCATACCACATCTGCTCCAAGGGGAGCTCCCAGGGTCATCATGGTGAGCTGCTTGAGAGGAGAAAGGATGTGAGCAGATCGCACTTCCCCGGTCGACAGGGCCATGCATGATCACTGTGGAATAGTCGTACTCCCGCCAAGGCCCAGCCCCCGCCCCTGCCCAACACAGCTTGAATTTGTCCACAACTAGACTCCTGACACTTCCCGCTGACACTCTGGCAAAGTGTTTGTCTGACTGGCGTGGGGATTGAGGTGACATCCCCTGAGACCACAGGCTACTGAGTGAGACAGCCCAGGAGGCCAGTGGTATGTGGCACTAGCAGCACGTTTAGAACCCTAAAGGCCCCAAGCGCCTTATCTGGATGATTATGCACAGGAGTAGGGGGTGCTAAAGTGGTGTGCTCTACCCCCAATCAGTGAAATCTGCATATCTCCTTCTGCCAAGTGGTGAGTGCCAACTGTAGCACTGGCAACCAGGCCACCTTTGTGGCACTTGAGACGTTGGAGAGCCCGGGCAGTGGCCCCTTGACACATGTGTAAACTTCCATTTGCTGCAGGTGCGCCCCTTCTGCTGCCGGACTGACCTTAATTCCGTTGGACCTTTGCACATCTACCATCTTGCTGGGCTGCCATCTGCCCCGTATCATGTGGACACCTGGGCCACTATTGAAGTGTCCTCTTTAAACAAGAGGAACTACAAGCTTTTTAAACAGGTCCTGCACACGTACTCCTAAATCATATTTTTGAAAAAATGGTATGCAGTTCCTAAGTGTGGGTGAGAGTTTGGCCTAGTGGTCTCAGACCTAAAAAAGAGGGATGAAGACATAAACAAAAATAGACCTGGATTAGGGGATTGCGGCAGCATCATCATGGAGATTTATCTAAAGGGTGAGTCCTTAAGGGTGTCACAGAGGAGCGTAAAACAAAGGACACCTGGTGATTGAAGGTGACCCTGATTACGTAGCCAGTTGCTATCCTTTGTGTAGTGTCTTTGCGTGTAACTAACAATTAAAAACCGGGAAAGTCCAATGTGGTTCGACATAAAAGAATGTGCTATGGAAGACTTCTGATGTCGCCATGATGAGGTGGTCCATTCTAGTATTGGTGGATATTCCTTTTGTGATTAGTGCCTATTCGCGAAATATGCCTTTTCATTGAGGAGTCACATCAGTATCGCAGTGCGGAAGTAGCGTAACTCACACACACAGAAGAGACAGACAAAAACAACACAATTAGTGGGGTTTAGAGTAGGAGTTATTGCCATCTATATGTGAACATAGTCAGGGGCAGAAATCAGTGGTATCCACCTGACACATAGGTTTTGCCATATTCAAGTGCACACATATAACATGATTTTATCCCAGCTGTGGGCAAGGTGATTTACTTTGTAGACATTCGTAGTGTTAATCACAGTTGATAGTCAAGTGCGCGCGTTTAAGGCGTGATACAACGCGAAATACAAGTTTGCACACTCACCCCTAAATAAGTGGGTCTGTGTTGACGGGGGCGTTATGGCAGAGAACCTCGTTGCTCCGACTTGCAGAAAAGCATGGAATGCTCCGAACGTATAATTAAAAATTTGCGAACATTCGTGACAAGAATTTTCAGTTCTATTAAGGACAACGGAGGCGAGGATTATGCTTCTCATTTCTTTACTAGGAGCTCACAGCAGCCAATGAAAACACTGATAAAAAACCATGTGACAACCATAGAGTCCCGGGTATATTAGGTCCCTGTAGGCACATAGAGTCCTCTTTCTTTGTAACAACAGTTAAGTCCCTGCACGACCTGTTCTTGAAGAATCACTGACAGATAAGGACTTCTCCAACCAACGAAAAGAAAGCCCAATGGGGCCGAACGCTCCAACTGGATCCCGGTCCAGACAACTCACTCGTGTGCAGAACACAGAACTATAAACCAGCCAATCACAGCTGAACCATATTCAGATTTATTTGCTGTCAGCACCTGAAAGAAAAAAGAACACCCCGTAAAAGCCATTCCAGATTGCTTGGTAAAAGACAACATAACCATTACGAGAAAAAGGGGGGGGGGAATATTCAGAGCAATGCAAATACATAGCATGATTAAACATATAACATCACATAATACAACGTGTATTCCTGGGTGGGATAATCCTCGCCTCCGTTGTCCTTAATAGAATTGAAAATTCTTGTCACGAATGTTCGCAAATTTTTAATTCTATGTCAGGACCGGAGGCTCCGATTATGCTTGTTCAAAGCTGAGCCACCACCATTGAAGCAACATCCACAATAGGTTTATAGTAAAACGCTTTAAATATATGCTCATTAGACCAGTCAGCTGCACTCATGATATCTGAAAGGCTGACACCTGTGGAATATGTCTTTGAAGCCATGGCTCCGCGGGCGGAGTGAGCCCCACATTTGGAAGTATCAATTCCTGCTTCGCCCATGAGCCAACGCATCCATCGAGACAAGGTAGCTGGAGTCACTGGGCGAAATGGCTTCTGCAGGGCAATAAGCAACTGACCTTGCATATTAGTACGAAATTCCTCAGTACTTACCTCGTAATCCTTAAGACATTGCACGACGCAAAGCTTAGGATTATTAGGAAAAGCTGGGTACGTGATAGACGGAGTGTTACACTTCTTTCTCCAGGACAAGGTGAAGGTGACACCCTCTGGGGAAAATCTATGCCCTGCTAAATCTAGCGCACGTACGTCAGACACCCATTTGCAGGAAACCGGACACAGGAGCATAGTTAATTTTGCCGAAAGTTGTTTACGAGACAAGAACCTATTGGACGGCCTGGTGCCTCAAGAAATTTAACAACAATAGAGACATCCCACAATTGGGAATATTTTGGGCAAGGAGGTTTCACCATCCTGACTCCTCTAAGTAATTTGCTTACCAATGGATGTTCTCCTATGGGCTTACCTTCTAAAGGTAAATGCCCCGCCGATATCGCGGACCGAAAGTTGTTGACTGTCCTGTAGGCCAAACCGGAGGAAGCAATAGAGGCTAGAAAATTAACCACTAAAGACACATGTGCTTTAGAGGGATCCACGTCCCGTTGAGCGCACCAATCACACCATCTCCTCCAAGAGGAGGAATATCTTTTGTGGGTGTTGGCCGACCAAGCTTCCTTGATAAAGTTGTTAGCCTCGCTTGAAAGGCCCGGACACTCCATCTGTCCCTGAAACCCGCCAAGCAACTAGCGGAAGCTGGCCCGATGTCACCAAAGGCTGAGGGTTCTAAAGAGGGTCCAGCAATAGGTTCTGTAACCGGGGAAGAAGGATCGGAATCGCACAACTCATGTCTAGCAAAACTGGGAACCATGCTTGAGCCCTCCACAACGCAGTGATCAGAATGAGTTCTGCCTGATAAGCCCTTGCTCGCGCTAGAACCCTGGGGATCATGAGGAACGGGGGAAACGCATAGCATAGAGACCTCGGCCGTTCTTGCAGAAATGCATCCGTGGCCACTGCTTCCGGATCCGGTCTCCAACTGAAGAACTGGGGAACTTGTCTGTTCAATCGGGATGCAAATAAGTCTATCTGACAAGGGCCCCAAAGATGGGTCAGGCTCCGAAACACTCTGGGTAACAGCATCCAATCGCTGGAATCCTGCAGATGGCGGGAGTTCCAATCTGCTACTTGGTTGCTGGAACCGGGCTGGTATTCCGCAACCACTGAAATTCTGTTCTGAAGACAGTAGTGCCAAAAGTCTTTGGCGATCTCCGCCAGCATTTGCGATTTGGTACCCCCCAACTTGTTGACGTACCGTACCGTCGATATGTTGTCCATCCGTAGGAGGCTACAACAGTCCGCTTTCTGAGATGAGAGACATCTGATCGCAAAGGAACCAGCCAACAGTTCCAGGCAATTGATATGCAAATGTAGCTCTTCCGGCGACCATCGACCACCCGTGGACAATGTGCCGCAGCGGGCTCCCCAACCCCATCGGCTGGCATCCGATTCGATCACCAAATCCGGTGTTGATCCGAATAGCGCTCGGCCGTTCCAGGCCTCCATGTGATTTAACCACCAGTCCATCTCCAGCCTCGCCTCCTCTGAGAGAGGAATCTGTTCTGAGTAGCTGAGACCTTTCCAGAGATGGAGGATCTTGAGCCTCTGAAGGGCCGGTAATGAAGGGGGCTTGGGAAGATCGCCTGGATAGAAGAAGCCAATAGACCAACTATGCGGGCTAACGATCTCAGGGATGTCGTCTGCTTGCGAAGGATAGACCGCAAGTCCCGTTTGATGGCCCTGATCTTTGGCATTGGCAACAAGAGTTGACAAGTTAAAGAGTGTATCAGAAAACCCAGAAATTCGATGGACTGAGAAGGGATAAGTACCGACTTCTGCGGATTGACAATGAACCCCAAACTTTGCAACAGGCTTATCGCCCAATTGAGGTGTGTTTGGACTGTCTGAGGGGAGGACGCCAAAATTAGGATGTCGTCCAGATATATTATGAGGCGGACTCCCCGAGCTCTGAGAGACTCCACTACCGGTCTCAGAAGCTTCGTGAAGCACCACGGTGCTGACGACAGACCGAATGGAAGGACTTTGTACTCGTAGCACACCTTGTTCCATACAAACTGAAGGAACCTCCGGTGGGGAGGAAAGATGGGAACGGAGAAATACGCATCTTTCAGGTCCAACCGGACCATCCAGTCCCCTTCCTGGAGGAGATCGCGTAGCAGATGGATACCTTCCATCTTGAAATGCCTGTAAACAATCCATGAGTTGAACTCTTTGAGGTTTAACACCAATCTGGAGCCACCCTCTTTCTTCTCCACTAGGAAGACATTGCTCAGGAAACCATGAGGATGAATCATGGAGGGCGCAATCCCGCCTTTCTGAAACAAAGACTCGATTTCTGTTGTGATAAAGCTCTGATCTTGTTGGGAAAAAGACAGAGGGAGTGGGCGAATCTCCTGCGAAGGGGAGCTGTACATCTCTAGCCTGTACCCCTGTACGGTCTGCAACACCCATGCATCTTGCGAAATTTCGAGCCAGTTGTTGAGAAAATATCCCACTCTGCCCCCCAACATCACTTTGGAAGAAGGAATTAGGCTCACCTGAGCTTCCGGCATCATGTTGGTTATTGGAGTTTCCACCAAATCTGCCACTTTTGCGGAACCTGTTTCGTGAACGTTGAGAGGGGTAAAAGTTGGAGGTATTGGAAGTGTTCTCTTGATAGCCTCCCCTTTGTTGGCCGCATTGGGCACCTTGATTGTACCCCCGGCCAAACGAGCGCCCACGAAAGCGTCCGGCCCTGCCAAAAACCGGGCGGAAAGCCCGTTTTAGAGAACCTTGGGCCTTATCTAGTGTGGAGAAGTGTGGCTCAATGATTAGAGCGGCAGACCCTGATGCAGAGGTCTAGCCCGGGACCAGGGTTCAATTCCCCGCCTCGGTGGGTCTTGGGCTCAAAAATTCCACGGACCTGATGATTCTCGCCTCGGTGCCTATTCCAATCATGGAGTCCCACTCTGCAACTCTGGGCAATATCTTGCTTAATCTCCACAACGGCCCCCACAACGCTAAGGATGCCTGGCCTCCACCTTGGGGGTGCCCAGGAGTGGACGCCTCACAGGGAAAGCCAGGATGGGTTCCACAGCGGTATTCGTACAAGCGCCTTGAGACCCTTGCGGGTGAGTAGTGCGCTATACTTCGTTAGTTCTTTCAGGAAGGGCTGGCCAAACAGGAGACCCTGGGCTAGAGGACCCGATTCCGATGTGGACAATTCGGCTAGCCTGGGATCCAGCTTTAAGAGAATGGACCGGTGCCGCTCTGCCGACAGCACACAATTGACGTTGCCAAGTTGGCACACCGCCCGTTGGGCCCAGCCAATCAGCTCGTCAGGGTCAATTGCAAGGGATGACTCCATGGCCTTAAAGCCAAGTTCGAGAATCTTTGTTAGTGGCCCTGTTACGTCCAGCAGCTTATCTTGGCAGGACCGCCAAGACCTGGCCAGGCCCTTCTTGGGGTCCTTAGAATATTTTTTCAAATAAGTTAGCATTGACGGGTCCACCTCCGGGGTAACCGCCACTTTATCCGCCAGATCAGGCCTTGGGCATTCCGACCGCAGTCGTGCCCGCACGTCAGTATCAAACGCCTGACGCAGATGGGATTGGACATAGTCTGCCACTTCCTGGGATGGAAGCCAAGACGTGGAGTTAGGATGGATAATGTCAGCCGGCTCGAAACTGAGAACTTTGGGTGACGGGGTCGGAACCGCATGCTTCTCCTTTCTTGCCGTCTTGGAAGGGCGAGGGGATTCCTCTTCGTCCGTGGTAGGGTCAGGGGTGGTGTCGTGACCATCATCCTCTCAGGATATTTCAGTAATTGTGGCCTCTCTACCTGAAGTAGAGCGTTCGTGGTCCGCCATTGACTTAGCCAGTTTAGCGAAATCCACAGAGTGGGGATGCGCTTTTCCTTTACCCCCAGGTCTAGCTCGGGAACCCGACGAGGGGAGCCAGCCTTGCTGCCTGGCATAAGTACAGAGGTGACGCTTTAAGGGCGCAATTGCTCTCACCAACGCAGAATTTACAGACTGCTGGACACCCGCGTTCAATGCCTCAACGAGGTCATGCTCAATAGAGGGTTCCTCCTCATAATAATAATAGTCCTCCTCATAATACTCAGACATGTTTTTCACACCAGTGTGCAATCACCGACCCAGGAGGACTGCGTGTGACTCGGTCAAGTCAAACCTGGTAGACAAGGTATGCAAATGGGGTCAGGGGGAGTGGTAACCCCAGGCAAGCCCTAAATCATTCACCATACAGGTGAAGCAAAAATTACAGTTTAGAATGTGGAGGGAGGGAGGGCTTGCGAAACCCCACTCTAGGCAAAGCCTATGCTCAATTATACAGCCCCACTGCGTGGTACAACAGTAGGGCGTCTGAGGAGTGAAGAAACGAGCCTTTTTGCCTGTAAATTGGCAGTACACAGGGTCAGAAGCATCCACAACGCTGCTCCGGCGTTCATTCAATGCCCCCAATGAGGTTAATGGGCAAATATGGCCGCCGCGCATGCGCGCTGGCCGAGGCTCGCTAAAACTGAAAGAGGACTGAGCGTCATGCAGTCGCGCGTCCCCGCTCCTCAAATCCTCCCGCTCCACAGAGCCCGAAGCCCACGACGCGAGGGAACCGCTGCGCACTGAAGCGGCAGAACAAAGGCACCAAAGGGAATTCGGACACCCTCGGTAAGCGCACGCAGCGCGTCCGAGGTCCCGCAACCACCAAAGGACACAAGCGCTAATGACAGTATGTAGTGAAGCCTAGAAGCTTATCACGCGCCTCGCAACAATCGCGCACCAGTGACAGCGCGTACATTTAGCACTTAACGCCAGCAACAAACGCACAATAGCAGATACACTGCACCAGTAAGAAAAAGGAAAGGGCACTTAACTGGCTGCGGAGCAGCAAAGAAAGAGGACTCTATGTGCCTATAGGGATCTTATATACCCGGGACTCTATGGTTGTCACATGGTTTTTTATCAGTGTTTTCATTGGCTGCTGTGAGCTTCTAGTAAAGAAATGAGAAGCATAATCGGAGCCTCCGGTCCTGACATAGAATCAGTACCTGATCGTAGCTTGTATCTTACCGGCAGATGTAGATCACGGTCAGGCAGCTTGTTCAGGATACAAGCATACTCACGTAGGGAGGTGCAGCAACTAGCTGTGTTCCTACCCTGGCTCTATTCCCCGTGAGGAGTGTTTCTGGGGACGTGGTTTTTAGCATAACACATGCTGAAGTTTGAGAGTGATAACGAAAGACTGTCTAATGCGTCAGCCATCTTGGGAATTAATTTTATTGAGACCGTCTTGGTGTGAACAGAAGTTACGCAAGGTAGTGTGAGTACAAGTGTAACTGCACTGCGGCTGGTTTGTGTGAAAGTAAACTCACGCTATTTGCCCCTATTAGTCTGCTCCAGTGGTGAACAATGTAATTGGGCATTATAAATGAGCATAGTGTTTGCACATGTAAGGTACTTAATAGGAGGTATGCCTGCTTGTTGGGGCTGACACTGACCTCCATGAGGCCTGAGGTCCAGGTCACATAGCGGACAGTGATGAATAGCAGATTACATGTAGGGGCCACACATATTGACCACCCTCTCCTATGCTGTGTTTATCCCCTACTAAGGAAAGGGTGAGGGTAGTGAGTGGGAGAGGCTGGGAGGGCATGACTGTGTAGTAATGCACGTATGAGAAGGGTGAAGGGAAAATTGGGAAATCATTGTACCCAGGCACAGGTATTGTAGTGTTATGATTTCCTTATCAAAACTGGTAGGCGGACTCCAAGGGAAGGAAAGGCCTATCATCAGTTTACGTACATCAGTTCCCCTGGTTGGTTCAGTTCCGCCCATGGTATATCATCGTTTAGACCTGTGGTATGTGAGGAGAGTCTAAAAACCCAGTTTTGCTCCTTCCTAAACAAAGCCTCTTTTGATATTTGAGGGTGGGATTACAGTATGGTCCAGTGTAGGTCATTGGTGGTGTGATTCAGCTCTGTAAAGTGAGCACACATTTTAGTGTTTGTCTTTTTACACCTTATATTGCTCCTATGTTCAGTAATCGTGGTTTTGACAGGACGCCTTGTCATGCCAAATATTGAAGCTGGCAGGGGCAAGTGATAAGGTACACGCAATTTCGTGTTTTACAATTGATGTGTTTCTTTTGTGTCCACTTCAGAGTGTCAGTTAAAGTAACTGTCTTTGTCGCGCTAGGCAGGAAACACATTGACCACACGGAAAGTCGCCGGTTACAGGTGGTAAGTTCCACAGTGGGTTTTGTGGTGGAGACATCTTTTTTCCTGGGCCTGGTGCTAATTAGCATATCTTTTAGATTGGCAGTTCTTTTGAAAGCAAACCTCGGGGGACTAGGTGCATGGTAGCCAATCTGGAGAATTCTCAAATGTTTCCTTATGACCCGTCTGATCATATTGGATTCTGGTTTGAATGTGGTTACACATGTCATGTGTTTGGTTTTAGCCATTGGTTGTGTTTCCAGGAGTGCTTCTCTATTAGTGTTACTGATACAAGATCATCGCTGAATGAGAGAGAGAGAGAGACAAAAGATCTCCACTAAAGACCCCCTTTGCGGGTGCCCGTCGGGCATTGCAGAGCCGGCCCGACAAGGAGCAGTCCTTTCTCTTGCTAACTATGCTTTGGACGGAAATCCCACCAAGACTACAAGTGCAACGCTTTGTGCTCTGACACTCCATCACTCCACATCGCCCATAGTAGCACCATTGAGAACAACCAAGGTCTCTCATTCAGCGACGATTTTGTATCAGAAATACTCAGGACACCCTCACTTTTAGACCCAGTTGGGGGGGCAGCATCCAATAGCCAAGGTAGTGATTGGAATACCATCACTACAATGAAGAGACAACTTATGAAGGTCATCATGCATGGCGCAATAATGACGAATATTTACGAGAGAATATAGCTCCTAGCGGTCTTATTGTCACCAACACGGCAATAATATTCTTAGAAGACAAACAATTCAAGGAGGAATGGTCCCTAGTTGCTTGGAAGTGCACTAGGGACTGGCTGGTATTGATTATAAAAACAGCCAAGCGCCTAGCGGATGACCTGATTATAATAATCATGGTGGCAGACGGAGCTCTAAAGGCCAGTATTACCATCACGGCGTTTAAAACAAAACTGCCGGAAATCAACAGTGAGATAGCGGAGAACAAAGACTACCTGATGAGACAGAAGGTTACAAAACTTAAGGATATCTCTAAGTTCAGCAAAGAGAAACTCTACCCCTACCTCAGAGAGGACTACTGCCATATACTGGAGGACAACTCTTCAGATGACAGCCAGTCCTCCCGAAGAAGGAACTTCTCAAATAGCAGCAACTCGAGCACAGACAGTCGGGGTGGACAACAGCAACACCTAAGAGGACCTACCAACCTGCTGTTCAGATACGCAATGCCCCCTTACCAAGGGGGCAGAGGGAGAGGCAGAAAACGAAGAGGCAGGTTCAACCAACGGAAGCAGGTGCAGTGGCAGGACCAACCCCAACAATAGCACATGGAGCTCAGAAGCCACACAGAGAAGAGAAGTTAATCATCAATCTCTCTACAAGACATCTCAATGACGTGGAAAAGACAGTCCTGCAAAGAGGCTTGGCCTTTTTCCCCACACCCAGAATTGACAACTTCAGAACTAATTGTAAGCTTCACAATTTTTCAGAAAAGTACGGCTCAAAGCCTTCTTCGCCAATCAACCTGAGTCACCACTAGTGGGCTCAGGCTTACTAAAAGCCCTCCACTTTCACCCCCAATGCAAGCATAGTAACACCAGAGATTCTCACTTTTGAGAAGGCAGTCCTAAAAGGAATCTCAAAAAAACGCACAAATGGAGCACTCCATAACACCTTGAGACAGGAAAATGAGGCCATCCATAACCTGGCAAGTGACACCTCTATTACCATTAAAGAGGCTGACAAAGGGGGTGCGATTGGGATTAAGTCAACAACTGACTACAGAACGGAATGCCTCCGTCAACTAAACAATAGGAAGTACTACACTCCCCTTCCGGAAGACCACACTACGTCTGATCACACAAATAAAATCAATTGTGACAGCCGCATTAAACTAGGGATGGATTACAAAGAATGAGGCTCTATTCCTCATTAATGACAACCCAAGACTGCCCTATTTCTACGCCCTTCGTAAGATACACAAAGGAACACGGCCACCTCCAGGAAGGCCAATTGTATCGGGCATAGGGTCAGTCTTAGAACCGCTATCAAAACTTTTGCGACCACTTCTTTAGACCATTGATTAAGGAAACCCCTACATTCCTCCAAGACACAAGGGGTGTTTTGAACCTAATTAAAGCTGTTAACTTGGAGGGCACACAGCCGGACGTCATAGTCACCTTAGACGTCGAAGCCCTCTACACCAACATCCCTCAATTAATGACACTTGAGGTTGTACAGGAGACCCTAAGAGCCACAATTTGGACAGCCTCAACACCCTTAAACTTCATTATGGAATGTGCTCACATAGCCCTAATGGAGAACTTTTTCAGCTTGAGGACCGCCTCTATCACCAGACACAGGGGACATCAATGGGCAGCACTTTTGCCCCTAGTCTGGCATGCCTTAACATGTCAGATTTTGAGGCCAAACACATTCTCACTGATACCAACCCTTCCAAAGACAATATCACCCTGTGATGTCGCTATATTGACGACATCCTGGTGTTTTGGAAAGGCGGTCAAGATATTATTCAGGCCTTCTTTACCTGGGTCAATGGTCTCAACCCCTACCTTCGGTTCACGGCCAATATTTCTGACCATGAACTACCCTTCCTGGACCTTATGATCAGCCGCAATTCCAACAGATTGGAGACTAAGGGCCATATGTAGGTAGCATCACATTTACCGATTCATAAATACCGAATTTTACCGATTCGGTATTTATGAATCGGTAAATGTGATGTAGGTAATAATTTGGTAAAGTTTACCGAATCGGAAAAATTCGGTAATTATGATTTGGTATTTACCGATTCGGTAATGAGGCATACCTTCCCATTGATTCCTATGGGCCTGGAGGCCCATAGGAATCAATGGGAAGGTATGCCTCATTACCGATTCGGTAAATACCGATTCGGTAATGGGGGTAGCATATTCAAGGGTGGCAGGGTGTCACATTGACACCCTGTTGCACCCCTGAATCTTGCATGTGTGCACATGTGGCGCACATACATGCCCTAAGGGCATGTATGTCTGCCACATGGCACTCTTAAATCTGCAAAATATTACTTTTTGCAAGGTATTCGTTATTTATCACCAACCTGTATTTGGTGGTAAATAACGAATTCTAAATACTAATTTTCACTCTTTAGAGTGCTCCCTACATTGCATTTCTGGATTCGGTATTTACCGAATCGGTATTTTACCGATTTCTTAATTTCCGATTCGGTAAATACCGAATCGAGAAAATCAGCCCCCTACATCGCAAATGCCTAAATACCGGTCAGTAACGGGATATTTACCGAATTTCGGCCGTTACCGACCGGTATTTGGCTTCCTACATGAGGCCCTAAGACTTTTAAGAAACCCACAGATAGTCACAGTCCCCTTCTATTTAGCAGCTTTCATCCAAAATCCCTACGGGAAAACCCTCCTTATGGGCAATTCCTGCGAATTAGACGCAATTGCAGTAATCTGAAGGACTTCAAATCTCAGTCATCAGAACTAACCAACCACTTGGCCAAATGGGATTACCCAGTGAGCAAAATAAAAACAGCCCAGAAGAGAGCCCGTAACAATAATAGAGAAGCACTCCTGGAAACACAACCAAAGGCTAATACCGCGCACATGACATGTGTAACCACATTCACACCACAATTCTCTGATGTGAGTGTTTCACGCTACCTGATGGATGTCTTCCCTGTAATTGGCCTGTATGGATCCTACCCTACCCCACCCCCTTTCGGACACCTCCCTTTCCGATTTTCCTTTGACTGTTTTGCCTTTTCTTGCTCATTAATTTCCCCACCGGCCAGTGGTTGTAGGTGGATATGGTTGTACTCTCTGCTTAAAATTCAATAAACATACTTAAACCATAAAATAGCATCAGACAAACGCATTATTGCAAGGCTGAACGATAGACTGGAGATCTACTGCAAAAATGGAGAGGGTTCCTTAAAGACCCCTGGCACAGCTCACATTTGCCACTGTTGGCCCTCAGGCTTAATGAAGAGAACATCAGCGATCACTGGGCTAGAACAGAAGACCCCACACCGAGGCCTAAATTACCTATCCTTAAAGGCTCTCCTGTTCGTAAGTCTCCAAACACATAGTGGCCGGAATGCTTTTTCTGACCTATCACCTATCTCCTCTCCCTCCCATCCATCCCATTTCCATCCCTCCCCACACTCTTTTCCTCCCGTTACCCTTCCCCACCCCTTCCCTTCCCCTGCTTACGACCCCTACCTCTTATCATAGACGTAGTTTTAAATTTACTTTGTTCTATCACGGAGCCTACTGATAGGTTAAAGTGAATAACTTTACTTTGGACTCTCGAAGACTCTGTCGGTCCCATATATAATTGAAGACGAGAATACCCGCTCCGTGTAAGGTGGTACACGGGCATGTCAACTGTGCCATGTTTTACTTTTCTGTATGCACCTTGTAAAACCCAGTAAATAAATAAAAAAAGAAACTCTGCACCTTCATAATTATCTTTGCAATCAAAATATGGCACCTTTTATTTTACTTGTGTACATTTCAGTGTCTTCCGAAGTTCATTTTAGGGCGCCCCAGCGTGATTCACGTCTGCAGGGAGTGCTCCTGTGTGAAATATCTAAATGCAAATGCAGCCACGCGGCTGCTGTCCAATTAACGAAATCTGCTCTTGATTAGAGCTGTCAGCTGAGCTGTTTATATACAACTGGTGTGTGTGATTCCGCAGAGGGGCGCACTACAGTGTAACAATGCGGCACTCTGTGACATCACACGGTGGGTGAGGAATTTAAACAACCCTCACTGTGATAGAAACTTGTTTGGACGCTGGTTTACTTGTGGCTGCAATTTAAACAAACAGCTCTGGGGTCATTGGTAGTGCATTTGTTTGCACAGTTTCACAACTGCCAGTGACGTACAGCTGCCTCTAATGGAGAGGTTGCTACAGACTAGCAGCGTGAAATAACATGCATTTTGTGCGTTTACTCGGCAACTGCTTGCACGGATGAGCGTCGTTCTTACAATAATTTGATTGTCCTATCCTAACCATAGGCAGGCACGTTCTTTTCTTGGAAATCACTGATAATGAGGACAAAATGAGTAGTTCACTGACATTTACTGGTTGCGCCAAATCAGGGGCATGCCGCTCTGCTGTTCCAGTGAACGTCACACAACCTAATTGGACAAATATAGACACGCACTGAAAACCAATGGTTTCTCCGAAATTGCATGTGCCCTACACGCATGTTCCCAGAGGAACCACCATACTCCAGTGTGAATGAATACAAAAATGCTGCTGACTGTTCATTCTAGCAAGAGTTGTTATTTCAAACTGTGATGTTAAATATACTCACCTTCAATTTGAAATAGGATTAATTGCTGAACATACCATTCTAAAGATAACTAACATAAAATGGTAGGTTGGAAATAAACTGTTTTGAACATTTCTGTGACATGACTTTTTATAGCTTATATATGTGTAATAAGAAGGTCTCTCCTAATGCGAAGAAGGAAGTCATTGTTTACCGCATTGTTAGACATATGTTGCCACATGACCCTCAAACTTTTCAGAGTAAAGCTCTGGCATGTAAACATGTATATTTAAAGAGAATAGATCTCACGGTTAGTTTTGTCAGTGAAGACCTATTGGCTCCCTCAATGCTGTTTACCACCAGCTCATGCACGAATCACGACAAATGAACACATAAACGTCATAACTCTACAGTATCCTAGCCAGATAGCGTATTATGCCCTTGGAATGCGTCATCACACGTGCGTGCGTACGTACATTTTGTTTTGTTTTATTCAATTTCTGTTCCAAGAGGTCCAGCAATCTTGGAGAAGTAAAATAAAATAGCAAATAAAATAAGATGGGTTTTGAAAGCAAATTTGTGCTTATTTATACAAAGGAGTGGTCGGTCCTTTTAAGAAATGAAAAGGATAACATGAAATGGACTAGCGAAATATGAATTAAACGCAGCCAATGTGTGTGCGAGATTCTGAAAGCAAAGAGGGAGCAACGTCAGAGGTGTGAGGTTATTATTAAAAAAAAGTCAGGTATAGTCGTGAAGGAGCGATGTGTGAACAGAGGGTGGGCGCACAATATAAAAAGCTCATTGTAAGTAATGGCATTGTGCAAAATAAGCTTTTCAACAACAGAAAACTAAAGCTGTCTGTAGGCAACACCCAAAAAGGGAGATTCTGCATTAAGAATAACATTCCCTCCTTTATCCTCATTCTTGACACTTTATTTGACAATAAGTTATGCTTGTGGATGAGAAAAATTAGAAGCAGGCAATTCTAGATACCACTTATGACTAGGGATGTGGAAAATACACATTTTATTTTGTGTAGTGTAGGTAGTTGTTTTGAAAACGAATCAAAATTACACATATGCAAAATACCGCTGCAGGATATCACTTATGAATATTGCGTTATTTCGTATGCATCTTTCAATCCAGATACCAGCAGGAAACTAATTTGAGAAAGAAATGTGGTTGGAGGAGAAAATGTTCCTTAGCAACATATTTTCCACTCAAACTAGTCTCTTGCTGGCAAAAATCATTTGATACTTTGCATTATGTGAAATGGTGAGGATGTAGCACACATTTCGTGTAATGCAACATTTCCAGACTATTCCACCACAATCCTGGACGAAGTGTTCTGAAAAAGAATTGAAAAGAGAAGGCTGAGTTGTGAGTTGTTGACTAGTGCGCCTGCTCTATGCTTAGCCTTGGTTGATTTCCTTACCTTGAAAATGTATTGCTTTTGCTTCATGGTGTGGCTGAGTAACATCTATGCCTGTACAGCTGAAGTTGAACATATACTACAAACTTGCCACATGTTTTTGGACCATCTGGCACCAGAATGATTTTGAAGTTTGCAGAACACTGCACATCTGTGCTCTTTTCTAAGTGTGGCGTAAAGTCCACAGCATGAAGGACTTATCTGAGTGTGGGAGCTCAAAGCTGAGGAGGGAATCAAAGCTGAGGCTTTTTCCTACACCACGTCTTGCTATTCTCACAATAGCTCCCAAAGTGAATAAGGTAATGAGCTATGTCACGAATGCTGCCCAGTCTGCTGCTTCTTCCACCTACTTTTCGTTTTAAAGAATTTTCAGTCCAAATCCATATTTATTTTTCGGCGGTTACACATGAAGCACAGCCTATCCTTTTGCCACAGTGGAGTTCTAAACATAGAAATGAGAATGCTCTTGATTATGTGATGTTTATCATAGCTCTGGTCTGGTATGTACAAAAGCCCATTGGTTACTTACAACAGTGCTCATAACCAAGAAATGTAAATGTTTTTACAAGAGAGGCATGACTTAGGAAAGCAGTGATGGACTTGGAGCTAAAAGCAGCCCTGGAAAATGTGCTTATACCTTACCCACAGGGTACAGAGCGAGTCCGAACATCTCCAGGAGTATTTGGTAGGGCACACTTAACGTGTCCACAACAAATTGTGTATCCATTCAGAGTGTTTTCCCAGGTTGGATGGCTGTTGATCTCTTCGTCCATTCAACCTTAAGAGTGGCCCCTGGTCCTTAGCCTGCAAGGGGTGTCCCTGAATCCTTTGTGGATGAGGGAGATGTTGGAGGAAAAAGAGGTTTTTAAGATCCTTTCGAAAGAAACGGAGAGAGGATGTCAGTGTCAGGTGAGTGGAAATTGTTCCAGAGATATGTCTTCTTCCTGTGCCCTTCTTGCCTGCCATACTCCCTATTTAAACTGGTCGAAAAAAATAAGTCAGAACGAGAAAAGTTTCTAAAATCAAGAATTTGATTCTGTTGAACACAATTTTCAAATGCAGCTGCATTGTGTAAACTGATAATCCAACTACAATTCTTAGAACAGGAAATAGAAATGTCCATGCTTTCCCAAGAACCATTTTGAAATCCTGAAACTGAGTATAATAGATGGAGTGAACACTTCAGTCTCGCCCAACTGAGCCTCTAGGGCCTTAAAACTGGCTTCAATGATGTCCCTCTTAAAGACACCTGTGTCAGGTAAAATAAGCTGGCTACTTGCAGCCCAATCTACAACCTTCCCTGAGCATCAAAATGAAGGAAATTCATAGACACTCACTCAGTCTTCTATGGCTATCAATCAAGTTTCAAGCCATTTACAGCAAAGGCATGGCTTGGCCGCCATCGAAGATGGCTGCATAAGGTACGAGCTCCTCATCTCGTCATATATTTGCTACCGCTGAAGTTGTCTTCGGTGCTCCGGGAGGACTGAGTTGTGCGGCAGTGTTCTTCTGCCAATGTAGAGAAGTGTGCCATGACCTTTTTCTTCCTGTCAGCACCTTCTTGTCTATGAATGGTGCAAGGTTTTTTATCTCATCACAGGAGCAGGTCGCGGAGGCCATTTTCTCCCAGAATCAGCACATTTGAGATTAATGACAGTGTCTCCGTTCTTTTCACGCCCTGTTGACATGTTGATGTGATTTTCATGACATGGAAGAGAAGAAAATAACTTTTTCCTCAAGGACTTACACAGTTTTTAGGTGATGATACTTCCTTTCTCTCAACTGTGTGGCACTTGTTATACATTTGCAAAACATGGGACTATTTCATTGCTCTCATAAGTAATTTCTAAGTAATTTCTGAATTTGGGCTAATTTTCCACTGGCATTTTATCACTTTTGTTGGTCTGTTCCTGCTCCACTCCTATCTCAATACCCTTGTATAGGTAGGATTAAAAAGCTCAAATCTAAATCAGCTCTGACACCAACAGTTTCACTGACCTCTGCACCTTGTCTGGCTGCAATGGAATCTAGTCTCCATTCCAGTGAGTTACTTCCCTCTATTATTCCGAAACCTGTAGCACCGTCTTCTTCCTCAAAATCGCACACTGCCTCTTCTGCAACTAAGAGACTTAAGCATGATCCTCCTTCACCTGACAAACCATCCTCACCTATTTATTTGGAGATCTTGGTAGATTAGATCAGATCAGATCATTGTGTCCTTTAGCTGAGGAAACAAATAAGCGCATGCAGAGCCTGGATAACAAATGGTCTCTCACGGAGGGGAGGGTCTCAGAAGTGGAGCAAAGGGCCGGTCACATTCAAGATGATATGTATAAAGTTACTATGTTAGAAGAGGAGGTGTCATTGTTGAAAAGGCAATCCAAAGATTTGGAAATTAAAAATAGACGGAACAATCTACAAATTTATAGTCTTCCAGAAGAGATTGAGAGAGATCCTGTCCCATTTTGTGCCTTTTTCTACCTCAGCTTGTTGATTTACCACCTTCAACTGTATTAAATATTCAAAGAGCACATTGGTTGGGTCAACATAGGAATTCAGCTACTACTTCCTCTAAAGCCAGAGGTGCCATTCTCTTGTTTCTGGAATTTACAGACCTCCTCAAAGTGCTTTATGCTGCATTGGCTAAGAAGCAATTGATTTTGTACAGAAGAAAGTTTTCTTACTCAGGATGTTGCCAGGGTCACTAACAATTGTCACAAGGAATTTCTTGACCTTTGTCCATTACTTCACGCTCTGGGTGCTCGTTATGGGTTGTTCCATCTGTGCATTTTTAAAGTCACTTATAAAGACAAGACTATTACCTATGAGGAATCCCCCCGAACTCTGGAAGTTCATTAACAATCATAAGAGTGAGGTTATGGACATGTCGAGACCTTCTCAGCATTAATGCATTTTTTGGATAATCGGTTTAATTATTTGCAGTTCTTCTGGTTTTCAGATATTTTTCTGCATTCCTTGTTATCTTTATGAATTTCTTGGTTATTTGTATTGTAACCATGATTGTGATATTATTAACTTTTCCCTTTTGTTTCTGTTGCAGACGTGTTTAATAATGTGAAGTCCTTGTTTAAACCTTTTATCATATTATCCATATTGGCATTAACATGCATTACTCCCTGGTCGTGCTACCTTCATTTGGTGTTGTCACCACCCTGTCCCCCTTTTCCTCTCACTCCAGCCAGGTACGTTCTCTCAGTCATCACTTGCTTGACATGTACTGCCTTTTTTGATCTTATTTCCCTTTTTGTCATCCGTGCTTTTCTCTTTTTTTCACTTTTTTTCCTTTTATTTGGTGTCTCCCATATTTGTTCCACTTGCTTTTTAGGTCTCGCTGAGTCAGCAATGCGCTGCGCTGCGAGACATTTAGTTAGTGGCTTTTCAAAGTGCTACCACAATCTTTTCCTGGCCTCAAGCTTGCATTCACGATAGCGTGCACGCGTGCAGCCGCCATGTGGCTTTAATGGCTCATTAAGCCTTGCTCTCCCAAGCGCCTAGCTCTGCCTCCCTCCAACACAGAGCGCGTCCCTGCCATCACTTTCGCTTTCACGGCGAGTCATAAGCTGGAATTCTCTAGCTTTGTCAATGTGTTTGTTTTCTTAAAAAATGATTGCATGTTTTCCGCACGATGTTACAATTCGTACCTGGAAATCCACCTTGGTTGCTTAGCTGTCCTTCCAAGCTGTCTACGGTCTCTCCTGCCTCTTGTCCTCCTTTGCATCGTGAAAGAGTCCCCAGAGACCACGGCTTTGCTGGCGATATCCCCAGGCCCCAAACAAACAAATGTCGCATTTCCCACTGAAGCGGTTTCTTTTTTCGATAACTAACCCCGCCCTCCTGAACGGCAGGAGATGGCCAGCTGCTCAAGCGCCATCTCTTCCCCCTGGCAGCATGTGTCCCACAGAACCCCACCCCATCGCCCAGAGTGTCCCAAGTCTGCGCTCTATTAATTTGAGGACAAGCAATATTGTGACAGTAGCGAGGAAGGATATTCTCTCTGGGACCAGTCCAACGAGAGGGGTCTCGGGGCTCTGAGAGCACGGTACGTACTACTTGTTTGCAGACTTCTCACTAGAATGTAAATATTGCACAGTGCGCATCAGACAGCACAGTACAGAGTGGGCCACAAAGTACCCAATAGATGGCATAATATGGGGACACCTGAGTGCGTGTACGTACACCATTCATTACCCTGAGCCGCCATAGCGTCATGGGGCGTGCATGCCATTGCCTCGTTTTTCATTTTTATTTTTCCCAATACTGCACAACCTCAGCAAAAACCATTTGTTTTGCCAATGCTGTACAGCCTCGTTAAACAACATTGCCAAGGCCAAGAGGTCGAAATGGTGCGAACAGTTGACTTTACCAATGCTTGTTTGTATTAGAAACCTGACAGCAGCATAAGCTGGCCGTAGAAAGACACCCACGGATTCACAATGGTAGCTATTTTGGGTGTATCACTAGCATTTGTAATGGTTTTGAACCAATATTGTTTAATTGTTCTGTCATTTTATAGGGCAAGGAGAAGAAATGTAGGGCCTGATGTACTATTCCCATTTGCAAACTTGATGTACTAGCTGGTTTGCGAAGGGGGATGCAATTTGTGATGGGACCTGTGTACTAATAGTCTGCATTGCACATTGTCCATTCACAGTGTTTTAAAATGACCTGCCTGATGAATATGGAAATGTTTGCAGCAGACTTAGAGCCCACTGTAATATTTGCCATGCTGTGAACATGTGGCCTGCAGGCTATACAGGGATCTCTGACACAAATCCAGGGCTCCACTGTCATATCTTGTTGCTGGTTGAATCGGTCACCGGCAGGTTTTACACATGTTCTACAGAAGGCCATTTACCCTCCAAGAAGTTTTAAGATGATTGTGAGACCGGCCTCACGGCGTATGCCCTCCCGATCATCCAGCCAACCTGCAACCACCCCCAAGACACGACATCTCCGACTCCGGCCGCCCCAGCCACACAGACCCGATGGCCGGCCAGAGCCCCGACAGACTCGACACCCTACCACGCATGTCCGACCGAGGGAGCGGGAACCCCCGAGCCAGACCCAGAGACGCCAGCCCAGTCACACCTCGGGTCGCCTTCCCCCGGGAGGACTCAATCGGCCACCAGGCCCCTGGGAAGCAGGCGCCTCGCCTGCCGAGCGTCTGGGGTCCCTCCCAGGCCCACCTGAAAAGACCAAAGAAACGAGCGGCAGGAAATCCCGCCGAACCCCCTCAGTCACCCAAGGCCCCTTCTGCGAGGACTCCGGACTTCAAAGGGCAGGGGGAGTATAATAAGGGGTGCCGGAGGAACGAATGGCAGAGAAGACCTGGAACCATCGAAGCCTGCTGACGCTGTCGCGGCTACCGAATACCGAACCACCTAGGCCTGCTGAGTGACTCGCGGCCCCCAGCCATTGAACCACCTGAGCCCTGCTGACGAGATCGCGGCTCCCGAACTCCGAACCACCTGGGCCTGCTGAGGACTCGCGGCCCCCCAGCCATTGAACCATCTGAGCCCTGCTGACGAGATCGCGGCTCCCGAACTCCGAACCACCTGGGCCTGCTGAGTGACTCGCGGCCCCCAGCCATTGAACCATCTGAGCCCTGCTGACAAGATCGCGGCTCCCGAACTCCGACTACCTGTGCCTGCTGAGTGACTCGCGGCTCTCCCCTCGAGGACAAATTGGCAAGAGATCGCCCAGAGAACCAACACCCTCCAGCTCGAGGATTGTGAGCTATCCACAGGGTACTTTGCAGAGACACTACCTTCAAAGACTGTCCCGCTACCCCCATTCCCCTACCACCGATTTGTAGACTCTTGTGCCGCTGATGTACTCCTTACGCTCTGGATCATAAAGATCCCTTGAAACCTTCGATAAAAGAACCTACCGTCCTACAAAGAATATGTGTGGTGTCACTCTGTTCGTAGTGTAAGCTCAGGGTGTGCGCGCCTGGTTCGGCCTACTTGGGAGAGGTGGGTCAAAGGGGTGGGCAAGACGTGCATCGAACCCCCCTCCGGCGAACGCCTTTCCAACATTTGGTGGCAGACGACGGGATCCGAGCCGACACCGATAGAGAGCGTGCAGTGAACGACTGACGCACTACCAAACAGAGATGGAAGGAGAAACCTCCCTGGGTGCCGCAGGTACCGAAATGAGCTCGATGTTCCGAGAGGATCAATTGGACTATTATACGCATAGAGAATTAAAACAATTTTGCAAAGACCTTGGAATCGCTACCACCGGATTAAGCACAAAGGAAGACTTCCAAAAAGTATTGAAGACCTGGGTCGAGACGGGGGCGCCCCCGACCCAAACGGAAGGAGACTCCGCCCATGAACCACAAAGCATCCCGGTGAGAAACAGCGGGCCAGAGGGGAACCTGTCCCCCGAGGAACTAGCGGACCGAGAGAGAGGCCGCAACCACGAACTTGAACTGGCCAAGCTGAAAATCGAGGGAGAACTAAAACTGGCCGAGAAAAAGTTAGCCGTCGAGCAGTTACGGCTACAAGGGGAACTCGAGGAAAAGAGACGCCAAAGAGAGCACGATGAAAAGAAACTCCAGCTGGAACATGAACGCAGCCTAAAAGAGATCGAGTTGAGGGCTAAAAGCGAAGAGTCACGACCTTCCGGGAATCTATCATCCGCTCCCACCGTGGAAGCCAAAGTCCACATCCCCAAGGATGTGGTAAAGGAGTATTACAAAAACGACGATATCCAGCAGTGGTTTAAGGCCTACGAAGTCGCCATGACCTCTCACCGAGTCCCGCAGAAGGATTGGGGGGCTGGGCTATGGGGCCGGTTCTTAAGCGAAGGGAGAGATACCTTGCTGGATCTGCCCTCCACGGTCATGAACTCCTACAGCCACATGAAAGAAGCCCTCGTGGGCCGGTATGGACTCACCCCCGAGATGTACCGGCAACGGTTCCGAGATTGCAAAAAGATACCAGGCACCACATGGGTAGAATACGTGAACTTTTACAGCCGGGCCTTGGACGGGTGGTTCAAGGGCAGCAAGGTCTCCACCTTCGAAGAGCTGTTTGATCTGATCGCCTGGGAACATTTAGCGGCCAACTGCTTTGTAGAACTGCGCTAACATCTCCTGGACAGTAAACTCACCGACCCTCGAAAACTGGCCGCCGAGGCTGACCGTTGGGTGAACACCCGGGCCGCCCGAGGTCCTGTGGGAGACTACGGTTGCCACAGTCAAGGACCACCCCGCCAGAGGGGCGGAGGAAACCACGGCTGACCGAGAGACTTCCCAGGGGGGCCCCCGCACAGCCCTTCCAGCAGCCCACCAGCGGCAGGTCCAGCCCCATCCCCAGCCAGCCCCGGAGCCCCGGGGCGGCAAGGGCCACGAACCAGGATTACCTGCTTCCGCTGCCAACAGCCCGGACACTACGCCAATGACCCCCAGTGTCCCCAGTATCAACGAACCGCAACGACCAACCCCCCGGCCCGGCAGATGGCCTCCGTGGCCCTAGGGGAAGAGATAGAGGACTCCGAAGAGTGGGAACCAGCTGCCATGGCCCTGGTCTCCCTTGGTGATCGAGAAATGGTCCCCGGGACACCCTTGCCCGCCAACACGAAGAAGTACCGACAGCAGGTGACCATCAACGGCCACCGAGTCGAGGGCCTCCGCGATACCGGGGCAAGTGTCACCGCAGTCCACCGCAACCTAATCTCTGAAGACCAGATCCTGCCCGGTGCCCTCTGTCCGGTCATATCCTCCGACAATTCCGAGAGCCTCTGCCAGATGGCTCTGGTGCCTTTCGAGTGGGGAGGAGTTTCCGGAGAATTGAAGGTAGCCGTCCGAACCTCACAGCCCGTAGACTGCCTCCTGGGCAACGACCTTGAGAGTTCCCCGTGGAGGCAAGTGGAACGAAGAGCCCATCTCGAGATGATGGGCCTACCCGAATGGGTCTGCGCCACCACGCGCTCCATGACCGCGCGATTGCCACTCTCCGAGAGCGGTGGGGCCCTCCCACCGAACACTGTCCCCGAGAACCGGGACACCCTACCAGAAACGGACAACCCTCCTTCGGAGGGAGAAGAAGACACTAACCCGGGAGAAGAGCCGGAACCTTCCACCCCTGAGGCACTGACTGAGCTCGGAGAACTGCCTGAGATGGCCCAGTGGCGCTGTGAGGGAGGTCCCTCCCGGGAAGAGTTCTGCCAGGAACAGGCCACCTGCCCTTCCCTCGTGGGACTCCGACAACAAGCAGAAGCACAGACCGCCGGTGACCAGACCGGAACCCACTGCGTCTATTGGGACAATGGCCTCCTATACAGTGAACAAAAGTCAGCCGAGCTAGGCGCAGCCCGAGTACTGGTAGTACCCCTGCGCTTCCGAAGCCTCCTCCTGTGCCTGGCCCACGATGTACCCTTGGCAGGACACTTAGGCCAAGACAAAACATATCAGCGATTAGTTACCCACTTCTATTGGCCCAAGATGCGAGCAAATGTAGAAGTCCACTGTAAATCCTGCCTCATGTGCCAGGGCAGTGGGAAAAGTGGCGGAAAGCGCAAGGCTCCATTACAACCCTTTCCCGTTGTGAGTACCCCGTTTGAGCGGGTCGGCATCGACATCGTGGGACCCCTGGATCCGAAGACTGCCCAGGGCCACAGATTCATCCTCGTCCTGGTGGACCATGCCACCCGCTACCCCGAGGCCATTCCCCTCCGCACCGTGACGGCTCCCGTGGTGGGCCGGGCCCTCATGGGGATCTTCTCCCGTGTCGGATTCCCTCGCGAGGTTGTGAGCGATCGCGGAACTAACTTCATATCCCGCTACATGAAGTCCCTGTGGCAGCAGTGCGGAGTGACATATAAATTCACGACCCCCTACCACCCCCAGGGCAACGGCCTGGTGGAACGCTTCAACCGAACCCTGAAGGGGATGATCCTGGGCCTCGAGGAGCCCCTACGCCGAAGATGGGACGTCCTCCTCCCTTGCCTCCTGTTCGCGTACCGGGAAGTTCCCCAAAAATCCCTGGGGTTCAGCCCATTCGAACTACTATACGGACACCCCGTCCGGGGGCCCCTGAGCCTGGTCAAAGAGGGCTGGGAGACAAGCCCCCGGGGGACCCCTCCTGATGTGTTCCGCTACATCCTGGCGCTCCGCAACCAGACCCGGAAGTTCAGAGAACTCGCAGAGGCGAACCTCGAGGCCAGCCAAGAAGAAATGAAGCACTGGTATTACCAGAACGCAACTCTGGTCGAGTTCCAGCCGGGCCAGCAGGTTTGGGTCATGGCCCCGGTGAAACCCTGCGCCCTACAGGACAAATGGACTGGCCCCTTCAAGGTGATCAAGCGGAAGAGTCAGGTCACGTACCTAATCGATGTACAGTCCCCACGGAACCCCCTCCGGGTTCTCCACGTGAACCGTCTCAAGCCCCACTTTGTGAGAATGGAGTTAAGTTTGCTACTGGCCACCGATGATGGGGCGGAAGAAGACACTGAACCCTTGCCCGACCCCCTGTGCGCTAAAGAACTGGATGGTTCCGTGGAGGGAGTGAAACTGTGGACCACCCTCACTCCCCAACAGTCCGACGACTGTCGCCAGCTGCTCAGACAATTCGCAGACCTCTTCTCCCTCATACCAAGAGTCACCGACTGGTGTGTCCACGACGTGGACACCGGCGACAGCCCACCTGTGAGACATCGAGCCTACCGGGTGCCTGACCGGGTCCGCACCTGCATCAAGACCGAAGTACAGAAGATGTTAACCCTTGGAGTGATCGAACCCTCCGATAGCCCCTGGGCCAGCCCGGTAGTCCTGGTCCCGAAAGCGGCCGCCCCTGGGGTCACCCCCGAACTAAGATTCTGTGTGGACTACCGGGGGCTCAATGCGGTCACCCGAGCGGACGCTCATCCTATCCCCCGCGCCGACGAACTCATCGACCGCCTTGGGGCCGCTCGTTTCCTCAGCACCTTCGACCTGACCTGCGGTTACTGGCAGATTGCGCTCACGGAGGGAGCAAAGGAACGCTCCGCCTTCTCAACACCCGATGGACACTACTGCTTCAGGGTCATGCCGTTCGGGATGAAAAATGCACCGGCCACCTTCCAGCGGTTGGTAAACAAGGTCCTGGCCGGACTCGAGGAGTTCAGCGCAGCGTACCTTGACGACATAGCCGTATTCAGCTCTCAATGGCACGAGCATCTCCAGCACCTCCGGCAAGTACTGCTGGCCCTGCGCCAAGCCGGCCTAACAGTGAAGGCCAGCAAATGCCAGCTCGGGCAAGGTTCCGTGGTCTACCTGGGGCATCAGGTGGGCAGCGGGCAGGTCGCCCCCCTCCAACCAAAGATCGACGTCATCAAGTCCTGGGAGCCCCCCACCACTCAGACAGAAGTCCGGGCCTTCCTGGGCCTCACAGGATATTACCGGAGGTTCATTAAAAACTATGGTAGCCTCGCAGGGCCTCTCACGGAGTTGACCTAAAAAAAACTCCCGAAGAAGGTGCAGTGGACTCCCCCGTGCCAACAGGCGTTCGACGCCTTGAAAACCTCCATGTGCACCGCCCCAGTACTCAAGGCCCCCGACTACTCCCAAGAGTTTGTGGTCCAGACCGACGCATCCGAACACGGCATCGGAGCCGTCCTCTCGCAGTTCAACGACAAGGGCATCGATCAGCCCATAGCCTAAAAAGGCTGCTGCCTCGAGAACAGCGCTGGAGTACCATAGAACGAGAGACCTTCGCCGTAGTCTGGGCCCTCAAGAAACTACGGCCCTACTTGTTCGGAACCCACTTCCGAGTGCAGACGGACCACCGGCCCTTGCAGTGGCTGATGCAGATGAGGGGAGAGAACACCAAGCTATTACGATGGTCAATCTCCCTCCAGGGGATGGACTTCACCGTCGAGCATCGCCCCGGGACGGATCATGCCAACGCCGACGGCCTGTCCCGGTTCTTCCGCTTCGGCAAGGAGAACCCCCCAGTGGATGGGTAGTTCTCCACGCCTTTCAGCTGGGGGGGACGCGTGTGAGACCGGCCTCACGGCGTATGCCCTCCCGATCATCCAGCCAACCTGCAACCACCCCCAAGACACGACATCTCCGACTCCGGCCGCCCCAGCCACACAGACCCGATGGCCGGCCAGAGCGCCGACAGACTCGACACCCTACCACGCATGTCCGACCGAGGGAGCGGGAACCCCCGAGCCAGACCCAGAGACGCCAGCCCAGTCACACCTCGGGTCGCCTTCCCCCGGGAGGACTCAATCGGCCACCAGGACCCTGGGGAGCAGGCGCCTCGCCTGCCGAGCGTCTGGGGTCCCTCCCAGGCCCACCTGAAAAGACCAAAGAAACGAGCGGCAGGAAATCCCGCCGAACCCCCTCAGTCACCCAAGGCCCCCTCTGCGAGGACTCCGGACTTCAAAGGGCAGGGGGAGTATAATAAGGGGTGCCGGAGGAACGAATGGCAGAGAAGACCTGGAACCATCGAAGCCTGCTGACGCTGTCGCGGCTACCGAATACCGAACCACCTAGGCCTGCTGAGTGACTCGCGGCCCCCAGCCATTGAACCACCTGAGCCCTGCTGACGAGATCGCGGCTCCCGAACTCCGAACCACCTGGGCCTGCTGAGTGACTCGCGGCCCCCCAGCCATTGAACCATCTGAGCCCTGCTGACGAGATCGCGGCTCCCGAACTCCGAACCACCTGGGCCTGCTGAGTGACTCGCGGCCCCCAGCCATTGAACCATCTGAGCCCTGCTGACAAGATCGCGGCTCCCACGACTACCTGTGGCTGCTGAGTGACTCGCGGCTCTCCCCTCGAGGACAAATTGGCAAGAGATCGCCCAGAGAACCAACACCCTCCAGCTCGAGGATTGTGAGCTATCCGCAGGGTACTTTGCAGAGACACTACCTTCAAAGACTGTCCCGCTACCCCCATTCCCCTACCACCGATTTGTAGACTCTTGTGCCGCTGATGTACTCCTTACGCTCTGGATCATAAAGATCCCTTGAAACCTTCGATAAAATAACCTACCGTCCTACAAAGAATATGTGTCGTGTCACTCTGTTCGTAGTGTAAGCTCAGGGTGTGCGCGCCTGGTTCGGCCTACTTGGGAGAGGTGGGTCAAAGGGGTGGGCAAGACGTGCATCGAACCCCCCTCCGGTGAACGCCTCTCCAACAATGATTCATCAATTTTACCGGACATTCCACTCAGATCTCTGCAGCAAGTGCTTTAACCAGATGAGTTTTCTTGCCAGAGTCATACTCCAAGAGTTGCTGTCTACACATACACCTCAGCAGCCGGTACCTTGTCTTCCTAAAACATGTTACCATTGGTACATAACTGTCAGACTGAGGTAACAAGTGGTTTGCAGAAAAAACAAACACTGGCAAAGTCCGTAGGTCTGGCTTGGCGAGCATGCAATGCATTAATATTTATTTGCTATATATTTACTTCAAACATGAAGTATGCATTAAATTGGTTAACACATAAAAATCAATTAAGTGACCCAACAGTCCCGTCACACCAGACCTGGCCTTCTTTGAGGTGGCTGTGCACATCTGACACAATTCTATCACTCAGGGTTCAGGACAGCCAATGGATTAAGTTATCTGAGCCATTGCCCAATGTTGTACGCTTTGGTGTGTGAAAGCAAAACATGAATGACAGCTAAATAGGCCAATGATTGAAGACAGATTATCCAAAGCCCTGTGTGTATGTGTATGTGTTTTCATTATGAATTTTTTTGAAAACAGAAGGCTGACGAGACAGCTAAAAAAGCCCATAGGGCACACTTAAAAATTGCTTGTTTGCACTGATATATGTTAAAAAAGGGTTCAACAGAGGGGTACTTCTCTTCCAGGATTTTTCTTTAATCAGAAATGGCAATACGATATGTTGGGTTCGATATATAAACAAGCATTGGCATAGCCAATAGGTCTCGCTTTTGGGACCTTATAAGTATTTAGTTATGCAGCACAATATCCTTGGTGCAACAACTTCAACTGTTGCATGGCTAAACACTTATAAGGTCCCAAAGGTGAGACCTATTGGCTATGCCAATGCTTGTTCTCTATTGTATTGTTTTTGGTGATCATTGGTGAAGACCAAGTGAACTACCATTTTTTTACAGTCACTATCGTTCAGTTATTTCATGGAATATAAAAGGTTTTACTAACCCCATACAGAGGCAGAGAGTTTGCTTGTTATCTAGACAAGTTTGATCCACATCTGGTTCTTCTCCAGGAATCTAATCTATCTGAACTTGAGGCTCAAAATTCCCTTGGTAATATTGAATGTTTATGCACCCACACAGAATGATTATAATTTCTGGACTAATGTAGAGGGGAGGTGTTTTCAATATATGGATGATTATTTTTTATTTGGGGTGACTGTAATCGGATACTGGACCCTTTTCAAGACCGTTAATCCTCCAATAAATTCCTACCACATAAAATGCATAAGCAGTTTTGCCCCGCCATGTCATGAAGAGTCTTTCTTGATTGACTTGTGGAGACTTTGCATGCAATACCATGTCCCAAGATTATACTTTCCAATCCCCAGTCCCCGGATCACTGTCCACATTGGATCTCATCTTTTTAAGTAAAATGTATCTCAAAATTTTGTCTCCAGTGGAATTTGGTCCATTCTGATTTCAGATCATGCCCCTTTCATTACTGATTTGGACATGATTCCCGTTGGCAAGCCAAGGGGCAGATGAGGATTAATAACTCTTTATTTAAAGTCTATACCTTTTTTCCAGCCTTTGCTTCATTTGCTCTGGAATTTTTTAAGATTCATAACAATCGTACTCTTTCAGTCTCATTGTTGTGAAACACATTTAAAGCAGCTGCTCGTGGTTTCATAATAGACTATGTAGCCAGAAACAAGAATGTATTTCTCAAAGAACATAAGGAATTGCTAACATCTATCAAAACATTGGAGCATCAATTTTATTCGTCTAAAATCTAATACAATCTTGCATGATCTAGTTTAGCCCAAATTGCGATTTTAAGAAACTTCTACAAATGGTGCTTCCATCATGTTGCTCAAAAGTAGTGCTTGTTACTATGATGGTTGTAATAAAGTTGGAAAGCTACTGGCTAATTATCTGAAGGGCAGGAAACAATGAACCAGAATGGATCATTTACAGGACTCTGAAGGATCTCCTATTTTTAAATATATTGAAATCCTTGCTGAATTTCAACAATTTAATTGGTCTCTATATACAGCAGAAGTTGTTCCTCAGCAAGTTAATATTGTTAATTATTTAAGGAATACTACCCCTTCTAGGAAGTGTGATATATTTCTCTCCTCTGGAAACACATATCTCCTTGCAAGACATTATTCAAACCCTTTCCACACTTAAGAAAAGGAAATCACCTGCACCTAATGGTTTCTCAATTGAATTTTTCCATCATTTCTCGGACCTTTAAATGCCAAAATTATTACAGTTATTCCACTTCTTTGCTTCATCTGATTCTGCCACAGTCACCTTTCAAAAGGAATGGCGATTCTCCATGCTTAGTGAAATGAGAATCAAGATTTCATTAAAGACACAGAGGCTAACATTATGCAAACATCTTTTATTTGCCACTCCTACAGCACCGTCAAAGACTTCTCAATAGAACAAAACACTAGAACTGGAACACAAGAGCCCCTAAGTATTCCCTCCTACCAACATTCTTCCTCTTTTAATGCTGAAAACTGAAAAATCTTCAAAACTTCTTTTCTTTAACCACGACCTCTTGAAAAACGGCATCCATTATTCTGAATAAGATAAAAAGAACAAACATCAATACAAAAAAACGTAACTTTACACCTTTCAACACTTATAATAGTAAATTAAATAGGTTCAACCTGCGACCTTAACCCCCACTCCTCACCAAAGGGTTGCGGAGGGAGGGATAATGTTAGCCTCCGTGTCTGTAATGAAATCTTGATTCTCATTTCACTAAGCTTGCAAAATTGCCATTTCATTACAAGACCGGAGGCTACCATCATGCACGTTCAAAGCTTCTAAATACAAAATTGGAAACATGCCTAAAAGGCCTAAAATAATGTTTTGCAAAAGTGCCTGCATTAGCCCAATCAGCCACTTGTAATATTTCCTCTAAGGAAGCCCCTGACCAATACATTTTATTTGCCATTGCACCACGTAAGGAATGAGATTTAAATTCTCCCACATCTATTCCACATTCAGACATAACATTTTTCACCCATTTAGAAATAGTAGCAGTGCTTACCATACGAAAGGGTTTAACATAAGAAATTAAAAGTTGCTTATCACCATCCCTTCTATTCACCATAACTCTACATTCATACTCTTGAATACAATCCACTACACACAACTTTTTTTTCTTCCTGTTAAAAAGGATAAAAGACCGAAGTAGACATAGTCTCTGTTCTCTTATAAACCTCCAAAAATATACTGTCTGGACCCAACACTTTCTTATCTATTTCCAATACCTTCACATCTGACACCCTTTTACATGACACAAGGCAAAGCAAACAGGCAAGCTTCTCACTAGGGGCCTCATGTAGGTAGCCAAATACCGGTCGGTAACGGCCGATTTTCGGTAATTATACCGTTACCGACCGGTATTTTGGCTATTGGTATGTTGGGGGACAATTATTGGTTTCGGAATTTACCGAATCGGTAAAATTACCGATTCGGTAATAATACCGAATCGGTAATGTTACCGAATCGGTAACTTTACCGAATCGGTAATTTTACCGATTCGGTAAATTCCGAAACCAAAATCGAGATGTAGGGGGAGTGTGTGGGTGTGTTTAAGAGTCGGTATTTACCACCAACTTATAGTTGGTGGTAAATAATCAATGTATGTGTTTATGCATTTTTACGCGCGTAGCAGTGTGCAATGTGGCATACATACATGCCCTTAGGGCATGTATGTGTGCCACATGTGTACACATGGCCGAATCAGGGGTGCAACAGGGTGTCAATGTGACACCCTGCCACCCTTGCATGTGTTCACCACATTACCGAATCGGTATTTACCGATTCGGTAATGAGGCATACCTTCCCATCAATGGGAAGGTATGCCTCATTACCGAATCGGTAAATACCGATTCGGTAATTACCGAATTGTAACGAATCGGTAAAAAATACCGACTCATTACCTACATACGAGTTACCACTTCTAAAATACCGATTCGGTATCGTTCGGTATTTTAGAAGTGGTAACTGGTATGCTACCTACATGAGGCCCTAAGTCTTTTAATATCTAAAAACCTATTAACTGGCCACTGCAAAAACATAGACAACATAATATTTGTATCCCATAAGACCCTATATCGCGCCTTAGGTGGTCTCCTAATCCTCATACATTTAAGAATTCTGCACACCATCACATCTCTCCAAATAGACTTTCTATTTAAAAGTGAATGACCAGCCAAAATAGCGGACCTATAACAATTAATAGTCCTATATTCTAATCCTTCCTGAAATTTCTCTGTTAAAAAATTAACCACCTCCACTACAGGAGCTTCCACGGGATCCAGACTCCTTGACAAGCACCAACTTGCCCAAACTCTCCAAATTCCCCTGTACCTTCTTCTAGTTCCTGGAGCCCATGAACCCACCAGTAATTCTGCAGCCTCAGACGAAAGACCCTCGACTTCGAAAGATCTCCTTACACTTTCCAAGCAAGAAGGTTCAAAACACCATTCATAACTAAAGGATGTTCTCTCTCTTCTGCGTCTCTGAGCGGACCTACCCTCGCAGGCATCAACAATGGTTCTGCACAAGCTAACACCATTACTGATGAGAACCACACCTGAGACACCCAAAACGGAGTCACTAAAATCAACTGACTCTTCTCCTGTCTCAACTTCAACAACACCCTTTGAATCATCGCAAAAGGAGGAAATGCATAAACCATCCTCCCTTTCCACTTCTGCTGAAATGCATCTACTGCAAATGCCTTCGGATCCGCTCTCCAACTGTAATACTCCTCCAGCTGGGTAGTCAATCGACTTGCAAAGAAATCTAGTTCCAGAGGACCCCACAATAAATTTATCTTTACAAAGCAACTTACATCCAATTTCCAATCGCTGTAATCCTTCAAATATCTGGAATTCCAGTCCACATCCACATTCAACACCCCCGGTAAATATTCTGCTTTCACTCCCACCTTAAGCTCCAGACAAAATGTCCAAAATTCCTTCACTAATTTGGACAAATTCCGGGATTTTGTGCCCCCCAGCTTGTTTATATACGTAACCGCAGAAATTTTGTCCATTCTCATCAGAACTGTTTTCCCTTTTACATTCTCCTTTAAACTCTGTGAAGCATATAACCCAGCCGTTAATTCCAGACAATTGATATGTTTCATTCTCTCTTCTTTCGACCATGCACCACCTGTCACCAAATCTCCCAGACGTGCTCCCCAGCCAGTCACACAATCATCTGACTCTATCACAAAATCCAGATTTAATCCAAAAATCGCTCTTCCATTCCATGCCTCCATGTTGTCTAACTACCAACCAAGCTCCTTCCTTGCTTCCACATCCCAAGCTATCTTGTTTCCATACCATAATCCATTTCTTAGTGCATCCCCTTTCAATCTCTGCAAAGCACGGTAATGCAGTGGACCTGGAAATATAGCTTGGACAGAAGAATTCAAAAGTCCTAGTATCCTTGCTAATTCTCTTAAAGAAACCAAATCCCTTTTTAAACTCTGACAAACGTCCCTTTTTATCATTTCCAACTTCTTGCAATGAAGGCTTAATTGACATAACTTCGTGTCCTCCATAAAACCAAAAAACGCTAGCTTTTGTGAAGGTATCATACAAGACTTTTCTCTGTTCAAAATGAAACCTATTTCTTCTAACATCTTCACTACTTCCATCGTAGTATTATTCAACTACTCTTGGCATTGTGATAAAATCAAAATATCGTCCAAATATATAATCATCCTTATTCCTCTTTTCCGAAAATATGCAACTAAGACCTTCATCACCTTTGTGAATCACCAAGGTGCTGAAGATAGTCCGAAATATAAACATTTGAATTGATACATTTTCCCTTTCCACTTGAACTGCAAAAACTTTTGACTTTCTTCTGCCATCGGAATCATAAAGTAAGCATCCTTTAGATCCAACTTTACCTCCTCTTCCATTAATAAATCTCTCAGGCAATGTATCTTGAAATGACGATTCACTAAGAAATTGTTCAGCCCTCTGAGATTTATCACTGGACGCCAACCTTTATCTTTCTTTTTTACCAAAAATAAATTGCTTAGTTAACATATTTCCCATTCTTCCACTTCCTTAATCGCAGTTTTTGCAATTAAAGAAGTTATCTCTTTATCTACTATTACTTCCTGATCTAGAAACATCTTTATCTCTTTTGGTTCTATAACTTGAACAGGAGTGTTTATAAACTCTATTACAAAACCCTGCATTGTTTGCAGGACCCAAGGATCTTTTGTCATATTTTTCCATTGTTCTTTGTAAAACTTCAAACGACCTCCTACTCCTTTTGGGAAAAACCAAAAGTAATCCCCATATCTTGTCCTCCACCATTTTGCATTACGCGACTTCTCGAATATCTTCTGACTCGATTTGATCTTCCTCTAGATCGATAAAAACTTGAGCTCTGTTGATATCTTCTTCCCCTGTTCTGCCATCCATATTGCATGTTATACGGTGAGCCGTACTGGGACCTCTGCATGCCATGGCCAGTAAAGGGTCCCCTTCTACTGGCCCTTCCAAAAACTCCAAACATCTTATGCATATTTCCTTGCGCCTTATCTAAAGCTGTGAAAGTTCCTACATATTTCCCTATTCCTTTTATTAATCCATCGCCAAATAACAAACCCTTTGTGTCCTCCTGTCCTTCTTTCTGAGCCAGATCTCCCATTTTGGGATTGATCTTCATCAAGATCGCTTTCTTTCTTTCTTGCAGTAGTCCTGCATTTGCATTACCTAAAATAACTATTGCCCTCTGGCGCCATCCCCTCATTAGTTCTACACCAACCTGCTCTTCATTAGCATATGCTCTGCCATATCTAAAATATTTCCTAATGGACCCAAAATGTCCAACAACTTGTCCTGACATATTTTCAGGCTCTCTCTAGACCCTTCCTAGGATCTCTCCAAAGTATGAACAGATAACTTATCAGATCAGGGTCCAAATTAGGGGTAGCGTAGACCTTCTCCTCAATTCTTGGTCTTGATCATTCCTCTCTTATTAGTCTCCTCACTTACCTGTCCAAGGGTTTTTTAACCCAATTCTTAATAAATTTTGATAAGTGGTCCATAGGCCACCATTCACCACTTCTTGGATGTTTTATATTTATTGGACTAAACATATTCCCTCCAAAAGGATCTTTAATACTTTCACTTAAGGCATCTACCTCCATACTCTCAAAATCTTCATATCCGTCATCTTCCTCTAAGTCTAAAATGTATTCATCCAAATTATCACAAATTTCTATCCCCAAAATAATTTTGCATTCCTTCTTCAAAATGTTCCTCCTCCTGTGTGCCGCCAAGGGCAACCTCTCTTTTCGTGCTTCTAAGGACACCCTTCTTTTTTGTGCCACCAATGACACCTTTCTTTTTCGTTGGAAAACTTCTAATCTTATCCTTTTGTGACATCGCCACCTCTCAATGTGTTTTGGTTTCTTTGTTCTTTTCTTCCCTGCTACCTCAGAACTCATTCCTTCACCTTCAGATAAAGAATAAAACTCTTCCCCAGACTCATTTCCTCTCCTTTTCATGTTCTTCAAAAAACTGTCCATTGATTCTTTGACTTGTTTCCTCATTTCAAATTCTATTAATTTCTTTACAACTTCCCCATTAATTCTTCCCCCTGTTATCTCTACCTCCCTTTCCTCTTCTCTCTCCATATCTGAAAACTTCTACCACTTTAAATCTTCCTTACTATTCTACTCTATTCTCGAAAATATTCTCTCTTTACAACTATTTTCTCCTTCGATAACTATTTCTCACGAAAACAGCTGATTTCAATCGTTTGTGAATTACGCCAGGGAAACAATAGTTAAATCATTCCCTTCGATCGCGTATAATTCCTTCTTTCCATATATCGTAGCCCATTTCAAAATGGCCTCCCTCTCACGAGATCATGCACGTAAAAACATGCCCATGCATGATCCACGTGATGAAGAAATCTTTCCTCAAAGTGCGTCAGACGCCTCCAGCTGACTGCGCTAGTAGACGCGAGTCGATCCTCAAGATCCTCTCAGCTGACACACGCGAGTGCAAACTCGTGCTTCAACCTTGGTGACTCGCGCACTAGCAACACTGCGCTAACCGTAAAAATGCATCTTTTGAAACCATTTCAAATGTATACTCATAAACTATTGATCCCAAATCCAATCCCAGAAAAGCTTGTTACTAATTCAATAATAAAATCAATTTCATATTATCTAAATATTACTCCCTTAAATTTTTTTTAAACCAATCCTAAAGAAATATCCACCTAAGAAAAACAAACTATAAAATTACACAAGAGTATGCTTCCATAAATTAGAAGCTAACTCTTACTCTAAAACTTTAACACAATCAAACCAAAACAACAATTCAATACACTATTAAGGAAACAAAAAGAGTTTGACTTATCTCTTACAGAAGCAGCAATAAAAGTGGAGGAATGTTGGTTGGAGGGAATACTTCTGGGGGCATATCCTCAAGGATCTATCGCCGAGTTATCGGCACTTTACCGCAGACAACCCCATTCACAAGCTGGTGCTAACAGCCCATATCACCAGTTTACCCGCGATAGCAGCCGCAAAAATATCGCCACAGATGACCTCGGCAACTAACGCTAATGAGATGCAGAGTAGGCGTTCCCGCGTAAAAAGCCGCGACAACACCACGCCACAACATTCTCAACGACCAGCCAGATCTGCGATAAGATCACAAAACAGGCGATAAGGTGTGTTAGCAGCAGGATTTTAACACCTGCTCTCACCTGGTGTAAAGTCGGACTACAACCTGCACCAGAAAAGGGAGCCCATCCCAGGGCCATACCTGAAGAACAACAGATGCCATGGATCCAACGATCATGCAGCTCGAACCCCCAAGAGGGCCACAAGACCCACTGCCACCCCCCTGGACCACCCCACACCCACCCCCGGGGTGTCAGGCACTCATCAAGGGACAGAGAGAGAGAGAAAGAGAGAGAGAGAGAGAAAGAAAGAGAGAAAGAAAGAGAGAGAGAGAGAAAGAGAGAGACTGAACAAGGAGCGCAAGGCCAATCAGGCCCTTGACTCATACATGCCAACTGTTGCGTGTGTTTCGCAATTTGTGCACCCTAAATCTAAGGCTTGGCATCAATTTCAGCGCAAAGGCCACATCACATTTCAGAAATGCAAGCAGTAGTCAGACTAAAATTTGGCATGAAAGCTCCTTTGTCTCAAAACACGAGATGGAAGGACATCCGAACCTCCGACCTTGGTCTAGAATGTGGCTGGCACCCCCTGAGTGAGATACCATACCAGACACTGACGACTGCCACACCACGAACTGCGCTAATGAAAGACCAACGTGTCCACACCCCACACACAGTTGTCCCTGCTTGGGATACACCTGCATGGGATGCCCCTGACACATTGGTAAAAAGCAACCCATACGTCCAGACACTGAACATACATACGACTCATTGCTCCGAGCTGTGGCATATCATCCACAGAACTGCCGCCGGTCTGAGGAGTGCCGGTGGTACGAGATGAACAAACGCAATGGCAGGCAATCCCAGGCACATGCACAACCCCTGTCACGTGGAACTGTACCGTGCACGAATGCTGCATCTGTTGGGATCATTGCCAGTGGCAGTTTTGCTAATCAGTTACCGTCTGAGTTTCTGTCTTGCATACATCACCTGCGTCCAGCCATGGTTCCACTGTCGATCATGCACATTCGAGTGGCCCATGGATGTCTGCCTATCCAACACAATGGTAGCTGAACTGGAGTATGACTAGTGTGTGCGCCCGCTGTTGGCCAACGAACAGGAGTGCAACCGGAATACCCGTGCATGGGATGCCTTGATCTGTGGCGTTTGTGCTGGCAGTAGTGGATGGGAGATTGCACAAGTCATCGTGTGCAGTGACCACCTCGAGGCGCTCCCCTATTGGGCTGTTTTGCGGATTGATGAAACTGCGTGGACGGAGCACATCTGTCTGGACCAGTTAATGGATTGGCTCTCCCTCGTGTTCCTTGAACTCGAAAACGACATACTTCTGAAAGTGATTGCCTATGAAGCTGTGTTCGCATTCATGGACGAGTAACTACCTTCAGCTACAACTGATTGACACCCAGAGCACAGTTCCCAACACTGTGTTGCATCGTGGAGGAATGCTCACATATCCCAGAACTCAGCTCAGACGTGAGTCCCTTGCTCACTTTGCCACTTGTAGGAGAGTAGGGTCTGCTATCCTATGGTCACCCCAAATTTTTGCTTTTTGCTTCACTGGTTTTTGACATATTGAGGCTGTGGGCCTGCCAATCAGACCCCCAGCCTGCTGTTCTCTCTACTAAATTAAAACTATGCACCCTAGGTGCATAACCAATTGGAAGTGGATCACCCTGTCAGCCCCTGTACTAGTGTACACTAGGTACCCAGGGCATTGGTGTACCCAAGGCCTGCCAGGGGCTGAAGCATGTATTATGCCACCCCAGGCTTGGCCTAACAATTTGACACAACTGGCTGATCACTCAGCTGGGGTAAGTTGGTGTAACCACCTCTTACTTAGGTGTAGTATACCTATACCTAACCTTAAATGGGACACATGATAACCTATAAGTCACTCCTATGGCAGGCCTTAACAATCCTGAAGGCAGAGTGCTTGGTTCCATGTGAGATGGTGCTCTGGCATGAGCTGAGCCTGTCTGCAGTGGGCGGAACAACTTCCTTCTACTGTTTCCAGATATCGTCATACCATATACTCTTAAGTGCATTATGAACCTCGCGGTTAAATGCTATCTTTGGTTTGGCTTTATCAAAACATGTCGAGTAAGGTGTCATACGAATTGGAATACTAACCCCTCGCCAATTCTGGCGACGGGGTTAGCATTCCACCCTTCTAGAGGGACACGACATGTACAGTACCTGAAACCCGGGTAAAATCAGACATAGCCTCAGCTCCACAAAATGGATGCTGCCACCACAGACACAAGTCTGCCCTCCTGCTGCTGGGAGTCCTTCCAGCTTGGGAGGTGTGGACAAAGGGTTTCCTGCCAGGGGAGGTGCATGCACCACCCCAGACAGGATTTTGTGTATTGGTCAGGTAGGGCTTGAAAGAAACCAGACATGCCTGTGGCTCACAAGGAGCCTCGGTGCATATGCCAGTTCAAACCGGTCCTGGGGCACACCAGTCCCGGGCCTGGGGCGAGCTGGACAAAGGATTGGGGGTGTAACCACCCCCCTTCCTGGTCCCACCCATAGGGAGGGACCTAGCAGGTAGTCCGGCCCCTAGAATCCGCTTAAAGGTAGGAGCTGTGTCCTAAGACTTCAGACATCCTGGAATCAACTTGAAAATAAGAAGAAGACGGGAACTTCTACATTCTGCTGCACAGAAGACTGAAGGAAATCTCCCCTGTGGTCAGGGAGTGACCACCTTGCTAACGCAAGCACCATCCAGCGAATTAACGTCTGCTTTGCCGCCGCCTCCCGCAGGAGCTCGAGCCCAGAGACTGACAAGACCTGGACCTCCAGACCTCTCACTGCCCGATCCACAGTCCCTGAAAAGAAGAGACCCGTGGAGGCACCGAGACACGTGGAGCCAGCCATCTTGAAACGACCACGACAAGCTGACAAGTGCAACAACCGAGGCTCCCTCCAAGTTGTGCTTTGGGATCTGAGAAGCCCAACACCCGAGCAGCATCTGCACCAAAGGTGAGCCCTCCAGCATCTCCACGATCTGCGTGGGGCCCTTCTGCATTTTGCCACTCGACGCGCCTAACCGGTTGCTGGCCCGCTGGCTAGTAGCCATCTTGGCAACGAACTTTACAAAATACACCACTGGTCTGGTTGCTCCAGACTGGCCCTTGCTCCCCTCCAAAGGAGCAGCCCTTCTGACCTTGCTGGTCAGAACCATCAGCTTATTTCATCTCCTACAACAATTGCTTTTGCCAAGGCTTGTTTGCTTCGATCAAGTCGCCGACACCGCCGACAGTGAGAGCCTGCGTGGAACAGCTCGTGAACCGACTCCTGGATGTCGTCGACCTCCAGGGACCACGTGGCTGCAGAGACAAGCTACACCTTTCTTCCTGTTTGCACCCGACATTGCCTGATACCCACCTGGTGCCACGCTGGTCACTGGCTAGTGACTGTGAACACTGTCCCCTCTGCTTACAGGTCTTCAACATCTCCGATCCACTCTTGGATCCACTGCATCTCTCCCGGACCGACCGCCTGCAGCATCTTTGTCTTCAGGCTCCACGGAACAGATAGAAGAAACCCGACGCACTTTGAGGCCTATGCACCCGCTTCCTGTGGGTGAGGTAAAGCTGGCACACCTGTGCCCAAGTGTAGTATTACATCTCTAGTGCCTGTGTTCCAAATCTTGAGTTCCTAGTCCATCCGGAAGATCCTTTTTGCAGTAACTTTGTACTTTTTACGCACCCATTGAAACCTATGGGAGCACGCGTGTGACTATTTGCTCTGCACACGCCACCCGTGGACCTCCTGGTCACTAACTGAAGTTAGCTCCTTGTAGGCCCAGCGATTCTAGAGGCCCTAGGCCTTTTCCCTTTTCTGTTTGTGGTACTTACACCACTATTTTAGTATATGGTTTGAGCGGCCACCAGGGCCTATCCATATAAAGTGCAACTTCTGTGTATTCTACTGTAATCTTGTTTGACGATTTGTGCTCCTGTGCTCATAAAGAGACTAGGGGTTACTTTGAGAAATAAATACATATATATTTTGAATATATATCTGTGTGGTGTCCTTTCATTGGTATAAAAGGGGGTTGCATTTGGTAAAACAGCTGGCTTAACACGCTTCACGAGTTTAGCCTCAAAGACTGCTTAGCCTACGCTACCACTAGGGCAGCTAGTCCGAAAAGGTTGACTTACAACCACACCATAAGGGTTGCTTGGCATGGTACAAGGTGATCACTTTAACTAGTGAGCATCATATACCAGGCCAACTTCTCACATTGGTGAGCAGCGGTTGGATTTGAGCTTGCTGTGTTTTACCATTGTAATCTCTTGGTTACCAATTGAAAGATCACATAGGTACCTGTAGGTACATATCAAACAAGATTAGATATACATAAGTTCTACTGAACTTAGTTGTTATAGAGCAAAGGGAGTAGCACACCCTGACTACAACTACTAGATAGGTTTAGTAGGTAAACCCAAGTGTAGGTAGATTGCAACACATCCACCCACACTTAAGAGCAATGGCTGGGGCAGAGGGGTCCACTGTACCCATCTCTGTTGAGAGTGACCCCCAGAGGGCACCATCCATCTTTGCTACCCTTAATCAGAATGAGCTCAGGCATTTGGCAACTCTTAGAGGCCTTAAACAGCCCAAGAACCCTACCTCTGCTGAGCTCAGAGAACTCTTGCAAAATGATGAGAATCAGAGAGAGCTCAAGAAAGCTTCCCAGTTAGCCCCCTTAGGGACAGGAACAGGAGGCCCCCCTTCTGAAGATGCTACAGAGGTACCCAGTTCCAATAGTCACCCCTTAGATGGCAATAATACCACAGAGGATGAGAGTAATAAAGGGGCTGATACAGAAAGTAGTGATGATGAAGGGAGAACTAGCCCAGTGCCAAGTATTATACTTGGCCCAGCTAAACTAAGGCTATTGGGGACTGACAATGGGTTTACCCCATTGGATCTCCCCAGTGGACTTAACACAGGGCTTGGGAGGCAAAGGAATCGCTCAGGTGACTCCAATGCTTCTCATGGCTCTAGAGGCTCTCAAGGTCACTCCAGGAAAAGGGTGACCACCCCTCAGAGGAGGGAACATGAGGCCAGAATGCAGGAAGCCCAGCTGAGGATCAGGAAACAGGAGCTAGAAGTAGCCCTGATGGAAGAAAAACTGAACAAGGCTAGGCAACCTAGAGAGAGTGGGTCTATACCCACTGGTGGCAGCATTGTCCCTAAGGACAAAGATAGGGTCTTTGATAATAGGAACCTGTCTAAGGTTGTGCCCCCCTACAAAAGTGGGGATGACATCCACAAATGGATAACTGCTCTTGAGAGAGCCTGCAAAGTACAGCAGGTTCCTGAAGACCAGTGGGCAGCAATCCTCTGGCTCTCCTTTGAAGGAAGAGGCAGAGACAGACTCCTCACTGTTAGAGAAGAGGATGTCAGAAATTACAGAGTCCTGAAGAGTGTTCTGGTAGATGGGTTAGGCTTAACCACTGAACAGTACAGGTTAATGTTCAGAGACACCCAAAAGACACAGACTCAGGACTGGTCTGAATATGTTGAATGTGCCACTAAGGCTTTGGAGGGTTGGTTGCTGGGAAGTAAGGTATCTGATTTTACAGGATTGTATAATTTGATGATGAGAGAACAGATTTTAAATAACTGTCAAAACCAGCAACTACATCAACACTTGGTTGACTCTGATCTGACCTCTCCCCAAGAATTGGGAAAGAAGGCAGACAAATGGGTCAGAACCAGGGTTAAGCAAAAGAACCAGAACCAGGGCCAAGGGGGTGATCAGAAGAAAACAGACCAAAGGGGTGGAGATCAGAAACCTAAAGACCAGAAGTCTTCAACAGGGCCCCAAACTACTGCTAAGGAGGGTGGGTCCCAACAGTCCAAAAAGAAGAAAGAAGGTCAGAAGAAACCCTGGTGCAATCATTGCAAAAATACAACTCACTGGACTAGTGATTGCAAAAAGGGTGGAGCCCCCAACACTGTTGCCCCTAAGGCACCTGCTCCCAGTACTACTGTTAGCAGTGTTGGTCGCCAGACAAAGGGTGTAGTGGGAATCACTATGGGAACTGAAGGAGATTCTGACTTAGACAGAACCCTGACACAGGCAGTCTTGATCTGTGATGGGGACATTGATTTGTCCCTGACTGTGAGCCCCAGTAACCTGGGCAAGTACAGACAGACTCCTTTAATAAACGAAAAAGTGGCTCAAGCCTACAGGGACACATGTGCCAGTGTCACTATGGTGACACCAGGCTTTGTGGACCCTGGACAGTACATACCAGGTGAGAACTACCTGGTGACCAATGCCAGCAATGCCACTACTTCACATAGTGTGGCAGTTGTTAACTTCTCATGGGGAGGGGTAACTGGCCTCAAAAGGGTTGTGGTTAGTGCAGACCTCCCAGTAGAATGTTTGTTGGACAATGACCTAGAGAGTTCTCTATGGTCAGAAGTGGAGTACAGGACTCATGCAGAGATATTAGGAATATCATCACATGTCCTTGCTGTGACCAGGCCACAGGCCAAAAAGTGCCTCACTGAACCACAGGTCTTGGATCCTGGAACAATGGACCAAGCACCTACCAAGAAGAAGAACAGGAGGGTTAAGGCTGTGCCTTCCCCCCTGCCTCAGAGTGATGATCAGCCTTCCCAGGAAGCTGATCTAGAGGACCCTGAAGGAACTGTCCCTGAAGAGCTTGAACCTGATCAGGTTGAGTTTCTGGGGACAGGGGGACCTTCAAGGGCTGACTTGAGGCAGGCTCAGTTATCCTGTCCCTCTCTTGAACTCCTCAGACAGCTGGCTGCTGCTGAGGCTGCTGGGAATGCTCAAGGTACCCATAAAGTGTATTGGGATGAAGGGCTCCTTTATTCAGAGGCTAGAGACCCCAAGCCTGGTGCTACCAGGAGGTTGGTTATACCTCTGCAATTTAGGGGCTTCCTTCTTACCTTGGCCCATGACATTCCTTTAGCAGGACACTTAGGCCAGAACAAGACCTGGGACAGGCTTGTCCCTCACTTTCACTGGCCTCATATGAATGAAGATACAAAGGAGTTTTGTCGCTCCTGTGTGACCTGCCAAGCCAGTGGCAAATCAGGTGGCACAACAAAGGCCCCCCTAATACCACTACCTGTGGTGGGGGTCCCCTTTGAAAGAGTGGGAATAGACATAGTGGGTCCCATGGATCCTCCCACTGCATCTGGGCACAGATTTATACTGGTGGTAGTGGATCATGCCACCAGGTATCCAGAGGCAATTCCCCTTAGGACCACTACAGCTCCTGTTGTGGCCAGGGCCCTGCTGGGAGTATTCTCCAGAGTGGGGTTTCCTAAGGAGGTAGTATCTGACAGAGGTACCAACTTTATGTCAGGATACTTAACAGCTATGTGGAAGGAATGTGGTGTCAACTACAAGTTCACCACCCCTTATCACCCACAATGCAATGGGCTTGTTGAGAGATTCAACAAGACCCTAAAGGGTATGATCAAAGGATTACCTGAAAAGCTCAGGCGAAGATGGGACATCCTTCTACCCTGCCTTCTGTTTGCTTACAGAGAGGTCCCACAAAAAGGAGTTGGCTACAGCCCCTTTGAATTGTTGTTTGGGCACCCTGTAAGAGGCCCACTGTGTTTAGTGAAGGAAGGATGGGAGTTACCTCTCAAAAAGCCTAAGCAAGACATAGTGGACTATGTACTTGGTCTCCGCTCCAGGATGGCTGAGTATATGGAGAAGGCATCCAAAAACCTTGAGGCAAGCCAGGCCTTACAGAAAGCTTGGCATGACCAAAAGGCTGTCTTGGTTGAGTTTCAGCCAGGACAGAAGGTATGGGTGTTGGAGCCAGTGGCCCCAGCAGCACTCCAAGACAAATGGTCTGGACCCCATACAATCCTGGAAAAGAAGGGAGAGGTCACCTACTTGGTCGACCTAGGAACTCCCAGGAGTCCCCACAGGGTACTCCATGTTAACAGGCTTAAAGCATATGTTGACAGGGCAGACATGGGCTTGCTCATGGCTACAGATGAGGGACAGGAGGAAGAGAGTGACCCTCTCCCAGACCTGTTGTCTCAGAACCCTGAAGATGGCTCAGTTGAAGGAGTGACCCTTGGAGGAAACCTCACTGCCCATCAGCAGACTGAATGTAGACAGGTTCTACAATCATTTTCACATATGTTTTCCTTGATACCTAGTCAAACTGACTGGTGTACCCATGTGGTGGACACTGGTGACAGTCTGCCTGTAAAGAACAAGCTTTACAGACAACCTGACCACGTCAGGGACTGTATAAAGGCTGAGGTACATAAAATGCTGGAATTAGGTGTCATTGAACCCTCGGAGAGCCCCTGGGCTAGCCCAGTGGTTCTGGTCCCCAAACCTCACACCAAAGATGGCAAGAGAGAGATGAGGTTCTGTGTGGATTACAGAGGACTCAATGCTGTCACCAGGACAGATGCACACCCTATTCCAAGGGCAGATGAGCTCGTAGACAAACTAGCTTCTGCAAAGTTTTTGAGCACATTTGACTTAACAGCTGGCTATTGGCAAATCAGATTAGCTGAGGAGTCCAAGGCCAAAACAGCATTCTCAACCCCAGGTGGGCACTACCAGTTTGTGGTGATGCCCTTTGGTCTGAAGAATGCACCTGCCACCTTCCAAAGGCTGGTGAACCAAGTCCTTACTGGGTTGGATGACTTTTGCGCAGCATATCTTGATGACATTGCTGTCTTTAGCTCCACCTGGGAGGATCACCTGATCCACCTGAAGAAGGCTCTTGAGGCTCTGCAAAGGGCAGGCCTCACTATCAAGGCTACTAAGTGCCAGATAGGGCAGAGTAAGGTTGTATATTTGGGCCACCTTGTTGGTGGAGGCCACGTTCAACCACTGGAGAGTAAGATACAATCCATCAAGGATTGGTCCCCTCCAACCACCCAGACTCAAGTTCGAGCTTTCTTGGGCTTGACTGGGTACTACAGGAAGTTTGTTAAGAACTATGGGTCCATTGTGACTCCTCTTAATGATCTGACATCCAAGAAGATGCCCAAAAAGGTTCAGTGGACAGTAAGCTGTCAAAAGGCATTTGATGACCTGAAGGAGGCCATGTGCTCTGCACCTATCCTGAAAAGTCCTGACTACTCCAAAGAGTTTATTGTCCAAACAGATGCTTCTGAGTTGGGTGTGGGAGCTGTGCTGTCACAACTTAATGTAGATGGTCAAGACCAACCCATTGCTTTTATTAGCAGAAGGTTGACCCCCAGAGAGAAGAATTGGTCAGCTATTAAGAGGGAGGCCTTTGCTGTGGTGTGGGCCCTGAAGAAGCTGAGGCCATACTTGTTTGGCACTCACTTCAAGATTCAGACCGACCATAAGCCCCTCTTGTGGCTAAATCAGATGAAGGGTGAAAACCCCAAACTGCTTAGGTGGTCCATTTCCCTACAGGGGATGGACTTTACAGTGGAGCACCGGCCAGGTACTGACCATGGGAATGCAGATGGTCTCTCCAGGTACTTCCACTTAGGACCTGAAGACGAGACTGGTCAAGGCTAGTTTAATGTCCCAGCGTTTGGGGGGGGGGTTGTGTAGGAGAGTAGGGTCTGCTATCCTATGGTCACCCCAAATTTTTGCTTTTTGCTTCACTGGTTTTTGACATATTGAGGCTGTGGGCCTGCCAATCAGACCCCCAGCCTGCTGTTCTCTCTACTAAATTAAAACTATGCACCCTAGGTGCATAACCAATTGGAAGTGGATCACCCTGTCAGCCCCTGTACTAGTGTACACTAGGTACCCAGGGCATTGGTGTACCCAAGGCCTGCCAGGGGCTGAAGCATGTATTATTCCACCCCAGGCTTGGCCTAACAATTTGACACAACTGGCTGATCACTCAGCTGGGGTAAGTTGGTGTAACCACCTCTTACTTAGGTGTAGTATACCTATACCTAACCTTAAATGGGACACATGATAACCTAGAAGTCACTCCTATGGCAGGCCTTAACAATCCTGAAGGCAGAGTGCTTGGTTCCATGTGAGATGGTGCTCTGGCATGAGCTGAGCCTGTCTGCAGTGGGCGGAACAACTTCCTTCTACTGTTTCCAGATATCGTCATACCATATACTCTTAACTGCATTATGAACCTCGCGGTTAAATGCTATCTTTGGTTTGGCTTTATCAAAACATGTCGAGTAAGGTGTCATACGAATTGGAATACTAACCCCTCGCCAATTCTGGCGACGGGGTTAGCATTCCACCCTTCTAGAGGGACACGACATGTACAGTACCTGAAACCCGGGTAAAATCAGACATAGCCTCAGCTCCACAAAATGGATGCTGCCACCACAGACACAAGTCTGCCCTCCTGCTGCTGGGAGTCCTTCCAGCTTGGGAGGTGTGGACAAAGGGTTTCCTGCCAGGGGAGGTGCATGCACCACCCCAGACAGGATTTTGTGTATTGGTCAGGTAGGGCTTGAAAGAAACCAGACATGCCTGTGGCTCACAAGGAGCCTCGGTGCATATGCCAGTTCAAACCGGTCCTGGGGCACACCAGTCCCGGGCCTGGGGCGAGCTGGACAAAGGATTGGGGGTGTAACCACCCCCCTTCCTGGTCCCACCCATAGGGAGGGACCTAGCAGGTAGTCCGGCCCCTAGAATCCGCTTAAAGGTAGGAGCTGTGTCCTAAGACTTCAGACATCCTGGAATCAACTTGAAAATAAGAAGAAGACGGGAACTTCGACATTCTGCTGCACAGAAGACTGAAGGAAATCTCCCCTGTGGTCAGGGAGTGACCACCTTGCTAACGCAAGCACCATCCAGCGAATCAACGTCTGCTTTGCCGCCGCCTCCCGCCGGAGCCCGAGCCCAGAGACTGACAAGACCTGGACCTCCAGACCTCTCACCGCCCGATCCACAGTCCCTGAAAAGAAGAGACCCGTGGAGGCACCGAGACACGTGGAGCCAGCCATCTTGAAACGACCACGACAAGCTGACAAGTGCAACAACCGAGGCTCCCTCCAAGTTGTGCTTTGGGATCTGAGAAGCCCAACACCCGAGCAGCATCTGCACCAAAGGTGAGCCCTCCAGCATCTCCACGATCTGCGTGGGGCCCTTCTGCATTTTGCCACTCGACGCGCCTAACCGGTTGCTGGCCCGCTGGCTAGTAGCCATCTTGGCGACGAACTTTACAAAATACACCACTGGTCTGGTTGCTCCAGACTGGCCCTTGCTCCCCTCCAAAGGAGCAGCCCTTCTAACCTTGCTGGTCAGAACCATCAGCTTATTTCTTCTCCTATAACAATTGCTTTTGCCAAGGCTTGTTTGCTTCGATCAAGTCGCCGACACCGCCGACAGCGAGAGCCTGCGTGGGACAGTTCGTGAACCGACTCCTGGACATCGTCGACCTCCAGGGACCACGTGGCTGCAGAGACAAGCTACACCTTTCTTCCTGTTTGCACCCGACATTGCCTGGTACCCACCTGGTGCCACGCTGGTCACTGGCTAGTGACTGTGAACACTGTCCCCTCTGCTTACAGGTCTTCAACATCTCCGATCCACTCTTGGATCCACTGCATCTCTCCCGGACCGACCGCCTGCAGCATCTTTGTCTTCAGGCTCCACGGAACAGATAGAAGAAACCCGACGCACTTCGAGGCCTATGCACCCGCTTCCTGTGGGTGAGGTAAAGCTGGCACACCTGTGCCCAAGTGTAGTATTACATCTCTAGTGCCTGTGTTCCAAATCTTGAGTTCCTAGTCCATCCGGAAGATCCTTTTTGCAGTAACTTTGTACTTTTTACGCACCCATTGAAACCTATGGGAGCACGCGTGTGACTATTTGCTCTGCACACGCCACCCGTGGACCTCCTGGTCACTAACTGAAGTTAGCTCCTTGTAGGCCCAGCGATTCTAGAGGCCCTAGGCCTTTTCCCTTTTCTGTTTGTGGTACTTATACCACTATTTTAGTATATGGTTTGAGCGGCCACCAGGGCCTATCCATATAAAGTGCAACTTCTGTGTATTCTACTGTAATCTTGTTTGACGATTTGTGCTCCTGTGCTCATAAAGAGACTAGGGGTTACTTTGAGAAATAAATACATATATATTTTGAATATATATCTGTGTGGTGTCCTTTCATTGGTATAAAAGGGGGTTGCATTTGGTAAAACAGCTGGCTGAACACGCTTCACGAGTTTAGCCTCAAAGACTGCTTAGCCTACGCTACCACTAGGGCAGCTAGTCCAAAAAGGTTGACTTACAACCACACCATAAGGGTTGCTTGGCATGGTACAAGGTGATCACTTTAACTAGTGAGCATCATATACCAGGCCAACTTCTCACACCACTGGATTCAAGTAAGCCTGGCTGAAGATGGCTGAAATGCTAGAAACCGGTCCTAGGAAGCTTATTTCCAGTCCAGGGAAGGCATGGCTTGGCAGTTCGGGCTGGACTGTTCCCATGAGGCACAGGGTCAGACTGATTTGCATATGGCCATGTCTGAAGTGGGGTGGCAGAGTGGGCTAAAGAACGGTGATGGATCAAACCCAGATCTGTTGACTGGGTGTGAGTGCTTGATTGGTTCTGATGCTCCGTCCATCACCACCCCCTTTTGTACCACATATCTCAGAACAACAGTGGACATGTCTGCATTCGCCCGGACTCAGAATGCATGTGCGTGCACCTACGCGTGTTGTTGCAGGTGATGCAGCCCCATGGGAGGAGCTGCACAGCGTCGTTTGGCAACGTTCCTAAATCTGACATTCTGCTGGAGGGAGACTACACACATGGCAATGTAGCATGACATGTGACCTTGTTGGTCCCCTTCACCTGCTCACTGTCAGCAGAGAACACAGTCGGTGCAGTCCTGTGGTACAGCTCCATGCAGATCCCATGGGCTGTGAGTTGTGTCCCCTGACACAGGCTATGAGCAGACTCCAAACATCACATGACTCATCCAGCAAGGCAAGGTGGGCTGAGACCGTTGCCATCTATAATGATTGGTGTTCATTTTTGCCTCCCCATTTCTTGCACCTTGACACGTTCCCATGCTGCCTGTAAGTGTCTTAAGCATTTGTCTGTATGTTGTGGCCCATTCCTTGCCCGTACTGACACGCACATGCTAATAAAGTCTACGCAACTTCACCAGTGTACAACTGTGATGAGTGTTGATTAGTATGACAAATCGTGTGCCTCAGTGAGCATTTTCCATACACAGGGAGAGACAGACAGCCGCATGTACATTGGTGTTGAGTCCCTATTGGCAGCTCCACCTCTGTGAGCCATACATTGTGTTTGGGATAGTTGCTGGTAGACCTGTGCTCTTACGTGTCTTCAGCAATGTGAGTATGGTGTCCAACGTCTTGCCATGTGGATCAATGTGATCCATCAAACCAGGCTGTGTCCACACTGATGTGTGTGAGTAGGTCATGCAAAGAGATGTTCTGTAGCCACATGCGATGGGGGACACTACTTCAGGCGTGCTACCAATTTTGACATTTCTACACACAGCCCTAATTAATACATGGACGTGGGGCTACGTTGGGGGGTTGCGAGATTGTTGTTCATGTGCAATGAGGCCACAGCTAGTTCACACTTTCACAGTCATCTAATTGGCCATGTGGGTCAGGGTCAAACATGCGCATTGATGACATTTACCAGGGTGTACCTTTTTCTGCAATCACTGTCCCTACATTCATCCATACTTTTATACGTGAGTGAACATAGACATGACACATCTGTGTGATTTGGAATTTTTTATTCACATTCTGGAGAGTGTCGGAGCTGGAGCAGTACATATCCAGTTCAAACCCACATAACAAGGTTGCCCAGTGGTGGGCCAACCAGAGTCCTTGGGGGAATGCAAAGTTAATCTGAAGAAGAAGAGTTCAGTCCGCAGCCGGATTGCTGTGTCATTGGTACTAGAGCAGATATGGCAGTCCATGTCGGGGTCCAGGTGAATGTCGCAGGGTGTTTTGGGGGACAGTGGGAGGTGTTGTTCAGGGCATGATGCATAGGGCTGAACCAGGCAGGGACAGGCCGTGTGGTGGGGATGGATGCTACTACCTCCTTCCTCACACAGTCATTACCCTACACATCTTGCTCCTCTGAGACGTCTTCTGTGTCCGGTGTGTCAGGTGTGTGTGCTGGTGCTATGGCTGCATCACTGGGTGCCACTGACACGTCAGGGTGCGAAGGTGATAGGGCTGCATCACTGTGTGCCAATGACACGTCAGTGGGTGGAGATGTGTGTGTCAAGGTTCATGCAGCACTCATCTGGTACCGGCTCAGTGGCAGCAATGGCAAGATGAGGATCTGCAAGGCATGGAAGATCCCAGCTACGTCTCGCTGGTGTTCAACCGTGGCAGCCATACTTCCAGGCTGCATCGGCTCCATGGTCTCTATTGTCCTACGCATCTGTGTCAACTCTGTGCTGTCATCGCTGGAGCCTGTCTGACTAGACAGTTCTAGTATCCGAGTAAAGGCCCCAGCGAGGTCAGCCAAGGATTGTTGGTGAGCATGGTGCAGACAGTGGGTGTCCGCTAGGGACTGTAAGTTGTCCCTGATGGGACTCAAACACCCACGTATGGTATCGAGTTTGGCTGCCATGAGGTCCAACCCCACCCGCAGCTGATCAGCCATCTTCTCCTGGCAATTAACACACGGCGTTGGAATTCCATGTGTGGGTCGTGGGGGTCTTGTGAGCCAGCCGTGGTGGTGTGTGCTTCCTGCTGTGTGGTCTGTGCAGGGTGTGCAGTCCCCGTGATGCAGCTGGGCTGCCCTGCTCCTGAGGGTGGGGTGCGGAGTCTGTCCATTAGCAGTTGGAGGGTGTCTGAGAAAACATGCAGGCTGTCCTCTTTATCATCACTGTAGAAATGTGTGGTCTGCTCTGCAGGAGCTGTTGATTGTCCCTCTGCAATGTAACAGGGAGATGCAGGTTAATAGTGTGTTCCATGTATGATGATGCATTGTAGATGTTTACATTCAGACTGCATGACAATGTACATTGTGGCTGTTTTGGTGAAGCTGCCTATTTGATGGGAGACAGTGGACATTTCGAGTACATGAAGGATGTGTGGTTGTACTTGTACATTATCATCTCACAGTGTCATGCAATGCCAGATGTGATTGGCCAGTTTCTACGCACGAGCGGCACCAGTTGTATCCTCTGTCCTGTGGTGTAAGGGTTGCATTTTGCACCACATTGTCATCAATGTTGATGTACTGTGATTGCTATGTATGTGTGTTGCATTGTTGGCAAGTCGCCCCTGCAGCTCTAACTCAGCGGCCCCTTGTCCCTTTGAGTCAGTGTGCCTTTGACCTGTGTCGTTTTCGGGTGCTGGGTTGTTTGCGACTTGGGTCATTTGTGCTCTTGGACAAATTTTATACTCTTGTGCATTGTTTGTCTGCAGATGTGTTTTTGACGTCATGGGTTGTAGGTGCACGTGAATGTGTCAGAGTGTGACCTGCTCCTTTACAGATGTGGTCCATACTCAGCCACCTCAATGTCGTCTTGTGCACCATGTCATGTATTGTGACTGCAGCCATGCTATCTGTCATGCAGTGTCACTTGCATTGTCAGTGTGGTTCAGAGCCGCTGCTTTTCTGGATTCAGCACAAGTGCAGGGGTAGGTTGTGGCATTGGTGATATGGAGGGGGGCCCATTTGTGCACATTGTGTACGGGGGCCTACTTGGTGTTTCTATGTGTGCTGCAGTGTGCCAAGGGTATCAGGGACATGTTACATACTCATTGTGGGTGTGCAGTGTGCTGAACATGATTGTGCATGTGTGCCATTGTGTACATCTACCTCCGTCCCCCCAGTCCCTGGTCATTACTCACACTGTTGCTGTTGGGTCAGGTCATATTGAGCTGTGTCCAGACCCCCAACTCCTTGCACCGTCTCCACACTGATGACTGTTGCCACCATTTCCTCCAACTCATCCAGCTCCTCCTGTGGCGCAGGACTCCCACCTCCAGTCGCCTTTGCTGCCTTCCTGTTGGCAGCGAGTTTCTCCTTGGTTTGGCTGTGCACTTCATGCCAGCGCCTCTTGACCTCCTCCATTGACCTCCTTGACACACCGACTAAATTCACGTTTATGACGATGGCCTGCCATTTTACCGTTTGCCAATTACGCAGTGGAGGTGACGAACAGTTGTTGGTAGTGTTCTATCACCTCTGTGACTCGGTCCGGGTGTATCCATGGTGCTACGCAGTTTGATTTGGTTTTGGTGGTTTTTTTTGCTTTTATAGTGCATTTTCCCGCATGACACATGGGAATTGCAGGCCTGTCGCTGGTTGTCGCTGATTTTTGTATCCCGATTTGGGGCATCGCAACTTTTTCGCGTTGGTGTTTCGCATTTTTGCGACGTCGAGTTGATTTTAGCGCAGTCATTTGACGCATTATCGTGGGACTATCGCATTTTTCCACAGGGTTGTGAATACCACGTTAACACGGTGTTATTTTCCCGTGATATACTGTGATATGCAAAGTTGCGTTAAGCTAATTTTGCAATGATTAGCACACGTTCTTGAGAATATCCCCCGTGGTCTCTTGTGTTCCAGTTCTAGTGCTTTTTTCTATTGAGAAGTTTTTGAAGGTGATGCAGGAGTGACAAATAAAAGATGTTTGCATAATGGTAGCCTCTGGTCTTGTAATGAAATTTATATGCCTCATACATAAAGATGGTAAAGATCCTGCCCATTGTAAAATGTATTGGCCCAAATTTCGTATTAATGCTGATTACAAAATGTTTGAAAAAAATTGTCCTAGCGCATAGACTCCTTTCTACCTACACTGATTGGGAAAGAACAATCAGGATGTTTTAAGGTTAGACTTACCTCAGAAAATACATGCTTAGTTTTAGCTGTTCTTGGTAGAGCACCTCATTTGCCTTACTCTTTTGCAGCAATCACAATTGACGCTTCAAAGGCCTTAAATAGACTGGAATGGGATTTGAGTCTGTCTATTTCTCACTTCACAATAGCGTCCATCAAGGTTGTCCACTTTCCCCTCCCATGTTTATTCTTGCTTTAGCAAAAAGAACAAATGATGAACGGAATGCTGAACAAATCAAGCATTCACCCCCAGTCACAGTCTGGTTTCAATTCATAATTTTTTTGCTCACCATGTCACCCCAGTTTAGAACCAGCCATATGCAAATCACTCTTGACCTTGCTCTCCATGGGAGCAGTCCAGCCTGAACTGCCAAGCCAGGTCCTCCCTGGGCCGGAAACAAGCATCCTAGGAGCGGTTTCGGTGATGCCAATTATTAAGTCATAAGGTAAGGCTTTTTATCTCTTGTTTCACACTCCCTCACACTTATGAAAATATCTCCAGTTTCCTCTAGCTCACGTTGGTCTTGTTTTCAACCCAATAGTGACATTTTCCACATGCTTTTTTGGTGTCTCCCTATTTTGACTTTCTGACATAAATTATGGAGGCAAATCTAATTGATTTTCCATACTCAATCTCCCTTCAACGCTTCTACCATATTTCTCGGCAGCTTAGCTGAGCTCCATGATAGAACCCTATTTCATAATAGACTGTTTGATCTTTTATTACCCATTGCTTTCCAACAAATAATGATTAATTGAAAGTCTTTCTCAAATATTTCCTTTAAAGGATGCATGGTTGGTGTGCAATATTCTATTATCATAGGTTAGACCGAGCTTTTGTGGGATCTTCCAATATTGCTGACAATAGAGAAACATTTTGCCTTCCAATAACTACCCATTTGAATAATGTTTCTAAAAAGATTCTCTGCCTGTCTGCTGTAACTGCTGAGAATATTAACCCTCCCCCCCTTGAATATCTCTAGCCTCATCTGTGCTGCTATATTATTTACAATATTTTTTCATCATCTTTCTATGTTTTATAGATGATACTTTATATTGTTATCTTCTTTTATTCCTGGGCTTCACACTCTTCCTTTTGTTTTCTCAATCTCCTCTTAATATTGCTTCCTTTTGGTTTCTTGTTCTTTCTCTTCTCCCTTCCTAGCAAATCAAACTCAAAAAAGCTTTAGTTTCATGTGGTCAATATTTTTATATTGTTCATTTTCCTTAGCATGTTTTAACTGATTTACTGCATGTGTTTTATTATTGCCTATGTATCTTGCTTCATTGTTTAAATAAAGCTTCTTAAACTTAAACAAAACATTTAAAGCAACAGAGAAAATCTTAGTTATTATCAGGGAAGACTCTCTTCACATTCCTTGTCATAGATTAGTTCAAAGTTCTCAGCAGTATATGATACAGTAGGCCATGAAATACTCCTTGATCAATTGGAAAATATGCAAAGGTAAAAGGTACTTATTTCTTTTGGATCTTGCCATCTGTCACCAATTGAAGCCAAGGTGTGTGAATTGGCAATACTTCTACATTGCTTAAATAGGCCTTGCTCAGTGTCACTCAAAAATCTTCACCATTGAATTTCCAAATGTACTTACACGAGTTGCAGATCTTATCTGGTTGGAGAAGAGCAATAACCATTTGAACAACATCCCAGATTGCCTCAGACACATATTTTTCTGGGAGAGAGAGATTAACCAATGCCTCAGTAATGACCAAGAATAATGTTAGTGACAGGATACAGCTCAACTGGCAACAAGGTGCAGGGTCTGGCACAAACTGGCACCCTTAGGGTGGGTTTCCCCCCAAATTTTTGCCTCCCTCCTCCAATTTTCTGACTGTGTTTTTGCTGGCCTTAGGATTCTGAGCACCTTACCACTGCTAACCAGTTCTAAATTGTGGGTGCTCACTTCTCTAAACAAGGTACTATTGACTCATACCCAATTGACATATTTAATTTACTTATAAGTCCCTAGTGAAGTGCACTACATGTGCCCAGGTACTGTATATTAAAAGCTACTAGTGGGCATGCAGCAAAGTAGCCCATTAAACATGTCTCAGGCCTGCCCCTGCCGGGCTTTTTTTAGTGCAGTTTTAAACTGCCATTTTGACCTGGCAAAATAAACCATTTGACAGGCCTAAAGCTTCCTTTTCAATACATAGAAATCAACCCTAGGGTAGGCCCTGGACAGCCGATAGGACAGGGTGTAATGTATTTAACTAGCAGGACATTTACTTTTAAGCTTTACTGTCCTGGAAGAGAAAAAAAGGCTTAAACTCGTTTTTCACTACTGAAAGGTCTATATTTCCCGTAGGATAACATTGGGATTAATGTATTACATTTTATAAGCATCAATTCCAAATGGGAATATAAAAGTGGTTCAAGTTTAGTGTCCCTGGAATCCTAATTTAAAATCCTAATTTATGCTTAAATTGGATTTTAAATCACTGTTTTGAAAATGCCTCTTTTAGAAAGTTGTCATTTTCTTGCCCTAGCCATTTGGTGCCTGCAGCCTGTCTCTAGTCACCTGACTGGGTGTAGTTGGCAGTTGGGCTTTGTGTATTCTTTTAAGACAGCCACCCACAATGGGAGCTTAGGTGTGACTGAGTGGGCCATCATTGACAGGATAGTAGGGAGGAGCTGGGCCTAGCCTCACCTACACCTGAATGGGCTGTGTCCCATCCCCACAAAAAGGAATGCATCATCCCTGTAGTTAGTCTGGAGCCAGGGCAAGGAAGGCAGGACATGTGTGCACTTCAAATACCTCCTCTAGAAGCATCTCCCCACTTCATATGGCAGAACTGTGTATAAAAGAAAGACCTCAGATACCACCACTTCTGTGCATTCCTAAACCTGTGGATGCTCTGCCAGGAAAAAGGACTGCTGTCCTGTTGAAGTACTGTTGCTCTGCTGGACTGCACTCCCTCATGACTCATGCTTTGCTGTGCTAATGTGCTGCCTGCAGCCCTCTTGCCTTGGTGGGAAGGGCTGGACCTGCATCTCTTGAACCTAGAACCCAGAGTGACTCCAAGGGCTAGGTGGACAGTGACCACAGCACCCAAGAGCTCACCCTCAGCATCGGGTTAGATAAGTACAATGCTGCAGCTGACCCAGGTTTTGAAGGCTATACTATCAACCTCAAATGTATCAAGTGCTCCATCAACTTCCTCCCAATCTTGGTCGCAGAAGCTAAATTATTACTAGCCAACACTCACAATTCGGAGGGAGACATAGTTACTAGCTGAGCTACGTTCATTGACAAAACTGCCAGACCAGCACGCAAAGCCAGTACTGGGAAAGACAATGACCCCCAAAACCCAAAGGTCGCATTCCACACAAAGTGGAGGAATCAGCCACCAGATTAGGATCGCCAACAAAAAGATCAACCAGCTGTGGGGAAGCCTTAAAAGGTCACCAATGGACCCAAAAATAATAAGCAACCTTGGGAAGCTCAAAGACATCTGAAGGCGGTGGAAAGGGAAATCCAAAGGAAAATATTGAACTCGTTCTGGACTAAACTACTCTATGACACAAGGACAATTAACTCTGCAAACTTGTGGCGCACTATAAATGGTTTGGGTGGCACTCTCCTAAAAACGGTCTCCTCCAACATCTTGGAGACAGCGTGGTATCATTTTCCATACAAACACTTCAACAAACTAGCACAACCTGATCAATCCTCTATTCAGGGGGAAGGTCCAGCGGCCAGCAATTTCTCAGAACATCTTACAGTGAGCTGTGATCAGGCTATTTCCGGGTACCCCATCACAAATGCACTGATCCAAAAACAAATTGCTAAAGGACACAGAGAGGGGGCACCAGGACCAGGCGGCATTCCACGGCCCTCTATAAGGAAGACCCAACATTTAGGGCTGCCCAACTAATCCCACTCCATTCACCATACTGGAGAAGAACTGCATCCCCACTCATGGCATAGTTCGATTCTCACTCCCATCTTCAAGGAGCTATTGCCTGATAGCTTTAATTGACTACAAAGCAAAGTACTTTCTGGAGTGCTGCTGGACTCACTACAAACATAGGCTGCGACAAATAAAATCGTACCCCCAAACCAAACTTGGTTCATAAAACATACAGGGACAACCGTGAACCTCATTGCACTCTCCTTACTGATCGAGCAGGCGACATTCAACAGCCATCCCGTCTATATCGAGTTAATTGACTACAAATCCCCCTTAGACAGGGTTGATAGGGGTAAGCTTTGGCAGAAACTTGCGCACTTCAACATCCCAGACACTTTGCTCAGGGCCCTGCAGCTGATGCATCATGACACATGGGTCAGGATAAAAATTGGAGCTGGATCACGCCTGTCATGGCCTACACCCTCTATGCAAGGCTTCAAGCAAGGTTGCGTTCTAGCACCTACCCTATTCAACTTGTTTCTATCTGACTTGACCTCGGCCCTGAACACAGTCAACTCTCACCTGCCCAAATTGGGCGGCTTTCACCTTTAAAATCTACTGTATGCAAACAACCTGGTTCTTATCAGCAAAACAAGGACTGGCCTGCAATGCCTTCTGGATGCAACCGCCACATTTTCAACTAGGAATGGTCTTTCGATCAACAACAAGAAAACTAAGATCCTTGTTCGTGGTGCCTGAACACAAAAGCTGACGTGGTCTCTGGAGCAGGAGAAACTAGATGCAACCAAATGTCATAAGTACCTAGGAGTCCACTTTAACGACAACAGTAGATACAGGAGCCAGATGAACAAAATAAAAAAGAAAGGCATTGCACTACTGTTTGCTCTCAAATCTGTATATACAAATATAAAAGGACCCACACTCATGCCTGTCTTCCAAGTTGCCTAGGTAAAGGTTCTTCCGACCTTAACATATGGGAGTGAGGTACTTAAAGGACATAAGAGTGTGACACTTGTTAAAACGTTCATGAAGATCTGTAGAACAATTTTCCAGCTTCCCTCTCACACATCACCAGCTCAAATAAGACTGGAAATTGGCATATACAGACAGTCAATGACACATAAAGTGGCCTTTGCAATAAGCTGTCATAAGCATAAGGCCACAAAGGAAGGTACTCTAGGCCACCACCTATGGACTGAACTGACCACAAAACAAAGGTCAGCAGGAAGTTACTATCTGACTCAAGTCCTGAGCACGCTTGGCTTAATACCCATTTGGGACCTAACCATCAGTCATCGGGAATTCAAAAGGGTGGCAAAAATCAGCACAAAACTGCTTTCACTAAGAGAAGATAAGGCCAGCCTCGCTGCACGGAAACACGGCTGGATGACATCGTGCACCTATAAATTCTTGAAACCACAGTAATACTTAAACAATCCTTACAACGAAAGGACAAAGGCACAGTTCATGAAGCTGAGGATGGGGGTAATCCCTATTCCAAGTCATCTTCCAGCTTGGAAAAGAGGTGAGGAACAGGCAACGTGCTGGCTCTACAAACAACAAAAAGAGGACATAATGCAAGTATTGTGTCTGTGCCTCACCCTCCTAGAGTATAAGAGGGCTCTGCTATGAAGGGGGTGGATCGCTAAGGGTACAAGATCCTGTAGGGAAACAGTGCTGTCCTGCTTTGCCCATCCAATATTATGTTCAACTGTGCTTTGGTCAAATTTATTTACTTTTCTCAACAAAGATCGAGGCCCTGGGTCACACAGGTGAAGGGCAGAGAAGTGACTAGGTCACAACTAGGCCCCGTAATCCACTGTGTTTGACTGCACTCTACTCAAGGCATCCCCCCTCTTTCTTGAGATTACTAAAAACAACCAAGCTCATGCCATCAGGTTAGGGAGTGCAGGCGTCTAGACAGAGCACAAACTTCTTTACTCAAACCTATTGCGCCCTATCAATTGACTAGGCCTACAATTGTGCATTGGTGCCAACTGCTCGGTTTCTCTTATTCTATTCATGCATGTATTTTACATTGTTGCACCATCACTTTTGAAATATGTAAACTGGGATATGAGGTCACCTTTTTATGTTCCAAGGATTTTTAATCTCTATTTGTTTTCCAAATGTATTTTACAAAGAGGCTACTTTTTACGAAATATGTAAACTCGGACTCAATGCCATTTTACTCGTGTTGCAAAGGTTTTTAATTAATCACGCAATAAAGTCTTAATATACTACCAAGGGCTAGTTGGCTCGCATCTTGATCTGAAGCCTCAGGGACATAACTGGCTCCTCCAGGAAGTGCACTCTGTCATCTGTGAGTCTAACTTTCCATGTGGAGCCACCCCTGTCCTTGTCCCAGGAAGTGGGCCTAAGGTGCTTGCTGGGGGAACATCTTCTCTGCTGAGTTAATGTTAACACATTTAAAACATGTGTGAATCCCCCCATGGGGCATCTCGGTGCGCCCAGGCAGCCAAGCAGCATAGCGTAACCAGCTCAAAACAGAGCTGTCTTCAGGAGTTTCCTGAAGCAAAAATGGTCCATGAAGGTCCTGATATAGAATGAGAGCTTTTTCCAATCCAGCTGAGCCAGATAGGAAAAGGACCTTCCACCTAAGAGGGTCTTCTTGATACGTGGGATGATTAACAGTGCTTTGTCACTAGATCTCAGCTGTCTGGGCAAGTGCTCTGTTTAAGTTTGTAGGCTAGATAGACAGAGCCATGGCCGCTTAATGCTTTGTATGAAAGACAGCACAGCTTGAAGATAATTCTCCTCCGAACTGGAAGCCAGTGAAGGGTTTGAAGGAGGGGCACTAAAGCTGTCATAGCCGGCTGATTGCAAATAAGGCAGGCCACAGTGTTCTGCACCACCTAAAATTTAGATAGCAGTGTTTCATTTGCAGAGGTCAGCAATACATTACAGTAGTCAAATCGACTGATCGCCTGCACCACCGTTTTTTGAGCAGCGAGTGGGATAAAGCGGAGAGGTCTTCTCAGTAGGCGCATAGTATGAAAGCAGGAGCCAAAGGTAGACATCACCTGTTCTTCCATTGAAAGGGGTTGATCCAATTGAATTCCCAGATTCTTAACCACCAACTTGGGTGAGGGAGCCGTTTCAAGCAGTACATCACTGAGCAGAACCATTGCATCTCTGCTGTTATGTGGATTTGACCCATCACAAAAGACCCGCATTGTAGCCCCGCAGGTCCTTGGAACTGACGCATCGCCCAATGGCATGGTGCAATTACAGTCCAGAACCTCACATCCATCATAGACGGCAGCCTCAACGACGGACTACGCATCACAGCCTTGCAGCTCTTCGGAACCGACGCATCACTAGCTGCTCCCTCATCCCCGATGCCGAAATTCGCCTTGCATGCCCCGTCGGTGGGACCCCCGATGACGGTGCAACAGGGCCTCGCATGGCAGACTCGCTGCATCTCGGAACCAACAAATCACTTCGGTTGAGTGGTGCTTCTTCGCCGCTAATCCACGAAATGCTCTGCAACCAGCATTTAAGGTACTTTGTTCAGCCGGCCTTACTGGGTTTCTCTAGCCTGTCCGTGCTCCAACGTGGACAGCCTGAACTTGTGACTTTGTCCTCGTCTGGCGCGACCAGATGTCCCTAATAGTGCTTGTTGCTTCTTGGTGCTATTTTTCACTATAAACTTTAAAATTCAATATCTACTGGTGTACTAATGATATTTTTGTCTTTTTGGTCTTATTTTATTAATTACAACTTCCTCTATTTTTCAAAATCTATTATGGGCTCCTTTTGTGGTGTGTTTTCACTTTTGTACTGTTTGTGGCGTTGCACAAATACTTTATATATTGCCTCTAAGTTAAGCCTGACTTCTCTGTGCTAAGCTACCAAGGGGGTGAGCACAGGTACATCAAAAATATATATATTTTATTGAATTTCAAACAGTAAATAGGAAGAAAGAGGGAAAGGGGGTAAAAAAAGGGGGAAGCATACCTTACACATAGCAAAGCATCATGAGGTAGTGACATTCAGGCATATACAATAGAGCTCATAGTAGAAAAGGTAGCCACAGTAGCTCACACCAAGAAGAAACAAAAGAGCAGGTCATGCAGAGATGGGCCCCTTTAGCCACATGGCAGATGTCAGCCGATAGTCACTCATGGATAAGAGACGTCTCTTGGAGTTGGCGGGGCTACAATTCTACAGCCACATCCTGCATTCACAAATACAGAGCGAGTGGGGCCCAGATGTCTTTAGACCAGGAGCACACTGGCATACGTTCCTAGTAGTTCAACAGCTGTTCCTGGCATCCTGCAACCAGTCAGCTGTCTCTGGCGCAGGCGGCCCCCCCCAGTGGATAGCAACCTGTTGTTTAGCCAGTACAAGCAGCATTGCAGTGAGGCACTGAGACTCAGGGGTGACTCCCTCCACATACCCAAGGAGAGCCACCATCTGCTGAGGAAGATGACCAGTGATCTGGGCTGGATTGTGTTCCCACTGATCCAGAGACATGCCCCCTCAGTACAGTGCCAGGCTAGATGTAGGAAGGTGACCAGAGCAGTACATTGCAAGCACTGTGCATACTCTGCGCGTCCCATCCTGAGCAGCTAAACGTGATAGAATCTGTGGAGGAATTTGAAGTGGATAAGGCGTAGTCTAAAGTTTGGAGATAGATCCTTTTATTGAGTGCAGCAATAGCGCTACTGCGCCGCAGTGATGGGGGGGGCCCGTGTCTGTTTCCCAGGTAACACGAGCCCCAAGGTCACATACGGATGCCTTCCCCTGCATTGTGGTATATATACAAGTGATTAGCTTGCATGGGGAGAGACTGACAATAAGATATTCTAGAGCATAAAGGATGGGAGAGGTCGCTGGGAAGGTGCTTTGTAGAGCCGGGAATGTAGCGTGCAGCTGGTGATAGAGCAGGACCTTGAGTGCAGGGGACTGGGGGTGAATGTCAGTTCCAGGAGGAGATAGAAAGTTCTTAGCTGGGTATAGATTGCCAAACGTGAGGAGTCCCAATAGTTAAGCACACCGACAGGCTCCCTCATCAGTCAGCATGGGGAGGAGAGGATTTTTGGCTGGTGGTATGCTCGGCACATATAGACAGGGGATCTGTGCTCACCTCTGCAGTCCATCCCTGGCCCAGCGGGCGCAGGCAGTCCATTGACCTCAGCATGAGGAGGCCTGTACATCTGGTATAGCGCTGTACTCAGAGGACACAGGCTGCTCGATCAGTCTCCACTGCAGTGTGTGGTTGATATGAGATAGGGTGCATCCAGAAATGAATGACTGGGCTTGTGCATAGTAGGAGTAAAGATGCATTTCAACACATAAAGGCTGCCTTGCTGACAAGGCAGTGTGCGTGTTTTCCATGCTACCCTCGACTGTTTACCTGCCCAGGTCAGGGACACTAAATTAGAACGGAGCCTTTTAAAATGTGTTATTTATGATTTAGTATATGAACTTAGGGATTACAACCATTTTGATGATAGCTATTCTGCCTGTCATGGATAAGGCAATTTGGTCTAGACCTGTATGCATTCCTCGAGCCATGTTATGGCTTGACTGTAGTTCACCTGCCACAGCTCATCAATATCCCTACTGAGCCAGACGCCCAAATAACGGGTCGGTTCCTTCGCCAACTGGAGTAGGAACTCTGGTTCAAATACACATGTAGCAGCAGTGAGAGGGTAGAGGTTGAACTTCGACCACTTGATGAAGATTCTGGAGAAGCTACTGAAATGATTCACTTCACGGATTATAGGAGAGATATTGGACTTGGGGTCCCGAACATATAGGGTGATATCATCTACATACACAGACACCAGAATCCCTGGGGCAGTGAAGTAGAGGCCTCTGCCAGGGTGATGCTGGCGTAATTGTGCAGCCAAGGGCTCCATAGCTATTGCAAATAAAATAGGGAATAGAGGGCACCCTTGCCTAGTGCCTTTCGTGACAGGAAATGCTGGGGTAACCCCCCATTGATAAGCAGCCATGGCGTAGGTGAGGAATATGATAATCTGATCCAGCACAGGAAGTGCGCACTAAAGCCGAGACGAGGAAGGTGGCAAAGTAGGTACAGCCATTCCAATGAGTCAAGCGCCTTAGGGGCGTCTAAGAGCACTGCAAGTGTCTGAAGTTGATGGTCTATGGTATGCATAAGTGAGAACAGCATATTGAATTGTGCATGATCGACTGGCACAATTCCAAATTGGTCCAGTCGGACAATAGTGGGTAGGAGCGGCAAAAGGTGGTTAGCTATTAGTCTGACAAATATCTTATTATCAACTTTTATCATTGGCAGTGGCCGATAAGAGTCACACCTATCTTCTGGCTTGTCTGGTTTCAGAATAGTTACAATGACCCCTTCAAGCACTGAGGGAGAGAGCTGGCCCAGGGACAGAGAGTCATCATACATTGCTAATAGGTGGGAGCAAGGAGTGAAGCGTATTCCTTGTAGGATGTGGTGGGCCCATCTAGACTAGGTTCCCAGTCACCAGGCATGTTCCAAATGAGCTGCACTATTTCCTCTGTCATAAAAGGGACATCCAGGATGGCCTGGTGAAGCTAATCTCGAGACACTGCACCATGTAGTACGTTTGTGGGCTAGCTTCCAGGTGAGGGACTGGAAGGGGGCATTGGAAAAAGTGAGTTCCAGCCGCAGAAGAGCATGGTTAGAGGGAGTCCAGGGGAGATTGGCCACATTTGTAGTCCAGGCAAGGGCATCACATGTGAAGAGCCAATAGTCTATACAAGACCATGCATTATAAAGGGAGGTGATGCAGGTGCCTTAAGTGCTATGTACATGTCGCAGGCGCCAAATGTCATGCAGACAGTTGTCTCTAATGATGGTGTGCAATGGAGATGCAGTACCCAGATGGGGTCTCTGAGTGTCGCTGGAGCGATCGACAGTGTGGTCAAGATGACATTGAAATCACCTCCCCAAATAATTGTGCCAGACCCCAGTGTGGATATTAAGCCCCAGATCTCTGTGAACATTTCCGGGCTATCAGTGTTGGGCCATATATGAAGTTCAGCATTACTGGAAAGTGATATAGGATACCCTGGATAAAGACAAACCTGCCTTCCGGGTTTGGGAGAGTATGCCTTGTGTGTCAGTGTTGTCCCTTGCATAGGAGAATGGCCATGCCACAGGCATAATTAGAATACAGAGAGGCATGTGAATTTGAGACCCCAGCCAGCCCAAAGACGAAAAGCTGTCACCGAAGTCAGATGTAGTGTCTGGAGGAAACATATGTCTATGTGGTGTCTGTTAAGGTATGCTTGTACTAGTTGCGTCTTGCGCTGGTCATTGAGTCCCCGGATATTCCAGGTCAAGCAGGTAATCGATGTCATGATGGTTACAGGGTGCATATGAGAGCCTCAGCTGTCGCACCAGGGATGCCTGTCTCTAGTGTCGAGTAGTAAGGAAAGGGGTAGCTCCATCATGTCAGGTAAGGTATGCAAAGAACACAGAGGAAATACAACAACTAAAAATCCACCCTCTGCCCACTTCAACTTCCCAAACTTGTTGAAATGGTGCAACCCACCAGCTACCCAGGCCTATTACTAGAAAACAATGTCACACATTGAGAGTCACCCCACTGGAGCAGCAGAGGATCACACAGACACCCCAGGCAGTGGTAGTTTGGAAGGCTGAATGGAGCTGAGAAGAAAGTAGGGGTTGGTGCAGGTAGTCCAACAGGAAAGATGAGCGCCCGCCTCGACCCAATAATGGGACCGTCACCCCCAGTTTTGAAACAATTAATGCATTATTACTACGAGGGGTAGGTAAAGGTCAGGTGAGTTACGATCTAATCTGTAGCAGAGAAACACGGACTGTAAAAGCTATCGTCTGATCTCCTTGCTTCTGGTGCCGGCAAAGATATTGGGGTGCATCTTAATATCCATCTGATGGAGATTGCAGAACAGCAACACTGGCTCAATGACTCCCAGTTTGGTTTTAGAAAACATCATGGGACAGAAACTGCTGTGATCTCAGCGATGGACTGTATCAGACATCTGGTGGATGAGAGACAGGGGGTGGTGCTGATACCTGGATCTGTCTGCAGCTTTTGACACCATCTCACCTGCTCTGCTGCTACACGGACTTAAGGGTCTTGGCATCTCTCATCAAGCCTTAGCTCTCCGGTCCTCCTTCCTGGGGGAATGATTGCAAAAGGTGAAGTTACAGCACTTTTACTCAAACACCTTTTCCCTGCCCTGTGGAGTGCCGCAGGGCTCATCTCTAAGCCCCACACTTTTCAGTCTTTATGTGGCGCCCCTAGCGGCTATTATCCCTTCCTTTGGAATGGAGGTAGTGTTGTATGCAGACAACACCCAGATCATGGTGTCAGTTCCTAAGAACTCATGCTCAGTAGCTGAAAATGTCTCCAGTTGCATGACCAAAGTGGCAGAATGGATGTCATACAACTTCTTAAAACTGAACGGGGATGAGACCGAAGTGATGATTTTTGGCCCAGGTGCTTCAAGCTGGAATAGCAGCTGCTGGCCTCATTCCTTAGGAATTTATCATACTCCGGGAAATAATGCCAAAAACCTAGGAGTATTTATGGACATTGAACTTAACTTTAATGCTCAAACTAATTCTACAATTATAACCTGCAACTGGATTATGAGGATGCTGAAAAAAATCTTTCCACTTGTTCAGCAGCCTGCAGGCAAGCAGCTTGCTCTTGCCCTGGTAATGTCCAGACTCAATTATTGCAACTCACTGTATCTGGGCTCAGACAAAAGTATGCAGCATAAACTCCAGGTAGTACAGAATACACTGGCAAGACTGGTTCTGGACATTCCTAGAGGGCAGTCAGCTGCCAAGGGACTAGAAACGCTTCATTGGCTCACGATTAACAAGCTTATCAGCTTCAAATCTCTCTGTATGGTACAGAAGTCTCTCTATCTTCCTTATCCTTCAAGACTAAAAATGATGTTTGGCCGGTACTTCCCTGGCAGATTTCTCTGCTCAGTTTCTAAACTATAGCTTAATGTACCAAAAAAAAGAGATGGGGCGACAGAGCTTTCTCCACTGCTGCCAGTAAACTCTGGAACACTCTTCCAATAAACATAAAGGCCAGATCCCAGCTCCTGCCCTTCAGGAAGGCCCTGAAGACCTGGCTATTTTGCTTGTAGCCAGCTTCTGATTTCAGAACACTAATGGACTCTCTTCTTGGACAGTGATCTATAGCGCCTTGATTCCTTCAGGTAACTGCTGCGCTTTACACATTTAAAATCAAATCAAACGCAGTGCAGAAAAAAACAGATGTTCAATTTTTAGTCATTATCAGTGAGACAGCCATCACAATAATTTCCAGGATCATTTGAAGGAGCAACCGGGGGAAGTAGGCATCCACCCCCGAGCACCTCATATATTGGGCCGACCAGGGCTATCACCCCCGCAGCCCTGGCAGGATCGCAGCTCTAAATCACAGTGCTGCGGCTGCGGCAGAGAAGCCATTTGGGCCCAGCCACCTCCTCATCTGTTTCGCGCCAGCTCACTCTCACAAGGTCCGTCCTTGGGGCTAGATTCACCACGGGGCATTCCTCAGCAGATCTTCTGGGTGCCCCACAAAAGTAGAACACGGCCGAAGCTCCCCAGCCAAGCACAGCCCTAATCCATCTCCGAGGCAGAACGTATGGTGCCAGCCGGCAATGCAGATCTCAGCGCGAGGACCTGGTTTAAGGCAACCCATGAGCCATGGAGGGGCCTCCAATGAAAGAAATTAGGAGTGCGGCCGCCCCACTCCACCATTCGCTGCAGGTGCCAGCTGATTTCTAAAGAAAAATCGTCCCATCACTGTTGATGTGTGATGAATTGATTTTGGCCGGGTTCTCTGGTGACCATCCCGAGTACAGGTTAATTTGGGGTTTGCTTGTGCCTTCCCCCGACAAGGTTTGTGGTTGCTGCAAAAGAGGGTTTACACCCCAGTCAACCAACAACCCAATTACTTACACAAACTCTACCAGGAAAGTAAAAAACCTAGGCCTGTGGTTTGGCCCGTACTCATGTTATCAGATTGCATCAGTCTTGCAAGACTCCTATTCCTGATGGTGCTATTGATGCAGAAGAAATACCGAGTGCTGTTCTCACTGAAAGGTGATCCTGAAACTATGGAGGATAAAAAACTAGATTGTTGTGATTTATTCTAAGGAAATCTGACAAGTCAGTCATTCATAATTATTGATTAATATCAATCATTTTAATATAAAACAAGTTAACTCCTCACCAAAAACACTATAATAGCTGGAAAACAATATTGTAGAACTATCTCATGCAAAAAAGGAAACATTTTTATCAGTATTACATTATTGAAGATAAGTTATATACCTTTTCCCCAGGGTTCCTATTCCAAATCCGTACTTCGCAACATCACTACTAATCCCTCTTGGCATAACTGGCGACTCTTAAATTTACTAGGTGGCTTGTGGCTAGATCCAAATATTTTAAAAGCTCTCCTTTAATCTGTGCATGTCTCCCTATGAGGGGCAGGAACCAAACTCTGATCACATCACTCTAGCCTTGATAGAATTTGGATGAATCCTTAGAACAGGTTACGATTGGATACAAAATACACCCAAGGATATTAGGCCCTGCTCTGGGTTAAAAAAAACCTGATTAACCAAATGCATTTATAGCTCAGCTATGGCAACTAGCAAACTGGCCACAGTGGTGGAATGCTTAGGGGTAAGTCACATACATACTGGCCCGCAAATTCAGTCTTGGTTTCGACACAGATCGTCTAACTTGTTAAGACTTGGAGTGATAGAACTGGGCAGCTCATGGTGGCAGGATTACATAGTTATGAGCTCAGAACTCACAGGACAATCATTTCCATCAGCACCTCTCCCAGGTGCTTGTATTAAATATAACTGCCTGTTTAAATGCAACCGTCCTAAATTTACAAACAGATTATATTAAAGCCTTTATTGGATAGGCATACTGCATATTTTCAAACTACATGAGATTAGGTATTTTACAACTGATTAGGCTTAACAATAACCTGATTTTTCTGGAACATCAACATTTTATGTCTTAAGAGATTAATAATGCTTTAAATACCCTCTGCTTAAATACCTTTTTAAAAAAGTGTCACAATGTTATTTTGCGGGGACTACATCCTACTGCTGCTGCCTGTTTGGGCGTTCAATTTATATCTGGCTGCTGTTGCACTGTGTGGAACGATGCACAGTCCAATTTAGGCAAAACGTCAGATAACTGGGCTGAATATCTGAAAACATCTATTTCTAAGAAGGCAGTGCCGGGATCATTTCTTAGCATTGTGCACTATATCAAACTGACTAATGTACACTTGTAATCTAGTCGTACCCGGGCAAAAATGTATTATACATCAAGGTGACCTTTCCACAGAAGAACATCTGCATGCCTTTGGTGCATAATGAGGATGCTAACTTCACAAATATGTTTGCTGGTTGTCCATCTATTAGTTATTTTGATGAGGTTTGGCAAAGATCAGCTCTATGTGTAATCTTTATGACAAGAACCATGGAGTGCCTCATTCTTGGCTTTGACCCAACCATGCAAAGTCGTGGGTAATTCAAAGGTTTTGTATGGAACTGACCTTCAACCGCCCACCTAAAGGGAGTTGGATTCCTCGATCGCCAATAGATTGTTTTCAAAAACGTAGTATTTGTTTTTCTTTCAACTAGACTTAATGTTAGTGCACAGAAGCAAATGACAGCCAATGATTGACTGTTTGACGGGAAGTACTGACCATCAACACATCTCTTTTATTAGGTTTTTAATTTACTTATCTCGTTTGTGTCTTGTTTCTCTACCTTAAAAATCGGTTTGCCTGAATCTGTAAGAAAATAATTTCTCAATTCACTATCTTTTGCCTTTGTTATTATTATAGTTATTTTTACACAATATAAATGGTATCATTTACAATGCTATGATATTCACTGTACCTTACTTTCTAATTCATTTTGTACCACCACCTTTGCCGAAGCTCAATTAAAACAAGCACTTGCAATGCCAATAGGTCTCGCATTTGCAAGACTTAGTGCTATTGGCGTTGTAAATGACGGTGTCTTCCACCCACGTGTGGAGTCAAGTGGATGTATGTGGTGTGGAGTGGAATTATGTGGATTGGATTGGAATTTTTAGTTGTGGAATAGTGTGGCATGGACGTGTGTGATGTGGAATGGATGTTTGAAGTGGAATTTTGTGGCATGGTGTGCAGTGGAAATATGTGGATAGCAATTATGTGGCTGTGAGTCTACTGGAATTATGTGGTGTGGGATTGTGTGTGGCTCACACAATGAGGGGGTTGAAGGAAGAACTAAGCTACATACAACAGCTGTTGTCCTATATGTCTTCAAAATAGAATAAATCTCACATAAGATATAGGGTAGCACAATGAATACTGAAATCAACAGTAATCTTGGGCATGTACCAATTATGGACGAAAACCCTCACTCACCCGAGGGTGACATGCTTCATCATAGGGTTCCTCCAGCACACGGGGACCGCAAGGTACCCCGTGTGGGCTATGACTTAACCCGAGAGGAAGGAGCAGGAGTGCAAAAGCACGCGTTGGATCTACCAACTCGAAACGGTGACGAGGGGCAGAGTGCAAAAGGTGAAAAAATAATAAATAAAAGTGAAGATTAAAAACTATCTATTTAGGGGCAACAATTTTATTCTTCCTGCCTAAATGATAGTGATTAAGAAGCAAGTGAGTGTAGGGTTGGATGTACCCTATCTATTGACCAACATGTTTCTGCCTAGGTGACATAGCTGTTCATGGCATTCATCAGGATAAATGAAAAGTCACTCTGCAATATCAGTGCTCAAATCATAAGAAGTGTATACTTAGGCCTCAAATACTTGACCTTCATACAGACAATCGTTCAATGTAATAGGTCAGCGGGCTCTGAAAAACAACAAAATTGATAATAAAATACTTCAAATGGTGTTCACCCATGTGACCATTGCCCAAACGGTGGTAAGAATCATATAGTTGAAAAAACTTAAGTCTTACCTAAAGCATACTTCGTGTGTGTCAACTCGACCGACTTCAGAGTCTTACATCACGCTCAATATGCTATTAAAGTTAAAATAAATGTACTCTTCTGTTTATTATGTCCAGCTCATAGTACAGACACCATCATATAGGACACACCTTCTTAATTGCATTACTAGTGTAAAAAATTTTTACTAATGTAAAATATTCTAACCAAACACGACAATTAGCTGTATTAAATCAAATGATAGATACTCTATCACGAGTAGTAACGTACTATATATTATGGACCATGCGATCAAAATCGTGATGGCTGCCATCCCTAGTTGCCAAACCCATGATAGAAACCCTTACAGTGGACGCTGACAGCTTGACGGGAGGCAATTGTACCAGCAATCGAAAAACCGATCGTGTGATCGAAAATGTTGCCTGCGCAACGAAAATGAGGCTTAACAGAAAAACCCAAATTCTCAAAAGTGGCTTACTTGAACGACGCGTGGTGATACTTCACGGACTCTGCCGGGAGTAACGCGTAACTAAAGCGTGTTTGTATTTATGCGGAAATGTTTTGAAAGGCGAATCACGTGATTGCGTGTTCAACGTAACTACGTATGTATACAACGATCGTGATGGGCACAAAAACGAAGTAAAACCCACAGCCCAGGGCTCATGGAGTGTAATTATGTGGAACGGTATTTTGTGTTGTGTAGTGGTATGTTGTGGAGTTTAATTGTGTGGTGTGCTGTTGAATTTTTGTGGCATGATGTGGTTCTGTGGTGTGGATAAGATGTATGTAGTGTGTTATGTAAATGTGTTGTTGAGTTGATTTATGTGGGGTGGAATGGAAAAGTGTGGAGTGGAATTGTGTGGTGTGGAGCTGTTGGGCATTGAGTGAAATTATGCTGATTGTAATTATGTGGCATGATGTGAAATGTATTTATGTGGATTGCTTCTATGTGGCAGTTGCCAGTGTCCTAGAGTGGAGTGGGAGGAGTAGAGTGTCATAGACTGGAATTGTTCGAGTAGAGTGTTGAAGAGTGGAGTGAGGGGAGTAGAGTGTTGTAGAGTTGAGTAGGGTGGAGCAGAGTTCAGTGGCAGACAGTGTCATAAAGTGCAGTGTCATAGTAGAGTGGCGTGGAGTGGGGTGGAATAGGGTGGTGTGGATTGAGGTCCTGGGATGGATCGGATTGGGGTGGATTGGACTGGGGTGGATTGGATTCAGTTAGTGGGTTGGATTTGAGTGGATGGACTGGATAGGGTGGATTGGATTGGAGTGGGGGATTCAAATGGAGAAAGATGGATTGATTGGGGTGAATTGGAGTGGGGTTGATTCGATTGGTTTGGGGTGAAGTCAACTGGGGTAGGTTGGATTGGATGAGAGTATGGTGGTTTGTAGTGGGGTGAATTAGAGTGGAGGGGTGGAAAGGACTGGATTAGAGGGGTGGAGTAAATTGGAGTGGGGTGGATTGGACTGGACTGGAGAGGGGTGGATTGGAGTGGAGTGGGGTGGATTAGAGTGTGGTGGGCTAGATGGATTGGATAGGATGGGGTGGACTGAACTGGAATGGGGTGGATTGGATTGGGGTAGAGTGGTGTGGATTGGAGTAGAGTGGGGTGCTTGGACTGCAGTGGAGTGGGGTGGATTGGAGACGGTGGACTGCATGGGGTGGATTGGAGTGGAGTGGATTGGAGTGAGGTGGATTGGATTGGGGTAGATTAAATTGGTTTGGGGCGGGCGGATTGTATTTGGGTGGGGTGAATTGGAGTGAATGGGGGTGGATTGGAGGGGTGTGGACTGAATTGGAGTGGGGTGGATTGGACTGAACTTGAGTTGGGTGATTTGGATCATATTGGATTGGAGTTATGTGGGGTGGGGTGGATGGATTTGATTTAGTGGAGTGGACTGAGCTGGCCTGGGGTGGATTGGTTTCAGGTTGAATGGGGTGGAATGGACTAGAGTGGGGTGGGGTGATTGAAGTGGATTGGAGATGGGGGACTGAATGGGCTGGATTTGAGTGGGGTGGGGTAGATTGGAGTGCTGGGTGGACTCAGTGAGGTGGACTGGAGTGGGATGAATTGGATTGGGGTGGGGTGGGGTGGGGTGGAGTGGAGTAAATTGGATTGCAGTGGGGCAGATTGGAATGAGGCAAACTGGAGTGGGGCATATTGGAGTGGGGCCAAATGTTTTGGATTAGAGCGGGGTAGAATTTTTAGATTGGAGTGGGTCAGATTGGAGTCCAGCAGATTGGAGTGGGATAGATTGGAGTGGGTAGATTGTTTTAGATTGCAGTGAGGCAGTTTGGAGTGTGTATGGAGCTGAAGTTTATTTGGAATCTTTGAAAGAATAATGTTGAATAAGATGGTGGATTTATATGAAATATAGTGTTACTAAATGAATGTTATTCTTTGGCGAACCAAACGGTTTCTTGAGATTTACTGTTAATTGGGTCTATGATGTAAACCGATGGGTTAACAATGCATGCTAAAATGTTATGAAGAAGCTGTCTGTCAGCTCCTGAATGCTTCTTTACAAATGCTGCTTTCCTTTGACTAATGATACAAGTTCTTTGCTTTATAATTGCTATATGATTAACATTTACCAAGAGGCATGTGAGCCATGGGTTGGTTTGCAGTACAGGCGCAGCAGTGAATCACTCAGACTGCACACCAGGGACAGGGCAGCGACTGAGACTCACCTCATGATAAACACACTCCAGAGAGCGAAGCTGTCTGCAGTACAGACAGGAGTAGAGCTGCAAAAGCGGGACAATCAGATGCTTGTCACCTTTGACTCTATAAACTACCAGATTTGAGTGATAGGGGGAGTAAAGAAGAAGCACTGACAACTTTTTTTAGTAGACTGAAAACACAACAAATAGAATGGCGGGCAGGAAGTCGTGGGGGGACGGCGCTGCACAGGTAGATTAACTGAATTGTGCCAGTTCCAGCATAAACAGGAAATGCAGTGACCGGTGGGAGATTGTGGGGGGACGGCAAGGCGAGACATGTCAAAAGAAAAAGTAATGACCGAAACTAACCAAATTGTCAGAACTGAACTGATCAATATTACAGGGTCAGACTCCAGGGTGGTAACAATTCACCCAAAAGGAGGGACAAATGTAAAGCATTTACCAAAGAAACCAAAAGAAGTTTGAAAGGCAGGCTATGAAAAAATGAAAGTGATGGGCGTGCGATGGGGGTAGTGAAAACTCACAAAATACAACATGTCAAGAGACAGAGCATGCGCACTGCCTAGGCTCGACCTAAAAAAGAATAGCACATCCTATAGTGTTTGTTTCCAGGTGCATATAAGCAGGATGCAAACCGTATAGCAGAAAGCTGTACTCCTACTTACAAATCTCAGACACAGACAAACCCCGTGTAGACTCAGTTATGTGTGATAGCGGCTGTAAATATAGCTCACTCAATTATTCCTTGAAAATCTACAAAAAATTGAAAATTATGTTTAAACTTTGAGTAGATTGGTCAGTGGGAGTAGGAGAGGCACTTATGCCAAAATTCAATAGGAATTTTGATGCCAGAGATAGCACAGTATGTAGATGGAGAGTATAACATCAGACTTTAACTGCAAAGCAGCGCACTCCTATACATTATACTTTTTGATTTGGTTTGGTTTGATGCTGATCCATCACTTGTGTTTCGAAGCCCTCCTCACCCGAAGCAGAATAGAGTTTATAAAGGAATACTTAAATTGTGTGTAAGGTTCACAAGCCGTAGATAGAGGTCAATCGCTATCTAATTGACTACCAGGAACAAACATTTCTATTCTGGTAGCCATTCTAGTCTCCAGGCCTGAACTTTGTTCCCCTGGCTATACATTGAAAATTTTGCACCGGAGGGTGATGGATAAATAAAAGTCACCCCACACGACCAGACATCTATGAGGCATACACTTTCCTCCTAAAAAAGACACATTTGACAGGATCCATCAATGTACCTATAGGTCTGCAGACCAGACATTAAGATATGCACTGTACACACTGTCACATTGAGGGAGATCTGTTGTAATATGCACAGGTTATTCTAAATCTGATGAAAATACCTGTTAGACTTGGGGGTCTCTAGTTGGCACAGGTATGCACTTGTGACAAATAGGGACCCTCGCCTCTAGTCAGGGTAAAGGGGTACACTCCTAAAATAACCCCTGCTCACCCCCATGGTAGCTTGGCACGAGCAGACAGGCTTATCTCAGAGGCAGTGTGTAAAGCATTTGTGAACACATACAGTAATCAAGTGACAAAACTACAGATGGACACCACACAGGTTTTATATCAAAAATAAGTATTCTTTATATAGATTTACCACAAGACCTTTAAACAACAAAAATCCACAATACTGTTACTTTAAGATGGTAGAATTTAGCTTAGTTCTCTTTATTTCTTAAATGCGACACTTTAAGTCAATGTACCTTTAGATGCGACACGCAGGGCAACGAAAGTGTTGCAACGATGTTGATGCAATGAAAGTTTGGTGCAAAGAAATAAAGACGTGAAGATCTTCCATATGCGGCACGCTTCTCCGATGTTGCGAGAAGACTCGATTCGATGCGTCAGCTGCAGCGGCGACACCCCTTTACGCGATGCGACGACAACAGCTCCGACGGCGGCACGCTTCTCCGTGGATGCAAGGTGCTTTCCTTGATGCGGTGCAATGCAAGATGCAATGGCAGCGGCTGCGACGGCAACACGCTTCTTCCTCGATGCGAGACTCTTCTCTTGATGCGGTGCAATTCGTCAGCTGCAATGGCTGCGATAGCGACACGCTTCTTCGGCGTTGCGAGACACTTCTTTGATGATGCGAGATGCTTCTCGATTCGATGCGACAACTGCAGCGGCGACACCCCTTTACACGATGCGACGACAACAGCTTCGACGGCGGCACGCTTCTCCTTCTTGAGTCGTGCTTCCAGCTCCTTGCTACACGCAGTCCATCAGAAGGCTCCAAAACAGCAGCAGGCACTTCCAAAGAACTCTGGGGAGCTGGTGGTTGAAGTCTGTTGTTCCTGAGACTTCAGCAGGAGGCAAGCTCTTTTCCAAGCCCTTGGAGATCCTTCACAAGTTGAGCAAAAGTACCCACAAAGTTCATTTCTCCTCTCTTTGGCAGTAGGCAACCCCTGCAGGCCAATCCCCCAGTTTCAGGGATAGTCTCTCATCAGTTTCTTCTTGGTTCCTCTCCTCAGCAGAGTTGTCTTCTTGTTTCCCAAAGTGATCTAAATTCTTGGGATCAGGGTCCCAATACTTATACCCCAAAATCCTTTGTCCTCTGAGGGCAGAGGGGCCCTTGCCTTGTTCAAACCGGTTCTGGTCAGTCCTGGAGCACTTTGTTTACCTGACTCCTTCTTTCCTTTCAGAGTGCAGGGCAGAGACATCAGACGCACCACAGGAGGTGGAGCCAGCATTGTGGAGGGAAGGCACAGCCCTATTCAGGTCCCAGGTACAGCCCCTCCCTCCCATCTAGATGCAGATCTCTCTATTCACCACTGGGCCACCTCACCCTGTCTCCTGGAATTCCCCAGCCCTGTCACTCAAACTCCAGACAAGGAATACACAGCCTAGCAGAGGCAGGTTTGAATGGTAAGACAAGAAAATACCTACTTTCTTAAAGTGGTATTTTCAAACACAGAATGTTAAAACCAACTTCACTAAAATATGTATTTTATCATTCTGAGTTCAGGCATACTAAATTCGAATTTCTACCATGTTCCCTGAGTCAGTTAGGATTAAAAAATGTAATAATCAAACTGCCCATTCTGGCCTATGGAGAACAGGTAGCCTTGCAATAGTGAAAAACGAAAATGGCTGTAATTCACTATTAGAGCATGTCACACACACCGGGGCATCTCCTACGTTATCCTTACAATGCACCCTGCCCTTGGGCCTACCATAGGGGTGTCTGATATGAAGAAAAGGGAAGGTTTATGGACTGGCAAGTGGGTGCACTTGTCCAGTCAGCATGACAGTACCAGACTGCACGCAGGCTCTGCAATGGCAGACCTTAGACACACTTTTACAGGCTGCTTCTGTGGGTGGCACAACCAGTGCTGCAAGCCCACCAGCAGCATTTGAATTTACAAGCCTGGGCACTCCTGGTGCACTGTACTAGGGCCTGACAGGTAAACCAAACCAACCAATCATGGAATCACAAATTCATACATTAATTTACAATAAGGTGCACTTGCACTGTGGCACTGGACAGCAGTGGCACAGTGCCCTGAGCATCTAACACCAGCAAAAACCCATGAGGCAACAGCAAAAATGGAAGGGAGACCCACGCCAAGGTGCCAGGTCTCACAATACCAGTATATTGTTTGTTAGTATGCGTCATTATCAATCTGTACTGCATACAAAACAGTGCCTTTGGGTGGGCCCTGTGGGTAGTACAAGTGTGCATTATGGCAGTACAAGGCTAAAGGCTATTCCAGTAAGCACTACCAGTATGTTCTGCCTACAGGAAAAATATCTACTGGTCCCAGTGGGAACTTGGTGGAAGATTAAGTACCAGCCCACATTTCTACCAATAACTGCAGAAAATTACTGCTTGCAAGCTATGGTTGGGAGCAATGAAACTGCTCTCTGTACCAATATGGTTTGGTACTGGCATGAACAGCAAGAGAGGTATAGTTCATGGGCAAACTGAATAGAAGAACAATGGCATAAGACAAAAGTTGAGGACATTTTTCTGTTTATGAAGACAGCTAATAAGGCTGTGCCACCAGTGCCTCAAAAGAACAACAGCTACCCTGGCTTGGCACTCTGGAACTTCAAATATGAAGGTGTTTCATTCATAAAGCATTTAAAGCCCCACACATAATCCTTCCTATGAAAACAAAAAATAACTGAACCTGAAATAAAGCTTAAGCACAAATAAGTGAATAAACTTCCTGCAGAATGCAAAGGAAAATAACAAACAATGGAATAATACAAATATAACACAGCAACAATAACAAACTGAGCAACCTGTGGAAGATGTGTAAATTATCCTCGAGACAACATTAGTAGCGCCGTAGCTAACAGGAAAGACCCACAAGCATTTCACATGATGGCAACAACCTCCTACATGTCCATGGCAAGAACGGGAGATGGACGCAAATTGCGGGTTGCCTGGTCACAAAGTATTTTAAATAACCCAATTGATGAGCCTTCTGGACAAAACGTACCTCATTCACTACAGCAATTACTGCACATTTGCACCTTCTCGTCTCATCCTCACCCAACCAATCCAACACCATTTTTCCCTTTTCTTTGGGTGTCACTAAGACTGTGTCTCAAATCCACATTCTCCCATCACATATAATGACAGCATGATCCATCACCTTGGTGACTTGCATAGGTGCAGAAAAGCTGGTTTCACTCTGGATGAGACCAGCCTTCTTGAGTCTGACTTTATTGTCTGCACTTACTGTCCTTTTCCCCAAAGATTTGACTCCTCATTCTGGGCTTGTTTGCTCACATTCACAACCTTGCCCAGCTTGGACTAATCAACTTCTCTACATATCATCTACTTGCTGTTCAATGTGGAACCAGGCACCCAACCACCCAAACAAGCAATTGCTGATGCACCCATGCTAACATGAGTAGTAGTTCTGATGGCCCAAAACATGTCTCTCAAAGTTTTCCTCCAACTCATCCTATTCATCAGTGCCACTGACAATTAATTTTATACAATCTCGTTGAAGCACTCCACCAACCCATTGCTTCTGGGATGATCATATGCTTGATGGCCAAAGAATCCAAATACCTCCTCATCTCTTCTGATACCAATTAGAGACTATTGTCCAACACTATCTCATTATGCTATCACTCTCTGCCAAGTACATCCTGCAAGAGCTCAATCATGCTGTGCAAGCTGACATTGATCACAAATCTCACCTCCAGCTAAATAGGGGCACATCAACTGGAGTTACTGTCCACTTGGATTTTGTCACTGAGAATTCATTTTGATCTATTCCTCTGGTACCCTTCCACTATCTTGTTGACCCCAGACCCGCGAAAACTCTTGCTAATTATTTTCTTCATTGTCCTAATCCCTGTGTGACCCTTCTGAGTAAAACTCCACACTCTTTGCCTCAAAGCCTTTGGTACAACCAACACACCCTTACCACTTAGGGCAACATATACAAAAGAAACAAATGATGGACGGAATGCTGGACAATGCAAACATTCACCCCCAGTCACAAGGATCTGGGTTAAATCCATCATTCTTTTGCTCACCACACCACCCCAGTTTGGACCCAGCCATATGCAAATCAGTCTTGACCCTGCTCCTTGTGGGAACAGTCCAGCCCGAACTGCCAAGCCAGGTCCTCCCTGGACAGGAAACAAGCATCCTGGGACCGGTTTCAGGGCATCACCCTTCATCAGCCAGGCTAGCTTGAATCCAGTGGTGTAGTGAGCATGGAACCCACGTCTGGGAATACCCTTCCCACTTAGAGCAACATATGCAGCGCTGATTGCGCCACCCACCAAAGTAGCCTTTCAAACCTGTCTCAGGTCTCTGCCTGCACACGCAGTTTACTGATGCTGTGGCGTGGCACTTAAATTGGGTGCCACTTCTGTGACTCCCCTTTTACTACATATCAATCACCCCTATGGTAGACCCTGGCTAGCCTTATGGTCAGGGTGTGCTGTAGCTAAAAGGTAGGACCTTGTGCCTTAATTGTATGGCATGTCCTGGTAGTGACAAACAGCCATTTTGGTTTCTCACTACTGTCAAGCTGCCCTCTCATATGAATGCATTGGGGATTGACCTGATATGTGTTTCAGTGGTAATTCCTGATATGAGAGGAGCAGCGTGGTCAGGTTTGGTATGTTTGGAAAAGTGGTAATAAATGCTGCGTAATGGTGTTCGGAGATTAATTATCATTATTTTGGAAATGGCACTTTTGGAAGTGGGCATTTGTGTGTGCTGTGTGTCTTTGTGCCTGCCTGTTGTGTATTGCATGTCTGGCTCTGGAGTGACAGACTGGGGAGGTGCAGTGGCTCCAGAGGAGCTGGGTGAATCAGCACTAGGCTGAATCGGCTGATCTGCATTTGGAGTAGTGGGAGGAGTATCATCTGGGCCTGAATAGGACAGAGCCTAATTCACACAATGCTGGCTCCGCCCTCCTGTGGTGTGTCTGGGGCCAGAGCCTACACTAACAATAAGGGTGGTGGTGCACATGGAAAAATGTATGAAAGTACCTCCCAGAACTGGTTTGGACCGGGCACAGAGCCCTGTGCCAGGGGGAGAACAAAGACACTGCTGGTATAAATATTGGGGTTGTACTTGTAACCCCATGAAAAGTTATGTTGGAGCTTACTTGGGAACTGAAACACTGCGTGGACTGCAGTGTGCCAGGAGGAACTGTCATTTTGACTGTTACTTGGGTGTGCTGGCCTCTTGTTGAGAATCTCAGGGATTCAAAAGATTTGTAGGGGGAGGGATCCTTGCTGGGTCTAGCGGTGGTGAGCTGTCCTTTCTTTGATCTACCAGGAGACTGTGTGGGGTGCTTGAGGGTACTTCCCTCATCATTTCTGTAGCCTCAAGACCAAAAGCACATGTGAAGTACTTCTTGCGCTGTTCAGCGTGTGTGTGTGCTTTTGTGCCGCCCTTTGCTGCTGAGGGACGGGAGGGGAGAGCTGAGGCAGGAGAAGCACTCTCCCTCTCCCTGGCGGCCAGCACATGCTCTGACAGTGACCTGAAGCCGTGGCTCTGCTACATGGCCCCAGGCTGCAAATGATCATGACTACAATCCACCGATACCACTGCAGCCTGGGGAAGCTTCCTCCACCATCCCGTTGTCTGGCCCCACCCACTGGGAAGCCTGGAACCACCAGCGTTGCTTAACAACTTCCCGAGGGTGAGAAAGGAGAGCCGCCGGAAGCCAGGCATTAAAAGACTGCGTGGCCAAGCTTGGTTGTGGGCGTGGCAAATGGGGCCGCATCCTGGGAATTAAGCGGAGGAGACCGAGGAGGTCCCAATGAGGACCCCTGTTTGCATTTCTAGCATTTTCGCAGCTGCGCTGCATGAACGCGGGCAGCTACATTCTTTTCTTCCACATTAGGGCATTCTCCATTGAAGGAGACAAGGTGAGCTGCAGGCAGGAGACACCAGGGAGCCCTTCCGCCAACGTGAGAGTGCATGGCCTGACTTTGGCAGTGAGGGACCTCCCCTACTTGTGGTCTGTGTGGGTGCCTCCCCCTCCGCCGGAGTATGGACCTACCAGGGACATTGGGAAGGATCATTTGGGGACGGAGTGGAACCTCAACTGAGGTCTTCGATTCTCCACATGGACCCGTTGCATTTGGTTCCAACGGCTGCGCCACAGGCTTGTGGGCAGCTACAGTCAACTATTGGAGGCCTTTGTGAGTAGATGATGCCCTAAGTTGGTTCACTGTTGGGGTGGGGGACCGGATGTCATGGTAGATGTTAGGGTGGCCTGAGCAACGCAACAAGGGTGTTGCTGCTCGTGATTTGTGCATTGCATAGGCCCCTCATAGCTGGTCATTGAAGTGCCCTACGCGCTTATTTATAGCAAAAGCACCCATATGGGTAGTAATTGTGATCTGCATATGTCTGAGAGGGGCATGACAAGCTTATGATTTCCATGATGTGGGCATAGCTGCAAATATTTACTGTGGTGCACTGATGATTATATGCATAATGTGGTATGTTGAGTACCTTTATGAAGTTTATGTATATGCTAAGTGCAATCTTGCCAGTAGATACTGGTTGTTTTTAATTTCACTAGTTGTGTGTTCTAGTGTTGTTTATGACAGTAGCCCGATTGGCCCTGTAAGGTATATAATACCCTGTAAAGTAATACTTGGTGCCATGTGTCTCAGTGTATATATGTGACTATGCTCTAATATGTTTTGTGAGTAATACAAAAGCTATGTTTATATAACCTTGTGTGGAGTTTCTTTTGTGGTGTGCCAAGTGTGTCACTGCTGTGTGAGTGTGTTGCGCAAACGCTTTACACATTGCCTCTGGAATAAGCCTGACTGCTTAAGACAAGCTACCAAGAGGGTGAGCAGGGGTTATCTTCAGTGTGTAACTCCCTTGCCCTGATTAAAGCGTTGGTTTCTGCCTGGCTTAGGCACATGCTCTAGCCAACCAGAAATCCCATTTCTAACAGGGAGATACTGGTCTTATTGTTAGGTACAGCCGGCTGTTGATGTAGGCTTAAAGTCCAATATGGGCCATCGGTAATGTGTTGAATGCTTGTGGTAAAGGCTGTGTTTCAAGTACTGAGTACGGGTTGTGTGTTGATTAGGGTTGTGAGAGTGAAGTCAGGTTAAAACTAATTATTCTCTAAAACCAGTCTATTTTACAGTTTATTAAGGTGTTGGGATGATTCATTGTTAGAACTTCCAATCTATAGGTACATATATTTCGAAAGTATATCGGCTGTTCATTAGTGGACAATAACATATGTATATTGGTGTTCTGTTCAACGGTATTTATTACTAATGAATTGTAAAATTAGAACGTTGCAATATTTCTGCATGCAAGTTTTTAAATCTTCTTGTTAGTTTATGTGTTTGAAGTACCATACTTGATCGGGTACGGAAATTCGGATATAAGAAGTTACCATGGGAACCATTCTAAGGAAAATGCTGTTATCATTCAAGAAAAAGTGAAGCAAAAGAGAGAAGCAACCCTGCACGTGTAATTACACAAAAACGAAGTAAGCATGACCTCCTCAATCATTCCTCATCCCAGCTGTAGTTCAGTGAGGTGTGCCTACCTCCCCTGAGACATCACTTAACTGTCAACGAGTCAGTATCTTGCTGGAGTGAGTTTGATTCACCCATGCCCGCTCTCTTTTGCCCAAGCCTCCCGAGTGATTGTGATGCTTAACAATATTGGTGCCGATTACGATCCGGTAAAAAATGTCCCCGTACGACTCGTATCCGGTCTTTTTACCGTACGAATCGTACAAGTGCTGTACAAACTAGCAATCACGATTCGCATGGTAAAAAGTCCATACGAACCGCATTGGGAATCATTCCCCACACGTCCTCGGGTCGGAAAATGTGTCCGACACGTCCTCGGACGATTTACCGTACAAACGTGAAAAGTGAAGTCCGACCGAGGAATCACGATCCTACCCGTGCGTCCGATCTCACAACCGTATGGAAAAAACACCGTCCGCACCGAACTCCCATTGCAACCATGGAGACATGTGCCCGCATACGCGCCCAACACTCCCCCCAGCACCCATACGTTTGAGTCGTACTCCCCGTGAATGTACACCCACCCGCGGTATGTACACCCGTGTACGTGTCGAACCCCCACCCGTGTACCCACACCCCTGTACGTTCGAGTCGTACCCCCACCCCTGTACGTGTCGTACCACCGTGTATGTACACCCCTGTACGTTCGAGTCCTACCCCCACCCCTGTACGTGTCGTACCACCGTGTACCCCCACCCCTGTACGTGTCGTACCCCCGTGTACCTACACCCCTGTACGTTCGAGTCCTACCCCCACCCCTGTATGTGTCGTACCCCCGTGTACCCACACCCCTGTACATACGAGTCGTACCCCCACCCCTGTACGTGTCGTACCCCCGTGTACCTACACCCCCGTACTTTCGAGTCGTACCCCCACCCCTGTACGTGTCGTACCCCCGTGTACCTACACCCCTGTACGTTCGAGTCGTACCCCCACCCCTGTACGTGTCGTACCCCCGTGTACCTACACCCCTGTACGTTTGAGTCGTACCCCCACCCCTGTACCTGTCATACCCCTGTGTACCTACACCCCTGTACGTTCGAGTCGTACCCCCACCCCTGTACGTGTCGTACCCCCGTGTACCTACACCCCTGTATGTTCGAGTCGTACCCCCACCCCTGTACGTGTCGTACCCCCGTGTACCTACACCCCTGTACGTTCGAGTCGTACCCCCACCCCTGTACGTGTCGTACCCCCGTGTACCTACACCCCTGTATGTTCGAGTCGTACCCCCACACGTGTCGTACCACCGTGTATGTACACCCCTGTACGTTCGAGTCCTACCCCCACCCCTGTACGTGTCGTACCCCCGTGTACCCCCACCCCTGTACGTGTCGTACCCCCGTGTACCTACACCCCTGTACGTTCGAGTCCTACCCCCACCCCTGTACGTGTCGTACCACCGTGTATGTACACCCATGTACGTTTGAGTCCTACCCCCACCCCTGTACGTGTCGTACCCCCGTGTACCCACACCCCTGTACGTACGAGTCGTACCCCCACCCCTGTACGTGTCGTACCCCCGTGTACCTACACCCCTGTACGTTCGAGTCGTACCCCCATCCCTGTACGTGTCGTACCCCCGTGTACCTACACCCCTGTACGTTCGAGTCGTACCCCCACCCCTGTACATGTCGTACCCCCGTGTACCTACACCCCTGTACGTTCGAGTCGTACCCCCAACCCCGGTACGTGTCATACCCCCGTGTACCTACACCCCTGTACGTTTGAGTCGTACCCCCACCCCTGTACGAGTCGTACCCCCGTGTACCCACACCCCTGTACGTTCGAGTCCTACCCCCACCCCTGTACGTGTCGTACCCCCGTGTACCTACACCCCTGTACGTTCGAGTCGTACCCCCACCCCTGTACCTGTCGTACCCCCCTGTATGTACACCCGTGTACGTCAGAGTCGCACCCCCACCACAACCTCCTAAGTACGGAGCGCACCCCATGCCCCAACATCACAACCGCATGTACGAGTCGTACCAAGCCACACACAAGGACAGCACCGTACAACCAAATGGCCCATGTACACACCGTACACACGCTAAAAACGCACGTACACAACCAGGACAAACCAAAACAAAACAAGAATACACCATTCGAATGGCACAAAGCCACTAAACATGTCCAACAACCACTAAAATAACACAGTCACTGACCTGCAACTGCCAAAAACAAACAGAGGCCCAATACACCACCACTCCTTATAACACACCCACCCAAACTTCAAACACAGCCACACCCACCAATGGACCAATAAAAAGGGCCCACACACACAAACCATGAGCCTTTGCAACAGACTCACTGCTGCCAGACACCACAGACAACCTACAGCACCATACTACAAGCTTCACCACATCTTACACTTGCACACCTTCACACAACCACCTTCACAAACACCCCCTCATCACATTCACACACACACACACCTGCACAACCACACCCACACACCCACAACCATCCACACACCCCCCACACCATCCACACCCACACCCCTCACCATGCCCACTAACAAGAATCCAAAGTTCAGTAACCGAGAGTTGGAGGTCCTTGTCGATGAAATCCTCAGAGTCGAGCCACAGCTCTTTGGAACATTGGTCAGACAGACCAGCATGGCAGCAAAAACAGCCATGTGGCAGACCATCATCAATGCTGTGAAGGACCAGGCAGGAATGCCAAGCCAGGTGGTACGATCTGCGGAGGAGGGTCCGAGCCAAGATGCTGGAGGAACACAACCAGGCCAACGCCACTGGAGGAGGGCCCTCCCGCAGACCCGTACACTACCAGCCCTGGGAGGAGAGGGTGATGGCCATACAGCCGGTGGAGGCAGTCGAAGGATTAGGAGGACTCCGAGACCCGGGTGAGTACACAAACAACGCACCTCACATGGGGGAACGTCATCCACAACCAAAATCACTAACAGGCACGCAACCACCCCAAGCTATCGCATGACTCAACCACACTCCATGAACACGCACATGCCACTGCCGCCACCATGCCCCATGCACCCAGCTGGACAATGTCAAGTCACAAGCCACAGAAGACACCAACACATGACACGGTAACCCGGATGGCGGGAGGGTGGGCCCCAAAATTCACATAGTGCAACTCAGAAGCAGACAACAATGCCCTCTGCCCATATGGCCTAGGTCACAGCCAGACAAACAGTGTGTCCCCACACAGGAAAGACTCGCCAGCAAATGGCGGACGCCTTGCATCAACACATGGGGGTGAAGGCACTGTTTTGCACATGACAGCAGCTAATGAACAGCCAACATTGTGAAAGAGTGGCAGCACACACCACCACAGCAGCAGCGCAGAGACACACACTACACCCAATGGGTGCCTGGAGATCAGAAACAAACTCACATCAACAAGCCAAGGGCCACTCAAAGATCTGCTAACAGTGTGTGCCCAGGAAGCTGGGCTGAGGTGACAGAGGGTGACACACAGAGGGAGGGAAAGGGGGACAGAGAGGGAGGGAGAGGGGGACAGAGAGGGAGGGAGACACAGGGAAACGGACAGAGGGAGGAGGCTGACACACAGAGGGAGGGAGAGGGGGACAGAGAGGGAGGGAGACACAGGGACAGGGACAGAGGGAGGAGGCTGACACACGGAGGGAGGGAGAGGGGGACAGAGAGGGAGGGAGACACAGGGACACGGACAGAGGGAGGAGGCCGACACACGGAGGGAGGGAGAGGGGGACAGAGAGGGAGGGAGAGGGGGACAGAGAGGGAGAGAGAGGGGGACAGAGAGGGAGGGAGACACAGGGACACGGACAGAGGGAGGAGGCTGACACACAGAGGGAGGGAGAGGGGGACAGAGAGGGAGGGAGACACAGGGAGAGCAAATCAGCCGTGTGGTGTGTGGGAATGTCTGCTCGTCAGCAGGTAGACTGCGTGCATGTAGCCAAGGGTGGCCAGTGCCAGAACCCCCCCTCTTCTCCATGGCAAAAATCAGGGCCATGTCACAACCTGTTCACGAGCACAACGACAGCTACCTGCATCATATAAGTGTGTGGATCCACTCCATGTGCACATGTACAGTGCTACACGGAAGGCGCCAATGCATGGCTCGCCATACCTGCCCACTCCACTGCTGACTGCAGTCACACTTGACGCAGCAAGTAAGACTGTGCCACACATAGTTAAAGGGGCCAAAGTGGTGCCCAAGGGACACACCCATGCACAAGTGCACTGTGAGTGGAATGCAAGACAGATCCTAATTCCAAGAGGAAATGTGCCAACTTTGAAACTAATGAAACATGGATGTTGCATGGACCAAAATTAACATTGTCTCTCTCACACACAGGTCAACGTCGTGGATCACCCCCCAACACTGGGGGGGAAGACTCACAGGACCCGGCTCTGCAGGATGACGGAGCCACCGGCAGCGACGCCTCTCACCACTCTGTGGACGAACCCGACCCCGACCGGCCTGGCCCCTCTGGTGTCCAACGACCTGCAGCACCTGCGTCAGGTACAACTGTGCCAACCACCACCCCCACTCCTGCCACATCCCAGGAGACACCCAGGATCCCTGCCCCAACACCACAATGCAGCCAGGCTGGCCAGGAGGGACACGGTGTCCCGGGCACCCAGGAGGAGGCAGGCAACAATGCCAATGCCACCCCTCAGGGGTCCCGGAGACCCGATGTGCCCACAAGGGCAGGCCAGGTGCAAGTGGGCAGGGGTGGTGGGAGTGGAGGACGGCGGAGGCGCGAGCCTGACCAGTTGGCTGGGGAACCGGTATATTCCCATGTCCGTAACATCCTGGACACATACCGGCAGGACACCACGGGCATGGCCCAGGTTGTGTCCACCCTCAATGAGATCAAGGGGACCCTCGATGAGCTAAAGACCCAGCAGGCCCAGCAACATGCGGAGCAACATGCCTGTCTACTGCAACACCAACGGAGGAAGGAGGACAGACAGGCTGAGCAAGTGACGGTGTTCCAGGGGATTCACAATACACTCCGTCGGATGACCGACAACATGGGCAACCCTCCCTGTGCCAGACGGCGTAGAACATCACCACCCACAGGGAGGGATCAGGAGGAGGAGGAGACATCCGACGGAGCATCCCAAACATCGTCACGGCCTTCTTCTGAGGGTCCCCGCAGGAGGCCGGGTCGTCCACGGAAAGGACCGTGAGGGTCCGCGCTACATCACCATCTCCCAGGACACCTGGCCTGGCACCTGGCCCACTGGAGCAACAGCATCACAGCATCAAGAGACATTCTCTGCCACATGGCCCTGCTGGTCACTGTCTGACCAATGTTGACAAAGACTGTGGCATGGACTCTGAGGATTTCCAATGGCAAGGACACCAACTCCCCTACTGAACTTTGGATTCCAAACTCCCGGAAAGCCCCTCACGTTATACCCCCCCCCCCCCACAAAAATAAAATATCACACCATGAAGAGAAGATGCCTGCTGGTTGCATTATTACCTTACATGTGTGTTGTAAAGTCTAAACATGCCTGAGTTCTCTTTTGACTTCAACCATCCACACCCTGGGGCCTGAGTCTGGCACAGGACACACGGGTCACAGTGTATTAGGCAAGACAGACATGGAGCACCATACACACCCGTGATGGGCCCAACCAGCTGAGGGGGTGGCCGCACAACCGTGCTGACAGACACATTGAGTACAGCAACAGTCATGCGCAGAGGTCAGGGATCATGTGGAGTGTCCTGGGGGGCACCCAGGTATGTGTAGACAGGTGGCAGAACCATGTCCTGCAAGCTTGAGTCCGGTGGATGCAGAGAATGGGGGCCTGGCCAACGTTGGATGCATGGGGATGGCACATGTCACAATACCCACACAGTCATGGACATCATGCACAATACACAGTCTAATCCCACACAAACAGCTTGCATCTTGCTACTCTACACATAGACACATAGCCACTATCACGGTAAACCATGCCAGACATGCCGTATGGCCCATGGCAACACACCAGCTTTGACTGAGAAGAGGCACCTTGGAGGCATAGGGACACCTTTATTAGTCATGTATTTGGGATTGCAGAGGCAACTCGGAATACACATGAACAGGTCATGTGGAGTAACATGTGGGTCCAACACTGGCACCCCCCTTCTGCACCACAAATGCGTGATATCCATGGAACTGGCACACAATTGTCGGCTAACAGCTAAACACCCACAGCTGCTCACAGAGAGACTGCCATACACCATTGATCCGCTGATGTAGAAGTCCCACACCATGTCAAGCCAATGCAAACCGTATGTGTCCGAGGGCAGTGTTACACACATTGATGCCATCATCACAATCCACTATCCCATCACTGATGACTGTCAACCAGTCAGACCATCTATTCAGGTGTACACAGCTGCATGTCATGTCCCATGGTGATGCTACATGGCTGCAGAGGAACCAAACATCGACAGGGGCAGTGTGCATACATCGTGAACACCTGCCACACCCAATACACCCCTGATGCATCCCTTACCCTAAGGAGACTTCCAAACTTGTCCGTGCGTGTAACGCTGAGTCAGCACACCATGACGTGTCCATGAGGAATAGCAGTGCCACAACAATGCAACCAGCAGACGCCATGCGCAAGTACCTGGGCAAGAGAGACACACAAGAAGTCAGCCACAAAAAACACAGCCACTTGCATGTGCATGAACTCGACACATGTATGGATGACAACATGCTATGTCACAATTATGACTGGGGAAATACAACCATCACTGCCACCATCACTCCAGTGGCACACCCACACACACCTCTGACTCACGTGCCATACATGCAGGTGGAGACACACATCACAACACATGCCACACGTGGAGCAATGTGTGCACACTCAGACACTGGTACTCACCACTAAGCAAAGAAGTCGCGTATGAGCCGAGTCCGGATGTCCTCCTGCGGCTCCACATCCTCCACATCACTAGCCCCATTGCCAAGCCCTTCGTCCTCCACAGGTGGATGGTCCTGATCATCTTGATCAAGGATGAGTGGCACAGCTTTCTCAACTGCCATGTTGTGCAGCATGCAGCAGACCATGAAGATTTTGCAGACCTTCGCAGGAGCATATGGGAGCGCGCTGCCGGTCTTGTGGAGGCACCGAAATAGGCTCTTCAGCAGGCCAAACGTCCTCTCTATCACTCGCCTTGTCCGGCCATGGGCGGTGTTGTAGCGGAGCTGGGCCGGCGTGATGGGGTTGCGAAGAGGTGTGAGCAGCCATGGCATGTTGGGATAGCCAGCGCCCCCTACATGGGAAGCACATGGACATCGTTAGAACTGGTGAAGCGGTCGTGCTGGCAGGCTATGCAAAATACAGGACAGACAGACTGTACCCACCAACAACACATGCTCGTTCGTTGCGCAGCTGCATCATCATTTCAGGCATCCTGCTACGCCTCATGATGTAGGCATCGTGTGCTGATCCTGGAAAACGAGCACAGACATGTGAAATCACCATGTTGGACAGACACACCACAAGGGCATTGATGGAGTGGTAGTGCTTCCGATTGCGGTACGCTACCTCCCGTGCGTGTGGTGGTACCAAAGCTACATGTGTACCATCTATGGACCCAATGACATGGGGCATCCCTCCCAGGGCATAGAATCCACGCTTGACACCAGTCAACATTTCAGGGGTTGGGAACTTGATGAAGTCATCCAGGTGAATCAACATGGCCTCTAAGAAATCATGCAGCACACGGCAGAACATGCTCTGGGACATGCCACCAACATGAGCTATGGTATTTTGAAAGGTACCCGTGGATAGAAAATGTAGGGCTGCCATTACCTTCAGCTTGGGTGTCAGTGCCGTAGGATACCTGTGCAGCGGTTCCAGGTGTGGTGCCAGTCTCGCCGTCAACTCCAGAATCAACCGTCGGGGGAAGCGGTAGCACCGGATACGATCATTCTCCCGCATGGCAGCCAAGTCCGGAATTGCTCGGGGAAGAGGCGGCGCTCTGCAGGAATGTGGAAGTGACAAGGAAGAGTGAGTGCCCCACAACAACAAATACTTTGTACTGAGCACATGTTAATCTGTCTATACACATATGCTACATACGGAGTCAGGTATGTGCCACATGCCCTGGACACGTATGGCTGGCAGGTGACACTCCTACCAAGACCCAGCTACACACGGAGATTGAGAACCTCCACATGCCATGCCATGGGATTAGCTGTGTCCCAGTGCAAGAGAACAGCCAGACGCAACACAGGAGTGACATACACCCACACATCAGCAGAAGTAAGATGCCGATTGCAGAGACTGGTAGCGGAACACTAGAGACACAGGTCACATGACATTACACTAGGACAGCCCACACACCTTGCCATGAAGGTGCACATGTAATGACTCACCACACATTCATAATGAGGATGCAGCGCTAATCCGTGTCCCATGCATACATACGCACCTCACATCCGATACCACATGTGGCATGGTGTGCGGGACAGTGTCCAATGTCAATCTACACACATACACATGTTGGTTGCTGCAACAGCTGCAGCTTTTGAGGGTGCTCCAACATCAACCTAATGGGAACCCCCCACACATACATGACATAGTCACATCGTGCACCGTGGGTAGTGACAAGTCAGGTGTGGTAACCCCTGTTCCGGCCATCAGGGGACACTTGCGTGTGTTGGTGTCCGTGCCATGCCAGTGACGCTCATCCCCAGTGTGCAGTACGACATGCACACATGTCAAAGGAGTGAAGGGCATGCCTGGCACACATTGCACCATCACACATTACATCTGTACACATCTCATCATACATCTGGTGCCTTCTCCACTCAGGAGTAATGTTCCACATCACAGCCTGTCACACCTGTGCCCCACACATGTAGTACTGCCCAGACAATGCCTTGATGTCCATCCATGGACAAGTATGTCAGCCCTATTCCTTCCTGTGTGCTGCCTGTCACCACTGTGATGTGTGAAAACCGCCGTACTGCTGCTAAGAGGGCCTGTGTACGTTCCATTATCACTATGGGAGTGCTGCCGTATGTGTACCCATAGTGAAGGTGAGCGTACGCACGCGTGTACGGTCCGTATAACTATGGGTGTTCTCGCGTATGCGTACTCATAGTGAAAGTGAGCGTACGCACGCGTGTACGGTCCGTACCACTATGAGTACGCATACGCGAGGACACCCATACTGATAGGGAGCGTACAGGCGCGTGTACGGCCCTACCACTATGGGTGTTCTTGCGTATGCGTACTCGTAGTGGTACGGACCGTACACACGCCTGTACTTTCACTTTCAATATGAGTACGCATACGCGAGAACACCCATAGTGAAGGTGAGCGTACGCACGCGTGTACGGTACGTATAACTATGGGTGTTCTCGCGTATGCGTACTCATAGTGAAAGTGAGCGTACGCACGCGTGTACGGTCCGTACCACTATGAGTACGCATACGCGAGGACACCCATACTGATAGGGAGCGTACAGGCGCGTGTACGGCCCTACCACTATGGGTGTTCTTGCGTATGCGTACTCGTAGTGGTACGGACCATACACCCGCCTGTACGCTCCATATCACTATGGGTGTCCTCGCGTATGCGTACAGGTAGTGATAGGGAGCGTACAGGCGCACGTACGGCCCGTACCACTACGAGTACGCATACGTGTGGACACCCAGAGTGATAGTGAACGTAGGCACGCGTGTACGGGCCGTTGCTATGCATTTGGGGTGCCCTAGGGCCCCGGAACGCACCGTACCTGTGTGTGAAGCTCCAAATTACATAGGGGACACATGAGGGACAAGTATTAAGGCCTACATGCATGCTGGTTGTCATGGAGACCAAGTTCAAATTTTGAATTTGTTCAGGAAGCTGCACGGCAGAATTCAGTTGGAATAAATCTACTTTGTTGCAATGTGTTTGTGGGGCTGACATCATGCAGGACAAAAAAACAGATTGAGAACCCACAGACTGCTAGGTTTGAAGGGATTGGAGGAAACATAGGATGCAAATGTGAGTGACCAATCACTCTGTACTCCTGTGCATGAGATGGGCCAGCAAGGCAGATATAAGGCAGCCAGGTCCCATGAGGGAGCACTTGCCTGCACATCTCTGTATTCCACGACCCAGCTGCTGCTACTGATTCCCTGGAACCATGTCAAGGGCTGTGGAGAGGTCACAGCCATTCACCCTGGAGGAGAACATGGCTTTGGTGGATGTGATCCTCCCACAGTACCCCCTGCTGTACGGGCGACCAGGTTATCAGGTGAGTGCAGTGTCCACTGGCACAGACTGTGTCCCTTTTTAGTGACTGTGACTTCTGCCATTGTGTCCAGGTGTGACACACATGCTATGTACTGTAGGGGGGGTCCCAGGGGGGGGAATGCCTGATGTCTCCTAGCAGTGCCCTGAGACAGGAGGGGTGTGTGCAGAGTCCTCCCAGCAGTGCCCTGAGACAGGAGGGGTGGGTGCCTAACACTCCCAGCAGTGCCCTGAGACAGGAGGGGTGGGGGCCTATCACTCCTAGCAGTGCCCTGAGACAGGAGGGGTGGGTGCCAAACACTCCCAGCAGTGCCCAGAGACAGGAGGGGTGGGGGCCTATCACTCCTAGCAGTGCCCTGAGACAGGAGGGGTGTGTGCCTAACACTCCCAGCAGTGCCCTGAGACAGGAGGGGTGTGTGCAGAGTCCTCCCAGCAGTGCCCTGAGACAGGAGGGGTGTGTGCAGAGTCCTCCCAGCAGTGCCCTGAGACAGGAGGGGTGTGTGCAGAGTCCTCCCAGCAGTGCCCTGAGACAGGAGGGGTGGGGGCCTATCACTCCTAGCAGTGCCCTGAGACAGGAGGGGTGGGTGCAGAGTCCTCCCAGCAGTGCCCTGAGACAGGAGGGGTGGGTGCCTAACACTCCCATCAGTGCCCTGAGACAGGAGGGGTAGGTGCCTAACACTCCCAGCAGTGCCCTGAGACAGGAGGGGTGGGGGCCTATCACTCTAGCAGTGCCCTGAGACAGGAGGGGTGGGGGCCTATCACTCCCAGCAGTGCCCTGAGACAGGAGGGGTGGGTGCAGAGTCCTCCCAGCAGTGCCCTGAGACCGGAGGGGTGGGTGCAGAGTCCTCCCAGCAGTGCCCTGAGACAGGAGGGGTGGGTGCAGAGTCCTCCCAGCAGTGCCCTGAGACAGGAGGGGTGGGTGCAGAGTCCTCCCAGCAGTGCCCTGAGACAGGAGGGGTGTGTGCAGAGTCCTCCCAGCAGTGCCCTGAGACAGGAGGGGTGTGTGCCTAACACTCCCAGCAGTGCCCTGAGACAGGAGGGGTGGGTGTGATGCACAGTGTGAGCCTGGATCATTGATTGTGTAGTTGCCCTCATTCCACCTGTGTCCTTTCAATGGCACGTACTGCTTTTGGACTTCCCCCAGAGGATCATGTCCCTATGACAAAGGTGCAATGCCTTGGATGCATACTATGCCTTCTTGTAAACAGCGAATGTGTTCTAATCTGTGTCCCTGTGACATGTGCCAGGTGTATTGATGCAGGGTCACTTGTCCATCCTCACAGGTAGACGCCTCTGCCAAGGAGCAGATATGGCTGGACGCCGTCAGCGCCGTGAGGAGTGCGGATGGTCGGAAGCGGCGCCTGTCCCAGGTGAGGAAACGCTGGCAGGATATCCGGTGCTGGACGCGGAGGATCGCACGGGTCCTGCTGGGGGACTCACCTGAGAGCCATAAGAACCGCGGGCGCCGCCGTCTCTCCCACATCCAGAAACGTGTGCTGGCGGTGGTCTTTCCTGACTTGGACAGGCGCCTACAGGAGATGCAGCAGCCGGAAGGGGGTAGGTACATGTGTGTGTTTGTTGTGTTTCACCAGCATTTGTAAGTGCACTGTTCCATGGATACACTTCCATGGTTTATGGTGCTGTGCAGATCCTGTTACCCACAGTGTTGCAGGGCTCTCCTGCCTCCCTTCCCCACCTTGCAATGTGTTCCCTGGTCTCTGTGTAGTCACTCCATCACAAAGTTATGTGGCCTGACACCTTCTCCAAGTGTACAATGCCTGCAGCATCATGTGTGGGGGTGGTGTGTAACAGGTTTAGTGACCTTGCCTGTGCCCTGTCCAGTTCTGGACTTGTGGGTTCCATGTCAGTTGGCACTAATGCTGATTCCAGACATGGGAGTTAATCTCTCGAGTGCGAGGCCTTCCAGCAGGCATGTCCCATGTGGTGGCCTGTAACATGATGTGCATGATTGTGCGTTACGCATAGTGCAGGGATGTTAGCGTGTGTTGCAGTCATTCCCATTCAGGAGCATGGAGTTGTGTGGCCACTACTGTCCCCAGGGGCATCTTTTCCTAGGTATCATGTGTGTAATCCGAGAATGTCGACAATCTCTGTGTCTACAGCATAGGTTGTGCTCTGTGCCATTGTCCCCTGGCACCATGTATATTGACGTGAGATGTATTACAAGTGTCCACTGTACAGCCTGACCTGATTTTCCTATTACATACTCACGGTGGCAATTGCCTTTGTGTCTTGTTGCAATCATCTGATGATGCCCATTTGTACATGATAATTTGGACAGCCGCACCTTGGGTAGTTTGTGTGCAATATTGAAGTTTTGCATCCCATGTGTATTTCACCCTGACTAAGAGATGTAAGTGCTTCCTGTGTCTCCACAGATTTGTCTCATGTAGGGGGTGGGTGGTGCGGGCATGGCCTACATGTCAAGACCTGTCATCTCCTTGCTAGGACTGGCCAGTGTGTGATGTTTGTCTGGACATACACTCAAGGTGCATTGTGCCAGTCAGGGTGGGCATGTTCTCAGTATTACCTATGCTGCATGTGCCTCTAGTTCCTGGATGTGGTCCCTGCTCATCCCTATTGCCTGCCACGCTGTGTGGTGCAGATGCAGTGCTGGATTGTCCCCAGGGCCTAGCTCCTCAGTCAAAATTCCATGTCATCTCATTTGCTATTGTGTCATGCTCTCCATAGTTTTTCCATGGCATGGTGGGTCACACAACTGTGTCTTGCAGGGCCTACATATGTACCTTGTTTTGTAGTTGTAACTCTTCCTTTGTTTCAGGCTATGCACTGTGACCTAAGTAGATTTGACTCATGTGACATATGTATACAGGTGTATGATTAATTTCTGTCTCTTCACCCTGCCCACAGCATCGTCGGGGGACACGGAGGGAGACATGGACACAGACGGCGTGGAGGGACCGAGCACCAGTGCCAGCGGTGGCATCGTGCCTGGCACTTCGAGTGGGACAGAGGCGGAGGAGAGTGAACCCGGGGACCTGTCGACTGGCACAACAGAGTATGAAGCTGACTGGTCCGAGGATGATCTCTCCGAGTGGGCGGTGGCTGCAGCACCATCTGACAGCAGCCCTACATCTCGCACCGCCCCCTCCATTGGCATCAGCCGCCTCCCACTTGCTCGTGTCCCTTCCCAACGTGCCCGGTCCCCACATGTCTCCTTCCTGCCAGGCACCGCACCCCCTGCCCCTGTCTCCACTGCTGCCGCCAATGCTGAGTCTGTGGACATCCAGCGGCAGTTGCAGATTGGTCAGACTGCGATCCTTAATGTCCTCCATGGCCACAGCCAGGTCCTCAACAACATGGAGGCATACTTGGAGGGCATTCATTCATCGCAGGCTGACCAACGCAACTTGCTGAGGTCCATAGACTCCACACTGACTGCAGCAGTGGGTCTCCTGCAGCGCTACGTCCCACCCCCTACCCCTGCTCCTTCCACACTTCCCACTCCCATGCCTGTCCCACATACACACAGACGTAAGCATGCACCCACCACAACAGACACAGGCACCACACCAGCAGGGAAGGTCCGCCGCACACCTCCTGACACGCACACACAGGGTGATGTAGGCACACCCACTGGGTCGGGGGGCAAACGTGTGACACGCAGCCAGAGTGGGAGCCTGCATTCCACCCAATCCACTCCCTCCAAATCCCCTCCCCTCAGCTCTCCTGGCCACATCTCCCCCAAAGACTCCTTCATGGCCGCTCTGTCCCTGAGCCCCACAGTGACACCACCCCGCAAGCGGTCAAGGAAGTCCCCGGTTAGGGTGCTTGAGTCCCCCCCCCTGTCCACACCCTCCCCCAGTGGCGCTGCGACCCATCCCTCTGACCCCCCCCCCCTCCTTGGGGCCTGTGGTTCCTTCGGGTGCAGGGGAGTCCCTGGAGGACCTTGCCAAGGTGTGCAGCGCGCTCCTAGAATCCGCCTTTGGCCCTGCCCCACCCCCTGTGGTGGAGTCCTCCATCCCTGCACCCACGTCGCCTACCCTTTGCCCTCCTGTCCCTGCGGTGCCTGTTCATTCCCCCCCACTTGATGCCCTCACCCCTGTGGAAGACAACAGCTTGTAACTGTGCAGGCAAGCTAGGGGACACGCATCCCACTGTGTCCCCCATCCAGCTGTGACTCCTGGACTGCCCTATGGGCTTTGTAAATATTGAACTTCCTACATACCAGTTTTTGGATCATGCTGAATAAAGCTATTTATTTTTTGCCCTTGGAACACTCCTGCTTTGCTGGCATTGCTGTCGGTCGGGCTGCTACATGGTTATGGGTGGTGTTGGACAGGCCACATGAGGGGCTTGCTCCCTCCCCGCACGACAGGGCCCAAACCCCGGACTCCCAGGTGTTACCCCCAAGGGCAACCCGCACCCCGTCTCCCAACGGAACTCCTGCCCCCGGACATCCATGTATCATGGGGCCGAACCACTACCGGCTCCCCCGGCCGGATCAGCCGCCATCTTGGACACTGCGCCACGAGGTCGCGTGGCCTCAGCCCGACCCTAACCCTGGGCCTGGCCGGCCCCGACATCCCGGCACCACCATCCACCCAGGAGGTGAACGGACCACTTGGCAGGTCAATGGGAGAAAGAAGCGTCGAGGGCTCTCCCCCGCCAGGTGCCGATCACCCTCCAGCTCCCCCAGGCGCTGGCTCCACCCCCTGCTGGGTGTCTGGACTCCCTCATCCCGGACCCCCCGACCTCCAAGTGCGAGGGTCCGGACATCAAAGGGCGCCAGACCTATAACTAGGGCAGCTCCAGAGCAGGAAGGCAGTTGTATCCTGGAGTCGAGAGACACCGAGAGAACTCAGCCTTGACGGACTACTGGCGCTGCCGTAGCCCTGCCTTGTGAACTATCGTCCTGCCTGCTGGCGCTGCCACGGCCTTCTGCAACATCCATCCTCGTCGGGACCTGCTGGCGCTGCCGCGGACCGTTGTAACGACCACCTTCATCGGGACCTGCTGGCGCTGCCGCGGACCGTGTAACGACCATCTTCACCGGGACCTGCTGGCGCTGCCGCGGACCGTGTAACGACCATCTTCACCGGGACCTGCTGGCGCTGCCGCGGCCCGTCCAAGCTAGAACACCGAGCTCGAGGATTGTGAGCTATCCACCATACCATCTCAGCTACCAGACTGGTAACCAGACTGTCCCGCTACCCCCTTTCCCCAAACCAAGAGACTCGAATCGAGGGGACCCCTGAGTCCAGACCTCCTTGTACCATTTCATCGTACCTTAAGAAATCACCTATAAAGAACGCTAAATCTTATCCTTGTGTGGTGTATATCTGTGGGGGGGAAGTTATTCATCTGTACGATCGCTGGAGACGGCTCTCCCCGGAGACCTCTCCCCTTGTCCTCGGCCGACCCTCCCGGTCCGTCTAACATTGGTGGCCAGCGGCGCGATCCGAATCAACGCGTAATCGTACAAAGAGTAGCTCACCCCACGACAAAACCACGATGTCAACCAAAGAGAGCGGTTCCACCGAGAAATTCCAGATGGATAAATTGGAAGAGTATAGCCATCGCAAACTTAAACAATTCTGCATGGAACTAGGCATTGCTACCACCGTCCTGAGTACCAAAAACGATTTGAAGCACGCCCTTGAGTCGTGGGCGGAAACCGGGGTCGCCGGATCCCCCGACCAAAACGGTGTAGCACCAGAGGGGAACGCCACAGCTCCCGAGGAGCGAGGAACGGGCCTCTCGCAGGAAGAGATCCAAGAAAGAGAAAGAACCAGATTACATGAGTTGGAAATGGCACGACTCAAGATGGACGGTGAACTAAAGTTAGCCGAGCAAAAACTAAATCTAGAACATCTGCGGCTCCGAGAAGAACGGGAAGAAAAACAGAGGCAGAGAGAGCTCAAAGAAAAAAGACTAACATTCGAACACGAGCGCAAACTGGCGGAGATAGAACTTCGGAAACAGAATAAAGAACCGGGGGTGCCTGAGCGACCGCACACCCCGGGAGCAACCGAGAAGAAAGTCCACATCCCCAAGGATGTTGTCCGAGAGTATGTCCGAGAGGACGACATACAACAATGGTTCAAAGCCTATGAGATCGCCATGACCTCCCACCGGATTGATCGGAGTGACTGGGGAGCCGGCCTATGGGGGAGGTTCGTCAACGAAGGCCGCGATGCCCTACTGCAGCTCCCAGATCATCAGATGTCATCCTATGACCACATGAAGGCTGCCCTCCTCACCCGATATGGGCTCACACCCGAAATGTACCGCCAGAGGTTCCGAGACTGCACCCGGATCCCGGGTACAACTTGGGTGGAATACGTCAACTATTTCAGCCGAGCCTTCGAGGGTTGGATCAAGGGAAGCCACGTAACGACCTACGAGCAACTCTTTAATCTTATGTTGTGGGAGCACCTGTCTAACAACTGCTTCGTCGAGCTCAGGCAGCACCTCCTCGACAGTAAATTGACTGACCCACGGCAACTCGCCGCCGAAGCTGACCGGTGGGAAAGCACCCGAGTGGGCCGGAGAGGGCCACACGAGTAAAACCGAAACAACCAAGGTCAGCACCATCCCCGAGGAGGAGGAGGAGGCCCGGGGCGAGGGAGAGACACCATCCCGGCCACTCCCGCGGCCAGCACCCCGCCCCCGGCCGGCCGGGGCAACCCCCCGATGCGCCCGGGGTTCCGAGCCAACGTCACGTGTCACCGATGCCAGCGAGTCGGCCACTACGCCAATGACCCGAGCTGCCCGCAGAACCAAACGCCAAAGCCCCGCCAGGTAGCTGCCGCCGCCCTGGGGGGAGAACAAATCTCCGAGGAACAGGAAGAATATGAGCAGGCACAACAAGAGTGGGAACCGGCCGCCATGGTTCTAGCGTGCCTAGGGGGAAAAGACATGGTCCCGCGGGCTCCCCTACCCGCCAACACCCGGAAATATGGCCAGTGGGTGAACATTAATGGGCGCCGGGCCGAAGCCCTACGTGACACAGGGGCCAGTGTGACGGCCGTCCGCTGTCACCTGGTGAAACCAGAGCAGATCCTGCCGAACATTCTCTGCCCCGTCCGCTCAGCCGACAATTCCGAAAGTCTGTGTCGGATGGCCTGCGTCCCCTTCGAATGGGGAGGGGTCTCCGGCATGTTGAAGGTGACGGTCCGGGATGATGCCCCCGTGGACTGTCTCCTGGGGAATGACCTTGAGAGTTCCCCGTGGGCCGCCGTCGAAAGAAGAGAGCACCTGGGGATGCTGGGCCTCCCGGACTGGGCCTGCGTAACCACCCGGTCCATGGCCGCCCGTGCCGTCCCCCGACCAGAAGAACCAGAATGGCCAGCACCTCCTCCCCCGGTCGCTCCAGTAGAGGACAACGACTATACCGACCCCCCAGAGCCAACGCCCGAAGGGGTCGCCCAGCCCCAGGACCTTCCCGGCCTGGCTCAGTGGCGTCAAGAAGGGGGGCCCACCCAGGAACAGTTCCGCCAGGAACAGAAGACCTGCCCCTCCCTCGAGGGACTCCGCCAGCAAGCCAGCGCCCAGAGCGCAGGGGACTCCACCGGAACCCATTGGGTCTATTGGGATAACGACCTGCTATACAGTGAACAAAGAATCGCGGAGTTAGGGGCCAGTCGAGTGCTGGTGGTGCCCCTCCGTTTCAGAGACTTCCTACTAACTTTGGCCCACGATGTTCCCCTGGCTGGACACCTGGGCCAGGACAAAACCTACAGTCGCCTGGTGACCCACTTTTTCTGGCCGAAGATGCGGAACGACGTCCTCAACCACTGCCGGTCCTGCCCCACATGCCAGGCCAGCGGGAAGAGCGGCCGTAAGCTCAAAGCCCCTCTGCAACCCTTCCCAGTGGTCACCACCCCGTTCGAGAGGGTAGGAATAGACATTGTGGGGCCCCTGGACCCCCGCACAGCACAAGGACATCGGTTCATCCTGGTACTGGTGGACCACGCCACCTGCTACCCCGAGGCTGTGCCCCTGCGAACTGTAACAGCTCCGGTGGTCGGCCGGGCCCTAATGGGGATCTTCTCCCGGGTGGGCTTCCCCCGAGAAGTCGTCAGCGACCGAGGCACAAACTTTATCTCGAAATATATGAAGTCCCTCTGGCAACAGTGCGGGGTCACCTACCGATTCACGACCCCCTATCACCCTCAAGGGAACGGACTAGTTGAGCGATTCAACCGCACACTCAAGGGAATGATTGGGGGATTGGAAGAGCCCCTCCGTCGCCAGTGGGATGTACTACTCCCGTGCCTCCTCTTCGCCTATCGAGAAGTTCCCCAGAAGTCCCTCGGCTTTAGCCCTTTCGAACTCCTGTACGGGCACCCTGTGCGAGGGCCCCTCAGCCTAGTCAAAGAAGGTTGGGAGATGGCCCCCCTAAAGACCCCTCCAGACGTCTTCAAGTACCTCCTGGCACTACGCAATCAGACCCGGCGCTTCAGGGAAATGGCAAAAGCGAACCTCGAGGCCAGTCAGGAGGACATGAAAAAATGGTACGATCAGAATGCCTCCTCCGTCGAATTCGAACCTGGTCAACAAGTGTGGGTGATGTCCCCCACCGAACCATGCGCCTTGCAAGATAAATGGACGGGGCCCTTCAAAGTGGTCGAACGCAAGAGCCCCGTCACCTACCTCATCGACATGGAGTCCCCCCGGAACCCCCTCCGGGTCCTCCACACCAACAGACTCAAACCCCACTTTGTGCGCTCGGAACTCAGCCTCCTGATGGCTACAGACAGTGGGGCGGAAGAAGACTCCGAGCCCCTCCCTGATCTCCTGAAGACCCAGGAGAACGACGGTTCCGTGGACGGGGTCCGGCTCTCCGATGCCCTCACCCCCGAGCAACGCCAGGGCTGCCGGGACCTCCTGCTGCAGTTTGCTACACTGTTTTCCCTCACCCCAGGGATCACCCCTTGGTGCTTGCACGACGTGGACACCGGGGACAGTCCCCCTATCCGACACCGGGCCTACCGCGTGCCAGATCGGGTGCGGGCCTGCATCCAAGAGGAAGTATCCAAGATGCTCACGCTCGGGGTCATCGAGCCCTCGGACAGCCCCTGGGCCAGCCCGGTCGTGCTGGTCCCCAAAGCCGCTGCCCCCGGCACCACTCCTGAACTCCGATTCTGCGTCGACTATCGGGGCTTGAACGCTGTCACCCGGACCGACGCTCATCCTATCCCCCGAGCGGATGAATTGATCGACCGCCTGGGGGCCGCCCGCTACCTCAGCATCTTCGACCTGACAGCGGGCTACTGGCAGATCGGTCTCACACCCCGGGCCCAGGAACGGTCCGCCTTTTCTACCCCCGATGGCCACTACCACTTCAAGGTCATGCCCTTCGGCATGAAGAATGCCCCAGCTACTTTTCAACGTCTAGTGAACCAGGTCTTGGCGGGGCTCGAAGAGTTCAGCGCCGCCTACCTGGACGATATCGCTGTGTACAGCCGCCACTGGTCCGACCACCTCCACCACCTCCAAGAGGTCCTGCAGGCCCTCCAGCGGGCCGGCCTCACGATTAAGGCCGGCAAGTGCCAAATTGGTCAAGGGTCCGTGACCTACCTCGGACACCAGGTGGGAAGCGGTCTGGTGGCCCCTCTGCAACTCAAAATTGCTGCCATCCAGTCCTGGCAACCCCCCGTCACGCAGACCGAGGTCCGAGCCTTCTTGGGACTCACCGGCTACTACCGGCGGTTCGTGAGGGACTATGGCAGCATTGTGGGGCCCCTCACGGGTCTCACGTCCAAAAACCACCCGAAGAAGATTAACTGGACCCCCGACTGTCAAGCGGCCTTCGAGAAGCTGAAGGCCGCCCTGTGCACCGCCCCTGTGCTTCAGGCCCCCGATTACAGTCGGGAATTCATTGTACAAACGGACGCCTCCGACCACGGCATCGGGGCGGTTCTTTCCCAGCTGAACCCCGAGGGTCTTGACCAGCCGGTGGCCTTCATCAGCAGACGCCTCCTGGCCCGAGAACAGCGCTGGAGCACAATCGAGAGGGAGGCCTTCGCAGTGGTGTGGGCCCTCAAAAAGCTCCGGCCCTATCTCTTCGGTACCCACTTCCGGGTACAAACCGATCATCGACCCCTGCAGTGGCTAATGCAGATGCGGGGGGAAAACCCAAAACTATTGCGCTGGTCCATCTCCCTGCAGGGAATGGACTTCACTGTGGAACATCGACCGGGCCAAGACCACGCCAACGCAGATGGCCTGTCACGCTTTTTCCGCCTTGACGAGGAGAGTCCCCAAGAGGATGGGTGACTCTCCCCGCCTTCAGCTGGGGGGGACGCATGTTGGACAGGCCACATGAGGGGCTTGCTCCCTCCCCGCACGACAGGGCCCAAACCCCGGACTCCCAGGTGTTACCCCCAAGGGCAACCCGCACCCCGTCTCCCAACGGAACTCCTGCCCCCGGACATCCATGTATCATGGGGCCGAACCACTACCGGCTCCCCCGGCCGGATCAGCCGCCATCTTGGACACTGCGCCACGAGGTCGCGTGGCCTCAGCCCGACCCTAACCCTGGGCCTGGCCGGCCCCGACATCCCGGCACCACCATCCACCCAGGAGGTGAACGGACCACTTGGCAGGTCAATGGGAGAAAGAAGCGTCGAGGGCTCTCCCCCGCCAGGTGCCGATCACCCTCCAGCTCCCCCAGGTGCTGGCTCCACCCCCTGCTGGGTGTCTGGACTCCCTCATCCCGGACCCCCCGACCTCCAAGTGCGAGGGTCCGGACATCAAAGGGCGCCAGACCTATAACTAGGGCAGCTCCAGAGCAGGAAGGCAGTTGTATCCTGGAGTCGAGAGACACCGAGAGAACTCAGCCTTGACGGACTATTGGCGCTGCCGTAGCCCTGCCTTGTGAACTATCGTCCTGCCTGCTGGCGCTGCCGCGGCCTTCTGCAACATCCATCCTCGTCGGGACCTGCTGGCGCTGCCGCGGACCGTTGTAACGACCACCTTCATCGGGACCTGCTGGCGCTGCCGCGGACCGTGTAACGACCATCTTCATCGGGACCTGCTGGCGCTGGCGAGGACCGTGTAACGACCATCTTCACCGGGACCTGCTGGCGCTGCCGCGGACCGTGTAACGACCATCTTCACCGGGACCTGCTGGCGCTGCCGCGGCCCGTCCAAGCTAGAACACCGAGCTCGAGGATTGTGAGCTATCCACCATACCATCTCAGCTACCAGACTGGTAACCAGACTGTCCCGCTACCCCCTTTCCCCAAACCAAGAGACTCGAATCGAGGGGACCCCTGAGTCCAGACCTCCTTGTACCATTTCATCGTACCTTAAGAAATCACCTATAAAGAACGCTAAATCTTATCCTTGTGTGGTGTATATCTGTGGGGGGGAAGTTATTCATCTGTACGATCGCTGGAGACGGCTCTCCCCGGAGACCTCTCCCCTTGTCCTCGGCCGACCCTCCCGGTCCGTCTAACAGGTGGTGTTCATGTGTTGGGTGTGTGGGAAATGTAGTAGTGTGCTGCTCATAGGGGGGACCATGGGATCTGTGTGCCATCACACGGTGTTAGCTAGCTTTCTCAATTAATGTAAGCAGTTGCTGCATGTTGCAATTGTCCCAAGGTGTTTTCCTTCCTCTGTGTACCCTGACTTCTTCCCTGCAGGGTGTTCCCAATATTTAGCGCCGAGATGTGTGTACATTAGCTGGGTGTGTGACGGACTCCTTCAACTTTGCACATGCATGCTGAGCCATTCTCCACCTGCATCATTTGTGGCATCCTTGGTAGTCATTGTACTTGTGTATGTGGACTATTGACATGACTTCATGTGTACATGTTTTCTTTTTGGCCCTATGCATGCGTATACTCCCAGCCTCGCACACATGTGGTACATGTACTGCAGGGTCTTTGTGCACCGGACTGACATTTGTGGGCATGGTATCTGTGGCTATTCCACCCTTTGCGTTTCATGGGCACTGCTGTGAGTGTTAGGCACACACCCCTCCTGTCTCTGGGCTCTGCGGGGAGGACTCTGCACACACCCCTCCTGTCTCTGGGCTCTGCTTGGAGGACTCTGCACCCACCCCTCCTGCGTCTGGGCACTGCTAGGAGTGATAGGCCCCCACCCCTCCTGTCTCTGGGCTCTGCGGGGAGGACTCTGCACACACCCCTCCTGTCTCTGGGCTCTGCTTGGAGGACTCTGCACCCACCCCTCCTGCGTCTGGGCACTGCTAGGAGTGATAGGCCCCCACCCCTCCTGTCTCAGGGCACTGCTGGGAGTGATAGGCCCCCACCCCTCCTGTCTCAGGGCACTGCTGGGAGTGATAGGCCCCCACCCCTCCTGTCTCAGGGCACTGCTGGGAGGACTCTGCACCCACCCCTCCTGTCTCAGGGCACTGCTGGGAGGACTCTGCACCCACCCCTCCTGTCTCAGGGCACTGCTAGGAGTGATAGGCCCCCACCCCTCCTGTCTCAGGGCACTGCTGGGAGGACTCTGCACCCACCCCTCCTGTCTCTGGGCTCTGCTTGGAGGACTCTGCACCCACCCCTCCTGCGTCTGGGCACTGCTAGGAGTGATAGGCCCCCACCCCTCCTGTCTCAGGGCACTGCTGGGAGTGATAGGCCCCCGCCCCTCCTGTCTCAGGGCACTGCTGGGAGTGATAGGCCCCCACCCCTCCTGTCTCAGGGCACTGCTGGGAGGACTCTGCACCCACCCCTCCTGTCTCAGGGCACTGCTGGGAGGACTCTGCACCCACCCCTCCTGTCTCAGGGCACTGCTAGGAGTGATAGGCCCCCACCCCTCCTGTCTCAGGGCACTGCTGGGAGGACTCTGCACACACCCCTCCTGCCTCTGGGCACTGCTGGGAGGACTCTGCACCCACCCCTCCTGTCTCAGGGCACTGCTGGGAGGACTCTGCACACACCCCTCCTGTCTCAGGGCACTGCTGGGAGGACTCTGCACCCACCCCTCCTGTCTCAGGGCACTGCTGGGAGGACTCTGCACACGCCCCTCCTGTCTCAGGGCACTGCTGGGAGGACTCTGCACCCACCCCTCCTGTCTCAGGGCACTGCTGGGAGGACTCTGCACACACCCCTCCTGTCTCAGGGCACTGCTGGGAGGACTCTGCACACACCCCTCCTGTCTCAGGGCACTGCTAGGAGTGATAGGCCCCCACCCCTCCTGTCTCAGGGCACTGCTGGGAGGACTCTGCACACACCCCTCCTGTCTCAGGGCACTGCTGGGAGGACTCTACACACACCCCTCCTGTCTCAGGGCACTGCTAGGAGTGATAGGCCCCCACCCCTCCTGTCTCAGGGCACTGCTGGGAGGACTCTGCACACACCCCTCCTGTCTCAGGGCACTGCTGGGAGTGATAGGCCCCCACCCCTCCTGTCTCAGGGCACTGCTGGGAGGACTCTGCACACACCCCTCCTGTCTCAGGGCACTGCTAGGAGTGATAGGCCCCCACCCCTCCTGTCTCAGGGCACTGCTAGGAGTGATAGGCCCCCACCCCTCCTGTCTCAGGGCACTGCTGGGAGTGATAGGCCCCCACCCCTCCTGTCTCAGGGCACTGCTGGGAGTGATAGGCCCCCACCCCTCCTGTCTCAGGGCACTGCTGGGAGTGATAGGCCCCCACCCCTCCTGTCTCAGGGCACTGCTGGGAGGACTCTGCACACACCCCTCCTGTCTCAGGGCACTGCTGGGAGTGATAGGCCCCCACCCCTCCTGTCTCAGGGCACTGCTAGGAGTGATAGGCCCCCACCCCTCCTGTCTCAGGGCACTGCTGGGAGTGATAGGCCCCCACCCCTCCTGTCTCAGGGCACTGCTGGGAGTGATAGGCCCCCACCCCTCCTGTCTCAGGGCACTGCTGGGAGTGATAGGCCCCCACCCCTCCTGTCTCCGGGCACTGCTGGGAGGACTCTGCACACACCTCTCCTGTCTCAGGGCACTGCTGGGAGGACTCTACACACACCCCTCCTGTCTCAGGGCACTGCTAGGAGTGATAGGCCCCCACCCCTCCTGTCTCAGGGCACTGCTGGGAGGACTCTGCACACACCCCTCCTGTCTCAGGGCGCTGCTAGGAGGACTCTGCACCCACCCCTCCTGTCTCAGGGCACTGCTGGGAGGACTCTGCACCCACCCCTCCTGTCTCCGGGCACTGCTGGGAGGACTCTGCTCACACCCCTCCTATTTCACAATATGTACGCTCATGACATACACGGATGTGGGTAGGCTCCATGCATTCGAGGTGGGGGTACGGGTCGTACTTACACTGTTGGGGTGGGGGTACGCTCCATACGTACGTGGGTGGGGGTACGTGTCGTACGTACAATGTTTGCATAGGGGGTACGCTCCATGCATTCGAGGTGAGGGTACGGGTCGTACTTACACTGTTGGGGTGGGGGTACGCTCCATGCATTCGAGGTGAGGGTACGGGTCGTACTTACACTGTTGGGGTGGGGGTATGCTCCATGCATTCGAGGTGAGGGTACGGGTCGTACTTACACTGTTGGGGTGGGGGTACGCTCCATGCATTCGAGGTGGGGGTACGGGTCGTACTTACACTGTTGGGGTGGGGGTATGCTCCATGAATACGAGGTGAGGGTACGGGTCGTACTTACACTGTTGGGGTGGGGGTAGGCTCCATGCATTCGAGGTGAGGGTACGGGTCGTACTTACACTGTTGGGGTGGGGGTACGCTCCATACGTACGCGGGTGGGGGTACATGTCGTACGTACAATGTTTGCATAGGGGGTACGCTCCATGCATTCGAGGTGAGGGTACGGGTTGTACTTACACTGTTGGGGTGGGGGCACGCTCCATGCATACGGGGTGGGGGTACGGTCCGTACATGTCCGTCCCCACGCTATGTGATGCTTGTGCGGCCCGTACCCAGGGCTTTGCCACGTGGGTACGAGCCGTCCCGCCATTGTTGGGGTGACGTAGGTGTGGGCGTGGTACGACTCGTACCCACGCTCTTAAGGCGTGGGTACGGGACGTACCTGTCTGGTTGTGTTGCCGGTTCGCGTCGTGAAGGACTTCCGTTGTGGCGGTCGCTGGCTTGGCTGGACACGCCCCCACCCCCTCGTAGTGACCAGGGCCTGGGAGTCAGGTATGTCCAGGGCATGTGTGCTGTGTGACTTTGGTGGGGGGTTTGTGGCCTGCCCTGGTCCTGCCACCCCCCCCCTTTCCCCCCTCCCTTTGTTGTTCTGACCTTCTGCGGCGTCTGCGTTGTAACCTGTAGAGGAGGTCGACTGCTATGAGGGCCGGGATGACACGTAGGTTCGGGTCCATGTCTGTCCGTCGCGTACGGTTACTCCTTGTTCGCGTCGTCCTGTCTGTCCGTCGCGTACTGGTACTCCTTGTTCGCGTCGTCCTGATTTCCCGGCAGTTTTTGGCTGCCGGATAATATTCACCGTGCGGGATGACGTCGGTGCGAATCGTAATTCCTGGTTCGTGAATGGCAGGCTGCGAGCGTCCCGACGCCAGGTCGGCGCGTTCCCGGATCGCATTTGTAAAATATTTTTCGTCGGTCGGGCTTTTGTACGATTCGTACGGAAATGGTGTTTCCGTGCGAATCGTAATTCCATGTTGGTAGATTTTGACGACCGGGTACGCGTCGGACGGAGAATTTGCTCCGTCCGACGGTTCGTACCCGGTTTTTACAGGATCGTAATCGGCACCATTGTAGGGAAAGGGATTAGGGACAAGAGAAAAAGTAACAAGTTGCTTCCTAGGAAGCTCTCTGGCCCCCAATCATGCAGGTGTGTCTCAGTACTCATGAAATGAAATGTAACAGGGGATTTATCCAACAGTGAGGTGCACAAGATTAGTTACACCGTCTTCCTACATGCAGATGTAGATAAATCAATGCAAACCATCTTTGGCAAATGTAGAGTTTACACCACAGCCTTTGCTTTTGTTTCTTTATTTGGCCCAAACGCTCATGTAGCAAGTGTCAGTCAACACACAGTGCTTGATTCATCGCATGGAATAGCTGTTACACTCAAATACCTGGTACATCCCCAGGTCACCATAGACTGAGCCTTCCTCACAGCTGCTTTCAGTTTTACTGGTGTTTTATGCTTGAAGTGCAATAACTCTTACAATCCATTTCCTAAAATTAGTAATACTTATTTTGCCCTTGTTCTCAGGACAAAGAAACTAGCAAAACATCACTGTAGTGCAGGATCAGTGCCGGCTTTAGCGCTGGTGGCGCCCTGTGCGACAATGTTTGTTGGCGCCCCCCCCCCCCCAATGACCACCTCCACCACGGATTCACTCACTAGCACCCTTTAACAGAGACCAAGTCTCCATAACCACACTCTCTCAGATACATTGAATTAGTTATATAGCGCCACTCATACCAGTGTAGGGTGTCAGAGCACTTTGCATCACACACACATTACACAGAGACAATCAATCAGACGTGTTTTAAATCAGTGTATAGGAAATGTTTACAAAATCCAAAGGACTAAAAGTGTAGGAGTCACATGTCTTCCATACTGGTAGGCAGTATAGTTTAAGAGTGCTTGGTGTGGAGAAGCACAAACTCGAAAAAGAAACAGCATAGTTGGGAGTTTTCTTTAATAATAAGAAGCGATTTATAGCCAAATTAACCCTTTATGCAACATTAATCAGTGTTCTAATGTCTGCTTTGCAGTGTGTATGCAGTTCTATGATGAAAGTTAATAGCTCACTGTTGAATATTAGGACTTTAAGTTATAAATTGCAACTAACAAAAGGCTGTCTCTTTTAAAAGCAGTAACCTGCTGATCTGTTTACATTATATGCACTCTGTAATCTACTTGGTACACGCTCTTTGCAGCAGGCATATTAACCCTCTGCACTACCTTCACACAAGTCAAAACCTCAACTTTACAACTCCAGGAGGATAATTAATCACAGGAGTTATCGTGACATTGTTGTGAGGCCTGGTAATTGCCGGAGAAAAGAAACGCTTCAGCAGGTGCTTCAAAAAGATAATAAACTTGCAAACAAAAGCTCCCCCAGGAAGCCAGCACCCGGTGCGGTGGCACCGGTCGCACCACCCTAAAGCCGGCCCTGTGCAGGATAATCGTGTTTAGTGGTGCTGCATTGAGTAATTGATCGTAGTACATTCCTTCTGGTAACTAGATTGCCATGTATTATTATCCCTGCACAAACACATAGTTGCTGACCTTGCTTCCTATGTTTTCTCCAAGGGTCTCTGGTACTTGTTGAAGATGAAGTAGGAAGCATGATTACAACATCCCTGACGCTGTTATGCTGCGACGACTTCTAGCGGACAAGATACGAGTTGGATTCAGCAGCCAAACTATAGAACTTTTGTCTGAAATAAAGGAATTAGAACATGTGCAAGCAGAGTCGTGGGTGCAGCATGGATAGTGTGGACCCACCGAAGATGGCTGCTGTTGTCTCAGGAACTTCCAGGTCCTGTGACATGTGATGCTCCTTTTGAGCATCCCTTATTATCAGGACTGGGTCTTAAGAAGGTGCCCCAGGTGGTCGTGGTGATGCAGGCTGTCATTGTGTGGGCCGTGACCCCAGGCAGGACATATGGACCATGAGCTGGATACTAGAGAGACACACAGTCAAGGGACTACAGACCAAAGGACTAGAATGATGACAGAAAAACCTTCGTACACTTCTTCACCAATCTCCTCTGCCCCTCTTCTCAGGAGGAGGTGAGAAGAGAGGAGCCAGCCCACAAACGTCTTTTTAGTTTGTCTCATTCTGTAGACACAGGTTCAGAGTCATGGCTGGACAGGGTCTGCCAACATGGGTTCATTTGTGGGATCTTCTGCCTGGTATTCCCTGGAGAGTGTGGCACCCTGCCTGAGCTTGTGTTTCCTGCTTTCACTGTTTCTTCTTTAAAATATGAAGGAACCGTGATGTACTGGCCAGGGAATGTCGTGAAATTATTCCTGATAACATAGTAGCAATGTCCTGGGTTTCTCCTTGCCACCTAGAGGTGAAAGTGGCCAGCCTGTGTTGTCTCTGACTCCGCTCTCTCTTGCTTCCTCCTGTCCCTGTATGGAGGTAATTACAGGTTGGATTGTGTGAGTGGGTTTGTGGGACAGAAGTCTGGCTGGACCATCTTGTCAATTTTTCTGTACTAGTTGGCTGTTTGCACCTGGTATTGTAGGGTTAGTATGCTCCTAAGGACTTCTGTCGAGTAGCTTGTGGGTCAGATTGAGATATTCGGCTCTTGAGAGTTTAGTGGTCTCAAGAAGACTGATTTATGTGCATGTGGGCTTTCTTTCCAACAGTTTTTCCTTCTTTGTTGCATTGTTCTTTCTGTAGGCATCTTCCGTTGCTTAGGGTTTTGTGTGGCTGACTATGGAATGACATGTGAACTTAATGCTTTGGTTCATCGTTAGTGAAGTAAGGACCAGGATGAGAAAGTGTTGAGGAGGTAGTATGCTGATTATGTACAGGCTATCTTTATCACTCCAGTTTTCCTCCTTTGTCCCTTTGCTTACAGTCTTCTTACTTGCCTGTAGTCACGATCTTGAGAATATCTTAAGTGCTTGGAGATGTCAGTAAGTTCTATGGGCCAGCGCCTCCTTTATGGTCCCCTTGTGAGGGTGGGTTGGAGCTGGCTGATGAAGGCGGTAGAAAGGTTTTGTTTGGTTTAGCTGGATCAGGTGGTGCCGAGAGAGAGATACACTCGCCTCAACGATGTAAGTGCTGTGACAAGGAACGGTAATCAGAGTAATGAAAATTACTGGAAAGTAATCAGTGCATTGCAAGAGAACGTCACGTAATACTTTGTTAAGACTTGTGCTTCTTGGGCACACATATTCCAAATATAATTTAGAAATTAATCAAACGTTTGAATTATGAGCATGTTCAGGTGCAAACTATTTTCATTTTATGAGTTTTTGAGGGTCCAGCCTTGGTTTCTTTCAGCACTCTAACTGACATTTACTTGAAATTTTATTTTTATTAATTTAGACTGCAACAGTCTCGCGGTAATTTTGTTCTGTTTTTTGGACACAATAAAAAATCAATGCAAATACAGAAAACTAGTAAAAAATTGGTTGACCTTCAGCCAATGAGAGGAGGGGGCAGTCCCTTACACCCCACAGAGTAGAATGAGGTCAGTGCAAATGCTGACCCCACCACACTCGGTTCAGAGCTTCACTAATAGACATTCTGCCCTGTTCACTTCAGGGCTTAGAACTGAGGGGCCCCAGTCCGAGGCTATCTGTGACGCCCCCCCATAATATGAGGGCAAGGACCACAAATCATTTTGCCAGGCTGAGGAGGTCGACCCCGCATTGGTGTCCGGCTGCCAAACTTGCAGAAGAAAAGTGTCTGACAGACACTCTTCACATTTGGAAAAAGGTGGGTGGGCGTAGCCTCTCCACCCCTTAAGGATAGGCCACCACTGTTTCTTCCTCTTTTCAAAATAACATAGTTATACGTTAAACTTTTTTGCTGCAAACAAAATAATTCGCTACATTATTGTACTTGCTCATTTTCCTGTTACTGTTGAGGCCCTATTAATCCAAGCTAAATCTAGTGTGGAAAATATAATTTCTTGTGAATTTCAAGTCAGTACTGCCAACACAGGCTTCCAGTAACATAGCAAAGAAAATGGAGATTCAATTTTCTTGGCATACAGTGTATCCCAAAATATATAAGAAACGCATATACACAGACACATTATTACATTTTTATTAAGATTCAGGAACAAACTGTGGAAACATCGCTTGAACCTAAGCACAACAAAAATTCCCCAGGACAGAATACAATTAAAGAGAATTGATTTTCAAAATTGATCCATTTTTATTACAAAAGTTCCACTATAAGTTCCTTTCTGCTGAATGAAACAAGTGCTTCTCAAATACAGAAAATGCAAAATATGCCTTTTCAAAAATATGTATTCTCAAAGAATTTTGAGACTAGCATGGCAATTTGAGCAGCTACAGAAATCTTAAATTCAGAATCTAACAAAAATTGCATTTTATTATAATAATTGTCTACATAAAGGACGTGGTGGATTGTCCTATAATAACTCAAGCGAAAAGGTTCACTGCGGAAGAGACTACGAGCTGGCTTGAACCAAACAATGAAAACAATATGTTTAAAAGAATTCAATTATTGCACGCTCTCGGGGCAGATTAGCAAGGGCTGGTGATATAATTATTGCCGCTTTAGCATCCGTTTTCGGGCGATAAGTGGCGATAATTATATCGCAATATCATCAAGGACACGCTAGCGCGTGTTTCTTTGATGTAGAGACCATTTTTTCACAGCCCGCCTCGCATGGCTAATGAGATGCAAAGAAGGCGTGGCTGTGAAAACAACACATGAAAATATCGCAAAGGCAGCTTCGCGATATTAACAAGGAGGTGCAGCGGTAGAAAGAATCGCACTACCTCGGCCTTAATGCTGGAATTTAACGTCTGTTAAATTCCAGACTAAGGCATACTAATAATGGTAGGTGGCTTATGCTGATACGACCACAGAGTCGTATCAGCAATGTTATTGCTGTTTTCCATGGAACATCGCTGGAAAATCAGCGATGTTCCATGGTAAACACCACTATCGCTGAAATATTATCGCCATAGCGCTATGTATTGTTAATATAGCGTTATCATGGCAATAATTTTCAGCGATAGCCGGCGATAATATTTCTACCGCTATGTGGAGCCAGCGATAATTATCGCTGGCCCTTGTTAATATGCCCCTCAGTTCATTGAAGACACTCACTGTCACTGGGAGTTGCTATCAGAATTATTAACTGTGGGGTCGATTTTAGCTTCTAAGTCCAGCCAAAATCTCTGGATGAAACAATGGGGCAAGCGTGCAGAAATCTACGCAGAAACACTGATTCCCGGATGTTATTCCCCAAATTCCTGTAATCTAAAATTTCTCTAGCCCTGCACCTTTCCTCAACTTTACCCCTCCCGCTGGATTACCACTGTTTCTGATATTGATAACTTCAATGAAGAAGTGGGAATACCATGTCAAATTCCGATGGATTTTGCCCTAAATATGTGAGATTCAAAGGAAATCATGTGCATTTTGCTTACTATTATTGCTCTGATAGTGGAGATTTTTGTGGAAAAGTTACTAATACACGGAGAACAGTTTGGCTACGGTAGTGGAGATTTTTGTGGTGATGTGTCTATTCAGCTACTGGTAAAGCATGCACGCTGTTGCACATTGTTGCAGGTTCTCCACATTTGTTTATCTACTTGCAAAGCCTATTGAATTTTGACTAGTAGTTTAGTGAAGGAAAAGCAACCACAATCAAAAACAAATGTGTTTAAATGCACTGTCTAAATCTTGGGCCCTGATTTAGATCTTGGCGGGACCACTGCCATTCCACCGTGACAGGGGTTCGAAGTACTCCGTCGAGCTGGCAGCAGTCCACCCGCCGTATTTAGATGTGGCATAAAAAGACTGTGTTCCGCAGTGGCTGCGGTCTTCTCTGCTGGCTAACAGTACTCACTCACCTTTGGTCCGGCGGGTTTTTGCTGATTTTGCTGTTTCCATTGTGCTCGCAGTATGCTGCCGACGGAGTCCTGATGAAGTGAGGCCATGGTGGTGTGCGGACAGGTAAGCACTACTTATCATAATCTTATGACACATATATGTTGTGAATGTGCCAAAATGTATATGAAGGTAATGTGTAATGCCCTTTTTAGGTCTAGCTACAGCTTGCATGCGCTGTCTGCAAGACCTTGAGTAATCAATAATCTGAAATGTTTCCCACCTGCTGCTTACCATTGGTTCACTCTGATTTCTCTCTTCTTTGCTGACTTCTGCTTTGTTTGCTTTGCCGCTAAACGTCACTTCCTCAAGGCTGAGGCGCACCGGTGAAGCACGGTTTCCGTACATTTTTGTTGTTAACTGTTGTGTGGGAGGACGCTTTCCTTTTTTTTTTTACTTCCCGCCGGCGCTGTTTTTGGTGCTTCACTACTTGATTTTGTTTTTTAAAGCTCTTTATTCACTCAACTCTTCCTGAAGTCAAACCGACGCGACACAGTAGGAACTTTGAAGTCAGGCTACCCTCTTGCTGCCTGAACTGAGAAACGTCCTTGATTACTGGAGTGGCGACATTGGTGTTGAGGTGGTAGCCTGAAGAGGATATATGAAGACCTGGTCACAGAAAAACTTTTTAAAAAGGGATGACAGATGGGGATCTTTCGAAAGCAAGCCCCCGCAAGAACACCTCTCAAAGCTCTTGTCCTGCTTATGGGTAAACCTTCCAGACCCTGCCACTTTCGTGTTTTCAAAGAAAACGCATTCTCCTACACCTAAGATGGACGCTCCGCTCCATCAGTGCATTAACCAACGTTCCGGATTCCAGGCGCCATGTTGTCGTAGAATCTTTACCATTGTTACTACCAGTATTTTATAGCACTCTCAATCAATCAATCAAGACATTTGTGAAGCGCGCTACTCACCCGTGAGGGTCTCAAGGCACTGGGGGGGGGGGCTGCTGCTACTGTTCGAACACCCAGGTCTTGAGTAGCCTCCTGAAGGTTAGTAGTTCTTCGGTCTGACGTAGGAGGATGGGGAGGGTGTTCCAGGACTTGGCGGCGAGGTACGAGAATGATCTGCTGCCGGTGGTCATTCAGCACACATTGAAAGAGGGAAATGCCTGTAGTGATTGTTTTTGTGCAGGAAGGTGCCCCTTCCTGCACAAAAACAATCTCCCAATGATACAGGCATCCTTGCACCATGGTGCAAGGATGCCTGCGCCGGCGCATGGCTGCAGTTTGTGCACCAGCGCAGGGGAGAGCACAGGAATGCAACATATTATTGTAAATATGTTGCATTCCTGTGCTTCGGAAGTGCCGCAGCCTGACGCAGCCAAAAGACTTGCGTTGTTGCGCTGCGGCACTTCTTTGTAGATCTGCCCCTCTGTTCCCACAGCTATGGCTCTATTCTGTGGTGTAGTCTCTTCTCAAGGAAGCGACCTTGAGGAATCTTTCTTTAGTAGTCCACTTTTCTTCCCTCCTGTTTTCAAAGCAAACAATAAAGCATAGTGTTTGCTGTCATTTCGGAACTGTTAGAGAGAGATGATGTTCAGTTCTACTGGTTGTGCTGTTTTTATTAAATTGCTGAAGCATAGCTGGGTTCACAAATACAGAAAGACAAAACCTCATACTTCTGCCAAACATACATTGTAGAAAACCCCTACAAGCAAGGAAGTGTTAAACCACGTCTACTGCTGAGTCAGCTAGACGGAAACAAGCATTTGCACTGCAATAGGTCTTGAATTTGTGAGAGTTTGAGCTATATCCATTTTAAATGACAATCAATGCATTTTATTTGTGTGTTTTGAAAACCTGCAAGCGGTGTGTAAATACGCACCTTGTACTTATAGTCTTGCTTACGAGAAGCAAGGCTGGCAGTAAAATAGGCGCAGTTACTGCCAGCCTTGCTTCTCCTAAGCAACGACTATAAGTTCGAAGTGAGTGTTTGCGGACCGCTTGCAGGTTTTCAAAACACATAAATAAAATGCATTGTCATTTACAATGCCAATAGCTCAAACTCTCGCAAATACGAGATCTATTGCATTGCAAATGCTTGTTTTACATATAGCATTGCACACCAACTGCATACACTCACTATTGAATGTACACCCACAGCATAGCACCCACAAGCAACATCTACCAAAGAAATATTTTTTTAAGTGTCAATACAGGTGTGCACATTTTACCCAAAACCAAAACAGAGAGGAGCCCTTCAAATACTAAGGGAAATGTGTCATGCATGAGTGTACCTCTTACATTTTATGTTGGTAAAATGTGCACCAATAACAAAAGAGTGTTCCCTATGCGGTTCTTCCTCAATTATCAACACAAAGAATAACTCATACTCATTCATACATTTAAAATACACAACCAATAAGCCTTGTTTTTAGTAGAAATGATATCTCCTCCTTCATTTTACAAAACAGATTATGCAAATCATTTATAAAAACACTTAACAAGTCCACCGAAACGCCACATCGACATTTGGTTTGAAATAATATGATAATTGTTTTAAATGATATTAGTTTTCTAATTGTTTGTTTCCTTTGATAGACAATCGGTTTGTAGATTTAGAAAAACTCGTTCATGATATGCTTCTTTGGAAATATATGCACCAGGATTTCAGCTCTATTGGAAGAATAGCTGTTGGAGCAAAGATGGCGGCCGCATCCCTGGCCGTGTGAGCTGGCGCTTCTCCACTGGCCTCTACCACCTTCCTAATATGCTTTTGAAAAATTGAGACTTCCCCCTACCTTACATCTTCAGAGACCGGGCAGTGGCATGTTAAGGCTGATTCTCCGTCGCACGCCGGAATTTGGACCGCGTTGTGCTTTCCAGCGCTCTGCCGTTCTGTGCCTGTCGGCATCCCGGTGTTCCGCTCGCAGCCTCGGTGTGTCTGCTCTCAGGGGGTACTGGCTCGGAAACATGGCCCCGAAGGCAAAGACGGCCGCGGCGGTTGCAGCGAGGGCGCGATCTGCAGCGAGTACTGCCTCTACCTCCGGCGACAATCCTGCAATCCCGATTGGTGCGGGAGACCCACCGAGTGCGGCGGGGGGGGGCAGAGGACCTGCAAGGGAGGGAGGCACAATCCGCAACGGTGTCTACGTTAAAGGGGCCGGTAAGGGCAAGCATACAGTCCCGGGTCTCTTTAAGAATGCTGCCTTAAAGATTAAGCCTCCCTCTGAGCATGGAACGGCAGAGGCAGCCGGGGGAGCTGAACCGCTTCTCGCAGAACCGCAAGTAGGGAGGCACCTATCCCTAATCACATCTGGTTCTCTTTTGGCAGACAATACTTTTATTGGGCTAGAAGATTCAGCAGCGGAGCAACAGTGGCCAAAAGATAAGATTACAAATAAAGTAACTACAGGAAATGGTCATGTGTCATCAGGCTTAAACACGATAGTGAATAGAATTATGGGGGATGTAGTCCAGAGTACTAAGAACCTTGCAAGCTCTGAGCTCTCTCTCCCTACTTTCGATATCTCGACCTCAAAGGCAGTTAACTCCCCAACTGCTAGTGTGCTCGGTAACGAACTTTGTAAGGAGCCTGAGGGAGACAAATTTTTTTCTTTGTCGGAGCACACAGGCTCTTCTCTGGGTGATGAAGAGGATGAGCACGATCCAGAGTGGACTGATGATGGCAGCGAAGTTGGTGATTGGCGATCGAACGAAGTCCTTAATGAGGAGTTAATGTCCTGCCACTTGGGGACGGTACGTAAAAGTAAAGGGTCAGGTTCTCGGGCCCCTGAAGCTATTGTACCGCCGCCTAGTAATAGCTTTCTTATCCAACATGGTCCAAGCAGTAGCATAGTACCTGGCTCCTCCAATCAGTCTGATCTGCAGATGGGGGAAATCACACTAGCATTGATTTATCAGACGATGATGGTGCATCGGGAGGAGGCTAGGCAGGAGAATATTCGAGCACAGGGGGCCTGTCGAAGAGTACAGAATTCCATTCGCAGAGTCGCCCAAACCTGTACTGACATTGCTACTCGAATCGGAGCGGCCGAGGAAAGGATTTCTAATCTTGAGGATGCCTTAGTTGCGCAGAAGAACGTAACGGATTTGATGGGTGCTCAGAAGGATGACATTCTTTGGAAATTAACCGATTTAGAAAATCGAGCCCGAAGAAATAACCTCAGGATCCTTGGGATACCTGAGGGCTTGGAAGGCGGGGATACTAGGCAATTTGTTGTCGACTTGTTCTCTGAGGCATTCCCAGAAGTAAAGGAGTGGGATTGGCAGCTGGAGGTACTGCGTGCTCACCGCTCTCCGATAAAGCAGCGGCAAAAGCCTGGAGTTTCTGGGGACAGACCTCGGGCAATATTGATATGCCTCAATAATTGTCTAGCAAGGGAGAAGATTTACGATTTAGCGAGGCCCGATAGAAAGAGAAGGGGGAAAGATTGCAATTTTTTTGTGCGGCCAGACTTCTGTCCTGCCACAGTAGAGCGGAGGTGGCAGCTCCGACAGTTGATTTCTCCCTTCCAAGCAAAGGGTGCGCAGGCTTTTTTGCTTTTCCCGTCCAAATTGAAAATTATTTTTCAGGGGCAGACTAGATTTTTTTTGTCTGAAATTCAGGCTAAGGATTATCTGTGCACCATATAGTTAAGGCTCATCCCCGGTGCCTTCCCCCTTTTTTTTTTTTTTTTTTTGTTTGGGCGGGGGCTCGGTTTAAATAGTTTTAAGAGATACTGGGGTGTGATTGGGGTGTGATTCACCTCGGGGTTATATTCATGGTTTTCCTCAAGAAATAAAATAGTGAAAGCAGTATAATATCTATTTAATTATTTGTTTATTTCTTGGGATACGGAAACTATTTGAGGATGATTGTCTCTTGCTTTGATTTCTTATTTATTATTGGAGGGTGCGGGAGGCCAGGGGGGAATGTCTAACCAGCTCTCTCATCTTTTGGACTTAGGTCCAGTTGCCACATATGGGTATTGTTAGGGGTGGGTGGGTGAAGAGGGAGGGTTTTCTTGGGGAGGTTGGGATTGGGAGGGGGGTTCGAGGGGGGTTATGGGTATTTAGGGTTTGGAAAGATGTTACAGTGATGGCTTCAGTTCCTGATATATGCTTTTGTATAGTTGTTATTTTGGCTATTTTGTTTGTAAATTTGGAGAAAGTGCAGTCTAGGTGGAAACGATACCCTAGATCTTATGGGGCAGGATAGACTTATTTGTTGCTCATGGAATATATGTGGTCTTAACGATCCTAAGAAACGAGCGTTATTTTCTAAAATGGTTCACGCTATGCATGTTGATTTACTATGCTTACAGGAAACACATATACCCTGGGGGAGGCGTGATTGTTTGAAGCTGCCAGGGTATGATTTAATTGTATGCTCCAAACAGACCTCTATGATTAGAGGAGTGGCTATCCTTATGAAGCGTGGGACAGGGGTCTGTAGGAAATTTCGTGAGGATAAATTCGGCAGATGGACTATAGCTGAGATTTCGGTTGGGCAAAGATCATTAACCATCTGTACGGTTTACGGGTCTAATAGCGACGACCCCGATGTATTTAAATTCCTAAATGTAGAATTAGCTACCTGGCCCTATCCACTTTTATTCTGTGGGGATTTGAACATCAATTTACTTAGTGACTTTAACTTGGCAGTCAATAGCAACTAGAGTGGTAGGAAGCCCAAGGTGTTTAAAGCACTTCAGGCCTTAGTACAAGAGCATGGGTTGGCAGATTTATGGAATCGACATAATAAATTGGATGATGGGTATACATACTACTCTGCCCCACATAATAAATTGGTCAGGCTTGACTATTTTCTTGTATCAGAGCAGCTTGCCGAAGCATCCTCCATTTACGTCTCTCCTAGGACTTTATCTGACCATAATGCATTAATTGTCGAGTGCTCCTGGCCTCGAATTAGGAAGCCCCCCAGGCAGTGGACTTTCGAAAGGAAGCTTCTGTTTGATGAGGCTTACCAGGCACATATAAGAAAATGGTTAATAGAGTTTCTTGATATTAATAGAGGTACAGCCTCCGATCAGGTGGTATGGGACGCTTTAAAGGCTGCAGTTCGCGGAGAGACTAAAAGTTTCTCTTCATTTCGGTGGAAGCAAGAGCAAGAGCAATTGAATTGTCGTATGGAGGAGCTTAGATTAGCAGAATTAGAACTAGCCTCTAAAATTAAAAATGCCTGTGATGTAGAACACGCCCAGCAAGCTGTAGCTATATTAAAATCTAAATTTTTGGAGTCTTTCGGCGTGGACTTAGCTACTAAGTATTTACAATATCGTACCATGATGTTCGAATTTGGTGAAAATTCCGGAAGGGTTTTAGCGAAGAGACTTCATCAGAAAAGCGTACAGAGTCGTGTCACGCGAATACAGGATGAAAATGGTATGGTTAAGGATACTCCAGAAGGAGTAAATGGAGTATTTTTAAAATTCTATGCAGAGCTTTACACCAAGGACATAGAGAGCAGTCAGGTAGAATCAGAGATTGGGGACTTTTTATCGAGCCAAAACACTTCTAAAATATCACCTGAACAGAACGAATTATTATCTGCCCCTATCTCATGGGAGGATGGGAGGAGGTGGTACTAGCGGTCAAAGCATTGGCCAATGGCAAGGCCACAGGCCCAGACGCTGTGCCTCTCGAGTTCTATAAGATTTTTTTAACAGAGATTCGGCAAGATCTCCTTGCTGTCTTTAGGGCTGCCCAGAAAGGAATGGTCCCTGACTCATGGCGGCAGACTACGATTGTCTTGTTTAAAAAAAAAGGTAAGCCAGAGTTGTGCCCATAATCTTTTCGGCCAATTTCTCTTATTAACAGCGATTCCAAAATATTTTCGAAAATATTAGCCTCTAGACTAGTCGAGGTAATAGTCCCATTAGTATCCCTGCGCCAACATGGATTTATCCCTGGCCGTGACACAGCAGACCATGTTCGGCGTGTCATTGCACTATTGGATTGGGCTCAGGCCACGGCTTCTCCCCTCGGGGTGATCCTGTTGGACGCTGAGAAAGCGTTTGACAGGGTCTCCTGGGGGTTCTTGTGGGCCGTGCTCAGGTGGAAGGGCTTTAGTACTGAATTTATCCATGCTGTTCAGGCATTGTACATCTCTCCAGAGGCAGCACTCCGTATTTCGGGCCAGATGACCGATTATTTCAATATTAGCAGGGGCACTCGACAGGGGTGTCCGTGTTCCTCCTTACTGTTCGCCCTATACATTGATCCGTTTCTAAGTAAAATTGAAGGGGATAGGAGTATAGTACCTATAAGAGTTGGCACCACAGAGTATCGAGCCCTTGCCTATGCAGACGACATTGTTGTGTATCGGATGTCTTCTCTGCACTCCAGGTACTTAACGTGTCTGCAGCACAATTTGGCTCAGTGTCTGGGTATAAGTTAAATGTGGCTAAGACCCAGGTTGTTCAAACACCAGATTTGTCATACTCTGGGACTTTAATAGTCAGGGAAGCAATGTATCTTGGGGTAAGAATTTCAGCGGCAGTCGACACTATTCCGGATTTAAATATTCTTACGGTAATAGACACAGTAAATACTAAACTTGAACGATTGGATCATTTACATTTGTCTCTTTACGGCCGATGCAGTGTTCTTAAAATGCTTATATTGCCAAAGTTCTTATATCTCTTTAGGACAATTCCTTTAGTAATATCTCAAAGCAGTCTGGCTAAGGCAGACAGGATCTGCTATAGGTTTCTGTGGGGGTATAAGTGCTCTCGCAGGGCTGCCAAGTGGATGTGCCTTCCTTTGAATCGAGGCGGTTGGGCAGTACCTAATCTGGTGCTATATTATTGGTCTGCAATAGTACAGACTTTGGGAGTACAGCTTCTAGGTAATAGATTCAAAGTTTCGCTATGTAATCATCCTACTATTTTTGAGATTGGTTTAGGCACTGCGGCTGAGGGCATCCTGGTTAAAATTCTAGAACAGAGTTACTTCAAAAAAACTAAATTCAAGGTAATTAACGCCATGTTCCTAATCTGGCAGCGAATTCGGCGGAAATTGTCTATTCACCAGTTTAACGTATATACCCCTTTTAAAGCATCCCGACTTTTTTCACCCTCCATTTGTCAAGATCTGGTAATGTCTAGATGGCAAGTACAAGGAGTGCAGGTTATCGGAGATTTGGTGGGGGATGGGCAACTGCTATCTTTTTCAGGCTTGAAGGATAAATATCAGCTCTATCCTCATGATTTTTTTAAATACCTTCAGGTTAGAAGTGTTTTGTTTGTACAGCTTGTAGGAAATCCCTCACTATTCGATAAAATAGAGATTTTTGAACTCATTCGGAAGAAAGCCAAAATAGGTATGATATATCAGCATTTACTATCTAGCCTACCGGATGATCTATGTGCACACGGGTCAAGGTGGGCAGATAAATTAGGGAAGACTGGTATGGATTTAAACCCGGCTTTGGAGTTCGCTAGTAAAGTCTTGGTCTCTGGTAGTCTTCGGACTCAAAGTTATATGTCAATGTTCGATCTTTATTATACACCTGCAAGAATTGCAAAATGGGGTAGTAGAAAAGGGAACCATTGCTCAAGGTGTGGGTTATATGCAGCAAATGCAAGCCATATGTTTTTTTCTTGTCCTAAACTGACTGAATTTATATCAGATATAGAACGTTTTATTAATTCTATGTTAAAGATTCAATGTACCTTGACACCTGAGATGGTGATGATGAGTTATGATGGGGTAGTATCTTTGGGCAATTCATGGCATACGTCTGCGTTTTTGTTCATTGCTATGTCCATGATCCGTTTATGTATAACTTCACAATGGCTTTCTCCTGAAGCCCCGACATTTATTAACTGGAGAACTAGACTGCTTGCTATCCATAAACTTGAATCCTCAGTCTATTCAATAAAGGGTAGGCGGAGGCGGGAGCTTGCTTCTAAGATATGGGCTCCGGTGGAGAAATGGATTAATTAGCTACGTTACTTTTTCTTAATGTTATTGAATATGTCTTTGCATAAGAGAAGCAATAACTAGTGTAATTGTATCTTAGACTGAAAGCCATGACTGTATTGTTTGTTTGTGTATTTATGAAAATACAATAAAAATAGTAAAAAAAAAAAAAAAGGAAATATATGCAAAATTACACAACATATAGATCAATACAAACTATCATTGTGTGAGATGTGTACTCCAAAGTTGTTGAACTAACTGCTACACCGGGATTGTCAATTGGAAGAGAAATTAATTATAAATAGGAAACATTGTGTCTTTAAATGAATGGGATATTAAAATGTTCTTATGAAATGTTTTTATCAATGATTTGCATAATCTGTTTTGTAAAATAAAGGAGGAGATAACATTTCTACCAAAAACAAGGCTTATTGGTGCACATTTTACCACCATAAATTGTAAGAGGTACACTCATGCATGACACATAAAAATATTGCATGTGAGAGCATTGTTAAAATACACCATGCTAAAGCAAATGTTAACACACAACTCCTAGCGAGACAAGTGACACAGAAGTGTACCTTAGATTCAGGTGACAATGGGGTTGCTTAGTGTTGTGGTCAAGCAGCAGCAGCACAGGAAGGACCTGGACAATGGGGTTAAAGATCGAAACGGAAGTGGGGAACCGAAAAAAGGTAAGTTTCACCTCTTTTTCTTTGATTCCGCCTTCTTGTGTTTGGAGGTTTCCCCGCCATAGCTGCCTCGAAGGAAAGGCACATCTTAATCAGCTCGGCAGTATTTTTGGCAAGACTCCCTCCCAAAGCTGATTCTGCCTATGACACCATGGATGCGGGAGTAAGATTCTGGCGGAGACAACGGGACTCCGATGGTCTTCTCTCCATAGACCCGCCAACATCTAAATACAGCGGGCGGACCGCCAAGTAGGCGGGCGGGAAAACCGTCGGAAAAGGGATGGCGGGACCAGATCTACCAACATCTAAATCAGGCCCTAAGTAATGAAACCACATAACTTATACCCTCCTTAAAAAGTAAACATATTTTATGAAACAGCACATAGAAAGTTTAATGTTCTAAGTTTACTGTTAAAAATAGTGTATTACAAGGTTTTACTTCAAGACATATATTATAGAAACACACTAGTATTAATTATAATTAAGGCTCCCTGTTTTCAGTTTTTAATTTTTTTTACAGATAAATACAGACAGAAAACAATGTGTTTTCAGTCTGCATTTATTTTTTAAAAGTGGATAAATACAGAAAATTGTCCTACTTTTAAGTGACTCTCTGTGCTGTTTTCATGAATTAACCGGCAGCAGGATGACATTTCTTTAAATAACGGCATATGTCAACATACATTTATGGTATAATGCAAGTATTTACGAGTGGATGTATTGTTATGTAATATTTGCCAGCTTAAATAGCTAAATCAAAGTATGAGTGCAGGTCTATCAGTTAAATAAATATGGAAATGTACACTTTTACAACTTCATTTATAGGCAAAGCACAAAATAAATACAGATATAATGGCCCAAAAATCAATATGGATAAATACAGATGGAAATGTAAAAAAAAAAAAAAAACATAAAAACGGGAGCTCTAATTATAATTTAACAATCAGAAGACACACATTGGTTGCTGAGGGTTAATTCTTTATAAAAGACCTGGCAATGAAATATAGAGTTATTTCTTTGTTTTATGACAATCTTCTGGTGGCTTTTGCAACATAAGTGTACATCACAGAGAAATGAAACTGTCCAATTGATGCTGTTCTGGAAGACACGTTGTGCAGTACTTTAAGGTATATACTTATTTTATGTTTCTCATGTTGCTTATTCATGTAGGCATCTATTAATCTATTTTTGTTGTGTTTGTATAGAGCAAATCTATTTGAAAAGCAGTGGATCACTGTACATAGTTCAAGGCCAATCATAGACCATTAAAGAAGCAGGAGGTCCTGGATTATCGGCATGCAGGTGGGCTATTTATTGTGCTGCAATGCAGTGTTCTTTATAACTTTATCTCACTCCTAAATTTACATGTAATGGGCCTCATGCCTGAAGCCCAATTGACAGCCCAGCAGCTGCAGTTTCCATACCACTGATTCGTGATCTGGGCTTCATTTCGCAATTCATCTGATGTATTAATCAGTAACATCAAAAATGTATATTCAAAGGTGGTCACAAAACCTCATTACTTGTGAATGTCAATTCAACTGGAGCTACATTTTACGACCTCCCCTCATGAATGAAGAGATGGAGAGATAACAGACCTGAACTCTGGTGCTAGCACTTTTTCCAGGAGAACATTTGCTTAAAAGCAGTCTGTGTCCCGCTAAAGTACCACTGTTTCCTCTCATTGATTTCACAGGCCATGACTCTTAAAAAGAAGTGTACCACAGGGACCTCTTTCCTTTTACATATGTGCTACCACCACCCTCCTATTAGGAATGTAATATAGCTGATAAAAGTCACATAGTGCAGCATGAATAATTTTCTAACACACCACAAATAACTTTTGTAGATTGCTACATAGGGCCTTATTACAATGGCTGTGGGACCACCACCGTCAAGCCATTGGTGGCGGTCCCACTGCCATCGGACCACGTAAGCCTGCCCACCGCATTAGCATGGCGGGTAGATGGTGAGGGCGGTTCGTTATAAATTAGCCCCCAGGTGGGCCAGTCCCGGGGGCATCTCCAAAATTATTTGCGGGGGCCCTGGGTGACCCCCGCAGCCCCGGGGACTGCCACCCCGGGGCTTTCATTAATTATTGTGTGGGGGCACACAGCCCTCCCGCTGCCCCATGGACCGCCACCCCCGGGGGATTTAAAAAAAAAAATACCTGAGGGGGGGCTCGAACCCCCCACATGCCCGGGACCGCCACCTCCCCGGGGCACTAAAGATGCAAATTTGGGGCTCCGTTACGGACCCCCGAGCCCCGGGCCACCACCTCCCCGGGGCTTTGCTAATGTTGGGAGGGGGGCCGCGTGGCCCCCCTCCTGGAGCCAGTGATGGCCCTAGGGACCGCCACCCACCAGGGCCGGCTCCTGCAGTGTCCCGGGTTGCCCACCCCCGGGACACTGCTGTTTGCAATGACAGGGCGGGAGCCTCATGGCTCCTGCCCTGTCATTGCAAACTCTGGTTTGGGTTTTGAAAGCGAGAGCAGGAAATCTGCTCTCGCTTTCAAAATCCAAACCACATTGGATTTCCACATGGGGAGCTGTATCTTAGCAGCTACCCGTGTGGAAAAGCAATGCCGGCTCCCGCAGGAGGCAGGGAGCCGGCGGGACCGTGGGGGAATTTGGGACCCCCCACGGTCCCCAACGAGAGGCCAGGCCCTGGGGGATGGGGTCCCTGGGGCCATGAGTGGTCCGGGAGGGTGGCCACGCAGACCTCCTCCCCCAGAATAATTAAAATAAATTAAAAAAAATAGAAAGGCCGGGCCCGGGGGATCGGATCCCTGGGGCCATAAAAGGTTTGAGGAGGGGGGCCACGCAGCCCCTCCAATTTTTTAAAATAAAAAAAACCTGGCCATGCCCCGGGGAATGAGGTCCCCGGCGCTGATTGTGGCCTCGGGAGGGGGTCCACGCTGCACCCCTCCCCATTATAAAAAAAAGAAAAAAAACACGGAAAAGCCGGCCCTGGGGGATAGGGTCTGAGGAGGGGGGCGACGCAGCCCCCCTCCAATAATTTAATTTTAATAAAAACCTGGCCATGCCCCAGGAGATGGGGTCCCCGGGGCCGAATATGGCCTCGGGAGGGGGGCCATGCGGCCCAAATCCAATTAAAAAAAAAATAAACAGGGGTAAGGCCCTGGGGGATGGGGTCCTCAGGGCCAATACAATAGGAAAGGAAGGGGGGCCACACAGCCCCCCTTCCCAAAAAAATTAATTAAAATAAAAGACCGGCATCGCACCGAGGCCCCGCCTCCTCCCTGCAGCACTCTACAAACGCGCCCCCTGACGCGTTGTAAGATGGGGAACTAATTCCCATGAATACTGGGGGTCCCTGTGGGCCAACTAGCCCACCAGGAACCTCCAGTATGCACCAAGGAGCTGAGTTACAGAGAGGTGTTCAGAGGCCATGCCCCTTTTTACACATCTCTGCAATGCAGCTCTGTGGTGCTTACTGGGGGTACCTGGTGGGCTAGTTGGACCCCAGGGACCCTCAGGATTCAAGGGGACTTAATCCCCCAACTTAAAACGCACCATGGGGCGTGCTTGCACAATGGTGAAGGGAGGGGGCAGGTCTGAGGTGATGTGTGCACACATGCTCTGTGGTGCGTTTTCAGTTGGGGAATTAATTCCCCTTCAATCCTGAGGGCTGCTGGGGGCCAACTAGCCCACCAGGTGCTTCCAGTAAGTGCCACAGAGCTGCATTGCAGAGAGGTGGTCTAGGCCATGCCCCTTTTTACATCTCTCTGCAACGCAGCTCTGTGGCGCTTACTGGAGATGCCTGGTGGGCTAGTCGGACCCCAGGGACCCTCAGGATTGAAGGGGACTTTATCCCTCAACTTAAAACGCGCCACGGGGCGTGTTTGCACACATGTCACCTCAGGCCCCCCCCTCCCTTCAACACTGTGCAAACACGCCCCGTTGCGCGGTTTAAGAGGTAGTTTTAATCCCCCTGCCCTATTATGTACTAGGGACTTACAGAGGAGGTCATGCTTATCACAGGGATACCCCAACGCATAGTGTTCCCGAGTGTATGTAGGTGTTTTCACTGTATTCTAAGTGTCTTTTAGCATAGCACTTGCTCTAGGCCTGGTTAGTCAGAGTCAGTTACCACCAGTACCCGTCTGAAAAAGTTGTGGGCACAGGATGATTTTGGACAAAGCCTCTTTCTGCTCCTCTGTTTGTTCTTTCTGCACATGTCTTGCTTCTTCCTGCACTTATCTTCGTCTTTGTGGACTTCTGTTGCTTCTTTCTGCATTTCTTTTGCTTCTTTCTGTGCGTTTTTTCTTCTTTATTCACATGTCCTACCTCTGTAGGCATAGTTAGAAACTAGCATTTGAAAAACCTTTGAAATTCACAGAAAAAACCATAGGTTTCAGGCACGTTATAGTTAGAAATCAGCATTTAAAAAACCTTTGCAATTCACTGAAAAAACCATAGGTTTCAGGCACGTTATAGTTAGAAATTAGCATTTAAAAAACCTTAGAAATTCACTGGAAAAACCATAGGTTTTAGGGAAAGTTATTGTTAGTTGGACATTGCACTCGTACAAAACCCGTGAAATTCTCCCATTATAGTTAGTTCAGCTAACTATAACTCGTGCCCCCACAATGCACTGCTGATGACGTCACATATTACATCACTCATGACATGGCCAGTGACATCACTGATGACATCACTGATGACATCTCAAATTACATCACTGATGACTGTGTTTCTGTAAAGTTTAAATATGTTTAATATATTTAGGTAAAGGCGTATTGAAGAATGAGTGGGTGTATAAGTGTCTGAAAGGATGATTTAGTAGGTGCGTCATTGACTCTATAAGTGAGTGATTAAACTTATCTTACTGAATGCATGAGTTAGTGAGTAAACTGTGTGAATGTCTGTATCCGTCTGTCGGTGTATAAGCGGCTGCATGGGTTTGCGAATAGCTACATGAGTGTCTATATGGGTTATTGATTGGTTTTCTGAGTATCTGTATGGGTGCCTGAGTGTTTGTGTGGGTGGGGTATGTGTGACTCTGTACATAGATGTATGAGTAGGTGATTCACTGCGTGCATGGTTTCAAGAGTACATATGTGATGGACTGTATGGGTGGGTGAGTGTGTGTATGGGTGTGTTAGTGAGTGAATGTATATCTCAGTTGTATATGTGTGAGTAACTACATATGTGAAAGGCAGTATATATGTGTGTTGCAGTATATAAATGGCTATAACAGAGTGTGTGATTGTGAGAGTGGCTGCATGGATGAGTCTGTGCTTGTATCAGTGATTGTATAAGAGCATAAGTATGTGCTAGTATTTGTATGAGTAAGTGAGCTGGTGTGTGCATAACTGTATAGGTGAGTAAATGGGAGTGTGATTAATCATTTACATCACTGACTAGGTGTGTGAGTACCTCTATGGATGAGTGGTGGTGTGTGAGTGTCTATATAGGTGTATGAGTGCATATGATAGTCCTGTACTGAGTGACCAAGTATGAGTGACTGTACGGGTGAGTGAGTGGATGTGTGTGTAGACCTAAGAATCAGTGAGTGGGTATCTAGTTATTGGTCTTGGAGTGTCTATGGTTTTGAGAATGGCAGTCTGTAATTTAGAGTGGGTGTATCAAAAGTTATATTAGGGTGTGAGAAGATGCATCAAATTATCAAATGGATGATGTCATCAGTGATGTCATCAGTGTTGTCATTTGAGATGTCATCAGTGATGTCATCAGTGATGTCACTGACCATGTCATGAGTGATGTAACTGACCATGTCATGAGTGATGTACTATGTGACGTCATCAGCAGTGCATTGCGGGGGCGCGAGTTATAGTTAGCTGAACTAAATATAACGGGGGAATTTCATGGGTTTTGTACGAGGGCAATGTCCAACTAACTATAACTTTGCCTAAAACCTATGTTTTTTTCAGTGAATTTCTAAGGTTTTTTTAAATGCTAATTTCTAACTATAACGTGCCTGAAACCTATGGTTTTTTTCAGTGAATTTCAAAGGTTTTTTAAATGCTAATTTCTAACTATAACTAACCCTGGGCGTTATACTACGCTTCGCCCACGTAGTGTACGTAGCGCTGCCTACTTCGCAGTTTTCGAAGTAGGTGAAGCAGGCAGCGCTACGCACACGTCAGGGCGAAGCGTAGCTGCCTGCCACCCGCCACCCGCCTCCCGCCCACCCTCCTTTTAAAATAATATAATACATGATAAAATAATTAAAAGTAAAGACTTACCTGCAGCGCGGCGTCTCCGGGACTCCCTCTTCCTCGTTTCCAACTTCTTGTGACAAATGCGCATGCGCGGACGCCCGCGCATGCGCATTTGTCACAAGAAGTTGGAAACGAGGAAGAGGGAGCCCCGGAGACGCCGCGCTGCAGGTAAGTCTTTACTTTTAATTATTTTATCATGTATTATATTATTTTAAAAGGAGGGTGGGCGGGAGGCGGGCGGCGCGTAGTGGGGCTACGTGGAGCGCGCGAGTGTGCGTAGATTTGGGCACACTACGCGCTGCTCCACGTAGCCCCACTACACCCACTACTCCCAGGCCTGACTATAACATGCCTTAAACCTATGATTTTTTCAGTGAATATATATATATATATATATATATATATATATATATATATATATATATATATATACATAGGTGTGATCAAGGCCTCTAGGGGCTGAAACACATCATGGCCGCTGAGCATGTTGATAAATAAAGAAACTGCATGCAAAAAGAGGTGTCCGTTCCCTTTCTGGTTCCGGTGGGAGGCAATCGCTGAGAAATGGTTTTATGGATATATGTTTACATGTCTGTATATTATCAGTCAGAAAAACGTAAATGCTGTTTGGAGGTGGGCAAAGCAAACACATGGAGATGATGGATGGAGAGATGAAACTGACACTCATCCCCAGCCACAGATGTAATTTGAATCAATCATTGTTCTTTAGCTCACTTCGCCACCCTAGTTCAGACCCAGCCATGTGTAAATCAGTCTTGACCTTGTTGCTCATGGGAACCGTCCAGCCCGAACTGCTGAGCAAGGACTTCCCTGGACCAGAACCAAGCATACTGGGACCGGTTTCGGGGTAACACCTCTCATCAGCCAGGCTAGCTTGAATCCAGTGGCGAAGTGAGCAGGGGACCCACGTCTGGGCATACCCTGCCAAATTAGGGCGAATAAAGCAAACACAAGGAGATGATAGACGGAGCACTGAAACTTTTCAGACACTCACCCCCAGTCACAGATCTGGGTTGATCCATCATCGTTCTTTAGCTCACTTCACCACCCTAGTTCAGACCCAGTCATCTGCAATTCAGTCTTAACCCTGTTCGTCATGGAAACAGTCCAGCCCGAACTGCCAATCCAGGTCTTCCCTGGACTGAAACAAGCATCCTGGGACTGGTTTGAGCCAGGCTAGCTCAAATCCAGTGGCAAAGTGAGCAAGGGATCCACGTCTCGGCATACCCTGCCAACTTAGGTCGAACAAAGGAAACACAAGGAGATGATGGACCGAGCACTGAAACCTTTCCGACACTCACCCCAGGTCACTGATCTGGGTTGAATCCATCATCGTGTCTCCTAAGAGATTAGTCTGTGGCTACCAAAGGTGGTGCTGTATAAACAATTTTCCATTGTTTCCTAAAAAGCAGGTTTGTTTGGCTATGTACTTCGCAAAGTTGCAAATAGGAACCAGAGACAGGCCTGCACTTAGAAGGACTGGACTCCATATTTGACCCACATTTATTTCCATAAACAAATTGCCATGTATAGGAAATCTGCCTTTCTTGCATGGTTGTACCAGATTTTTATCCTTTTTCTGGACAATTATTTTGCTGCCTGGAGAACTCTATGCACCTTTCACCTGCTGCCCAGCAGTGGAGTGCATAGAATCCCCCTGTAAATATGATTAAAAAGTCTAATTCCTAATTGACACATTTAACTTGCCTGTAAATCCCTAGTCTTGTGTAGCAGTAGCAGTGCAACATGGCTAAAGGACTTTCATGCGTAGCCTGACACCAGACATGCAGTCTGACCTGTCAAAATATCCTTTTTAATATTAGTAAGCAGCCCCTGTGTAGCCTAGAAGGCAGGGTGCATGGTATTTACAACTGGAACATTTAGAAATTAATATTACCATGGCCCTACAGTGACAAGGCCCAAAGCATATTTTCATAGAGTCAGGCCTAGCTGTCCTATGTAGAAAACCAGAGAACAGATATAAATAATAAAGCTGAATGTTAGGAATTGGACCAGCTATAAAAATAACTAAAATAATATTTGTAATAGTTATTAAAATCCAGTTTAATGATGAAGTCAAATTTCTAATATATTGTAAGGAACAATACCTTTTAGAAAGGCACATTTAATCTGTCTGGTGCTTCTGAATGCTAATTTGCATTAACTCTCCAGCAACTGTCAGTTTTTACTTGGCCTGAATGAGGTGTAAACTAGTTGTTAAATTCATCCCAGGAGCTCCAGTATTGTTTAACCTGAGTGGGCAGGGAAGACTCCTCTAAGCACAGCAGAATATTCAGGGTGGGCATCCGGTTGACCCAACAGAGTCAAGTTCCACCTGTCAGGTCTGTTGCACATGTAAATGTTTGTGCTCTGAAGGGGATCAACAGTAGGAGAGAACAATTATTGTGAATCTCTTGATTGGGTAATTAGGGGCTCTGTTTTGTTTCACTAGACTTCAGTAGACGTCTGTCGCAGGTTGCGGGTCCAGGGCCTGTTTTAATCTGCATTTTAGTGTAAGATGTGGGAGGACATTGGTGATTTCCATATGACACTCCCACACACCCCCAGCCATCAGACCATGTTTAGTGTGGCAGAACATTTTTGCCATCTTGAAAATGGCATGGCATGGCACATGGGATTTTGGACCTGTTTGCAGCTAAACAAGCAGGAGCTACTGAACAAGTGGGTAGATTCGCCCGCAGAAACTTTTCCCCATTGTTTAGGGATTGTCCAATAATCACTCCTACCTTCTTCTCTGTCCTGGTACAAAGGGGAGCAGCTCCAGTCCTTCAGGACTCCTCTCAGGTCACTGACAGTAGGACCAGTTTACTCCTTTTCATCCGGAAGTCCAGAAAGTGCTCTGAGTAGGTGGCAGGTGTAAACGTGGCACCTCATGGCACACTGAGAGTCTATCAACAAGTGTCTGCCCTGAGGTCATCGGGGACATAATAATGTATTCCTGTGGTTGTTTGGTCATCAGAAGATAGTTTGAAAACTGGGAAAATCTTTTCCTCAGTGGGACATGCAGGAAAAATATCCAACTGGCTGTTCCAGGGTGGAGGAGTGCATTTTACCTTCGTCCGGGTCAAGGCTCCCAGAACCTCGGAAAAAAAACAGCTAAGTACAATTCTGTGAGGGGACTTTCTCAAACTTTTTTGAGTTCTAGACATTCACAAGAAGCAATTCACTTGGGGTATCCAACCACGGCTCCTTCGTGGTGAGTCTCAAATCACGTCTGTGTCCCAGTCTAGCTCTTCTACAAATTATCATGGGTCCTTGGTAATTTTTAGTGCTATTTCTACTTATAATTTTGAAAATTCATATCTTCAGTGCCCTTTATTTGTTATTTTACCATTTTGTGGTAATTTTTGTAAATTGAATTTTACTTTATTTTTCTTATTTGGTTTAAGATGTTGATTGCTTGGGGTTTTGAACTGTATTGATATTGCATAAATACTTTAAGTTAAGTCTGTCTAGTCTGTGACATAGCTACCAGGAGGTTGGGCTCAGGTTAGTGAGTTTGAGGGTTCACCTTGACAAGATGTGGGATTATTCCTTGAGGTGGACAGATGCTCACCCTTAATAATAATCCAATTTGTTACACCATGTTGTTTTAAGACCGTAGGCTTTTGGTGGGAATGCAGTAGGGATAAGTCCTATTTAATTTTGTTGATACAGAGGAGTCACTCCCTGGGCTGCAGTAATGCCATTTTCACAGGGATGGCTACGTTTAAATTTGTGAAGCTTCATTTCAGTTTGAGTGGTCTTGAAATCCAGAGTCAGTGAGAGATTGTGTATTAGGCCGAGCAGATTTTTGGACAAATTAAATTGTAGCACAAGGCCCATTCAATTCAAGGTCCTTTGTAAGTCACTACCATTTTTTCTGCTTCTGTCAGTGGAGGATCAGTGATTTCAAGGAGAAGCATGTAGGTGTAGTATTGTTGCCACTTTTTTGAGGTATGGGATGCTGCAGTGGTCTCCAAAGCGGTACAAAAGGGGGTGGTCTCCAAAGCCATGAAACATCTAAGAGACAAGGGGAAAGCAGCCTTTCGAATTAAGGGGCCAGCGTTCAACAACTAAAGTGATGGGAGGCAATGTGGAATGGCAGAAATGTAGAATGATCCACGTTGGGCATAATGAGGTTATGGGGGCTGGAAATCTATATTCTCATCTCATTCTTAGAGAGCGTGCCCCTGTGAGAGTTCAGTCATAAAGCATCAGTTAAATGGAAAAGCTGCTGGTTCAGTTGCTAACAGTGAAGAACTTAAGGCTCTTAAAATTTGTCTGAGGTTGGTGATCTATAGTGTGCCATGTTTGCTAAATTGTGAAAGAACAGATGCTGATGGTCCTTGAAATCTGTCAGAGTAACTTATTATGGTGACAAGTTATCTTTGAAGTGATGGTGACTTCAGTTTTAAATCTTCCCTTAGTAGCAGCAATAGAGTTGTCTCAAAAGCTCTGTTTTAAGGAAAGCTGGAGTAGCAGACACACATTGCACAAGGTGAAGATTGGTTAAGATTTGAGGAGCAAGCCGTAATGGTATCTTGCACAATTGCTTCTTAATATTCTTTCCTACATTTTCGCAAATGACCATCCATCATGAACCTCTAAATATAACCATCCCTGCCCTGCCATGCGGCCCCCCTTCCCTCTAAATACATTTTAAAAAAGGAGGCCACGCCTCGCGGGATGGGGTCCTCGGGGCCAAAATTGGCCTCGGGACGGGGGCCGCGCTGCTCCCTTCCCCTTTTTTGTATTTCTTTTTATTAAAAAGGGGTCAGGCCCCGGGAGATGGGGTCCTCAGGGTCCCAAAAATGCTAAAAGAAGGGGGCTACAAAGCCCCCTTTAAAAAAAATTTTTTTTTTTAAAAGCTGGCCTCTTGCCAGAGGCCCCGCCCCCTCCCTGCACCACTCAGCAAACGCGCCCCCTGGCGTGTTCTAAGTTGGGGAATTAAGTCCCTTGGGTCACTGGGGGCCAACTAGCCTACTAGGTACCTCCAGTAAGCGCCACAGTGCTGGATTGCAGAGAGGTGGTCCGAGGCCACGCCCCTTTTTACAGCACTCTGCAAACGCGACTATTGGCGCACTGCTGGTGGAGCGATGAGGTCCTCTTTTTTCCTGAGGACCTCAGGACACAAGTGGACTTCATTCCCCAAGCAGCAGTGAGCCAGGAGGCACGTATGCAGAGTGGTGTAAAAAGGGGGCATTGCCTCTGACCACTCTGAGCAATCCAGCTGTGTGGGGCTTACTGGCGGTACCTGGTGGGCTAGTTGGCCCCCAGGGACCCTCATGAGGAAAGGGGACTTCATCGCTCAACCAAGAGTGCGCCAGGAGGTGCGTTTGTAGAGGGGTGGAGAAAGATGGTGTGGCTTCTGTCCACCTCTCAGCAATCCCACTGTGTGGGGCTTACTGGAGGTAAGAGGTAAGCTAGTTGGCCCCTAAGGACCCCCAGCAGTGATGGGGACTTCAATCCCCATCCAAGACGCGCACCAGGGAGCTCGTTTGCAGAGTGGTGGGCAAAGGGGGCATGGCCTGTTATAAGAACTTATCAATCCTGCTGTGTGGTACTTGCTGGAGGTAATAGGAGGGGTAGTTGGCCCCCAAGGATGTCCCTGGGGGCCAACTACCCCTCTTGTTACCTCCAGTAAGTCCCACACAGTAGGATTGCTAAGACGTCTTCGGAGGCCACGCCTCCTTTCTCCACCACATTGCAAACGTGCCTCATGGCAGACTACGGGATAGGGGATGAAGTCCACTTTACTCCTGAGGGACTTTGGGGGCCAAGAAGCCCTCCTGGTATCTCCTGTAAGTCCAACGCAGCGGAATTCCTGAGCGCTGGTCGGAGGCCCAGCACCCTTTGTCTACCACTCTGAAAACGTGACTACTACTTAAAGAAGCATCTTTCTGCACCTCTGACTTAGAGGTAGTTTTAATCCCCCTGCCCTATTATGTACAAGGGCCTTACAGAGGAGGTCATGCCAGTCACAGGGGTACCCCATCGCATAGCATTCCCTAGTGTGTGTAGGTGTTTTCACTGTATTCTAAGTGTCTTTTAGCATAGCACTGGCTCTAGGCCTGATTAGTCAGATTCATTTACCACCAGTACCCATCAGCAAAAAGTTGGGGGCACATGATGACTTTGCAACAAGGCCTCTTTTAGCACATCTGTTGGTTCTTTCTGCATATCTCTTGCTTCTTTCTGCACCTTGCTTTGTCTTTCTGGACTTCTGTTGTGTCTTTCTGCATTTCTCTTGCTTCTTTCTGTGCCTTTCTTCCTCTTTCAGCACATGTCCTACCTCTGTAGGCATAGTTAGAAATTAGCATTTAAAAAAACCTTAGAAATTCACTGAAAAAACCTCAGGGTTCAGGGACGTTATAGTTAGATATTAGCATTTAAAAAACCTTTGAAATCCTTTTCGTGTGATATAAAATCGGCCGGTCCCGGTTGAGAAAGCTGCACCGCCATCATCGTATATGGTTGCTGCTTGGGGATTCAACTTTAAAGCAATGAGCAAAAGGAAAGCAGTTAGCGACAAAATGCAATCGGAAGTTACTGCTTCTCGCTCCCTGGAGAGCTGTAAAATAAACGTTTAAAGAGATGTTAATGCGGCGGAACCCACTGGAGGGTGCAATTGAAAGGCAAAGGTAAAGGGACTACATCACCCAGACTGCTGGATTGTGAACTACGCCCACTGGAGGACAGGAAACCAGAGGACGAAAAAATCAGCTGACTCTCAACTTTGCCTTTATTCCGCCTCGCAACATAAAACGTGCCTGTGAAGAAGGAACAAGAATATTCCGAAACGCGTAAGGCTGAAATGATTGGGGCTTTACCTGCTGATTGCTGCGAATAAAGAAACGCTACTGGAGCAGAGTGGTGTCTCGGCTGCTTTCGTGAGTGCGCTTTCAAATGGGGGCAATACTTTTCGTGTGTTATAAAATCGGCCGGTCCCGGTCGAGAAAGCTGCACCGACATCATCGTATATGGTTGCTGCTTCGGGATTCAACTTTAAAGCAATGAGCAAAAGGAAAGCAGTTAGCAACAAAATGCAATCGGAAGTTAATGCTTCTCGCTCACTGGAGAGCTGTAAAATAAACGTTTAAAGAGATGTTGATGTGGCGGAACCCACTGGAGGGTGCAATTGAAAGGCAAAGGTAAAGGGACTATATCAACCAGACTGCTAGATTGTGAACTACGCCCACTGGAGGACAGGAAACCAGAGGACGAAAAAATCAGCTGACTCTCAACTTTGCCTTTATTCCGCCTCGCAACATAAAACGTGCCTGTGAACAAGTAACAAGAATGTTCCGAAACGCGTAAGGCTGAAATGATTGGGGCTTTACCTGCTGATTGCTGCGAATAAAGAAACACTACTGGAGCAGAGTGGTGTCTTGGCTGCTTTTGTGAATGCGCTTTCAAATGGGGGCAATCCTTTTCGTGTGATATATATATATATATTCACTGAAAAAACCATAGGTTTCACACATGTTATAGTTAGCGGAAATTTTACTGGTAAAAAACCAATAAAATTCCCCCGTTATAGTTAGTGCAGGAAACTATAACTCACGCAACCGCAATCCTCTGCTGATGCTAATACTGTATTTAGACACTTATTTGCCCATGTCTTCTTCCTTAAATTTTTAGCTATACATATATTACAAATATTTTTTTTTCATAAAGACACATATGTCATCAGCAGAAGATTGCGGTTGCGTGAGTTATAGTTTCCTGCACTAACTATAACGGGGGAATTTCATTGGTTTTTATCAGTAAAATTTCCGCTAACTATAACATGTGTGAAACCTATGGTTTTTTCAGTGAATTTGCAAGGTTTTTTAAATGCTAATTCCTAACTATAACGTGTGTGAAACCTATGGTTTTTTCAGTGAATTTGTACGGTTTTTTTAAATGCTAAGTTACTTTACGCCATTCGTGGCGTGCGCGCCCACTTAACGCAGTTCGTTCCGTGCGCGCACGGTGCGCTTCGCGCACCGTGCGCGCACAGTAAGCACGCGGTGCTTACTGTGCTTACGGTGCTTATAAGCCATGCACAAATGGTGCCCTTTGGGCACCATTTGCACACGGGGTGGAGAGAGTGTGGATAAGTTTTTCTTTTATGATTTTTGTTAAAAATATTGTGGTTTTTCACAGCACTGATAAGCCCTGGACATTCGGTGGCCTGCGGCCACCAAAAGCACAGGGGGTGGGGAGAGTGTGGATAGTGTTTTTTTTTTTACTTTTTTTTACCGTACGCGTACGGTAAGCGTAATCGGCGAAATTAGCGAAAAAATAAAAATGGCATTTTTGGCCTTGGGGGGTCTAGGGGGACTCCCTCATCATGGCTATGTGTGTGTGAGCTGTCAAAACAGCTCCTTTACATGTGTATTGGTTTAATTTAACAAGCTAACTCTCAGTGCGAGAGAGAAAATGGCGGCCGCCGCTTCCTGGTTTCGGCCGATTCGAATGTTTACTAAGATCTAAGAGCCAATCAGAATCGCGCTCGCGCACGCCACCGTACGCGTACGGTAAGCTTACGGTAAGCGTACCGTAAGCTGGCTCAGATATATATATTGATTTAAAGGCTATTTTCTCAGAATCTACTGAACAGATTTACACCAAACCTACAAAAGGCACTTCCTTGACCTGAGGACTACCTCTCTGCCAAATTTCAAGTAATTCTGTTCAGCCGTTCGGGCTGTAGCCCTGCTTAAAGGTCCTATGGAAAAATGCATGGGAAAAACGCGTTTTGGGACCCCCCTTTTATCTCAGCCCCCACTTGACGAATCCTCCCGAGACTTTCAGGGTAGGAGCGGAGCGTAGCGCCCCACCTATTTTGAGAAATTCGCGCGGATTCGTCGACCGGCGCCAAAGTTATTCAAAATAGAATGTTGCGGATTTCCTATGGAAAAGGGGTCCTAACTATAACTACCTACTGGCGACCGCCAGTAGGTAATATATATATATATATATATTCAGTGAAAAAACCATAGGTTTCACACACGTTATAGTTAGGAATTAGCATTTAAAAAACCTTAGAAATTCAGTGAAAAAACCATAGGTTTCACACATGTTATAGTTAGCTGGACATTTTACTCGTAAAAAACCAATGAAATTGCCCCGTTATAGTTAGTTCAGCTAACTATAACTCGCGCGCCCGCAATGCACTGCTGATGACGTCACATATTACATCACTCATGACATGGTCAGTGACATCACTCATGACATCACTGATGACATCTCAAATGACATCACTGATGACATCACTGATGACATCATCCAGTGAATGTGGGTTTTTCTGAAAATTAAATATGTTTTATATATGTATATCTCAAGGTCGATGGAAGAATAAATGGGTATATAAGTGTCTAAATGGATGATTTGTTTTTGAAAAATTGATTGTTTAACTGACTGATTAAGTGTATCATAGTGAATACATGTTTTAGTGAGTAATGTTTAAATATGTATATATCTGTATCAGTCTCTCACTTTGTGTATAAGTGGCTGCATGGGTTGGTGAGTAGCTACATGGGTGTCTATATAGGTTATTAGTTGGTTTTTTGAGTATCAGTCTGAGTGTCTGCATGGTTCGGTGGGGGGTATTACGTAGTGCATAGGTGCATGAATGAGTGACTCACTGTTTGTATGTGTTGAACAGACCATGTGTGCAGGACTGCATGGGTGGATGAGTGTGTGTATGGGTGTGTTAGTGAGTGAATGACTGTCTCAATAGTGTCTTTATGAGTAACTACATATGTTTAAAACTAGTATATGTGACTATTGGTGTATATATGTGAGTATATGCAAGGGTGAGAGATTGGAAGAGTTCCTGTATGAATAAGTATGTGTTTCTATAAGTGATTGTTTAAAAGACTAAGTATGTGTAAGTTTCCGTAGAAGTAAGTATGGTGGTGTGTGTATAACTGTATATGCAAGTAAATGTATGTTTGATTCTTTATTAGCACGAGTGACTATGTGTGTGAGTAACTCTATGGATGAGTGGCATTGTGTAACAGGATGTATAGGTGTATGAGTACATATGATGAGTGAGTACATGTATGAGTGACTGTATTGGACTGTTGGTGAATGAGTGGATGTGTATGTGGATCTTAGAATTACTGAAGAGGTTGTTGTAACTGTTATTGGTATGTCCATTGTTTTTGAAAATTTTAGTCTCTATTTTTGAATGTGTGTGTCAAAGGTTATATTAGGGTGAGAGGAGGTCTGCCACTCTATCACAAGGATGATGTCATCAGTGATGTCATCAGTGATGTCATTTGAGATGTCATCAGTGATGTCATGAGTGATGTCACTGACCATGTCATGAGTGATGTAATATGTGACGTCATCAGCAGTGCATTGCGGGCGCGCGAGTTATAGTTAGCTGAACTAACTATAACGGGGCAATTTCATTGGTTTTTTACGAGTAAAATGTCCAGCTAACTATAACATGTGTGAAACCTATGGTTTTTTCACTGAATTTCTAAGGTTTTTTAAATGCTAATTCCTAACTATAACGTGTGTGAAACCTATGGTTTTTTCACTGAATTTCTAAGGTTTTTTAAATGCTAATTCCTAACTATAACGTGTGTGAAACCCATGGTTTTTTCAGTGAATTTGCAAGGTTTTTTAAATGCTAATTTTTTTTTTTTTCTTCTATTTTTTCTAACATATTTTTAATTTAATTATCTTACCTTTTATAAAGACTATGATTAAATTTTTAAAATTCTTTAATATGTTTTTTTAAATATATTTTTTAAAATAAACATGTAAAATTTATTTGCAGTACTTTTTTAAAAAAAAAATATTTTTTTAGTACGCGTACCGTAAGCTCACGGTAAGCGTACGGTTTACGCAACGTCCGTAATCTATCTACGCTGCTTGCGTATAGTTACGCACTTTGCGTAGCCGCGCGTACTGCGTGTGGGACGCGTGCGCGCTTACGCCACACGCGCACGTTACGCGGAAGTGTCGGGTAGTGACTGTTATGCGCATGCGCGCAAGCGCGTGTCTTTTTTACGCGCATGCGTACTTTTTGCCGTAAGCGTACCGTAAGCGTACCGTAAGCGTACGGTAGGTCATGTGATCATGAAACACAACTTTTGATTGGTTGAAACTACTTTCAGTTCTAGAACTCTCCTACACCACACCCATTCCCCTCATTTCTGCTTGTGATCCCTTGGGAGAAGGAGCTGGTTTGTCTTTGGGATACGATGGCAGAACAGCAGAGCTCTTCTGAGAGTGAGGCTAGCACTAGCAGCACTGTCTTGAGGCAGAGAGCGAGGAAACAAAAGCCCTCTTATGTATGGGATTATTTTACTTTTCCTGAAGGCCAGCAAAAGGTGAATGCACCCTTAGTTACTTGCAGGCTGTGTAAGCGTGTACTTTCTAGAGGTAATCCTGACAGGAAGTATTCCTTTGGGAATCACACCATGAAGAGACACCTCCAGGATGTACACAGAAGGACACATGGTCATCTTTTTGGAGGTAACTCTTCAGAAAGACGAGCCAGTACATCCACAGCAGCTCAGCCTGGACCATCATCTGCAGGGCTGACTCCTTCTTCTGCAGGTCAGGTAAGCCCTTCATCTGTGGGGGGAGAATCTCCTTTATCTGGGCCTTGGGAAATGAACCCTCGATTTCGGAAGGTTGATATTCATTGCACATTTTGTAAAGATCTAATTTGCCATAGGGAGACCAGTGTTTCCCTAGTGAACAACAAAATAGATCAGCACATTTGTCGCTTTGAATAATTTTCCCATGCTTCCTTTCCTCTGTCCCTGCATGAACACAACGGTTCTTTTAAGAGCCAACCTTATCTTTCATCTTTTTTTTACATATGTTTTTAAAAACTTTTTTTTATTTTTTTTTTACCGTACGCGTACGGTGCGCGTACTTTTTTTTTTTTTTTTAAAAACACTAAAAATCATTTATCACATTACATTGTCCTTGAGAGACTACAATTATTATTATTGACTTACCATACTCACTGAAAAAATATTTATTCATTTGTTTTTTTTAAAAATAGTTTTAAAAATGTTTGTAGTTTTCGAAAATTTTCTATATCTATCTGGAAAAAAAGAAAAAAGTATTAATATTTTTAAAACATTTTATAATACAGTACACATATTTACATTTTTTTCCAAAAAATATTTTTGCCTTATTTTTGCTGTTTTCAGAATATATTGCATTTCACTATAAATTGTGAAAGCAATTGCATTCATCATTTTACAGCGGGCAAAAAAAAATACCAATCACAAAGATTGTATTAAAAATGCCCTGATTCTTTTTTTACTTAAACTTAACATTATAGAAATGCATAATATTGTAAAAAAATATCATCTAATACCAATAGTTAGACACATTATGAAACCACTTTTTTTGATTTATTTAAATGCACATGTCCAAACTGTTTTTTCAGACCACCACCATGTGTATTCTCGGTGACTGCCTACACTCCAGCAAGGGCAACCAGCCTTAGTGATGCTGAATGTATTTGCATTACAGACTGAAACCTGAAAACCCCACTCGCTTGTAAATACTGTGCATGACTATACATGGCAAGCACATGGGTGTGTGCTAAGACTCTGCTTCTTCCCCCAAAAATTCGCTCCCCCTTTCCATCTAATGCAACTGTGAAATCACCAGAGCAAGACGCAATAAATCTCTGCCTATAATTCCTCTCTGCACACAGAGTCATGTTTTCACATTAGTCCCAAAACGAAATTTCTTTGCCAATTTGAAAGCACACTTACTGCTCTTTTTTTTTTCGGCGCAAGTGAAAATCACTTTTACAGACTGACACATTATGAAACCACTTTTTTTGATTTATTTAAATGCACATGTCCAAACTGTTTTTTCAGACCACCACCATGTGTATTCTCGGTGACTGCCTACACTCCAGCAAGGGCAACCAGCCTTAGTGATGCTGAATGTATTTGCATTACAGACTGAAACCTGAAAACCCCACTCGCTTGTAAATACTGTGCATGACTATACATGGCAAGCACATGGGTGTGTGCTAAGACTCTACTTCTTCCCCCAAAAATTTGCTCCCCCTTTCCATCTAATGCAACTGTGAAATCACCAGAGCAATACGCAATAAATCTCTGCCTATAATTCCTCTCTGCACACAGAGTCATGTTTTCACATTAGTCCCAAAACTAAATTTCTTTGCCAATTTGAAAGCACACTTACTGCTCTTTTTTTTTTCGGGGCAAGTGAAAATCACTTTTTACAAGTGAAAATCACTTTTACAGACTGACACATTATGAAACCACTTTTTTTGATTTATTTAAATGCACATGTCCAAACTGTTTTTTCAGACCACCACCATGTGTATTCTCGGTGACTGCCTACACTCCAGCAAGGGCAACCAGCCTTAGTGATGCTGAATGTATTTGCATTACAGACTGAAACCTGAAAACCCCACTCGCTTGTAAATACTGTGCATGACTATACATGGCAAGCACATGGGTGTGTGCTAAGACTCTGCTTCTTCCCCCAAAAATTCGCTCCCCCTTTCCATCTAATGTAACTGTGAAATCACCAGAGCAATACGCAATAAATCTCTGCCTATAATTCCTCTCTGCACACAGAGTCATGATTTCACATTAGTCCCAAAACGAAATTTCTTTGCCAATTTGAAAGTACACTTACTGCTCTTTTTTTTTTCGGGGCAAGTGAAAATCACTTTTTACAAGTGAAAATCACTTTTACAGACTGACACATTATGAAACCACTTTTTTTTATTTATTTAAATGCACATGTCCAAACTGTTTTTTCAGACCACCACCATGTGTATTCTCGGTGACTGCCTACACTCCAGCAAGGGCAACCAGCCTTAGTGATGCTGAATGTATTTGCATTACAGACTGAAACCTGAAAACCCCACTCGCTTGTAAATACTGTGCATGACTATACATGGCAAGCACATGGGTGTGTGCTAAGACTCTGCTTCTTCCCCCAAAAATTCGCTCCCCCTTTCCATCTAATGCAACTGTGAAATCACCAGAGCAATACGCAATAAATCTCTGCCTATAATTCCTCTCTGCACACAGAGTCATGTTTTCACATTAGTCCCAAAACGAAATTTCTTTGCCAATTTGAAAGCACACTTACTGCTCTTTTTTTTTTCGGGGCAAGTGAAAATCACTTTTACAGACTGACACATTATGAAACCACCATGTGTAACTACAACAAAAACAATTTCCATTTCTATTATTCATTTCTTAAGTTACCACATACATCCCCTCTCAAACTGTAAACTCACCTTTAAAATTAGTTAGTTGTGAAAGAAATGTGACACTCAAACAGCAGATTATCAGAGCCAGGATCTCTGTTGTGTTCACCTCTCTCCTCTCAGCAGAACCAGATAATGGCAAACTTTCCCTCTATTTTTCCACACATATACTTGTAAGTTTCAAATCTCAGTGCTTCCCCCTTTTTTTCAAATGTAATCACACATTTCTATTGGTTGAAAACCAACCCTTTTCCAAAAGTACCCTTCCCCCAACTTGACTTCTGCCTAGTACCCTTCCCCCAACTTGACTTCTGCCTGCTACCATAGCAACAGCTCATGGAACACTGCTGTGTTGAGTTAGGTCAGAAGTTCGCCAAACAATGTTTCAATTCCACAGAGCAAGAGTGCTTGACTTTTCAAACCTAACAGCAAATCCATAGTACTGTTCTTTGGTTACACATTTTTTTTACCAATACAAAACATGCTTCTATTAATTTACACATACAGCCTAGTTTTTATTCTAGAATGGTATGAAACAGCCAATTAGTTCTTTTTGTTTTGAAAAAAATATGTATGCCTCCATTTCCAAACTGTCTTTCTTTTCATATTGCCATTCTACTGAAAGACACCTCCTGAGTGCATCCAGTTCTCCTTTGAAGATGTTCACAGTGTGGATTGTAGGGCACAGCTATGTCTTCTGGAGTGAAAAGTTTGCAGAGAAAACAGGTATGGTGAGAGACCTTGCTTTGCCAAATGTAGACATTAAATGGATTGGTCAGAGAGGGTTAAAGTGGCACCAATTGATGCCATTGGTGAAATCCTTCATTCAAATCCAACACCCTGACCTCATAATAGTGCACTGTGGTGGCAATGACCTAGGCACTTTGACTGGGGTAGGTCTGGAAATGCTTATGAAGGACACCTTTGCACAACTGTTTACACTTTTCCCTAAAACTGCCTTTGTGTTTTCCAACATATGCCAAAGGCAAAAATGGAACTGGTCCAATCATTTCTGTCCACAGATTGACAAAGCAAGAAAGCACGTCAACAAATCTGTTTCTGCTTTCCTCCGTGACTATGGTATGGGTGCCATTTACCACAACAACTTGCGTTATGACATGCAAGACATTTATAGAGGAGATGGTGTGCACTTCAATGATGAAGGGAACAGAGTCTTCCTCTTGAACCTTAGACTCTGCATCGGTACTTACTTGTAGGTACCACTAAAAAAATGACTTCATAAACACAACAGCTCTTTTTAGAGCTCCCTAATTTCTAAACTCTTAAATCTGCTTTTCATTTATTTATTTTTATTTTTTTTACCGTACGCTTACCGTAAGCTTACCGTACGCGTACCCCGTGATTTTTTTTAAAATCAATAAATGTTTTTTTTGTACTTTTCTGTCCTTCTTTGACCCCCTTACAAATGTTAGGGGGTCTGTAACTCTCCTCATTGCCCCCTTTCCTTGTTTTCACTCTTTTTTTTCAGAGTGAAATACACAAAATGGCGGCCGCCGCTTCCTGGTTTCGGCCGATTCGAATGTTTACTAAGATCTAAGAGCCAATCAGAATCGCGCTCGCGCACGCCACCGTACGCTTACCGTAAGCGTACGGTAAGCGTACCGTAAGCGGGCTCAGATATATATATTGATTTAAAGGCTATTTTCTCAGAATCTACTGAACAGATTTACACCAAACCTACAAAAGGCACTTCCTTGACCTAGGGACTACCTCTCTGCCAAATTTTGAGTAATTCTGTTCAGCCGTTCGGGCTGTAGCTCGTTCTAAAGGTCCTATGGAAAAATGCATGGGAAAAACGCGTTTTGGGACCCCCCTTTTATCTCAGCCCCCGCTTGATGGATCCCCCCGAGACTTTCAGGGTAGGAGCGGAGCGTAGCGCCCCACCTATTTTGAGAAATTCGCGAGGATTCGTCGACCGGCGCCAAAGTTATTCAAAATAGAATGTTGAGGTTTTCCTATGGAAACGTGGTCCTAACTATAACTACCTACTGGCGACCGCCAGTAGGTAATATATATATATATATATATATATATATATATATATATATATATATATCACAAGAAAGTTACCCCACGGGTGGAGGCACAAACCCAGGGCAGCCCACATTCCACACACACGCTGGCTCCTCGAATTCACCGCCGACGCGTTTGAGGCCATCCGCTCTTCTTCATGGGCGGTCTGTAATTCAAATGAAAAGGCAAGCAGGAACCACCAGCGTATTCCCTCTTTTATTTCAATCACTCCTTAAATGGGAAATCGAGGAATTCTGGGTCTGGTAGTTTTAACAATCAACTTCAAATGAAGTGCTGCCATCAAATCCATTTGTGTATAAAATCAATTCAGTCAGAGTTAATCGTGCGAGTGAAAAATGAAATTGAAGCATGCCCCGTTCCGCTCGCCGCTCAGAATCTATGGCGGTAGCAGACCCACACGGTTGAAGTGGTGGTGCCATCCGTGACCGGGGCCGGTCACAAAAATATCACAAGAAAGTTACCCCACGGGTGGAGGCACAAACCCAGGGCAGCCCACATTCCACACACACGCTGGCTCCTCGAATTCACCGCCGACGCGTTTCAGGCCATCCGCCCTTCTTCATGGGCGGTCTGTAATTCAAATGAAAAGGCAAGCAGGAACCACCAGCGTATTCCCTCTTTTATTTCAATCACTCCTTAAATGGGAAATCGAGGAATTCTGGGTCTGGTAGTTTTAACAATCAACTTCAAATGAAGTGCTGCCATCAAATCCATTTGTGTATAAAATCAATTCAGTCAGAGTTAATCGTGCGAGTGAAAAATGAAATTGAAGCATGCCCCGTTCCGCTCGCCGCTCAGAATCTATGGCGGTAGCAGACCCACACGGTTGAAGTGGTGGTGCCATCCGTGACCGGGGCCGGTCACAAAAATATCACAAGAAAGTTACCCCACGGGTGGAGGCACAAACCCAGGGCAGCCCACATTCCACACACACGCTGGCTCCTCGAATTCACCGCCGACGCGTTTCAGGCCATCCGCCCTTCTTCATGGGCGGTCTGTAATTCAAATGAAAAGGCAAGCAGGAACCACCAGCGTATTCCCTCTTTTATTTCAATCACTCCTTAAATGGGAAAGCGGAACGGGGCATGCTTCAATTTCATTTTTCACTCGCACGATTAACTCTGACTGAATTGATTTTATACACAAATGGATTTGATGGCAGCACTTCATTTGAAGTTGATTGTTAAAACTACCAGACCCAGAATTCCTCGATTTCCCATTTAAGGAGTGATTGAAATAAAAGAGGGAATACGCTGGTGGTTCCTGCTTGCCTTTTCATTTGAATTACAGACCGCCCATGAAGAAGGGCGGATGGCCTGAAACGCGTCGGCGGTGAATTCGAGGAGCCAGCGTGTGTGTGGAATGTGGGCTGCCCTGGGTTTGTGCCTCCACCCGTGGGGTAACTTTCTTGTGATATTTTTGTGACCGGCCCCGGTCACGGATGGCACCACCACTTCAACCGTGTGGGTCTGCTACCGCCATAGATTCTGAGCGGCGAGCGGAACGGGGCATGCTTCAATTTTATTTTTCACTCGCACGATTAACTCTGACTGAATTGATTTTATACACAAATGGATTTGATGGCAGCACTTTATTTGAAGTTGATTGTTAAAACTACCAGACCCAGAATTCCTCGATTTCCCATTTAAGGAGTGATTGAAATAAAAGAGGGAATACGCTGGTGGTTCCTGCTTGCCTTTTCATTTGAATTACAGACCGCCCATGAAGAAGGGCGGATGGCCTGAAACGCGTCGGTGGTGAATTCGAGGAGCCAGCGTGTGTGTGGAATGTGGGCTGCCCTGGGTTTGTGCCTCCACCCGTGGGGTAATATTTCTTGTGATATTTTTGTGACCGGCCCCGGTCACGGATGGCACCACCACTTCAACCGTGTGGGTCTGCTACCGCCATAGATTCTGAGCGGCGAGCGGAATGGGGCATGCTTCAATTTCATTTTTCACTCGCACGATTAACTCTGACTGAATTGATTTTATACACAAATGGATTTGATGGCAGCACTTCATTTGAAGTTGATTGTTAAAACTACCAGACCCAGAATTCCTCGATTTCCCATTTAAGGAGTGATTGAAATAAAAGAGGGAATACGCTGGTGGTTCCTGCTTGCCTTTTCATTTGAATTACAGACCGCCCATGAAGAAGGGCGGATGGCCTGAAACGTGTCGGCGGTGAATTCGAGGAGCCAGCGTGTGTGTGGAATGTGGGCTGCCCTGGGTTTGTGCCTCCACCCGTGGGGTAACTTTCTTGTGATATTTTTGTGACCGGCCCCGGTCACGGATGGCACCACCACTTCAACTGTGTGGGTCTGCTACCGCCATAGATTCTGAGCGGCGAGCGGAACGGGGCATGCTTCAATTTCATTTTTCACTCGCACGATTAACTCTGACTGAATTGATTTTATACACAAATGGATTTGATGGCAGCACTTCATTTGAAGTTGATTGTTAAAACTACCAGACCCAGAATTCCTCGATTTCCCATTTAAGGAGTGATTGAAATAAAAGAGGGAATACGCTGGTGGTTCCTGCTTGCCTTTTCATTTGAATTACAGACCGCCCATGAAGAAGGGCGGATGGCCTGAAACGCGTCGGCGGTGAATTCGAGGAGCCAGCGTGTGTGTGGAATGTGGGCTGCCCTGGGTTTGTGCCTCCACCCGTGGGGTAACTTTCTTGTGATATATATATATATATATATATATATATATATATATATATATATATATATATATATATATATATATATATATATATATATATATATATATATATATATATATATATATATATATGTTCCAAAAAAGCTCTGAGCTTTTGAAGATGCACTCCACAAGGTAAGTTTGACAAAACCTGTTTATTCCTTGAAGCGGCATTATGAAACCCAGTTCAATTATCCCCCTGACGCGTTTCAGTGCTTCCACCACCTTAATCATAGGGTTGGCTTGTAATTGAAACAAAAACGGACTGCCTCATTTTATTACCCCTATGGCACTCGCTTTTCAGTAAGCGGTATGCCGGGAAAGGTAGTCCCAATTTTTCCTCCTCGGTGAAGTCGTTTCACAAACAATGTTTAACTACCAAGTATTTCAATTATTTTACAGCCCTCCAGTGGGCCCCAAGTCTCGTTTGTCAGCTTCCAATCCATGATACCTTGTGCTGCAGGGAGGCTGCAAAAATATTCTCAGCCCGGCGGGCCCAGTCCAGTTCACAATGGCGGTGCAAACTTCCACGGCCGGAGGCGCCGTGCATTTAAATGTTCCAAAAAACCTCCGAGCTTTTGAAGATGCACTCCACAAGGTAAGTTTGACAAAACCTGTTTATTCCATGAAGCGGCATTATGAAACCCAGTTCAATTATCCCCCTGACGCGTTTCAGTGCTTCCAGCACCTTAATCATAGGGTTGGCTTGTAGGTGAAACAAACTTGTTCCAGTGCAAGGGATATCGAAATTTGGGGAATGGCGGCACGGACCTGAGGCCCACAGAGGGCTGTGTAAATACTAAAATGAATATTGGCAGTAAAATTATCGTCGGAGAACGGACCCCACCAAAGGGGAAGAATTGGGACTACTACTCCCTACATGCTGCTTACTGGAAAGCACATGCATGATGGGTAAAATATGTGGCAGTCCATCACTGGTTTTCCTTCCTGCCTGCCCTATGATTAAGGTGCCGGATGCACTGAAACGCGTCAGGAACTTTCACTAATTGGGTCTGCGCAACCGTTCTTTGTAATTAAAAGTTCAGTGAACTAATCCATTGCGGAGTGCGTCTATAAAGCTCTGAGGCTTTTTGGAATATATATATATATATATATATATATATATATATATATATATATATATATATATTACCTACTGGCGGTCGCCAGTAGGTAGTTATAGTTAGGACCCTGTTTCCATAGGAAAACCGCAACATTCTATTTTGAATAACTTTGGCGCCGGTCGACGAATCCTCGCGAAATTTTCAAAATAGGTGGGGCGCTACGCTCCGCTCCTACCCCAAAAGTCTCGGGGTGATTCGTCAAGCAGGGGCTGAGATAAAAGGGGGGTCCCAAAACGCGTTTTTCCCATGCATTTTTCCATAGGACCTTTAGACACAGCTACAGCCCGAACGGCGGAACAGAGTTCCTTGAAATTTGGCAGAGAGGTAGTCTACAGGTCAAGGAAGTGCCTTTTGTAGGTTTGGTGTAAATCTGTTCAGTAGATTCTGAGAAAATAGCCTTTAAATCAATATATATATCTGAGCCAGCTTACGGTGCGCTTACGGTGCGCTTACCGTACGCGTACGGTGACGTGCGCGAGCGCGATTCTGATTGGCTGTTCGATCTAAGTAAAACATTCGAATTGGTCGAAACCAGGAAGCGGCGGCCGCCATTTTCTCTCTCGCACTCTGAGGGGGGCAGCAAAAACAAAGACAAAAAACATCTAAAGGGGCAGTATATTCAGTTCTTAACCAGCCAGCATCGATATAGGTGTCCCCAAACAACCCCCAAGCCCAAAAAAACTATTTTATTTATTTTCGAAAAATTGCCGATTACGCTTACCGTACGCGTACGGTTAAAATTATTTTAAAAAAAAAATTATCCACACTATCCCCACCCCGTGTGCAAATGGTTCCCGAAGGGCGCCATTTGTGCATGGCATATAATTTTTAGGAAAGTACAAATGAATACCTTTCACAACGAAGCGCATAATATGTCCCCCATGTGCGCACGGTGCGCGAAGCGCATCGTGCGTACATGGCCCATCCCGCGTAACGTGGGCACGCGGTGCGCGCAGCACACCGGGTGACCACCGTGCGCACACGGAACGAACTGCGTTAACTGGGCGCGCACGCCACGAATGGCGTAAAGTAACTTAGCATTTAAAAAAGCGTACAAATTCACTGAAAAAAACATAGGTTTCACACACGTTATAGTTAGGAATTAGCATTTAAAAAACCTTGCAAATTCACTGAAAAAACCATAGGTTTCACACAAGTTATAGTTAGCTGTACATTTCACTCGTAAAAAACCAATGAAATTCCCCCGTTATAGTTAGTGCAGGCAACTATAACTCACGCGACCGCAATCCTCTGCTGATGACATATGTGTCTTTATGAAAAAAAAATATTTGTAATATATGTATAGCTAAAATTTAATGGAAGAAGACATGGGCAAATAAGTGTCTAAATACAGTATTAGCATCAGCAGAGGATTGCGGTCGCGTGAGTTATAGTTGCCTGCACTAACTATAACGGGGGAATTTCATTGGTTTTTTACGAGTGAAATGTACAGCTAACTATAACTTGTGTGAAACCTATGGTTTTTTCAGTGAATATATATATATATATCTATCTTTGGTATTTGTAAAGCGTACAACTCATTCCCAGAGGGATATCCCAATGCTAGTCTGAGTCAGAACTGGTTCCTGGTTAATAAGCCTAAAGTGGATATAGCCATATCTTTTCTTTCTAAAACCCAGCAAATTCGACACCGTATGCAGATCTTGAGAGAGCCTATTCTAATGAGTGGCAGCTAAGAAGTTGAAAGGTCATCCACCTATCCAGGATTTCTTAATTCTTTTACAGAATATCAAGGCCTTGCTGGCTGATCTGAGATATATATATATTACCTACTGGCGGTCGCCAGTAGGTAGTTATAGTTAGAACCTAGTTACTATAGGAAAATGGCAACATTCTATTCGCGATAACTTTGGTGCCAATTGATGAATCTTCATGAAATTCTCAAAACTAATTCTTTGTTGAGATCAGCTCCTATGTTGAAAGTGTGGGGTGATTCGTCAAGGGGGGGCAGAGAAAAAGGGGGTCCCAAAACGTGTTTTTTCAATGTTAATTTCCATAGGAAACTTTAGACAAGGCTACAGGTCGAATGGGTGAACGGAATTACCCCAAATTTGGCAGGGAGAAGGGTCTTGGTCTAGAAAGCACGCTTTTGTTAATTAGGTGTAAATCCGTTTCGTAGTTTTTGAGAAATATCGAAATTTACAGATGTCGATATTTTGGAATTCTGCCATCTAATTGGCTGAGGCGTTACGAGCACGAGCTTGCTGGTGATTGGCTGCGAGCGCAGCGAGCGTTTGCAACTAGCAAGTGTTGGCCGCCATTTTGTGATTCCGTTGAAGCGAGTAAGGGGGAAAAAGGGCGAAAAATGTGGGAAAGAGAATGGTAGGAGCACTGTAACCTTTGTGGGGTGTTTAGGGTGTGCTATAGAGGGGGTGCAAAGTGAACTAATCAAACCTACCGGTGTGAAAGTTCTAGGCTACGAAAATTAAGTGAGGTATTGGCTAGTGTGTGATGTTTCTAAGGTGAGCTTGTGTGCGACTTGAGGATTAAAGCGTGAGCACACACTGTGTGTCTTATGCTGTGAAGTCATGTGCCTTGGCCGCTGCAGTACAGTTGTGGAAGTAGTGTCAGCATGTGTTTATACCTACTAGGATGAACTACTGACCCGTAGTGGTGTGAAAGTCCTGGGTACAGAAAATATGTGAGGTATTGTCTAGAGTCTCATGGAAGTAGAAAGTGTTGGCCGCCATTTTGTTATTCCGTTGAAGCGAGTAAGGGGAAAAAAGGGCAAAAACGTGGGAAATAGGAGGGTAGGAGCACTGTAACTTCTGTGGGGTGTTTAGGGTGTGCTAGAGAGGGGGTGCGAAGTGAACTAATCATACCTACCGGTGTGAAAGTGCTAGGGTATGAAAATTAAGTGAGGTATTGCCTAGAGTGTGATGCTGCTAAAGTGAGGTGGTGCAGGACTCGGGGATTAGAGCGTGAGTCTAAATTGTGTGTTTTATGCTGTGAAGTCATGTGCCATGGCCGCTGCAGTACAGCTGTGGAAGTAGTGTCAGCATGTGTTTATAACTACTAGGACAAACTACTGACCCGTACTGGTATGAAAGTTCTGAGGTAGTGTGTAGAGTCTCATGCTGCTAAGCTGAGCTGCTGCCGGACTCGGGGATGAAAGCGTGAGCCCAAACTGTGTGTCATATGCTGTGAAGTCATGTGCTCTGGCTGCTGTGCCACATCTGTGCAAGTAGTCTCAGCATGTAGTTATAGCTACTTGGAGGAACTTTTGTTTCCAACATTGTAACCTGTGTATGGTGCTTAGGGGTGTTATATAGGGAGTGCGAAGGTAAATTTGTGTGTATGAAATGAATTTGGTATTTGGAAAGTGGAAATCACTGACTCCTACGGGTCTGATGGCGCTGGGGGCGTAAGGTGAGGTGCTGCTGGAGTTGGGAATAAAGCTGTTGAACTACTCACCCCTATTGTGAACTTTTAGCGTGCACGTGCCGTTGAATGTTCGATAAAATGTTGCAAAAGTATATCGTTAGGTTAAAAAAAAAATGATGAACTTTTAACCTGCAGGTGTTGTAGAAGGTTCCAGAAAGTGTGGTGATAAAATAGATTGAACTTGTGACCTGTATGTGGCGCGGAATAATAAGTAGCTTTTCGGAAGGAAAATTCAAAATTAACCAATGAAGGTACGTTTTGGAATGTCGTTGAAGGAATGAAGTATTCTGATTTGTTCTTTACATGTATTTATGTGTGGAGTGACAGAGAAATTGTGCCATTTCTGGTTTCATTCTTGATGAAGTCGGAGCTTTACATGTACTATGTGAGAAAGAGAGAATTGTATGCATGTGTCATTTGAAATCTGGATAACAACAAAGGTGAGTTAGAAATGAACAAGGTGTGTTATGTGTTTTATAGTATTGATTATGTATTTGAGGTGATGTTTTTAATTTTGAAAGTATTTTTTATTTCAAAGTAATATAGTGTTAGTAAAGTGTGGTGTTTGATATTGGTTATGAAATATGCATACAATGTGAGCTGTTGTTATATAAGTATTTTATATATGTTTAGGAATTTTTCACAGAAAAGAAGTGTAGTTCGTCATCTTTATAGGACTGTATTGTTTTGAAAATGAGGTACAGCGTTAATTTGAGTTTGTAATGTATTTGGGGCGATAAAGAAAATGTTGCACGTTTGCAACTGATACTTTTTGTGGAAATAGTGGGGTGGGGGGGTGTTGGTAGGAGACATATGTGTTATTAAGTTAAAAGCGTTAAAACGAAATGCAGAAATGTTATGTGGGCAGGTTGTGATCTTATTTTTGACACTGAGAGGTAGGTATGAATGTAAGTCAGGGTAGGTTGTTGTACAGTGGGGCCGTGTACAGTGTTTGGAGATTACATGGAGAAGAGATGGAGATAGGAAAAGTGATACGTTCCTTTTATATGTACGCATAGTTTGAATCATGTGATCCTAAGTTGAGATAAATATGAATATGGTTTCTGGTTTGCATTTGGGTATAGTGAATAGTTTTAGTAGTTTCTGACTAGTGAATAATAAAAAGGTAGATATACTAAAATATATGGTAGTAAACGTATTAATTTTTGTCTGTTCTTATGGAATAGAAGTAGTTGGGGAGTGCTTCTTTAGAAGAGATGTTTTATAAATGTGTGAGAGATAAAAAAAATGTAAATGTGCGGTATATTTTCTGTATGACTTTGTTGACATTAGAGAACTACATGTGATTATAAGTGATACTATTTGTCAGACTGTGTCGCTGTGGCGGATATATGTAGGTATTGAAGTGGTTCGTGTTTTACTGATGTTGAGCTTCACTATCCCTTTTGAGACACTCGTCAATTTATTCATTCCATTTAATATCTTTAATGTAGATACAGTAAAGGGACTGTATATCAAAAGTTTGGGAATTAGAACTTTGTTTACTCTCCCCATGCCCTGCTATACACTTTACAGAGTGTTTAAACGACTTTCGTAACATATAGATGTCTAGCTAGTAAAGGTGCTGTAGTTCGACTGGGCCCATTTATAAACCGTGCTAAGGGATGGTTTATGTTTTACCCGTCAATTTGCATGTTTGAATACTTTTTGCGGATAAGTGTTCCGGCAGACACCTGTTAAAATTAACGTCTTATATGGGTATAGTGGCGCTACTGGGAATGGTGGAGGTTTCTGTTTGATTTTGTACGGTTAAGCAAGGGCGGGGGTGGGTGTGGGGGAGGTGGTTATGTTGCTGATTGAAACACAGAATATAGTAACGTGCAGATGTCGAGCTACTAAAGGTGATCTGGTACCAATGGGAGCACTTATAAAGCGCCCTATGGCATGGGATATGTTTTAGTCGCAAATTTGCATGTTTTTATACGTTTTGCTGATGAGCGTTTCGGGAGACATCTGTTGAAATTAAGCCTCTGTTTGGCTATAGTGGCGCTTCTACGTTTGCTGGGGCTCTTTCTTTTATTGCGTAAAGTTAAGCAAGGGCGGGTGTTGAGGTGGTTTAGTGGTACTGTGACTATTTATAAACCGTCTTATGGTGTATGTTTGAGTTGCAAAATTGCAGGTTTTAATAGGTTTTGCTGATGAGCGTTCTAGCAGACACCTGTTGACATTAAGTCTATGTATGGCTATAGTGGCGGTAACGGGAGTGCTGGGGCTCGTTGTTTGATTTCGTAAGGTTAAGCAAGGGATGGGTGGGGGTGGGGGAGGTGTGAATGTTGCTGATAATAAGACGGATATTTGTAACGTGGGCATGTGTAGTTACTAAAGGTAATGTAGTTTCACTGGGCCCATTTATAAACAGTGCTATGGGATGGTTTATGTTTTACCTGCCAATTTGCATGTTTGAATAGTTTTTGCTGATAAGTGTTCCGGTAGACACATGTTAAAATTAAGCCTGTGTATGGGTATAGTGGCGCTACTAGGTTTCTGTTTGAGTTCGTACTGTTAACCAAGGGCGGGGGTGGGTGTGGGGGAGGTAGTTATGTTGCTGTTTGAAATACAGAATATAGTAACTTGGAGATGTGGAGCTACTAAAGGTGATGTAGTACCACTGGGAGCACTTATAAAGCACCCTATGGCATGGTATATGTTTTACCCGCAAATGTGCATGTTTTAATACGATTTGCTGATGAGCTTTTCAGGACACATCTGTTGAAGTTAAGGCTGTGTATGGCTATAGTGGCACTTCTACGTTTGCTTGGACTCTTTCTTTTATTGCGTAAAGTTAAGCATGGGCGTGTGTTGAGGTGGTGTAGTGGTACTGTGACTATTTATAAACCGTCTTATGGTATGGTGTATGTTTGAGTTGCAAAATTGTAAGTTCCGGCTGACACCTGTTGACATTAAGTCTATCTATGGCTATAGTGGCGGCAACGGGAGTGAAGGGATCGTTGTTTGATTTCGTAAGGTTAAGCATGGGTATGGGTGGGGGTGGGGTATGTGCGTATGTTGCTGATTAGAAGACGGACATTTGTAACGTGGGCATGTGTAGTTTGTAAAGGTAATGTAGTTTGAGTGGGCCTATTTATTAACCATGCTATGGTATTGTTTATGTTTTTCCTGCGAATTTGCATGCTTGAATACTTTTTGTTGATAAGTGTTCCGGCACACACCTGTTAAAATGAAGCCTGTGTATGGGTATAGTGGTGCTACTAGGAATGGTGGGGATTTCTGTTTGATTTCGTACGGTTAAGGAAGGGCGGGTGTGGGTGTGGGGGAGGTGGGTATGTTTCTGATTAAAACACAGAACTTAGTAACGTGCAGATGTCGAGCCACTGAAGGTGATGTAGTACCACTGGGACCACTTATAAAGTGCCCTATGGCTAACCCTGGGCTGACAACTACGCTTCGCCCACGTAGTGTACGTAGCGCTGCCTGCTTCGCAGTTTTCGAAGTAGGCGAAGCAGGCAGCGCCTACGCACACGCCAGGGCAAAGCGTAGCTGCCTGCCGCCCACCACCCGCCTCCCGCCCGCCCTCCTTTTAAAAGATAACATTAATTTATAATAAAGAAAATTAAAAGCCACTTACCTGAAGCGCAGCGTCTCCGGGGCTCCCTCTTCCTGGTTTCCAACTTTTCTGACAAATGCGCATGAGCGGATGCCCGCGCATGCGCATTTCTCGCAAGAAATGCGCATGCGTGGGCGTCCGCGCATGCGCATTTTTCAGAAAAGTTGGAAACCAGGAAGAGGGAGCCCCGGAGACGCCGCGCTTCAGGTAAGTGGCTTTTAATTTTCTTTATTATAAATTAATGTTATCTTTTAAAAGGAGGGCGGGCGGGAGGCGGGTGGCACTTAGTGGGGCTACGCGAAGCGCGTAGTGTGCATAGATTTGGGCACACTACGTGCTGCTTCACGTAGCCCCACTACGCCCACTACACCCACCCTTGCCTATGGCATGGTATATGTTTTACCCACAAATTTGTATGTTTTAATACGCTTTGCTCATGAGCGTTCCGGTAGATGTTTGCTGAAATTAAGTTCTTGTATTAGTATAGTGTGTTTACTAGCTTTGGTGTGGCTCTGTCTTTAATTTTGTAAAGTTAAGGAAGGATGGGGAAGAGGGTGGTGCAGTGGCAGTGTGCCCATTTATGAATCGCTTTATGGTATGGTATATGTTTTTCTGGCAAATTCCAATGTTTTAATACTTTTTGGTGATGAGTGTTCCAGCAGACAGGTACAGAAATTACACGACATTTCTGTGGATAAGACATCTTCGTGCTGCTAGACACTCTTGTACTGTGGTAGAAGGCTGATAGCATTGATGGAAAATTATGAAACTTGGTGCCATTGTAGATTTTAATGGAAGGTTACACTGTATGTTTGTTACTATGGTGTAGTTAGGGTTCTAAGTGGGAGAAAAAAAGTGGGGGTGCTCTAAAAGGGGGAGCAAAGCTCTTAAAGGGGTGTGGGCTAAGCAAGTTGGGGCGTGGTCTAAAGCAAGATAAGTATCATTGTGTGCTTTAGAAAATCCTCTCCAATTATCGTAGGTTCGGAAAAAAACATTGTTTAAAGGATTTCCCTTTCTTCTACAACGTGGGTAACCTAGCGTGATGTCTCCAGTTCTCACACATCAATGTGCATGCTGTCACTGCAGTGTAATAAAAAAAAAAAAAATTGACTATCTTTGAGAGGGCCGAAAATAGAGCCTGGTAGAGAGTCGTTTGGAGGCTGCCTGAAAATAAGTGCCGATCCCCAGACCCAGCCCAATTAAAGCGCAGTATCCATGCATCCTAAGCACTGCGCCATTCAACCATCTTTTAATTGATGGATATATTCCTACCTATATATATACATAAATCTGTTCATCCGCTTATCTTAAGCATCTATGAGCGCACTCGCCTATAGTAAGCACTGTGCCATTCATGAAGCGATATGCCTATATATGCATAGATATCTCTGTCCCAGAATCAATCCTAAGCATTTATCAGCCCACCCGTCTATCGTAACTACTGGTCTTTGCATTCATTCATCCTTCCATCCATCCATACATTGATACATTGATCTATGTATCTATCCATTGATGCATCTGGCCATGCATCCACTCGCCCTTTATTCAACTATACGTTCTTATTTCCGTGCATCGTCCGCCTCCGATCTTAAATACGACGTATTATACTCATCCAGCTACCCTCATAAGGCATTGAAAAGGCTTGCAAAAAGCATTGACAGGCAGATTTTTTAATAAAGAATAACAAAGCTTTGAGTTACTCTTTGTGGAGCATACTTGAACACCCTTCTCTGGTGGTGTTTTAAACAAAGGTACATCTAGCGAAAGAAATACATTTTGTCGAGTTGTTTATAGGTACACTGTTTTAAAGTGGCCGTGACTGACAGATACTGAATACCTGTACTTCTTATATTTGAGAAAGTATACCAGAGAGCTAATTTGGGGTGGTGAGAACCTTGAGTTCTATATTTCCATGTGAAGTACAGTATAGGAATTTAAAAGTAATTGGAAAGCTTTTATGTTCATATTAAAGTGTGGGTGTGAGAACTTAGTGAGGCAGGCAAAGTGTGTGTTTTCGTAGCCCTAAAACAAGAACGTGTGTAAGGTGAGAGCAGGTTCGTGCTGGAGTTGCCTTGTTGTGGTCGTTTGCAGAGGCGCAACCAGAGGGAAATTTCGGGGAGCCTAATCTTTCAGCGATAGGCAGAGTGGGCATGTAGGGGTTGTAAAAAAGAACAGAGTCTCCTTTACCAAAAATATGATGTTTTGAAGACCGGTGAAGTACTGAGGTGCGGCTCTGTGTGTGCGCCCGGGAAGCTGTGTCAGAGTCCGGGGCAATGGGCGTTGCGCGCCTGGTGATCTGTCTGCTAATCACCCCACGATGATGTTGCTGGTGCATTGCAAAAAGAGAAGGGAAATACTGAGAGAAAATGGCTCTCTTTAAAGGATTTCCCTTCTTCTACAATGCGAGTCACTTGGCATGATGTCTGCACTTCTAAGTAGTGAGCAATGTGCATGCTCGCACAGTGTCACTGCAGTGCAATAAAGAAAAAAAAACGGATTACGTTTGTGTGGTCGGAAAATAGAGCCCTATAAAGACCCGTTTCGAGACTCCCAAAACTAAAGTGCTGGTGGTCACATCCCCACAGACACCCCCTCCAGTTAAAGCCCTTGGTGCAGTGTTATGTTTGTGAAGTTGTTGATAAAATTGTTAGGTAATAATGGAAATTTTTATGTGTTCTGTTTGCCTGATAATATCATTCTAAGTACATAGAGTAACATTTAAAAAAATACTATTTATAAAGTTGTGTGCGGTGGGTTACAGAGAAAGTGGTGTGGGGTGGTGGTGGAGAGGTGAAAAGTATGAGGTAGTGCAGTTATATATAAATTGTAAAGGAGTATGTAAATAATTAAATAAATACTTGCTGTAGGTTCTATGGCACTATTTGTCATCCTAGTGGTCATCTGTCGTGCTCCATCACGTTGCAGCACTGGGTCTGGAAATTTTTAGTGGAAGTTTTGCAATTGTATGTTATTATTTTAACAAAGTGAAGAAATGTGAAAAATAATTGAATCTATTTTTTGTTTTGCAGAAAATTATTTCGTTTAGATTGGAATTTGGAAATGCCTAGAAGAAGTGAAAAAAAGAAAAGAGAAGAAAAATATATATTTGACGAAAAGGAAAGATCTTGAAGTAGAAAAAAATGCGAGTAGTAGAGAAATTGTTTGTTCGAGTAAAAGCAAAAGACATCACACAAAGCAAAAAGAAGAATTTTTCAAGTAAGGTGAAGCAGAGTTCAATTTCAAATATGAGGAAAAGGAAAGATGATAAAGAAATAGTATCTGGTACTCGGAGACAAAAACAATTTCAAGAAATTCGTCAGAGACTTTTTCGATCTAGAGTGATTCAGAATTTATTGAAAACATGCTGCAAATATAAAAGAAGAATGTTCCAATTCAAAGAGAAGCAGCGTATTGAAAGTATAGTGGATACTGCTTTCAATTTGAAACAGAAGTTGTTCATTTTGATTTTAAAGAGAATGAAAGCATTGGATAAAATAGTCACAGTATTGAAAGGCAAAAGTAGAAAAAAAAGACTTGTGAACAGAACCAACTTTTGTAAAATCTTTAGTGGACATTGGAGACATACTTTTAGTACTGAGCCTTTTTAATGAGGAAAGTTACTTCCAGGAAAATAGTTAATCATTTGCAGTTGATACTGGAGGTCGTTGCTACGAAGTTCAGGATGGTGTTCCTCTTCTTAAGGAGGAAATGGTTGGTAAAAGTACAGAAGAGTTAATAGCTGAAGAAGCGCAAGGGAAACGTCCACGAGCTCCTGTGTATAAGTGGAGTTGTAGTAGCATATGTAGTTTTTGACGGGAATCCATTGATATAATGCGAAATTTACTACGAGAATATACTCAGAAAAGTATAAAACAGACGATTAAGTTGTAACAAGGACTAGATCCATGTAATGTAAGAAAATATACTGAGAAGTATGGGCATTCTCTGGCTTGTCTTTCAAGAAAAGTTTGTAAAAGTGTTTTTCATCATTTGAGGATGTTAAAAGTACACCATTCAGAAATGCGGAACTTTGTAAAGAAACTGTACTATGTAAAAAGTCCTGCATTAAGTTTAAGTGAACTGAATGGAAGTCTTTTATATGGTTCTTTATCAGATGTTCAAAAAAAGTGTGATGATATTGAAATGCGATATTTTGGTTCAGAAGAGCAGTTCATAGAAAGTGAAAGTTTGACAATTACAGATGTTGGAGGAGATGAGAAAGTGATTAGCACTGATCACTTTGAAGAAGAAATTGGAAAGTTTAATGTAGTGTGCTCTGAAATACCAAACTATGTTTGTTGTCGACATACTCATTATAAAAGTAGAAGAGAATAAAATGCCTGCTAGAGCAGTGCATAATAAGTTGGAGATAGTAGCTATTCCGCAGGAGCTGGCCAAATTAAAGACATATTAGCCGGTTCTAATTCAATCTGTTCATCCTTTTCAAACTATAATTCGGATTGAGCATAAAACAGGTAAACTGTCACCAACAGCCTTGCAAAGAGGGCTGAAAGGAAGAGTGGTGTACTTACCTTTGGATTTTAAGAAAAACATTGAAACTATTGGTGAGAAAGAGGAAGATGAGGCAGTAGTTATTTTAGTAAATGGTGTACCCACAAAGAGTCGGAATATATGGCAAGAATTTGTGGATGTTAATAAAGTTGAAAAGGCTACCTTATATCTTATAGAGAACAATATTTATTACAAAAATGTAAATGTGGATGAACAGGTAATACTTTTAGAAGATGATTTTGAAATTTCAAGTGGTCAAATAGAGAAAATGGACAAGTCAAGGACTGAAGAGATTTATGAACATTATACAATATGTCATTTGCATTCAAAAGAAGTGATGGGAAGTAGCATTGAGTTATTTCAAATGAATCACTTCTTTCTGTGGAAGAATTTGTGGAGAAAGTTCAAGAAACAGATGAAAATTTAGAAGCACAGTTAATCAATTTGATGGCATTTCAACGTGGAACAAATGAGTATTGGTATCGTCATCATGGAGAACTTAAGTGTATGTTACGGAACTTAGGTACACCAACATGGTTTGTCACACTTAGCTCTGCAGAGTATGCATGGGAAGATTTGCTTGAGTTTTTAAGAGAAGCGAATTCTAATATAAAAAATGTTGAAATAAAGACTCCTGGTGAACTGTGTTCATTGGATCCTGTAAATGTGTGCAGATATTTTAATCATAAGTTTCAAGCTATGATGTCTTTTATCTGTAATAAAAAGAATCCACCTCTTGGAGAAGTTACCGATTTCTTTTGGAGAAAGGAGTATCAAGCAAGAGGTGCACCTGATATACATATGCTAGTATGGATCAAGGATGCACCTAAATTTGGAAATGATTCTGATGAAACAGTATTGTCTTTCATCGAAAAGTATGTGATATGTGAAATTCCAAGAGAAGGAGGAGATAGAAGCTTGAGACAGCAAGTTTTACGTTTCCAAAGTCACCGTTGTGGAAAGTATTGCAGAAGAAAATACAAGTCTAAAGGACAATTTTACACCAAATGTCGGTTTGGTTTTCCCCATCCAGTCATTTGTAAAGGAAGAGTAAATTCTTTTTTTTCTTCTGTGAGGCACACAATAACTCAGAAATCTCCAATGAATACCTACAACTTAAAAAGAACAGAGGTGTCAAAGTATATCAATGACTACAATCCAGAGATTTTAAAAATGTGGAATGCGAACATAGACATCCAGTATGTTGCGGATAACTCAATTGCTGTTGCACGTTATGTTACATCGTACATAACAAAATCTGAAAAAACAGAGATGAAACAAATGTGGGAAGAAATTGCACAAGAGAATAGTCTTAGCAAAAAATTGTACAGCTTTAGTTTGAAAATGCTTTCCCACCGAGAAATTGGATCGTATGAATGTTCAGACCGCTTGTGTTCTTCAAGTTTATATTCAAAGTTACAAGGAATCATTTGGGTAAGTTTAGATCTTGCCTGCAAACGAAATAGAGTGTTGAAATCATTGGACGAAATTGAACAGTTAGCAGCAAATGAGCCAGATTGTACAGACATTCTTAAAACTAATATGTTGGACACATACTATCCGAAAAGGAGTCAACATCTGGAACAGCTATGTCTGTATGAAGTACTTCAACATTACAGCTTCAAAAGAAATGTTAAAGAGAATTTCAAAGAAGGAAAGTTTGCAGTAGTTGAATGGCATGGTTGTTTAGTAAAACATGCAAAGGGTAATCTTATAAACCACAAGAAACTTAGTTGTGAAACTCCAGATAAGCGAGAATTTTACAATTTAGCACTTCTGCAGCTGTTTAAACCATGGCGTAGCGAAAGAGAATTACTTGGAGAGTTTGACTGCTACAAAGATTCTTTTAATGCTTGTAAAGATAGCATTCGATGTCCAATTTTCCATACACATTTAAAAATGTTGAATGATGAAGTTGAACAGGAGAAGACTATTATAGCTGAAATAGCTCGTGAAAGTTCTCAAGATAGTCAAAGTAGTGGCCCATGTAGTCATGATCGTCTTGGAAAACCAATGCTGGACATTAAGCAGCGATTGCTATGCATGAAGTCGAAATTGCAATGCAACAAGCACACAAGGAGAATATAACATTGGAAAAGTTAGAAGAACAAGTAAATGTTGAACAGAAAGAAATATATGTGCAAGTGAGAGAACGGATAGAACATGGTTTGTTGCATGAAAAAAAAGAATGTCTGTGTTCATCTTTTAAACCTCTTCTGATGCACATCAGTGGTCAAGCTGGGACAGGTAAAAGTTTTTTAATTAAAGTTTTGACCAGTTATCTTCAAAAAACTACTGGTTCACATTTATGTTGTGTGGTAACAGCTCCAACTGGATTAGCTGCACACAATGTTAAAGGAGTTACTTTGTACAGATTATTGATGCTACCAGTGGAGCATGATAATAAATTAGAATATCAGAAGTTGTCTGGAGAAGCTTCTTATGAAGTGTCAAGAGTGCTGAAGAAAATGTAACTTTTAATTATTGATGAGGAGAGCATGGTCTCAAACTTAATGCTTGCTTTTGTACACTTAAGAATGCAACAGGTATTAAAAACAGATTACGACGTTCTCTTTGGGGGAAAACATTTAATTGTATTTGAAGATCTGCAAAAACTAACCCCTGTAAAAGGAGAACCAGTGTTTAAAACTATTCTACATGAAGACACTAAGAAATCTTTGGGAAGTATTGGAAATGTGAATCTGTGGTTACATTTTGAATATAAAGAACTCACTCAGAATATGCAACAAGCAAGAGATGAAGATTATGCAAATATTATAAAAGATGTAAGGATTGGTGTTCTAAGCAAACATGGTAAACAAGCTTTTCAAAGTCGTCTACTAAAGAACTTGTTTACAAATGAAAACACACCAGCAGAAGTAATGTACAAGAAAATTAAAGAAAAAAAGTCTATAGTTTGCTTAATGCCTACAGTGGAAGAGTGTTATACATTTAAGAGAGCTTATGAAATTGGAAAATCAAGAAATAGTTCACATTGAAGCTATTGATAAAATATAGCATCAAGGAATAACAACTGTTCTTTCAGAAAAACTACAGACTATATTGGATTCTTTGGAAAAGTCTATATCAAAAACTGCTGGCTCAGACAAAAATGTAGATGTATGTTTAAACTGTCGGGTAATTTTGAAGTGTAATCTGAATATAGAAGAAGGTTTAGTGAATGGAGCAATGGGGAAAGTTGTTGATTTTGTGAAATATCAAAATAGAAATGGAATTGAATTTTTGAAAGTTAAATTTGATCAGATTGCAGAGGTAAGACAGATTGCATGTTCTGCGGCACGTTTTTTGCTTGTAAAAGACTTGTATGTTCGTAGAAAACAGTTTCCCTTCTGTTTAGCATATGCAATAACTATTCACAAATCACAAGGTTTAAGTGTAGATAATGCTTTGGTAAATGTTGGAAAAACTGTGTTTAAAGAGGGAATGGTACATGTTGCATTATCTCGAGTTAGAACGTTGTCTGGTTTGTATTTAATTAATTTTGATGAGAACAAGGTTAGTTCTGATGTTAATTGTGTCAGAGAATATAGGGGCATTTTTACAAGGGCCATATCTCTGCTTTTTTGGCTTTTAAAGCCAAAAAAGCGGAGATAAAAATATCGCCCTATTAAGAGGGTGATAACATGCATTAGCGCATGTTAGCACCCTTTTACCCGACGCCTCCCTTTGCATCTCTAATGAGATGCAAAGTGGGCATCACTGGGCAGTACAACCCTGTAAATATCGCTGATGTACACATCGCGATATTTACAAGGCTGCCCATGGATTTTAGCAGACTTTAGTTTTTGGAGAAAACAGCTGTTTTCTCCAAAAACTAACGTCTGCTAAAATGCAGACTAAGTTATACTTACCATTGGGGGTGGATTATGCTGATACGACCACAGGGTCGTATCAGCAAGGTTATCGCCGTTTTCCATGGAACATCGCTGGAAAACCAGCTATCGCTGGGAAATTATCGCCATTGCGTTATGCGTTGTTAATACAACGCTAGCATGGCGATAATTTCCTGCGAGAACCAGCGATAATATTTTTCTCGCTAACAGTGGCCAGCGATAATTATCCGCTTGTTAATATGCCCCATAATCGTTTGAGAAGGCTTTATGCTCCCCATTTAGGTGAATATCCTATTTATAAGAAACGTGTTGTGTGTTCAAAATGCAAATATGTTGAAGAGTTAACTATGGTTGAAAAGCAGAAAGAAATCAACAGAAAAGAAAAGATGTAAAGAAGCAGAAAATACAAATAAGTGATGATGTTATTGGATACCAATTAGAAAATGCTTCTGGTGTCAACTGCTATTGTAATGTCATTCTAAATGTTATATTTTATCTTGAGGATGTTTTCTGGTGAAATAATGGAAAGTCAGGAAAAAACGTTATGTTCTGCACTCTACAATTTATTTCAAGAATTGAGAACTGATAGAAGTAAGATTCATTCTGTTCGATACATGTACTGGATCTTTAACGTTCAGTGCTAATATACAGCAAGATGCACAAGAATTTCTGATGGTTATGCTTGGAGTACTAGAAGATGAAGGAATTCAGACTGAGAGTTTATTTGGACTCAGTTACAAATGGGATCATAAATGTGAAGAGTGTTTATTATCTTCAAGGACTATAGTTGATAGAGAACGATTTTTATATTTCACAATACCTGACTGCAAATCTGTACCATTTTCCAAATTAGTAAAAGAAGCTGATCATGAGATGATGTGTTCTCGTTGTAAATCAAGAATGCTATCTGCATTATGCCTACAGAGATATGGAAAATATTTGATTATAATGCTGCAACGCTGTCGACCAAATGGAAGAAAAGTGGAAACCAAAATTAAACATTTTGTTGCTAATCAAGTATCTATTTCTGGAAGAACTTTTGCAACAGTTGCTATTGTTTTCCATGCTGGAAGTACTACTACAAGTGGATATTATACAGTTTATTTAAAGTGTAATAATGGTTGGAGTCACTGTAATGATACACACTTGGAAATGAAACCGAGATTGCCTTATGAATTACCCAACTCATACTTAATTTTTCTGAAACAAAGATTTTAGATACACTATTCGGCTTTAATGGGATGATGTATAGATCTTGAAGGAATTCATACTGGATGCTTTCAAAGCGAAATTTTTGATACATTATCTGGCGTATTGGGAAAATGTGCAGAGAAACTATGTAAGATCTTTAAGGAATTCATACTGGATGCTTTCAAAGCAAAACTTTTGAAACATTATCTGGCGTATTGGGAAAATGTGCAGAGAAACTACGTAAGATCTTGAAGGAATTCATACTGGATGCTTTCAAAGCAAAATTTTTGATACAGTATCTGGCGTATTGGGTAAATTTGCAGACAAATCTACAAAGTAAAGGTAAGCTTTGAATATTTGTAGTACTATTGGATGTGTTATTTGTGTTGATTTTGTATTATATTTGAGAGAATTAGGTTTTTTTTTTTAACAGTGTAGTTCATTGTTTTTTTTCCTGCTGTTTATGATGAAACTACACTGGCATCACTGTGAATAGTGAAGTTAAGTAGTAGCTGATGACAGCAAAAAAAGGGCGAAAAATTGTGATCTGCATGGTAAATTGTTTTGTATTATTTAAAAACTCATTGTAATTTGTGAAATGTATTACGTTACATAGTACTTTTGCAGTTTATTTTATGTAGTTGAAAAGTTAGAAAAATTATTATTAATGACAAATACACAATAGTAGTTCGATATTTAAAAAACCTTTGAAATTCATTGAAAAAACCATAGGTTTCAGAGACGTTATACTTAGAAATTAGCATTTAAAAAACCTTCAAAATTCACTGAAAAAAACATAGGTTTTACAGACGTTATAGTTAGAAATTAGCATTTAAAAAACCTTAGAAATTCACTGAAAAAAACATAGGTTTTTACGGACGTTATAGTTAGGAATTAGCACTTAAAAATTCTTCGAAATTCACTGAAAAAACCATAGGTTTCAGTGACATTATAGTTAGTTGGACATTTGACTCATGTAAAAAAAGAGAAATTCGCATGTTATAGTTAGTTGAGCTAACTATAACTCGCGCGCCCGCAATGCAGTGCTGATGATGTCACATATTATATCACTCATGACATAGTCAGTGACATTACTGATGACATCACAAATGACATCACTCATGACATCACTCATGACATCATCCACGTGACAATCTGATGCACATACTGATGCTCTAATATAAACTTTGTGTCAGGACTCACGGTAGGTTTCCTCCTTATTTAACTCTGGCCACCATTTCTGCCTCACAAAACCATCAAAAAGCATTCGATCCCTGGAGTTGGAGAGCAAGTTGGCATCGTAGAAATTCCAACATGGCCGCCAACATTCCAACACTGCTACAGCATATCGCTGTGTAGCAGTCTAGTCATTTAGGTTAATCACACTCTGGTGAAGCATTCTCCAAGATTCCAATGTGCACTTCACCAAAGTACTTCATGGAAGAGCAACGAAATTACATGGGCGTCGTGGAAGTCAGCCAGGGTAGTTTGCGTGCACACCGGGGTTAGATTCGACGGTTGGTAACATTTCCAGAGTCAAGGTCAGTGAACTGTTTAGTTCTAGTCATGTAAAAAAGAAATGCTTGTGAAAAGCTAATAGCCTAGATTCTAAATATCACCGGGAGGATAGAGGCTTCATCAGTTCCCCTCAAAACCTTCGGTGAATTTTCAAAGGCTTTCATTACACAATTTCTGTCAGAACCATTTGGTTTCTCCTGAACGCAGGCGTGACCTTTCAACAGGCAGTGTTTACCAGTGAGAAATGCAAGCATCCAATTTCAGCTGTATTCAGTCAGCTGAGGCAAAATATCTTTAACCCAGGGTTCTCTTTTATTCTCTTTTAACACACTGAGTTTCCTCTTAGCTAAATAAAAAGAGAACATTCTTTAAACCAAAAGCTTTTCAGCCAGAGTCAGAGTTATTGGAATGTGATGATTAGCACACCATAAATCAAAGCTCTTTTCAAGGACATGAAGAGCTAATTACAACTAACATAAAAAACAACATCCCTTAAACAAATAAGTCCCTACCAGAGTCAGAGATATTTGTGTGTAATAATTAGAGCTCCAGATGCTTTTCAAGCACAGGAAGAGCTTTACAGAAAATAAATAAATAAATAAAACAACACATTACTGCAAATTTATACTAGGAAGCTAAAAAGACTTTACTAAAACTGTGTTACAAGAAAGAAAGGCAGAGACATGAATTACCAGAACCCCATTTAATACAGCCAGTTCAGTTCAACTCACTGTAAGTACACTAATAGAAATTAGAGGCACACCATTACTGAATTAAATAAATAAAATTTAGACTTACCTGTATCATTTCTTGTGAAGGAAGCTGAAGCAGGATAGGCGCTGTCGTCCCTGAAAAAGAAGAAAGATTACTGAACTGCACTTCTCTTTATAAATAAAGAAGAAAACAAAAAGAGAAGTAAGAAGAGAAGTAGGCTCCCAATCTTATCCTGGTAAGACAAGCAATAATAAATGTTAAGGAAAGTAAGTTATAATTAGATAAATGGAAAAGGTAAGTTACATTACATATGTGTTTTAGCACTACAAGAACACTACAAAGAAGAAAAGAAGATTGGCGGAACAAGCAGAGTGTTGAGAGCTGTCTCTTCTCTGTCCCATTCCCATTTCCCCCCCTTGGTACTTACCTGCAATGGTTTATTGAGATACTAGCAGGGAGGTTCCGAGAGGGGCATTGGAAACTAGCTTTGTTCTGCTCCCGTGCCATTAGAACCATAGTTGCTAGCCTTGACACTTTGATGCACCCATTGTAAAATGCTAACTACTATTTTTGAAACCATACACAGAAGAATGCCATATACTACATAGCACTCACTATTTCCTAGGTCTATACACATATCCAGTCACTTATACATGTAGTTACTCATCAATAGAGGACTATAATATGCACCCATACATCTATACATGCAGTCACACGCTGCCACTCATCCATAGAGTTACTCACACACCTAGTCAGTAATGCAAAGAATGAATCACATACCCATTTAATCATGTATACCAGTGGTTCCCAAACTGTGCGCCACGGCTCCCTGGTGCGCCATTAGAACTAGCTAGGGGCGCCGCGCACGTCTTTGAAATTTAGGCAAGAAATCAGGTGTTGTAATGTTAAAAACAATGGTAGCCCCGAGAATGTCATGAGGGTGGGTGGGGAATTAAAAGCGCTAGGTAGCCAGCGTCCGCCAGTGTGTTTTGGCCCAGCCGCAGCACATAAATACCGGGGAGGTAAAAGTGGTACCTGTCAGCCGGCATCGGGAATCGTGGTTTGGCCCAGCTGCAGCGCAACATAAGGGGGGAGTTAAAAATGCCACCTGTAAAATCAGGAATCATGGTTTGGTCCAAAGCGTACGGCCGCCATAGTTTAAGCGGGCCAGGTATAAGACTCACACATACAGCAAAGCCAAGCGTTATTGCTTCTCGGGTTCTGACGCTCTTCTTTACATCAAGTAAGTGGTAGGTTCACCCATGTCCCGTGCGCATCGTCGGCGGTAGAAATGTAAAATAAATAAATTGGTCGGAGAAGTTGAACACAATCCTCGACTAAGCGAGACAGCCACTGTAAGAAATGTAGTTACCTGAATATCCGTCCCTGCTAATAACTAGCGTTTAGCCTAGTGTAGCGCTCCCATCCACACACAACCCAGCCATGAACTAGCTGAATTTAATTTAGCAAGTTTCATTCACGCTAGGTGTCCTGCACAAGCATCGGTATAATAATCTCGCCCGCTCTCACTGTATCTAAAAAGGTCAGACTGTGTCCAAGTACAGTGGGCGACATCACCAGCTAACACAACATGCACAAAACCCCCGAATGAGTAATGCTACATAGAAGTTAACGCATACCATGCCTGAACGGGCCGCCCATAGGCAAAAATTCCACACTTCAAATACAATTGACAAGGTTCACGGCCTCAAAACAGGTTCCGATTACGTTCTTGCTGCAGTAGTGATAATTTATAACTTCGAATCCAAACTCCTTTCTCCTTTTAAAAGGGCCGGGTTCTTAACTTCGGAGTGACTGACAGACTCCTCTGAGTGTAGTAGTTCTTCGCCGTTCACCATCTCCGACCCAAACATGATGGCACCAACCTGTAAAATGAATGACATCTTAATTAAAATGTGGGCTGCAACACTTAACCTTCCCGGCCCTGGCACTTGCTGGTCTCGCTGCACAACCGTGTTGTTAGGGCGAGCAGCGGGGCTGGGCCTGTGCAGCGAGGCCAACAAGTGCCAATGCCAGGAAAGTCAAGTGCTGCAGCCCGCATTTAATTTACATGTCATTGAGGATACGGGGTAGTGATTAGGGCCGGCTGCTCGGTTCTGACAGGTGACAGCTCTAACAAGAGTGTTAGGGGCCTGCCCTACAACTACATAATGTGCTGAAAGCGAGTCCTCATTACCGTGATGTTAGCAACACATTAGGGCCCAGCAAGCATGCTCACTCCCAGCCAGGCCCAGGAGAGCGCACAGCAGCAGCAGCCGCCTTTATACGCAGGCACGTCTGGGAGCTCCATACTGCAAATTATGATAATGTCCTTGTAACCCTTTTTGCTGCCATGTGATGGTCTTTTATGTGAGTTTCACCACGTTAAATGTTTGGTTAGCTGCGCATGTGCATGTGGTTACGTATGGGTCATGATTATTAATGGAAGTGATCTGTAAAACACGAGAGGGCTTCAGTTGTTTCATGTGTTCTGCGAATGGCTCTCCCAGTCTTACTTTTCCGTTTACATTCTGGTATTTGTAAATCTGGTTTTGTTTTGCTGTGCTAGCCATGTGTATGTAATGTAAAACCATTTATCCATAAGAAAGCATAGTATCTGGGGGAAGATTCTGGCACCAGAATGCAAATCAAAAGTTTGTCTCTATGGCCTGCTCACTCACTCCAAGGTTGGATAGCTTGGGCCCTCTTCTCCTGAGTGCAAGGCACACTCAAATGTTTCAGTGCAACACAAAATCTGCGAGCATATATACTTGCTGTCTACACCCACAATCTCTATGCAATGCAAAGACACACAGTCAACGTGCGCATGGCAGGGTAGCTGGTTTCTAAGAGTGGACTTTTAGTACATCATGATGCGGTGCTATTGAAAAAAACGTGTCTCTTCAGCACGTTCCTAAATTGTTGGAGCAGGGTTGGGGAAGTCGTAATAGATATGGAAATACCACTCCTGATCTTGGATGCAGAAGGCCTGAATTCCATCAAGGCATGGCAACCTAAAGTTTTTATTAAATAACTGTTATATTTTTATTTTGTTACAAATATGGTTATAATACCTTCATTGCATCCCAATTAATTTCAGGGAGACAACTGGAAGTACTCCCGAGGTCGGGCTTGCATCCCCCACCGGTAAAAAAAGGGTGGGGAGCCACGGCCAACTGCCAATTAGGTCAAGGGAGCCACAGGTCGAAAAAGTTTGGGAACCACTGATGTATACAGTTATACACACCAACTTCGTTATTTTTAGACATACCACATCACTTATTTATACAGATAATAACACATATTTACTGTCTTATACAATCACTGATAGAAGCAGACACTTATTTATACACCCACTCTTGAAATAACTTAGTCTCACGTATACACAGATATACCACTGAGACATTTATTCACTCACCAACACACCCATAGACGCACTAACTCACCCATACAGCCCTTTCCAGATGCACTTTTTAATCCATACAACCACTGAATCACCCACTCAGACATCTATGCACAGACTCATACACCCACACAGACACTCAGGGACCCATACAGATACTCAGACAACAAATCAATAACCTATATAGACACTCATGTAGGTATTGAGCAACCCACGCAGTTGCTTACACACCAATGGAGAGACTAATACAGACTTTTACACAGTTTAGTCACTAACCCATGCATTCAGTAAGACACGTTAAATCACTCACTTATACAGTCAGTCACACACATACAAAATAATTCCTTTAGGCACTCATTTAGCAAGCAGATTATAACAGATTGCCTTGCCCGTGACCGGGGGCTGAATATCCCATGGCTTAAGTATGTGAAGGAGACTCTAGAAGGCATAGGATGCGCAGATCTTTTCAATAACCCTACAAATATATCTGTGCAGGATAAGGCCCTGGTTAAGGACCGGGTCCAGAAGCATGTTATATCACTCAGGGGAAATAGGGAACTGGTCAAGCCGTCAGTTAGAGAACATCTCCTGACTAAATCATGTTTGGGTATTGAGCCTTACCTATCTTACTTCCATAATGCCCACGATAGATTTATAATGACACGCTTTAGGTTTAATCTTTTGCACCACATACTAGCTGACCCGGTAGGATACACTTCGTCTATAGATTTGAAGCGTTCATGTGGCTGCGACCATCGGTCTCCACAGGATACCCTTCACTTTGTTTTATTATTCACAACCTAGGAGTTTGTTTTTAAAACGTATTTTAAGGAATGCTAGATTCAAACATGCAAGGGTGGCCCTGTTTTTTTTAAAATTGTCCACAGATGCATTAACCCTGTTCTGTACTGTGAACGTTTTAAGGGCAGCTGTCAGACTCAGAAATACAAGAGGCATTAGGTGAACAAATGTGGTCCGTAATGTTAGTCTGTAAATGGACCTAAGAGTGAACGTGATGAGGGGAGGGGTTCTCAAGTGTGGAGGGATTGAATATGTATTATCTTAAGTTGTTGAATTGTTATGTTTTTATATCAAAATGTATTCTACCCGTACTTCCGTGGTCTGTGATGTTAGTCTTTTATTGGCTCGAAATATAAATTTTATGAGAGGAGGGGTTTTCTAATTATGGATGGATTGAATATGTTTCATTTTAAGCTATTGAATTGTTTTTTTTTAACATCACGATGTATTTTTTCTGTACTTTTATGGTATCTTTTTTATACCGGCTCTTTTTTTCCCCCACTTCCATGATGTACAACTTGGATAAGTTGGGGGACAGGTCTAAGTTCTCCATAAAGGAAACAAAGCCGCCTATCAAACCCTGAAACCCTTTGGGTGTACGAGCAAGGAGAACCGCGCCATCCGCGTAAAGCAGGACAGGAATCCCTCTTGAGCCAAATCCTCTGTGTGTCAACCTTTAAAGTTCTGAGTGCCTGATCCAAACCATTTATATAAAGAGTAAACAAAAATGGGGCCAGGATACACCCCTGTCTAATCCCGAGTGAACTTAGGAAAGGGTCGGTGGTACTTCCCTCCTGATTGTATATAACTGTGGCAGTGGTGTTCTGGTGGAAGACTTTTAGAATATTGATAAGTCCAGGATCTACGCCAAGGCCACCCATAATTGCCCATAATTTACTACGATTAACTCGGTCAAAAGCCGCCGTCAAGTCCATGAAAGCCAAGTACACAGTTTCATGACTGGCAATAGTGTACTTGGCTACCAATAAATATAGATTGAGACATTGATCGGTGCCATATTGGGTGTCAGTAATAATATGTTGATCCTCGGCCCAGTCCATTAACCGGCTGAGGATAGCCCTTCCTAAAACTTTCGCTGACACATCGATTGAGGAAATAGGACGATAACAAAGTGGGCTGTCCTTGTTGCCCTTTTCAAAAATAGGAACAATTGTGGCTGTGGACCAGGATAGTGGCATGCCTATGTCCAATCCTGCATTAATGACTCTGGTCAGGATTGGTGTCCAAAGGTCTACTTTGCTCAAGAAAAGATCGGGTGGGATCCCATCAGGACCCGGGCCTTGTTACGAGTCAGGCCTTCAATTCCTGCCTTGATCTCGCCCAGAGAGAAAATTGTCTGGCTAATGGACTGCTCCCCCCCTTCAGATTCTGGCTGGGCCTCAGTCAAGCAGTGATTATAAAGCCCAGAGAAATGCTCATGCCATGACTCCGGCAGGATGTTATTGGCTACCCTTGGTTTATTTGCCTCTTGGAAGCAAGGGTCATTTATAACTATCCCGAAGGCAGTTGTGTTTTTTAGCTCTATTGCTTCCCTTAGGTCCTCCCAGGCCTGCTGTTGCAAACTGATTTTGCGGCGTTTTACTCTCAAGTTATAATTTGCCCTACATAGGGTCACCCTGCTCTTATCTCTTGGGGAGGACTTTAATGCTAATTTCAACTCTCTCAGGGTGCATTGTTGGTCAAACCACCTCAGGTCATTCGTTCTCGCTTTGTGTGTTTTGGTCCTGAGCAGACCATCAATTAAGTGGGCAACACCCTCAAATGCCATGACCAATTCAGCCCCCTCCACATTTGGATTTAGGCCGTCCGCAATGAGCTATTTGCCATCTTTCACTAATGCTCTGTAGAGAGCTTCGCTGTTAATCTGTGACCATCTGAGCCTTCTCCCTTGGTCTGTGGCACATACCACCCCCCCACTCTAGGTGGGTTCTTGTGGAGATTTAGCTCCACGAGGGACATAACCAGAGGATTGTGATCACTGAAGGTGCTTAGACATATTTAAAAAACCTGTGACCCATTTTTTGAGTGTTTTGGAAACAAAGATAAAATCAATAAAAGACACACTTCCTCTGCCTTTAAATGTGGGGTATGCCATTTTATCTTTCTCAACTTCAGCCAAGTCCATGAGGGCGTGTGTGTTTAATAGCTTGCCTAGCACCCTTCCCTCCTTTGTGTGTTCCATATGCGGGCCCTCTTCCAAAGTGCACGATGACCATTTCCCCCCATTTACTTTCAGGTTTGGGCACAAATGACAATTGAAATCACCGGCTAAAACCAACTGAGGCATCAGCGCCCCTTGCTCCTGTATACACTCGAGCCTACTCTCCAATTCGTCCACTCTTACAGTACTCTGACCCGATAAAATCGCATTATAAAAATGAATAAAATTCAACTTGTCGCCCTTGTTATAAAACCTAATCCCCAGCATGAAATCTGAATTTCAACCCAAATCAGTCCATCTGCCCTGTAACTTAAGGTCGACATATATAATCAGTCCTCCCCTTGCTCTCCCCGATGCTGCCTTACGTGCTGGTACAAAATAGGTTTTGTAACCCTCAAGATGGAAGGTGCTACTTTCTACCTCCCACGTTTCCTGTAGACAGATGACTTGAAAATTCCTAATATAAACTAGCCAGTCTTCATTTTTGAATTTGGCAGATAAGCCTGCTATATTCCAGGAAATTATCTTGAAATCTCTCTGGCTGTGTCCGTCTAGGTTGTCTAATATAGGGCGGGATTGAGGACTATGGGGTTCTGTGAATGAGTGACTATGCTCTGAATGGGATAGATTTACAGCTTCCTCATTTGGATTTTCCCTAACTATCCCTCCCAAGTCTGGGTTGATAAAATAACTCTCAAGACCATGAGCACCCCTAGTTGTTGCCCCCAATGAGCCCAGTCAGTCAATATCATTTAGATCCCTTGCATTGTTAAGGGGTGCATAACGGTTATATACTGGGTCTGTTAGGCCACCCCGTGTGTTTCCACCATATGCCCCCTGTATTCATCACGGTTATTTGGGTTCATCATATGTCTGTAAAAGAAGCCCAAGGGGAGCATTTTAACACTGGAGCCACCCTCGTCATGGTAAAACCCCTTACTCTGCGTGAGTAAGTTGTGTACAAGCTAAGGGTGCCTTAAGTTCACGATCATGAAGTCCCCTGGAAAACATTTCCTGGAATTGCCGATCCAGGACACCCTTCTAGCCATTAAAATATGCCTGTGATTGGTGATGTTAAATCCTATATTTCTACTCAACCAGTGGGCTGCTTTATTAATCAAGATTCTTCTCCATCGCTCGTGCGGGCCGGAACCCCTGTCAGGACCACTGTGTATGGGCATGATGCAGGTGGTAAATCTAGAGACGGCAGGTCTGGGGTACCCTGAACAATGTAAACTGACATTTCCTCAGAGCCTTGGGTTATGGTGGCTCTACCCCCTGTATTAATGGGGGCTAATTGTTGGTTTGTGTTGTTACCTAGAGTCCCTACCCTCATGTATCTATGACCTCTGCGGGTTAATATGTGTGCTATGTGTCTTTCCTTCTGGGGGCCTGAAGGTGGCACTGTGCTCACCCCATTCTTTGTGCCCCAAGGCTGTTCATTGACATTGTAGCCCCCTTCCCCTCTATTATGGTGGGTACAACTAGTAGGTTGGGATCCTCCTGTACCCCAGAGCTGTTAAATGCACACCCATTGGCCTCAATAGTTAAAATACTATTCTGTGTCAAGAGCAGCGACAATTTTTCATCTACAGACCTAATTTTCTCTAATACGGGCCCCAGAAGAGCAGTTAACATCGTTTCCATCCTTTTCCATAGATCAGTGTCTGCTCCCTGCTCCGCAATTTCATCTCAACAATTATGACACAGGCGGTTGTCTACAGTGCCTGCTATGTCTGGGGTCCTAATAGCTTTAGACACTGGTCTGGGCTTTTCTTTTAGAATTAGATGACCCCCCACCCCTGGTTCACTTTACTGGGGCTGTGTCGCTATCTAGTGACTTTGTAAAGCTATCAAGTTTGGAGGCCCTTTTTGAGCGATTGATAACCTCCCCGCCTGAGCGTGAGGTGGTTTCAATACTTGCAGTTGGCGCAATCAGTGCAATCGCCCCAGCCCCCTGCCTTAACAGTAAATCCGAATCAATGTCATCCCAATATCTCTTGCAACATTCTCTGTGGGGCCACTCTCAGCAGATTGCAACTCAATAGGTGGGGGTAGCGGGAGAGTTAAATGCGGGGGCAAAACAACGGAAATAGGTCCTTCTGTATTATTACCACCTCCCGTCTTCGCTAGACACGGAAGAACCCCGTCGTTGGGGGATTTAGTCTTGGCTATACTGCCCATGGACGATCGTTTTTGAGCCACTATGGGGTCCAGGGAAAGTCTTTTCTCCGTGAGCTGGCTTTGATGAACCAATAATGATTCCGCTCTGGTTAAAAAGGCATCAAGAGTCCCCGTGACCCCACCACCCACCGGTGCCTTGCGCTTGCTCATTCTGCATGCTAGATACACTTTAATACAGGGTGCAAATGACAGTACCTTTTATGTCCTTCTTTGGCCTCCCCGGAGTCCACTCTGGTATCAGCAAGATTTTGCTGGTGCCTGGACATCAGGGGGGTGGCCCAGCCCTGCCTCGTCCTGCCGTGTCCCGCGCATCGGGGACCTGGCCCCTTTTTAAAGCGCCTCCTGGCACCTCAAACGCGGTGCACGGCGTGTGCGCCATGAGGAACGATGGGGGATGTAGTCCCCAGCAGCAGTGGCGAAGATCCGGTGATGGCGCGGGCCGGCAGCAATCCGGCAACGGCCTCCAAAGCCCCCAGCAGCAACAGGCAGAGTCTGCAGGTAGGATTACGGGCGTTTTTTCAGTAAATTTCTAAGGTTATTTAAATGCTAATTCCTAACTTTAACGTCTGTTTTTTTCAGTGAATATATATATATATATATAATATATATATATATATATGTAGACATACATATATTCACTTAAAAAACCATAGGTTTCACACATGTTATAGTTAGCTGGACATTTCACTCGTGAAAAACCATTGAAATTCCCCCGTTATAGTTAGTGCAGGCAACTATAACTCACGCGACCGCAATCCTCTGCTGATGACGTCAGATATTACATCACTGTATTTAGACACTTATTTACCCATGTCTTCTTCCATTAATTTTTAGCTATACATATATTACAAATATTTTTTTTTTAGAAAGACACATATGTCATCAGTGATGTAATATCTGACGTCATCAGCAGAGGATTGCGGTCGCGTGAGTTATAGTTGCCTGCACTAACTATAACGGGGGAATTTCAATGGTTTTTCACGAGTGAAATGTCCAGCTAACTATAACATGTGTGAAACCTATGGTTTTTTAAGTGAATTTGCAAGGTTTTTTAAATGCTAATTCCTAACTATAACGTGTGTGAAACCTATGATTTTTTCTGTGAGTTTGTACGTTTTTTTAAATGCTAAGTTATGTATTTTTTTTTTTTAAGTTTTTTCACTGTGCGCGTACCGTACGCGCACGGGGAGCTTCGCGCACCGTGCGCGCGCTGTGGGCACTTGGTGCGCTTCGCGCACCAAGCGCACACAATGCGTTGTTCGTGCCATGCGCGTACGGTGCGCGCACCCCGCGATATTATGCAAAAACAAATATTTTTTTTTTTACCCTTCGGGGTCCTTCAGTGACCCCCTGACAAAGGCTAGGGGGTCAGGACCTGTCCATCCTGCCCCCTTCTCACGTTTTCCCCTTTGTTTTTCATTGCCTCAGACTGCGAGAGACAAAATGGCGGCCGACACTTCCTGATTTCGACCGATTCGAATGTTTACTGACATCTAACAACCAATCAGAATTGCGCTTGCGCACGTCACCGTGCGCGTACGGTATGCTTACCGTACGCGCACGGTGCGTGCTTATAGATATATATATGCTTTTAACTGCAATTTTCTCAGGAACTAATGAACAGATTTACACCAGACCTGCAAAAGGCACATCCCTGAACTGAGGACTACCTCTCTGCCAAATTTCAAGTAATTCTGTTCAGCCGTTCGGGCTGTAGCTTGGACTAAAGGTCCTATGGAAAAATGCATGGGGAAATGCGTTTTGGGACCCCCCCTTTTTCTCAGCCCCCGCTTGACGAATCCCACCGAGACTTTCAGGGAAGGAGCGGAGCGGAGCGCCCCACCTATTTTGAAAATTTCGCGAGGATTCGTCAATCGGCGCCAAAGTTATTCCAAATAGAATGTTGCGGATTTCCTATGGAAACACGGTCCTAACTGTAACTATCTACTGGCGACCGCCAGTAGATAATATAGGTATACATACATACATACCTATGTATGTATGTATTTATGTATATATATATGATAAACGCTCTTGTGTGTTCACAAATGTGATCATATATATGTATATTCACTAAAAAAAAACATAGGTTTCAGGGACGTTATAGTTAGTTGGACATTTGACCCATATAAAACCAGAGAAATTCGCCTGTTATAGTTAGTTGAGCTAACTATAACTCGCGCGCCTGCAATGCACTGCTGATGACGTCACATATTACATCACTCATGACATGGCCAGTGACATCACTCATGACATCACTCATGACATCTCAAATGACATCACTGATTGCATCACTGATGACATCATCCAGTGAATGTGTGTTTCTGTAAAGTTTAAATATTTTTCATATATGTCTATGCCAAGGTCTATTCAAGAATAAGTCGATGTAAAAATGCCTGAATACATTATTTAGTAGATGCATGACTGACTCTATAAGACACTGATTGAATGTATGTTACTGAATGCATGGATTAGTGACTAGACTGTGTGGATGTCTCTCACTTGGTGTGTAAGCAGGTGCATGGCTTGGTGAATAGCTACATCAGTGTGTATATGTGTTTTTCATTGATTGTATGAGTATTTGCATGGGGGTCTGACTGTCTATGTGGGTGTGTGGGTGGTGTCTGACTCTGTGCATACATGTCTGAATGGACGATTCACTGGTTCAATAGATTCAAAAGTGCATCTCAGAAGGGCTGTATAGATAGCTGACTGTGTGAACAGGTGTGTTGATTAGTGAATTGATGCCTCAGTTGTATAGATGTGAGTAACTATATATGTTTTTACACACTATATGTGAGTGTTGGGGTGTATAATTGACTACCTGAAAGACAGTGATTGCAGGAGTGTCTACATACACGAATGTGTACATGTATTAGTGATTGTATAAGAGAGTAAGTATGTGATAAGTGATGTGTGTATAAATAAGGCAGGTGTTGTGTATATATCTGCATAGGTGAGTACATGGGTGTATGATTGATTTTTGGCATGACTGAATAGATGTGTGAGTAACTCTATGAATCAGTAGCACTGTGTAAATGTATATATACGTGTATGAGTGGATATTATACTGATGTAATGATGAGTGACACCATGCATGAGTGACTGAATCAGTGTATATCTGGCTCACAATATATCACAACATAACTACATGTACATATGAGGTCGCGCCAGCTGCTACTTTGGTATGCGACGGGTACGCACTACCAAGCCGTGCGTTACATCATGTACGTATAGGGTCGCTCCCACTGCGTGTTGCGTATGCGACGAGTGCATGCTGCCACGCCCTGTGTTACATCATAGACGTACGATGTCGCGCCGCATATGCCAGTCCCTCATTTTTTTCTCAAAACTATATCTAAAATACTTTAAAGTGTATATGAGAGCAAGCGATAATTAAAAATATTTTAAACAGTTATATATTTCTAACTCTAATAAACTTATAATAAATATATTTTTCTCAAAATCACATCCGGTGCGTTATCATTGCGCACTGGCTGCGCGATTTCCATGTAACCATAAAAACAAGCATTTCATTAGTTCATAACATTTCCCATTGTAACAGTTCGAAAACGCCACCCATTTTAGTCAATACCTGTACTGTATTTCATGAGACACACCTCTTCTGCGTAGAGAGCTTTGTTCAAAACATTTTGCAATATACACATATCTTACACTACACACAACATGCAACAATCATTTTCATCAATATTCATGCTCTGTAAAGTAGCCTTCCACCTATGATACCCATACACCTAAAAGTTACATTACCGAAATTTTCTCCAATACCACAGGTTAGATGGTTGCATACGCTGTCCACAACACAACGTAATATAGTACGGCCCAGAGACAATATCATGCATAGATAATGAACACATGGACACAGATAGATAGTGGAAGTGGATACGGGCACGTACGCTCGACTCCTTTTTATTACCATGGTGACATATCCAGTGACGTCTGTGCTGGATGTGTGTGCGGTAAGTCTAAACCAGCCTTCAGACAATGGTTGCTGCTAGCATCAACTACAACAGTAATCATTGGATCACACACAGAGATTCAATATTAAAAGAATCAATAATTTATGCTGCAGTAAGGTAGGGACAGTAGATGTGAAATAATATCCGAAATAATTCCATCGTAAAAGAACAACAACTTGTGGTATACTGACACACAATCAATAGATCTGAAATAATACACAAAAAGATTATATCATAAACGCTCCATCAGTTCTAGTGCACTCACATAACCACATCAAAAGCATTCAGCATGTGCACAGCCACCGATAATGCGTGCTGTAGACAGGCCGTACTAGGAGCAATATCTGTTGCCATCAACACTGTATCATCTGCAATACCGACTCAATCTGAATTATGAACACTGCTGTCTGCAGTGTAGGCCATAGAGAGCGGTCACAAAGGACCCACAGATACGCAAAGTGACTTCACCTACCCAGTTTGTCGTCAGCGAAGCAACAAAAAAGAGTGTGCAAAGCCTGCAATGATACATATGCATGGTGCAGACAGTACACACTGGAGCAATGTCTTTTCCTACAGGACTACCTCATCTACAATAGCGACTCAATCTCAATTGTGAACACTGCTGTCTGCAAGTGTAGGCCAGAGTGAGCGGTCACAAGGGCCCACAGCCACATGGCATTCACTTGAGCTCTACAGTTTGCAATACACAAACTAAAAAATAAGTGTGCAGAGTCTGCAATGATGCATATGAGTGGTGCAGGCAGAGCGCACTGGAGCAATATCTTTTCCTACAGCAGTATAAATTACTGTGTAATTCTGAAATGTGAATCATGTGTTATAATGCACCATGATGAATTTGTTGTTTATAAGAAAATAAGGTTGTTTAGCCCAGTCATATAAATTGTGCATGCAAAATTTGATTGCATAAAAAGTGAATTTACAATGGTCTAAGTTTTAAGTTTTGTTTAGGATTTTTACCATGTCCATGCAACAGTGTCATTCTGTGAGCACGTAAATAAAGTTCTAAAAATGGCGGCCCCTTGATGTGATGAAGGTCCGAAAGGCCGAAACGCATTGTTCTGTTCGGCGAGTGGCAACTTCAATAAAATACCATAACTGAAGACCATGAGTGCTGACATCCTTTACTGCATTGAAGGTTGGGGACAAGTTCAACAAATATAGATATATAAATATATTCACTGAACAAAACGATGGTTAAAGTAATGTTATAGTTAGGTGAAATGTTCAATACCAACATAACATTTTAAACTCTAAAAAACAGATAAATTCACCAGTTATAGTTATCTTAAGTAACTATAACTCCTTCCAAAGGTAACAATAACTTGCGTCATTCACTTTTCTCACCAATAATTTCATTATAAATGTTCCATCGATATTATCTATGATGTCATAGAAGATGTCATGAGTGATGCAACATGTGGGGTAATTAGTGATGCATGGTGAAGGGACGAGTTATAGGCGATCCATGAGCATCACTTGGCTTCTGATTTATTCACAAATTTTGCAGCTTTGCATGAAAATCTGCAGTGCTGTATTGTGCAAATGCGGAACAATTCTGTAGTTCCATAATTACAGAGTCACATACTGATAGTGTAATTTCGACACAAAAAGTGGCATATTATACTGAGTATTGTGACACAGCACAAAGGTGAGCTAGTGTTGTCTTATTTCAGATTTGTACTTGAGGTACACCCTCCAGTACATATTTGTTTATTATAATAAACAGCTAAGCATAAGCCATGTAATGTGTTATTTTTTACAGAAATTGCCTATGACGCTTGGAAATATCATGTGAAATAGCACTTGGTTTAATTTGGTGCTAGGATTCCACATAAACCAGGGCATTCTAGTTTAGTTGATATGCTTTCTGCAGAATTGTAGGGCTGTTTGCATTGTTCTAGTTCAGTGCATAATTTCTAAAATAATATTTGCCAGGGCCAAAAGTTTTGTTTAGAAGCCCACAGCTAGAACTCTCATAAGTCAGATTGTCGAATATCAAAACTCTGTAGTCTTTATTTCAAATTATGTCTTTTCAATCCACTACCACAGACTACTGCCTCTTTATCTCACTCTTGCAGGTCCTTTTTCAATCTTGCTTTCTTCTTTTAGTGACTGTTTTTCATTTTTTCTCTTGTTCCTTTTCCTCCCTTTTGTGTTTTTAATTTCCCTGCTCTGGATGAAAGTCTGTTGTGGAAAAATATGAGCTGATCCCCAAAAATATGTGCCAGTGGCACCACCTGAAACCATCAGCTCAAACGGAGAACTGTTCCTGTCCCATTGTGTCCCTTTTTATGCATCATTGGGGTTTTGCATTTGGTGCTACACTTGCCTCAATTTCTAATTAAAAAATATCTATTGTGCAAGAACATTGTTTGGCACTGCCAATTATGCCCCTTTGTGTTTTCCAAGCTCCAACAAAAACCCCAGTAAAACTAGAGGTGGGCAAGCCACTGAAAGTTCAAGCCAAGTTCAAGGCCCTGTTAGCAGCTCGAGCTCATGATGAGCTGAGTTTTTCATGAGGCTTCTGCATCCCTCTACCTGGGATTTAGTGTTCAGGTCACAGCTGCCTATTGTGGACCACTGTGGAACTCGGGAACAAAGGTCAAGTCTGTGATTTTGGACAAATTACTTAAATTCCTTATGTCTATAAACAACGCATGTGACCTTGTGTAATGTAATTGGTACTTCTGTAAAGTGCTACACTACTGTTAGGCTGGCTGATGTGTGCAGAGTGAACCCAGAAACCCAGAATAAATCAGGATTTAGCCATAGTCATAAGGTTTTATTGAGGGCACACATCCCCCGGGGGTCTCAGAGTGCTAGCAAACTCGGCTAAAAGGCAAGAGAGACAACTGACAGAAGGAGGAATGCGGTCTAAAAAGCCAAGTTTTTAGCCTCCTATGGAGCTGTATGTGGTCCGTAAGCATGCAAAGCTGCAATGGGAGTTCATTCCAAAAAGTAGGAGCCAAATGAGAAAAGGATCTACCACCATTCCTGGCAGGATGAATCCTGAGGGGAGTAAGTAACAGTTTAGTTCCTGACCTGAGAGTCCTATTAGGTAAGTACCAGTTGAGTTTTTTGGCAGGGTAGCTCGGCCCGTTTCCATACATGGTCTTGTGTACCAGGCTGATAATCTTGAAATTGATTTGTGTCCTGATGGGAAGCCAATGAAGAGCTTTCAGATTAGGTGCAGATGGGGACCGTGATGGAAGATTTAGCACCAGCCTGGCAGCAGTATTCTGCAAGACTCGGAGTCTGGTATAAAGCTTTTCATTAATAGAAGCCATCAGGGCATTTCCGTAGTTGAGCTGGCTTATAATTAGACCCAAAGACAAGCGGTTTCCTTGATTCTACTGCAATCCATTGAAAGATCTTAAGTAGGCTACGCATTCGTACGTAGCAAGTACTCATTATATGGTTTATGTGGTCTTTCATTGACAGCTTATTGTTGATTTACTCCAAGGTTATGTACCATGGGTTTGGGAGATAGATAGGGGCCAAGGCTCTGAGACCACCAGTCTTCGACCAGCGGCTTCCCTGCTCAAATGGTGTGGTCTTAGCTATATATTTCTATTCACCAAAACTCCTTTTTCCTCATTATCGCGTATGAAAGCACTTTTAAATATGTGAGTTTAGACTGAACGTTGTACTTTTAATAAGTTCTTCCCAGTGCAGTGCTATAATGCTCCCCTTTAATGTCAAAGCTTCCGTATATTAAAGAAAAATGTTTTCCAACTTTGAAGAGACTTTAACACATTTTACGTGGTTTTCGTATAATTTACAAACCCATAATTTCAGAGCTCGGCTGGGGCATGGGCTGTAAAATCTGCGCCAAACACTTTGCTCGGCTCTGGGTCAGCTCTCCCTGTTAACTTGTTAGTTCGCCCGCCTCGGAGTGAACCTGTACCTTGGTGTTCCTGTAGCCTACCTTTGTTTTGGATGTTTACTTTATCAACAAATACTTGAATAATACAAATGGATTTGTGTATCCAAACGTAGAGTAAATGGGTGGAAGCTCACAACATATTCGGTGATGTTAGGTTGAAGAAGCTCCGCTATCTTGCTCACACGAGAATGGCTTGGCATAATCTTACTGGGGTCTAATGCACATGTAAGCTGTGAATTGCACTTTATTTAAAATAGCCATCTGATGAATGATGTTTCAATATGTCTCTAAACCCAAGCAAACATCATCATACAAAAGAATATTCTGGAATGCTTGCTGCTGGTGTTTGTTAGTGTGTGGTACTGGCTTCAGAGAATTTATTTTTTCTCCTCACTGGATATCCTCTTTGAGGTATAATATTTGAAGGTTTACTTGTTCTTACTTCCATAATAACAATTTACTTTTATGTTTGTGACATGAAAAATGCCTGCATTGCGCAATGGCTGTTCTGTGAACGGTTTAACGCGTTGCTGTTGCTGGAAAGCTATAAAAATAAAGTACGCTTCCTCCTTTTTCCCCCTTACAACAGTTGTCAGAGTAGCATTTTTCAGTCGTGCAACTCTTCATAAATTGTGTGCCACAGACAAAGCTAGTCTGGTTTTCTTCAGCAAATAGATTGCTGTGCGCCTCTTGCAACTCCGCCGTCCCGGGTCAGAAGTCATAAAGGAGTGTTTGCTCAAATAATGACATCAACACCAGAGTGAACCATTTCAAAAATCAGAAGGGAGGGAGAGATTGGTAGCAAATGGATTCTTTCCCAGACAGGGAAACCGATTGAACGAGGCATGCAAAAAATCACAGTTGTGAAATGATAAACATTCATATGTCTGGCTCTCTCTTTTTTGTCGTAATTTAAAAAAAGATGTAAAGAAATAGGGCATGAGAACTTTTTACCATAATGCTTAGTAAATATGCGCAGTTCTTTTTCATCTTTATGGGTGGTCTGCTGTACTCGAGCTTAGAATGAAAAGCTGTGCTACAAAGGGTTTACTTTACAGACTTCATCAAAGTGTGGGGAAACTGCACCACAGTGGAATATTTAATTTAGAATATAATTCAGCAGGTACTGTACACCTGCAAAAAGCCATCTGTTTTTGTCCTCATGACGTATCGGTAACACTGTAGAGAACATTTGCTTCTGCAACACTCTATTAATTCATGTGTGGCATAAAAGGTTGCTGCTTGAATGTAGACAAGACTTAACTTTTGTTTTGAAGTCTAAAAAATATTGAAAAACGTATGGCACAGCTGGTTGCGCAGTTGCAATCAGCACTGCAAACCTCCTCACTGTATTATTCATTTTTTGCAAAAGTGTATTGCTTTTGCACTTAATAAATCTTCACTACAAAGGGACCTTTGCAATTATCTCCATGCGTACATGCCCCACCCCACCCAACCCCCCGCCCTCCGGCTATTGTATCATCACATTTAATTTCATAATATAGCGCATTGAAAAATGCATTTTCATGTTTTCCATTATTATAAGAAATAGACACATCTTCGAATGTTTTTGTGTCCTATATTTTAATAAATGTTCCTTATGCGTCAATACATTTTTTGCTACAAAAGCTGCACGTGTGGCTTAGGTTCTTAATGGTGCCATGTAGCATCCGTGAATTTCTGCCAAGCCCTTAGCTACCCCAGACACAGGATGCCCCGGATGTAGAAGGAAGCTGGCGAACCGGCGTCTCTCCCTAGCATTAAAAGGTGCACAAGGGGTACTCTGGTATCTGCATGTCAGGAGGGGGCCCCCTTTCAATGCAGCTCACCTCCAACCTAACTATACCCCAATAATGGTTAAAGCTAATGAAGGGAGTCAAACTGTAACAATAACAGGATTAAATGTACTCCTTACAATCGTGAACGCCCGTCCCAAAATGAATCACTCCCTTCATAAATTAAATCGCCCCATGAATTGAAGCAAACCTTTGCTACCCCGGCTGTCTATTCAGCAGGTCAGTTTGAAAAAAAGAGTGTTACAGGAATAGTATCTAATCTATCTCAGTCTCCCCATCTGCTCAATAGAACATTTTCACCACGTTGATGCTTCGCTTCAGGACGTTTGATCTCACAGGTCTAGATTCGAAGCACTCTGTAGCCTTTTATATTCTTCTGCTAAAAACAGTAGATTATGCAAAGAAATGCTAGGCCTTAGCAGAATATTCTTGCATTCCCACCATGGATCTAAGTTTGGCTTCGCAGTTTTTTCATTGGTTTGAATTGAGCCTATAGCCATTAGATTCCTCTTTGCAGAATTGTGGAAGTTCCTCCTTAAAGAGATTAGGTTGATCCACTTGCCTCTGTTCCATTTAAATTCATGTCTTCTTCATTTGCGGTCGGTTTCACTCCCTAGACTTTTGTGTAGAGTTAAGAAATGTCCAACTATGCTCTTCTCTGTGTGATTACTTTAAACATGACACAGTGCTACAAACACAAGGCAACACTTGTACACAACACATTTTCACAAGACACAACATGATAATAAATGTAGAAACGGTGTCCTTATCAGCACCCACAATGACCTTGGCAGATTCTCTTGTCACTCTCTTATTCTTGCTTCAGGCTCCCTACAGGCAGCTCTCGTTGCCTGTCCCAGAAATCACTGTTTCTCTTCCAGGGGATCCTCATCAATAGTCATAAGCACTGAATATTCCCGCCCATGTGCGGGGACCCCGGAAATAATAAAATTATATATGTAAAAAACATACATATATACAGCTCTGTATATGTATAAACATATATCATTTTTTCCAAGCAAATGCAGCTCCCATAAAAGGCTAGGCAATGTAAATATACACATCCAATAACACACATATATATATATATATGTATATATAAAGGTATAACAATACACCTAAATCTCTTTTTTTTTTTTTTTTTTTTTTTTTTAATGAGGTAAACACTCATGAGAAAGCAAAAAATAAAGAGAACAAACTGTGGAAAAACACAGATGCACAACACATTGCCAGCCTGCAGGCTGCATTGCAATATAATACCATAGAGACTAAAAAGCCCTGTACAGGTAAAAACTGGCACCGTGCCTTTAAGGCAGCCCTGACTTCCATATCCCATCATGCCTCAGGGGTGACAGTTAGGTCAGTTGTTCTTTCCGGCTCCTTCAGTCAGGACCCTGGAATTCAGCTCTCTTCTTTTTTGACTCTTTAGTCAAGAATTATTACTACTTTAAGATTTTTTGGACTTCTTCTTAGAACTTCTTTGAGGAAGTCTGTATCCTGTGATTTTCTGACTGACTTTTTTGCTATTTTGTCAGAAAAATGCCTTCTTTATTTGTTCCATGTCCATCTTGTGGAAAAAAGAAGGCGGCTTCAGACACACATGAAGTGTGTATTATCTGTCTGCCGGACTCTCACTCTCCAGCAACATGCCATCATTGTGAAGACCTTTCCAAAAGGACTTTAAAGGAGAGGGAGAGGATTAGGCTGTATGGCCTAGCAGAACGGTCGACGTCGAAGCAGTTGGTCCCTGTTTGCTCCCCATCGACGTCGGGCTCGGCGTCGAAGACTCCAGCGGCGGGATCGTCGCTGAGAGGTGAGGAGTCAAGGGGAAGTCATGCTGCAAAGAGAAAATCGTCGTCGACTTTAGATTCAGCGTCGAAGCGGATGCGTTCGACGTCGACGGCGTCTAAAAGCTCGGCGTCGAGGACTCGGCGCCATAGTTCAACGTCGAGAAAGCATCTGTCGACGTCAAGAAAAGATCGATCGACGTCTGCACAGAGATATCGTTCGTCGTCGAAAGAAAGACATCGTTCGACGTCGAGGTCGGCGAGACATCATTCGACGTCGCAAGAAGTACGTAGACGATCTCCACAGTCGACGTCGAGACCAAGATCGCCGTCAAGATCAAGATCGCCGTCGAGGAAACATCGTTCGACGGCGAAGAGGCTTTCGACGTCGTCGGAGCATTCGACGTCGAGACAGAAGTCTCCGTCAGGAGTGATGTCGAGGCAGACGCCTCCGTCAGGGCCGACGTCGAGGCAGGAGCCTCTGTCGGAGTCGACGTCGAGGCAGAGGCCTCCGTCGGAGTCGACGTCGAGGCAAAGGCCTCCGTCGGAGTCGACGTCGAGGCAGGTGCCTCCGTCGGAGTCGACGTCGAGGCAGGTGCCTCCGTCCTCACAGGTCTCCAAAGCTTTGGTGAGGTACATGAAGCCTCCGTCGAAGATAATCTCGACGTCGAGACAAGAAGCTCGGAGCCTCGAAGATTCGAGTCAAAGATCTCCGGTGATAGGCCTATCACCGTCGAGGCAGCCCTCTGTTGAGGGTACGCAGGAGGTGTCACATATTCGCCTCACGATTCGACCAGTCTCAAGGCGGAAATCTCCTCATAGACTGATATATACGACTCCTGAATCACCGCGTCTCATATCTATCTCGCCTTCAGGATCAGAGGGCTCAGGTTCAAGATCAGAATCACCAGAGCTTGTGCATCAATTTCCAGTACCTGCAAGAGAAAGTTCGCAGGAGGAGGACAATGCTGTACCTCAAAGTCCCGTAAGGGAGATGCCTCAGGACCCTGCTATGCCGGACGCAATAAAGGCATCGCTAACAAGAATAAGGGGCGTGGTATTCCCAGCGACACCGATCAGACCAAGATCTCGAGAAAGAGAATCCCGAAGTCACTCTCGAGCACCAAGAAGGCGATCCAGGTCTCCCTCCCGCAGAAGAGAGTCGACCAGATCAGAGAGAAGGCGCCGTAGGACCCCTTCTACCTCCCCTTCTTCCAGATCATCCAAAAGGGATTATTCACCGACACTCTCGGAGACGCCACCCTCTCGGGTATCTCCGGTAGATGATATTTCTACGTTTCAAGAAGTGTTGTGTAGAGGAGCTACAAAATTAAATATCCCTATGCCGGTTCAGGAGACAACTTCATCCATAATTTTTGAAACTCTTCATGAACGCACAGTGTCACGCCCTTTATTGCCGTTAGTCCCCGGTTTGCTACAACCGGTAATGGATATCTTTCTCACACCAGCAACCACCAAAACGGCGCCGGCGAGAATTCTAAAAAAGTACCGTCCAGCTCCGGAGGATCCTCTATTCCTTAAATCGGATCCTCCACCGGACTCTGTCATCACCGCCGCTGCCAGGAAGACACATGCAGTAGCGGGATCTTCAACGGTACCACCAGATAAGGACAGTAAAACACAAGACTCCTGGGGGAGGAAAGTTTGCGGCTCAGCATCCTCAAGCCTTAAGGTGGCGAGTGCCTCGGCGCTTCTGGGGCGCTATGATAGGTCATTATGGGACTCTCTGCAGAGGTTCATTGACAAAGTTCCATCAGAGGACAGACGGGACTTTGAAGAGATTTTGCATGAGGGGAGTCTGGTTTCTAACCAGATCATAAGTGCAGCGGCAGACGGGGCAACACTGGCAGCGCATGAATATGCACATGGAGTCACAGCCAGAAGATCATCCTGGCTTAGATTGACGGCCTTGAAACCGGAAGCGCAGGCAAGAATTTTAAATCTGCTTTTCTCCGGTAGTTCTCTTTTTGGGTCCCATGCAGACGAAGAAATGGCCCGTATGAAAGCAGAGCTGGAGACCATGAAAGCTGTCGGGCTTGAAAAGAGAAAAGAGTTTCGACGCCGCAAGGGAAATGACAGGCGCAGTTACCAACAGAGGGTTCAAACCCCTCATTGGCAAAAGAACCAGGACCAGCAAGGTCAAAAGAAACAGCAATACCAGTCCCGCAAGCCATCCAGGGGACGAGGTAACAACAGGCAGTCTAATGCTGGAAACAAAGCTCCGGGGAAGCAATGAGAAGCCGCTTCCTCCGATGCTGTCCACCGCTCCGGTGGGAGGAAGTGTTGCACATCATCTTCCAGAGTGGCAATCCATCACAAAGGACAAGTGGGTACTGAATATACTGCGTCATGGGTACTCGCTTCGTTTCAAAAGTCACCCCCCATCGATTCCTCCTGTCAATTCATCCCAGCATCTAAAGCAGCTCAGAGAAGAGGTAGCGACGCTACTACTCAAATCTGCAATAGAGAAAGTGCCCATAAACCAGAGAGGAAAGGGAGTTTACTCCAGATACTTTCTCATCCAAAAGAGGAGTGTGAAGGTAGAGTTCAGACCCATTTTAGACCTACGGATACTGAACAAGCACATAAGAAAGGAAAAATTTCGCATGCTGGCGCTCCACCAAATATATCCTCTTCTCCGGATGGGCGATTGGATGTGTTCACTGGACCTTCAGGATGCATATTTCCATATTCCCATCCTAAGGAATCATCGAAAATTTCTCAGGTTTGTGGTAGGCAACTCTCACTATCAGTTCAAAGTCCTCCCTTTTGGCCTGAAGTCAGCTCCTCGAGTATTCACAAAATGCGTGGCAGTAGTAGCGGCTGCTCTGAGACGCGCAGGAGTCTTCGTCTATCCCTACCTAGACGACTGGCTAATAAAGGGCTCATCACCACAGAATGTGCGGTCACAGCTGTCGCTATGCCTGAGCTTATGTCGCAAGTTGGGTCTCAGAGTGAATGTCAAAAAGTCCAATTTTTCACCAACGCAGAGGATCCACTACCTGGGTGCAACTATAGACTCCGTAGTAGGAAAAGTGTTTCCTTCGGAGGAAAGACAGTCATCCATTATGCTAAAAGGCAGACAGATCATAACCAGCAATCTGTCGTCGGCAAGGCGAATCTCATCTCTGCTAGGGGCCATGGCATCCTGCATCTTCCTAGTGCCCAATGCCAGGCTAAGGATGCGTCCTCTCCAGCAAGATCTCGAGGACAAATGGGATCAAAGGAACTCCCTGTGGGAAGAAAAGGTTTGCCTCTCCTCTGCAGCCAAACAGTCAGTCAAGTGGTGGCTGAAGCCAAGGAATCTACAAGTGGGGATCCCCTTCCATCAAGAACCCCCAACTCAGACCTTAATCACCGACGCATCCCTTCAAGGCTGGGGTGCGCATTTCGGGTCTCTGCAAACTCAGGGACGGTGGTCCAGCAGCGAACAGTTGTACCACATCAACATGCTGGAGCTCAGGGCAGTCCACCTAGCCCTCAAAGCGTTCCTGCCTGCGATCACGACGAGTACCATTCTAGTACAGACGGACAATACCACCACAATGTACTACCTGAACAAACAGAGGGGTACTCGATCCAGAACGCTCTCGCTGGAAGCTCAGTCCCTGTGGCACTGGATCCTAGCAAGGAACATCTCATTGAAAGCGGTGCACCTACCAGGAGAACTCAACGTGCAAGCAGACTTGCTCAGTCGGCATTTTCAAGAACCAGAGGACTGGGTGATCAACGACGAGGTGTTAGAAGACATCTTCGAGGAATGGGGGCGCCCGCAAGTTGACCTCTTCGCGGACGAGCAAAACACAAAATGCCGAGGCTTCGCCTCAAGATACCATCGACCAGGATCCCTAGGGAATGCCCTTTTGATCAATTGGTCAATGACATTTGTGTACGCTTTTCCGCCTCTCCCACTAATTCCCAAGGTGGTGACCAAGCTACAGAATTCATCTGCCAAGATGATCCTCATAGCACCGGACTGGCCGAGGCAGTGGTGGTACACGGATCTCCTACACATGTCGATCCGCCCCCACAAGCGGCTGCCGTGCAGGCCGGACTTGTTATCCAAGATGCAGGGGAAGATTTACCATCCCAGCCTTCCCTCGCTGAGCTTAACAGCATGGCTCCTGAAGTCCTCCAGTATGGCCATCTGAACCTCCCTCAAGAGTGTATGTCCATACTGAAGGAAGCCAGGAGGCCTTCGACAAGACACTCCTACTTCTGTAAGTGGAAAAGATTTTATATATGGTGTGCTCAGCATCATTATGATCCCACTAAATGCCAGGAGGATGTAATTTTGCCCTATCTTCTACATTTAGCAAGGGCAGGGTTGAAATTTTCATCCATAAAGGTTCACCTAGCAGCCATAACAGCATACAGGCGTTCGCCTTCACAGCAGTCATTTTTTAAAGTGCAGGTAGTGAAGGATTTCTTGCAAGGACTCAAGAAAGTCTATCCCCCTGTTAGACCTCCCTCTCCTTCCTGGGAGCTAAACTTGGTTCTGTCGAAGCTCATGGGTTCGCCTTTTGAACCTATTCATAAGGCTACCCTACAGCACCTCACATGGAAGACAGCATTTTTAATAGCCATCACTTCAGCACGGAGGGTCAGTGAGATACAGGCCCTCTGTTCTAAAGAACCCTACACAATTTTTCATCTAAATAGGGTGGTGATGAGAACTCATCCTTCGTTCCTACCCAAGGTGGTATCGGAATTTCATGTAAACCAAGCCATCTCCTTACCAACCTTTTTTCCCAACCCCTCCTCTCCGGCAGAGAGGGCGTTGCATTCTCTAGATGTCAAAAGGGTCCTAAAATTCTACCTAGATAGGACTAAGAATGTCAGGAAATCTGATCAATTGTTTGTGAACTATGGGGTTGTCCGTATGGGCTTTGCGGCTTCCAAACGTTCCATTGCTAGGTGGATTGTTTCAAGTATTACATTGGCCTACCAACTGGCTCAGAAACCATTGGGGGCGCGCCCTAAAGCGCATTCGACAAGAGGAAAAGCGGCTACCGCGGCTTTTCTCAATAATGTCCCACTCTCCGAGATCTGCAAGGCAGCCACTTGGAGATCTGTCCACACTTTTACCAGGCATTATTGTCTGGATTCGGACACCAGAGCAGACACTCAAGTAGGACAAGCCTCCTTGAGGAATCTGTTCCATGCATAATCATTTTCATGATTCTCTTTCTCCATGGGTGATACAACCTTAGTTTCATTTGCCTGCAGGTGGAAGGGGAGCTTGCTACTCTATTCAGTGCTTATGACTATTGATGAGGATCCCCTGGAAGAGAAGGGTAAGTTACTTACCTGTAATCCTAGTTCTCTTCCAGGGGTATCCTCATCAAAGTCATAAGCAACCCACCCACCTCCCCAGGCAAATGAGAAGAAGTGTATTATTCATTATGGAAAGGATATATCTTTGTGTTTAGGACTACGGTCCCGCAAAGAACAACTGACCTAACTGTCACCCCTGAGGCATGATGGGATATGGAAGTCAGGGCTGCCTTAAAGGCACGGTGCCAGTTTTTACCTGTACAGGGCTTTTTAGTCTCTATGGTATTATATTGCAATGCAGCCTGCAGGCTGGCAATGTGTTGTGCATCTGTGTTTTTCCACAGTTTGTTCTCTTTATTTTTTGCTTTCTCATGAGTGTTTACCTCATTAAAAAAAAAAAAAAAAAAAAAAAAAAAGAGATTTAGGTGTATTGTTATACCTTTATATATACATATATATATATATATATATGTGTGTTATTGGATGTGTATATTTACATTGCCTAGCCTTTTATGGGAGCTGCATTTGCTTGGAAAAAATGATATATGTTTATACATATACAGAGCTGTATATATGTATGTTTTTTACATATATAATTTTATTATTTCCGGGGTCCCCGCACATGGGCGGGAATATTCAGTGCTTATGACTTTGATGAGGATACCCCTGGAAGAGAACTAGGATTACAGGTAAGTAACTTACCCATACAGTAAGTACTCCACCAAGTCAACCTTTTCTCAAAATGTATTGGTTTTGTGTCAATCCCAGCTTCCTTGTTCTTACTGATGGGTTTCCTCCACTTCTGGAAGAGGTGTGGCGCCGCGGCCAGGGCGACTGACGCCGGAATCTGGTGATCGCCGGCGGCAGATTAGGCCAGCACCGTGTGACTCTGGGCAATAACTTGCTTAACCTTCCCGACGGCGCCTAGAGACCCTTACGAGTGAGTGTTCGCGCTTTACAAATGTGAATATTATTATTTCTGTGTTTGACCTGCCTAGAGGAGCTTTATGGTTTCCCCATCTCTAGATGCGTGGTTTGTCCGCTGAGTGTCAAGCTAACACAAAGCGCCTCATCAGTCCCAGTCACTGGGCCACCCTTGTTCATGATTATGTCGCTTTCTTGTCAGTCAGTTGACCTCTTCTGATTGGTGTCTTTCCTTCTGTGTTTGACCGGCGCACAGGAAGGTCTGCATACTGCTCCCTAAGCAACCCCAATGTTGATATTATGATTGATACTACTAATGTTGACACTACTATGCCCCAATATATTCTAGCTCAAACAATGCGAGCTACCTTTTGTCATTCGTTTCCATAATCATTTTTATATTTCTACAGACCTACCAGGAGATGCTGCCGGGCCGGCACTGCATGGTGCAGCATCATCATCTGCTCCAACCATACTGGGCCAAGGCCCAGGGTCGCTTGCATCACATCCATGGATGGTTTCTACATCTCTGACAACATGCAGCCCCCGTGCTGCTGACAGAGAGGAGGGTGCCCCAGGAGAAGACCCACATGGCCACCTTTCGCCAGATTACACGGACAGCTGTCAGTGCTGTCACTCTCCCGCCTGGTGTGCTGCTGCTCCTGGAAATTCCTGTTGTTCTTTGAGGGAGACATGCCCTCATCACAGATCATTGCACTGCTGATTCAGCCCAAGAGCCTGACACTTGACCGCACACCAGTCTCTATGGAATTCTTGGTGCCACTGGAGAGATGATGCCACACGTGCACCATTTTAATAAGGTGGCATCTAAGGCTGCTCCGAGTCAGACCCTTTCATAGCGCCCCCTGTCCCCCAAACCCATTTCTGCAGTGGCATTTCAGAGCCTGTGTTTTGAATTGTAGTGGTCAGTGAATGGCTTTTTGCTTCCCTTCTTGTGGAAGGTTTGAGGGAAGGAAGAGCTGCTGCCTCAGCACCACCTTACCATGGAAACAGCATTCATGTGTGTGCACAATTGCGGTCTTTGGATCACTTGTTCTTTTCTCCTCGACCAAACTAGGTTGCCTTCGTTAGCAATGACTGCGGTGCCTTTTGGAGCCCTCATTACTGCACTCAGTGTCTATTCCTGGCCGGGTGGTGGACTCGCCACGCGGGTGTCAATGTTTCCCTACATTATAGGGATGATGTGCAGGCAGTTTGCGTGTCTGCCCTAAGCGCTTCCCCTCATTACGGAGGCGGACATTGTATCATCATTACAACAGCTCCTCATCACAACTGTAATTAACAAGCATTGGCATAGCCAATAGGTCTCGCCTTTGGGATCTTGTAAGTGTTTAGCCATGCAGCACATTATCACCCACAGGGCAGATTTATGTACTGGAACTAGTACTTATGTAAAGAGCTTTGATATCTTCATTCACGCTACATAATGCAAAAAATAAAAAGGAATGAAAGGAGAAGTGCTTGCAGATTTCTGAGGTGACAAAACAATTAGGTTATAGGATCCGAGGCAGTGCTAAAGGGATGTTCAACAAAAATTCCAGTTCTTCGTGGTCTGCAGAGCGTATCTGACTCTCCCCAGAAAGTGTGTTTGGGGAGCAGGGTCTGCACCAGAAGATAACGTTGATTTTCTGTAATTTTGTAGTGTCGTTTTTAAGACCGCATCAATCCATCTCGATCCCAGCCAGAACCTATATATGACTTCAAAATCCAACAGTACACAGGCATGCTTGCCTCAGTATCCCGCGCAGTAGGTGAAGTTTGGGTTTCACTGCCTGAGAACATAACATACCCTTTTCGCGAAGTGCCAGACACTGTGTTGCATGCCTAACTGTGCCAGGCGCTTGGTGTACTGTAGGGGCCCTGGTGCCACGGTACCTGCTGCACTATTAATAGCTATGCCCCAATCAAATAGAAAAAACAAAAACGGACTCAAAACATAACCTCCCAATGTGCTTTGACACAGGCCTCTGCAGACAATGTTCCACAGATCCATAACAGGGGCTAACTGGCTACTATCCTATGTACTCCATTACTAACAATGCACACTAACCTATTCAAACCTCACCGGCCACTAGTCTACCATATATGAATCATCTGTAAAAATATATATATATAAAAAAGAGAAAAATGCAATAAGACCAAACCACTTCTGTTCAGGGTGAGTACTCCAGAACCGAGCTGCCATCCAGTTCACTAAAGTGCTACTGGGCCATACAACTGGTAATGAAACACTTTAAAAACATAACAGTGCAGGGTAGTGCTGTTAGTGCAGACTGGAGGTGTTAAGGCAGGCAAGGAAGCTACAAGAATGTAGGCACTGGACGTGAAATGGTGCAGGACGGGGATGTCAGTGCAGACTGAGGGATAATGCAGGTAACGGATCTAGCACAGTGCAGGCAGAGGATGTGTAATAGTGCCGGACGGGGATGTCAGTGCAGACTGGTGGTGTTAAAGCAGGAAGGGGGACTGCAACAGTTCAGGCACTCGGTGTGAAATAGTACATGGCGGATGGTGGTGCAGGCCGTGATCCACACTAGGATCCTCTGCATGGGGCAACGCCAAGATAGGGTGAGAAGATACTGCCACATAGATCGATCTGGGAACCAGTACAGGCTGGGGATCTAGTAGAGGTTTTGGATCTGATGCATGCTGGGATTTTATGGCAGGATTGAAATCTATTCTAGAGCAGGATTTGGAGAGACTGCAGATAGGGAAGGAAGGAAGGAGTAAAGGCAGATAGGGAAGGAGTAAACGCATTGGGTCTGAGGCAGACTCGATCTGGATCCAGTAGACTCTGGGGAGTCAGAGTCGGCCACGGATATAAGTGCAGACCAGAGATCTAGTCCAGTCTGGGCATTCAATGCATGCTGTAAGGGACTGGTGCGAGATGGGAATCCACTGCTGGATGGGGATCAAGTGAATGTGAGAATCCCATGCAGACTGCAGATAATATGCAGCAGAAATAATCCAGCGCATGCTGAAAGCCTAGTGGGCCACAAGAGGATACAGATCCAATGGATTGCGAGATCTCGTGCAGCCTGGCCAGCCCACATACACGCATGAAGATCCCGAGTATCTAGAGCAGCACAAGCGATGCACCAGGTGATCCGGGGATGACTGGTTATGTAGAACTGACTAGGTATACAACGCACCCGGGGATCTAGTGCCACGTGGGATCTAGTGCCAGCTGCTGTGAGATGCAATGCCTGCGGTGCTTGCAGTCCAGCCGGGAGGTTCAGAGCACGCTTGGGGGCAACAAGTACAGGCAGAGGAACAACTCCGGGTGTGCAGATTTACAGGGCGTGGAAATAGTGCAGAGAGGGGAGCAAACCAAGGGTGGGGAGCTAGGGCAGGCTGGGATCTACTGCAAGCTAAGGAGCCAATGAAGGGTTGGGAGCTAGGACAGGCTGGGATCTGGTGCAAGCTAAGGAGCCAATGAAGGGTGGGGAGCTAGGGCAGGCTGGGATCTAGTGCAAGCTAAGGAGCCAATGAAGGGTGGGGAGCTGGGCAGACTGGGATCTGGTGCAGGCTAAGGAGCCAATGAAGGGTGGGGAGCTAGGACAAGCTGGGATCTGGTGCAAGCTAAGTACTCAGTACAGGCCATGAAACTAACTGCAGGCTGGGTGGGGAGTTTGTGACGACCAACAGATCACGGAGCATCTGAAGGGTATGAAGCGCATGCAGGCCGGTGTGTGTCTGAGGGGTCAGTGCAGGCTGGGGCAACTACAGGGTGTGACGTTTCTACAAACCAGTGTGTATGATGTAGGCGGCTACTAACCTGAGGAGGGGGACCACTGGCTCGGCTGTCATGCAAGCCAATTTTTTTTGGTGAGCGGGTAGTGCAGGCCGCGGTGCAACTACAGACCAGAGCTCTTGCGGGCCAGTGTGCAGGAGGCTGGGAGCTCGTGCTGCGTGGGAAGCAACTTCAGACCTGGTGAAGTCTGTAGAACTACCGCAGTCAGAGAGCTGGTGAGGGCTACGGAGCTGCGCACATGTGGATGGATGTCAGGCTCCGCAGCCAGGGCCCCCACCCCATCCCTGTTAGACCCCGTAACCTCTTACCTTTGGTGTTCCGGATCTCCAGTTTGGCTGTGGGGGAGGGCAGCAGGTGCACAATGTCATCAGGGCCACGGGGTCTGTCTTCATGGCTCCGGGCATCTCGATCTTGCTGGGGGTCATGGCATGCAGCGCCGCGGTTTGGCGTGCAGAGTAGTGCTGTGGTAGAGACTGCTGTGTGGCACAATATAGGGGTGCGCTGGGAGTTGTGGCACTCACTGGAAGTGTGGTCTGTGGAGAAGTATCAGTGTGGGATGCAGTCATGCCAAGTGTATCCCTGCGGTGTGAAGTAAACTGGTGTGCGATGGGATAGTTGATCGTGCGTTCACGCTTGTGTGCAGTGAACGAGTGCAGTGAGATGGGGGCACACGCCACCCCTTTCTGAGCAGGGCTTGAATCCCAGTAGTGCAGTGGCCAGGGTACAGTGAGGCCTCTGTGCTGCAATTATATTCCACGCAGGCCAGCTTGAGAGGCATGTATGTGGGTACAGTCTAAAGACGCGCGCTGGTTCCTGCCAACATTCAAGCTTTAGTCAGCAGTATGTCTTAAACAATAGCTACCCGAGACAGAGCATGTGACAGTCAGCCACTGGCAGGGGCAATGTGCGCGAGAGAAGCGGGGGCGAGTGAGCGCAGCGAGCACACTAATTAAAAAGAGATGGCGGCTGGGGTGAGAGCGGAATGAACAAGCGCGGCAAACGCGCTAATTAAAAATAGATGGCGCCCCTGCTCGTAACCTCAAGCTGTAGGCCGTGGGTGGATACATTTCCTGGGAAAGGTGGGACATGCACCCGCATTTGCCCAATTGCGTGCTGTCTGTTTTAGAAAGATGCATGCAAAGCCCAATAGAAAAAAGACTTAAAAAAAACACACGCACGAGCGTGTGAAAAGTCCAGAGTGATTCCAAGAAGTCGTAGACAGTGCATGCGCGCTGTGCTAGGCTTGACCTAAAAAGGAAAAATAGCATTGTTTCTGGTTGGTTACAACATGCATTGCCACCTCCTAAAGCAGGTGTTTCTGCGGTGCATCGATGAGGCTTTTGGATAACAGCATAGACTGCGTATGTCTCCTCACTTTAGGCACTGCACTATTCGGTGGCCTGTGCTCCGTAAAGGAAGGGGAGGGGCCTCTCAACCTGCAAAAGGCAGGTAGTGTTCAGCTTGTGAATCTAAAATCACCACTTCGAGAAGGCCCCCTTGAAAGAGTAGATCGCTCTGCATTATGTCAGGGCTATAGCACAATGTATATGATGAAGAGCACCCCAATCCATCCGAGCCTCAAAGAAAGAAAAGGGGCTCCGGCGCCATCTATGTGCTTTCTCCAAAATGGGGCAGCGGCGCAGTCTCAGGAGGGCCCTTGGAGCTCTGCCAGATTCTGCAGTGCTTTGGCAGCTGACACTAGGCCTGCTCCAACTACCACCCCCTAAACCGAGAGGGAAAAGCTGATTCCAGGAAGAGTTTGCCGAACCATTGCAGGCACTTGTTAGAACAGCCGGTACATGTTGTGTTTTTTTGCGATGTTAAGGTTGGAAAGGCAAACTTCAGGGACTCTTGCTTAGCAGAGCGGATGGCATCTAGATAGAAATGGGGGGGAAAACACCATCCATCTAAGCGATAGACCCGTGGCATAACCCCTGGCTTCTGTCACTGCTATAATGCCAAACCACTCATTGCCTTTACAGATATGCAAGAGCAATTGTCATTGCCAATGCTTCTTCCCACAGGACGGGATTTGTATATTAGCTTCTAATATCTGGATTCTGGTGTAAGACAACCTGTAACCAGATATGTCCTCCCTGCCCGAATCAATACAAAAAAAACCCAATTATTATGTTTTTAGAATGAATCTGTTTCCAGATATGGATACCTTAAAGCATGGCATTAAATGTTACTGTATGGTGCCTTGTCTAGCCTATGTTGAAACAACTGAGTGAAAATTGTTTCCTGGTAGAGGCAGATCTTTTTCGATCTTTCATATTTCTCACTTTTGAGTGCATGCAACAAGTAACTGCATTATTTTCATATAGAAATAAGTTGAATATGATTCAACTCAGCAATGTCTTTTGCTGTCTTGGGGCATGTGGCGGGAAGAGCAGACCACCTAAATAAATACCAAACCCCAAATCGACTATTAATCACAGTATCATGTTTTTCAACACCCTCTGATCCATCTTCTATGATTTCACCCAAAATGGATGCACAATAGCTAAATATGCATGCGCCAAACGGGTGGCAGCTTGCTGTCATACACAAAATACCTGGCTATATCCACCACTCACCTCCCCCATCCCTTCATGGAATCCCTAGAAATATGCCACTGTCATACTAACTCACTCTCACCAAGGCCTACCACAATTTGTTTTCTCATCTATGCACCGCATAGATACATCATCAACAATTAATACATCCACTGTATCTCCTTCTCCTTATTGTATGCTATTTGAATGCATCCCATAGGTGCTTCAGTTACCATAGAGTTGCCATCTTTCTCCACTTCTTTCGTACAGTAAAAGCTGTAATTTTGTCAATCGAGATTTTTCTAAAGAACATTTTGCTAAGACTTACAAGGGGCGCGAGAGGGAAGTTAAACATCCCTAGCATGAACAATTTGTCAACAGCCTTGCCCTGCTGAATTAGTGGTCCTAAGACAAGAGCAGAGAGAGTATCTGTGCAGGGCTATACTCATCTCTGACAAAACCCACCAAACCTCAAGTCATTGCTCCGGAGGGAGAAAAATACTCCACTCCTTCAGTGACCAGGGCGCTGAAGGCCCCTAAAAATGTGTGCAAGTTCAAGCAGTGCAGAGCAGTTACTGGTGCACCAGCATGGAACAACGCAGGCAACACTGCCCAGTCTAAAATGTCCTCAACTCACAGTTCACCTAGGGGAAATCAGATGCTCTACCACACGGACCTCTCAATGGATTACAATCTGATGTTCTCTTTCTCTCATTCAACACGATACAAACACACACAACACATGGACACAATGACTCATTATAATGGTGACTTCTATTACCACACATATAGGAATTATACGTTTTGTGGGTTTTATCTCACCCGGTATCCACTGGGTGTGATATAAACTGCACCCTAAAGTACATTGTGCCACAATTTAAAGGGCTACAAATGGCCAGAAAATACCGGGATGTGCGGATTTTTGTGGAATAAGATATGCCCCATTTTAGCATTTTAGATCAAAAACTCATAATAGGTTCTATTTGCACACCCTATCAATAATATATGTTACAGCACTGTTATTTATCTGCTGTGATAAATATCGGACTGAAGATCTAGAAAGTGCTTTCATATATTGAAACCACAGTTTTAATGTGCTTCTACTGTGGACTTTTTCGGTGTCACAGCCCACAAATGGTTCTACAACTGATCTATAAATGAGTGACAGAGTGAAAGACTATGGGGCAGATTTATGTTTGATTTGCGCCTCATTTACGCCGCCGTTGCATCACTTTTGTGACGCAGCAGCGGCGCAAATCCTGCGCCATGGTGCGGGGTATTTACAACGTGACGCATCTGGGAGATGCGTCACGTTGTAAAGCCCTGCGCCACATGTAGGCGTTCCAGGGCAGGGGGGGGCGTTCCGGCGCAGGAACGCCTCCTAAAAGTGGCTGAGTGAAATCTACAAGATTTCACTCAGTCACTTTTGAGCCCATGCTGCGTCAAAACCCTGCGCCTGCTTGAAGCAGGCGTAAGGATTGACGCAGCATTGTGCAGATAGGGCACCCCAGAGCCTTGCTGGAGCTGTGTCGCGCTTGCGACGCAATTCCAGCAATGCGCCACTTTTACGGCACAGATGAGTGACGCATCTGTGCCGTTTTTGCCCCATGGTGCGCCGCATTATAAATGCGGCGCATCCATGATGGCGGAGCTGGGGCGCAAAATAACTGGCGCATCCCTGCTGATATGCAGGGATGCGTCAGTAATTATAAATATGCCCCTATGTACTCAGGGCCTCATTTATGAAAAGTGACGCATCACTGCGTGAAAACAGTGATGCACCACTTTTCACTGCGCCCTCCCTGCGACTCCAGTGATGCGTCAAATTTACAGTATTACGCATCATGTCGCAAGGAGTCACATATACGTCAGTATTTCTGACGTATCTGTAGGCGCAAAAGTGACGCATCGCTGGAGTGTGTCACAAAAGTGACGCAACTCCAGCAATGTGGGCCTCATTTATGAAAAGTGACGCATCACTGCGTGAAAACAGTGATGCGCCACTTTTCACTGCGCCCTCCCTGCGACTCCAGTGATGCGTCATATTTACAGTATGACGCATCATGTCGCAAGGAGTCACAGATACGTCAGTATTTCTGACGTATCTGTAGGCGCAAAAGTGACGCATCACTGGAGTGTGTCACAAAAGTGACGCAACTCCAGCAATGTGTCCTTTCACATGGGGCAAGCCCCATGTGAAAGGGCCTGCATCAGTCTTACGCCTGCTGTGAGGCAGGCGCAAGAAATTGACGCATTTGCACACTAGAAGTGGCGCAGTGAAATCTCGTAGATTTCACTGCGTCACTTCTACGACCCTTTTTTGCGTCAAAACGCCCCCCCTTGCATACATGGGGGCAGATTTATGTTAGACTTGCGCCACTTTTACGCCGCCGTTGCGTCACTTTTGGGACGCAGCGGCGGTGTAAACCATGTGCCATGTTGCACCTTATTTACAACGTGACGCATCTAGGGAGATGCGTCACGTTGTAAAGCCCTGCGCTACATTAAACCTGCGTCAGGTTTAATGTATGCAGGGTGGGCGTTCCATCGGAAAAAGCCTCGGAAAAGTGACACAGGGAAATCTACAAGATTTCACTCAGTCACTTTTCCGACGCTGCTGCGTCAAAACCTTGCGCCTGCTTGAAGCAGGCGTAAGGCGTGACGCAGCATGTTCGGTATGGGCAGCCCCTAAATATTGCTGGAGTTGCGTCGTGCTTGCGACACGACTCCAGCAATGCGCCGCCATTACGCCATCAGATGCGTCACGCATCTGTTTATCCTTGCGCCACGATGCACTGCATTGTAAATGCAGCGCATCTGTGGTGGCGCAAGGGTAAACTTGCGTGACGCATCTTTCCTGGCGCATCCCTGCTGATTTGCAGGGATGCGCCAGGAAACATAAATCTGCCCCATGATACCTGGCGCAGGTATAATGTGGCGCAGGGGTTTACAAAGTGACGCATCTAGGTAGATGCGTCACTTTGTAAATATGGCGCAACATGGAGCATGTTTTATGCCACTTGTTCGTCACAAAAAGTGACGCACCGGCGGCGCAAAAGTGACGCACAGTCTCTTACCATGCGGGTGAAGGAGGAGCACCTTACACATCTATGGTATGGGGACTATTGTATGCAAATAAAATATTTTGTCATTCAAGGAAAAAGTGAAATTCACAATGATACTTGGTGGGAAGTGTGGTGCTTGTAAAGGTAAGTGAAGTGCAGAGCCGCTGTCTGACATAGATTCCGTTGCATCGAGAAATACTTCTAAAGTTAAAGCCACCAGAAAGCCATGGACAAGCTGTGTCTCCATTTTATATATTGTATACTGCAGACTTGTTAGTGCATGCTAGGTTCCCCATCGGTAGTGACAGCGAAACCACATCTGTACGTTCACGTACATGTTTTGGGTAAATTTAAAGGAGTCGCTTGCATTGTGCACCACATTAAACACACAGATGCATTTACATTACCTGAGCTTGCCAGTGACAGAATACACACTCATTTTGAACCCATTTCCAATCGACGGCAGGTGGTACGCTCACAGCTATGAGAGTCCAAGTGTTTTCAGTCTATCAGGCGTGATAAGACTGCTGTCATGGTACTGCATCTCAGGGCGATGGCTCCACTAAAACAAGGTATGTGATAATAACAATAATAAGATTTACTCGGCAGTGGATACAGTCATAAAAGAAAACAGTTTGAAAACAGCATCAAATTCATTGGTTAACTACATATCAATTAAATGTGCGAATTCTCATTGAGCCAAACATATTTTTTGGCCTTTTGTGGGATACTTAGAAACATTCAAAACATTAAAGGTACTTCATGTTCAGTGGATATTAAACAGGCTAAGTCAGCACATGCATGTTCCAGTTAATACCATAAAAGAGTTAATGAAAATCATCAATAATTCATTAAATAAATAGCAGAATGGCAATACACAGTGTTGCTGCTTCAGTCTCCTCTAGTGTTTCTTGACCTTAATGCTGATCTTAGAAAGTTAGGGGCATATCAACCACAACCGGCGATAATTATCGCTGAGCGCACTTAGCGCTCGGATAATTATCGCCAGATAGCGCCGATTTTTATCGCTGAGATAGCGTGCTATTAGCAACGCTTATCTCATCAGCGATAAAAATCCTAGCGCTAACTGGCTAACGTGAGATTATCGCTGGAAACCCAGCGATAATCTCACGTTAGCTACTTTATAGGGACTCACAAACTTAGCCATGATATCCACCTTCCATAGGATATCATGGCTAAGTCAGTCCTGAAGCAGGTGTTAGGAAAGTAGCGATAACAGGTGTTATCGCTACTTTTCCTTACGCTATGCTTCATAGTGTGGGGCTTGATGATAGGAGAAATGTCGCTTAGCGACATTTCTCCTATCATGTCAGGTCAGGAACGCCCACTTTGCATCTCATTAGAGATGCAAAGCTGGGCGTTAGACATCCCCACGCTAAAGCAAGGTTTCACGTGTTAGCGTGGCCTTGCTAATATAGCGATAAAATTATCGCTGCTTTTCAGGCCGAAAACGGCCGCTAAAGCGGCGATAATTTTTTATCGCCTCGTTGTAAATATGCCCCTTAGTAACACAAAAAGTGTGTAAGCATTAGGTGATAGCTGTAGATACAGTGAAGCTACACGGGCCTGCCTAAATCTCACTTCTTTTAAAAGCCTTTTAAGGAACAATCGTCTGGAATACTAAAACAAAGTGTGTGAGTAATTTAGAGTAAGGTCACTTATAACAATACGAAGTGTCTATTAATCTGATCATAAAATACGCATAGCAGAACTAATCATGCTAGCTTTTAATTGGATTATAGAGAATGTGTGTTATGCTATTTAGGAATGCTATAACTCCAAGTATAATTTCAAAATAGAAATACATAGATTTTCTGCATTACAATATTGAAAATTAACCTTTCTCGGTACAGTCAATAGAACTTGAGTATAATGTCCAAATGGAGATTTGTAAGACAATTTCCAAGGCTTTCAGATGACTCTCTTCTCCACCATAATTATCGGCTAAATCCATATAAACATATCTTAGACCGAGCAACGCTGACAAAAGGAAGACTAGCTTACCTGATGACCCCGAGGATGTGTGTAACACAAATAGATAAGGCCTGTTTCAATGTGAAGCAATTTTGAGAAAAATACACTTTGTGATGGATTTAAAAATAGTTTTGAAGTAACAACCAGCCTCTGTTCACCCCTTTTCACCAGAATTCATAGGTCCATGTTCCACAGACCATTGACTTAATGTGACACGGTAATATAATTCTGTATTAATGTGAATTGCTCACTTACGTGTTTGTGACTTATTATGTGAGCCGCATGGATAAGACACCACTGAAGAGTATTTAAAAAATATTTAGTGTAACACCTGCCACATTGGTTGATTAAGTATTTCTTAGTACGAAGATGGCTACTGAATCTCTACCTTAAAACAATGTTGTTTATTATTGATCACCCTAAAGCAGAAGAAGGACTTTTAAGACAACTGCACTGATGTAAAGAAGACATTTAAAATCTGCAATGAATCGAAGCCTGTCAAATTGCTTGGATTCGGGTTTGCATCTATGCAACTAATAATACCTCTTCCCAGTGCCTGTTCAAAGCTCACCCAATTATTATACCTTTTCCAGAAATTCATGCTCCATAAAGTCTACCTCTCTGCCTTCTTGTGAATTTTCACTGATTATATAATCTTCCCTTCAAAATTAAGAATGAATCTATGTCTTCTTCCTAGATGCATTTTTGAAAGCTAAATATTAAAACTTTTCAACAATTCACTACAGTTTCCAAACCCAGCCTCAAGGATGTGTTTATAACATTATCACATTTTAAGAAGAAGTGATGATTGGAGAAGAAACCTTAAAGACTTAGGCCTCTTTCAGCACTTATGAATATTATTCAATTCAAACAGAACCTTTCATGATGAGAAGAAAGCTTTTTTAACACAATTGAGTGCCGAATCAAATATTAAGAAAACCCTTTTGCCCAATTGCAATGTCAAAAGCAAGATGGAGGCAATTTTGGGCCTACCTCCATTAACAATCAGCAACCAGTGACAAACACATTGAAGCTTTCTGCTTAAAAATATGGTTGGAACTGGACAGGACATGACAGCACCTCGAATTCTCTCCTGTACCCTTATTGCACATTCTGATTACAGCATTTTAACCATATCCCCCCGACAAAGGGGCTCGGAGAGCTGACATTTGGTAGGTAGGTGGAAAATATGAAGCCTTGTCCCTTGAGTAAATGCTGAGGTATGTCTAGAAGGTGGGTTCATAGCTCTCCTCGACTGAAGCGCCCTTGACATCACTGACACTAAGATGCCCCGCTGCATCTGCTAATTGTGTTACTAACAAGGGACGACATCAAACTACTTCAGAGCTCTGGATGTGACACAGCGGCAACTCTGCTGCAGAAAAGGTTCAAATATATCCATTACATGACATGTCATATTTCAAAGCGTCAGTGAACATGTGTCAACATTAGAGAGATGCCTTCTGTGATCAGGTCAATCCCACTACAAAGCGCTGTCAAAGCTAAGTGCACCAAGCAGCAAAGGTATCACCTTTCAACCCTGTAAGATTTTTCCTATGTTCCAAGCAATTTTTGGAAGTAATTCTTCATTCTTGAACAAATATGTGTATGTCAGAGCTAAAAGGTGGATAATGTGTGTCTTATTTAGAAAATTGGCCTAAAGGCTTTCCATTAGGATAGTTTGCAGTGGCGTACAGCTTCAGAAATTGAAAAAGAAACTGGGGAAAAACACATTTTAACGTTTAGATATCATCTGTTTGAAAACCTGCTTTAACTTGAAGATTAGGTTTGTGCCCTGAACCTTTTATTAACACTAATACTTTAAATAAAAAAGATGTTGTGGGTAGGTGTGATCATGTGGCTAAATAGCTGCCCTTGGACATCAGAGACCTGATGCAAACTATGATACATGGGCAAAAACATTTTGTGAGTTTATGTATATCACATCATATTCCAGTATCTGAAAATTTAAATATGTAAAACAATAGCTGTTACTTTACTATCCCAGTTGTGCACCTAATTTTTCAAGCTACTTGGACATGGATGTTTAGCTTACAAACAGCTATTTTTATGTTTGGAAAGTAACTTTTGGTAATCATAAAACATGTTTTTGGACGGATACAGAGTAATTTAACTACCGAGTGGCAGCCCGCCAACCTGACGGGTCAGTGAAGGCTTTGGACTCTATCCCTCAAATGTATTTATTTATGCATATTAATATAGCACAGACATTACCCAAAGGTGCTAGAATGCTTTGCAATAGAGATGCTTTGTCACATGGAACTTACAGATGGTTTAAGATGGACACATATAACTATAAATAATTACGAAGGTTGAATATACAACATGGTAGATCATTACATGAGACAGAATGTACATAAGGTATTTACAGTCATAAAAAGGTTAAGATAGTATAGATGTCTGTGCCAGGAGTTGATTACAATGTCTTAAATTAAATATCGCTGGCGGTGAAGGGCTTTCAGGTCCATTTTCAAAGTCGCTAGCAAGGTAGCTATGCGCAGATTTGGAGGTAGTGAATCCCAGATTATGGTTGCACTACCCAAGAAGGATTGTGACATCAGCTGTTCATTTTTTATAGGCCAAGGGTTCAAGCAGAATTGCTTTGGCATTTTGCACTGATCTGGAACTTCTTGATAGCTTGAGTTTGTCCTCAAGGTAGAGGGCAGAGAAGGTGTGCAGAGCTTTATGGGTGATGTAAGCAGTCTTGGAAATAGTCCTTGCTTCAATTGGCAGCCATCAGAGAGAGGTCAGCATGGGTGTAATGTGGCCATTCTTTTAGGCCCATTGAACAAACCGTACTGCTGAGTGTAGAATTGATTTCACAGGGGCAAGATGGGTTTTTGGGGAGACCAGTCATGGGAGAGTTACAATAGTCTCTTCTGGGGACCACTAGTGAATGAGCAAAAGATTTTAGATCTTGTGATGGGAAGGAAACAGTGGATTCCCCCCAGAACATGTAGTTGATATAGTACAGTTTTGGCCATATTGCTGATTTGAGAGTGCAGGTTGAGTCTTTTGTTCAGATGACTCCCAGAGACTAGGCACTGTCGATATTGGTGGGTTTACTGTTAAGAATGTTGTGTGTGTCCATCTAGGCTTGCAGCGATAGAGTTGATTTCAAAGGGGAGATTGGAGATATTCAGTTTTGGAAGGGTTTAGCTGTGGGTGATGAGAGGTCATCCATTCGTGAACAGAGGTTAGGGTGGTGACGAGATGTGAGATGATGTTTTGTGAGGAGATCTTCAGATACAACTGTATATTGTCTCATATTGTTGATAGAAGTTCCCTGACTTCTTAAGGAGGACTCCAAGTGGCTCAATGTATACGTTGTATAGGGTTGGGGCAAGGACGGACCCCTGTGAACTCCTTGGCCCACCGCAATCGGTGAGGAGAGATGGTCATCAATTTTTACTCTTTGTGACCTGCCCATGAGGAATGAAGTGAACCATTTGAGGACCATGCAATCAATGCCCATTCAATCTTTGAGCGTGTGGTGGCTAACCGTGTCGAAGGCTGATGACAGGTCGAGAAGAATCAGAAGGCAAGGGTTGTCTGAGCATCATCGATCACCTGTAATAGAGTGTTTTCTGTGCTGAAGCTTTGATTGAAACCATATTAGAATTCATCTAGGAGCTTGTTGTCTTTGATGTGTTGGGTGAGCTGCTCTGCTACACATCATTCAACGATTTTTGAGAGGAAAGGTAGGTTTGAGAATGGGCAATAGTTGTTAAGGTTGTTAGTATCTATAAAGGTTTTTTTTTAGGAGAGATGTGACTTGTCTAGTTTTGTGGCAGTGAGGAAATGTTCCTTTTCTGATAGAGAGATTCACCAGTTTTGTCCAGAGAGGAAGCATGTGGGCATAAAGGACTTTGGCAATGTCCCCAGGGATTCTGTCTACAAAGTGGTTAGATGGTTTTGTTTTTATAGTAATCCTGAGTAAGTCTTCCTCTGTAATGGAAATAAATAGTTGCCAAGTCTTTTTGGATTTGCATGCCGGGGAGAAGTAGGGTGGACATCACGATGCTGTAGCAGTTGAACTTTGGAGTGAAAGAACTGTAGAAACTCCACTGCTTTTGAGGCCAGACTTAAAATTTTGAGGATGTGGACATGGAGTGATTGTTGGCGACTTGACCAGATTGGAAAGTTGCATCAGGTGGTTCTTTTCTGGGACCTAAAGTGATAGGTTTTTGCCCCAAAAGATAGACCTCGCATTTCTGAGGCACGTGAGGCTAGTGGTAGAGTGATCATTTTCATTTTTTCCCAAGATTCTTAAAACTTTCCTTCTCTTATAAAAGGCCTTGTTAAACCATGGTGCTGATGTTTTAAGTTGTTTCTTTTTATTTTGAAGTGGAGCTGCAACATCAAGCACATCTGACAGGCTTTTGAAGCCGTGGGAAGTCACAACATTCACATTTGTGGTGGGGCTGCTGGAGAGAAGTATCTTCAAAGCAGTGTTGCTAAGAGTAGGGATGCATATATTTCTGATGTCTCAAACTAGGTAGTTGCTAGTTTCAGTTGACCCATTAGCACAGTGTGAGAGATGCGTAGGATAAAGGGAATAAGGAAGTGAATGGATCAGTCTAGCGAGATATGGTCATCCCCCGAGAGCATGTCAAATAGGAAGATTGTTAGGTCTAGTATGTAGCCTTTAGTGTGTGTTGGCCTAAGGTTATGTTGGGTCAGATCCTTGTTGAGGAGAGTGGGGGTGAATAGGATCACAGTAGAGTCTTCTGTGGTGTCTCAGGGAAGATTGAAGTCTCCCAGAAAGATTGCTTTGCCGCTTCAGGTGGTTTGGTCAGTTATAAGGTCCGTGCATTCCTTGACAAAAGCCATGTTACTACCTGGTGGGTGGAAGACTACATTCATTCTGAAGGGAGAGTTGTGTTGAGTGTGTAGGCCCAGAGTGAGACGTTGATAACAGAGATACACCCATGACTCTGCCTACTTGGTCCTTTCTGATAATGGAATAGTTTGGAGGAAGTAGAAGATCAAAGGTGTTGTGGGATGTGTCATTAAACCAGATTTCTGTCAGGATGACTAGGTCAAGATTGCATTGAGCGATGGTGTTGGAGATTTCCAGTTTGAGCTTCATAGAAGATCTACAGTTTTGAAACATGGCATTTAGATGAAGTGACTGATTTGGTTTGAGGGGTGTGAGGGGTTTTGGTTATTATAGGGATATTGTTTCTGACAGCAGATGTCTGTTTTGGACGTGACTTGTATTGAACCGGGTGGAGAAGATAGTAGAGATTCTGTGCTGGTTTGAGTTGTCTAGGGTTTGGGTTAAAGTATGAAGAGAAGAAGTAGAGGAGGTTGGGGGCAAAGGGGTACTATAGTTTGCAAGTTGGCTGACAAAGTCAGCTTGTGAGAGAGTGGATTGAAGATGTGGAGTGAGGTAAATGACTACTCATAGATATTAAACACCGAACATAGTCTGCCTTCAGCTGGGGGTGGGGGGATTGTCTTAGAGAGAAGATAGTCTGGGGTTTAGCTGGAATATAGTCTCATCGAGCTGAGATAGTTTTAGCTGAGGAGGTCTAGTTTGTGCTCTTGGTGGTGGCTTTCGTGAAACAGGGTGTGGACTTTGACAGCTGTGCAGGAAGGAGTATTCTGTGAGATGTTAGTATGTGGGTGGAGAATACGTTTTGTGAGGGATTGAGGGTGAGAGTAGTGTAAGGTGCAGAGAGGCTGAGCACGGTGAGGTGTGGTGTGTCATGTAGGCTAAGTGGAGTTCTGAAAGGCGGTCTAAGTGGTGGTAATTAATTAAGGTGAGGCTGGTAGCCAGTAACTATGTGCTGATATTAGTTATAGGGAAGGAGTAAAGTGAGCTATAGAGGGAGATGCATAGTCAGGGTGTGTGAAGGGAATGTGCATGTTCAACACGAAGTAGATTTACATAAGGTTGATTTTTCCAGTGAGCAGGCGACAGTAAGGAAATCTGGGGGTATGGTTCTAAATGTGTGGATTTGGTGTGGGACTAGAATTCTTATCAAATAATAGTGTGTGGGGAAATGAGGTTTTGTGACAGGAGTCATCAGTTCAGGTGATGTGACACATCAGAGGGGCTGCAACCAGTATGGGTGAAGGGTGTGATGATGTTGATCAGGAAAATCGAACTAGCCCGGGATCGGTCATTAATGAGTGTGGAGGATTGCTTGGAACATCATGAGATCCTGCCTGGCTGGTGGAGATCTCATTGCCTCTGTACATCCACCAGTGCTAAAGCTGCACAGAAGGCAGAAAATATGTCAAGCAGGTGCCATGCTGCTTTGGCACATCTGTGGAATTCGTTTTTTGTTTTGAGAATCTTTTCTGAAAAATAAAAATCTAAATAGATCTGGCCTTCTGTGAGTTTTTTCATAGCGCTGGGAGTAGGGGGGCATTTTTGGTTGATCTGGAACATCAGACTTTTCTAATATTCCTCATTAGGAAAAATGTACATTGGAACCACTGCAGACTTTCTGATGTATCCTTACTAACATTCATGTGGAGGATAGCACAACAGCCAAAGGTTTGCAATGGTGGGTCATCCATTATTGGAAGCCTGGTGTTTTTCTTGCTTCTAAATGAGATAAGTGTAGTCAGAGTTTGACAGATGGAGCCCCACTTGATTTGTGGCAGGACTGCTACTCCAGCAAGTTTTAAATGAAGCCATAAATCTACCAGGAGAATTGAGGAGTGGACCTCCCAGGAGAAAAATTCACTGAAAGTTTGGGAACACCCAAAAAAGTACTTGTGGGTTTTCACAAACATTTTCCTGACCAATCCTCTCTCTCTAAACTCTCAGAGAGTGTTAGAAATGGGATTTCTGGTTAGCAAAGGCTAGCGCCAAAGCCAGGCAGAAACCACCACTCTAGTCAGGGCAAGGGAGTTACATGCCAAAGATAATCCCTGCTCACCCCCTTGGTAGCTTGGCACGAGGAGTCAGGCTTATCCCGTAAGCAATGTGTAAAGCGTTTGCGCAACACACACACAGCAACAACATACTAGGCACACCACAAAAGGAACTCCACACAAGGTTATATCAAAAATAGCCTTTGTATTATCATAAAACACATTAGGATAGTAATCACACAATATACACTGTGCCACCTGGCACTAGGCAATATTTACAGGGAATTACAGGGGATTACTTACACATGACAGGGCCACTTGGACCACTGTCAGAACCATCACAAAGTGAACTTAGTAAATGTAGAACATATAATAGGCGTAGAACACAACCAGTAATTACTGGCAACCACTGTACTCAGCATCGTCCTGTAACATAAATCATGTTATGCACAGTATCACCTCAGGCTCCAAGCTCATAAGCCTAAACATATTAGACCATACCCTCCTAAGCATAACTCACATTAGGGGCATAACTCACCGTAGAGGATAACCTCACAAGAATAAACCACAATATGCAAAACTTCATAATATAAACCATAGTAGAGGCAGAAATCACGGTGCATACAAAACAGTACATGAATCATATTTCCTGCGCACCACATAAATCACATTAGGGCCTGGTGCCCTATCAACCCAACAGTCCCCCTGGCCAACTGGCCTTCCTAGAGGGCTCAAATGCCCTATGTCCCAAATGTCAGGGCGGCTGCCAATGCAGCAGAATCCACAAGTGTGCAATTGCGCTGGGGCAAAGGAGTGTATCTCACTCCTATGTCTTCCAATATGCCCCCAAAGAACTGATGGCCTTAACTTTGCAGCTGCCGCTAATTGCCGTGCAGCTGTGATTCAAAGAAGGCCTAGCACTCACTGTGCCCTCTGACGAAATATGTAAAAACATTGCAGCTGCCCGCGCTGGTGCGGCACAGCTGATAACAAGGTAAAGGGACTCTATCAGAAATGCCCCCATCTGCCACATTTGTGAGCCCCCACTAGAGGAATCACAGTCAGATGTCAGTAACTGAAATACCAAAGAGAGGGTTATATATGATACATGTGACCCTTTACAAAAATATAGACAATGGCGTACAAATGCAAATCTGGTAGACTGAGGTGGCAGGTGAACAATTCATGTATAAACATTTGATACACCATGTATCCTCCCTGACATAATGATGCACTGTAGCGTTTATTGTTCATTGTAAAATGCCAATAAAAATGTTTTTTTAACAACAATTCCCCCAGTGTGGCAGCTGCCTGCTATGGCGGTGCAGCTGTGCAGAAACAAAGAGCACGGTGCTGTGGGGCCCCGCTCTGGGGCTCTATTAAGGAAATGGCCCCCAACGTTAGAGCGAACCCCCTATCAGGCGGGCGGCTCAGGAAATCCAGCATGGCTGCCCGGGTGCCTCGTGAGCACCAATACCAAAAGGAAGAATGGCCCCTTCATTGGAGCGACCCTCTGTCATGCCGGGCCGCTCAGAAAATGGGCATCGACACTGGGCCTCGACTGGCACCTCTGTGCCTCGGAGGAGCAACTACGGGGGCAGGCACCGATAGCGTGCCTCGACACACACACCCGGGCTCCAGTCACCGGACTCTCTGAGCTGCTCCCTCGCTGGGGAGGCTTTGTCTGGTCTCTTCCTCTTTGCCGCTGACACCGCGGGGCTCTCTCTCTCAGGGGAGCCTTGCCTGACATCCTGCGGCACTCTGCAGCTCCCACGTAGGCGAGGTGGGCTCCCGCCTGTTTTCATCCTCTTCTGTGGCGGTGTCCGCGGGTCTTCCCTCAGCTACACGGGAGCCTCACCTGGCATTTCTGGACTTCCACCTTCCCCGGCCGTAGCTCTGCCCCGAGTCAGGCGGACACGCCTGACTTCCGATTTTTGCCCGGGCCGCGGCGGTGATTTCTTATCTAGCTCCACAGTGCGGGGTGGGCACCCGCCTCAAAAATAAACCCATGAGCGGGGTGGGCACCCGCCAACAATTCCCAACGTGGGGTGGGCACCCGCTGTTATTTAAAAGCTCAAAGCGGGTGGGCAAGCTGCCAGCCCCTCACTCTCCTCTTGGGCAAATCAAAACAAAAGTGTTCCCAGGCGCTAGATGCAGCAGACAGTCCTCAGGTTCATGGGGCATAGCTGTGCCTAGGGTGGACAGCACACAGGGCCCTTCAGCAGGGAGGTAAGCCCCACGTGGCGGTTTCTCCAGGGCCCCAGCAGCAGCAATCCCCCAGCACAGAACAGAACAAGAACCATTTCATGGGGTCACAGCCCCTATACTTATACTAGGCATTCCTTTGTCTGTAGTGCAGGGCATGGGGTTACCAGATGCAACTGGTTTAGGGGGGAATTGGAGCACTTTGTTTTCCAAGCTCCTCTTCCCCTTTGTCAGGTGGGGGCTCGGTGATGAGATGCACCACAGGGGGCGGAGCCAGCCTTGTACAGGCTGGGCACAGTCCTATTCAGAGTCAGGGATTACTCCTCCCACTGCTCCCAGCACAGATGTCCCATTCAGCCTAGTGCTGACTCGCCCTGCACCTCCTGGAGCCACACGCACATCTCCCAGCCCCTGTCACTCACAAGCCAGACATGCAACTCACATCAGGCAGGCAGACACATAGCACACAGAAATGCCAACTTCTAAAAGTGGCATTTCCCAAATAGTCATAATAAATCTACACCCAGCATTGCGCAGCATTTATTATTACAATTCCATATATACTAAACTCAACCACTCTGCTCCTCCCATTTCAGGAATTACCACTGACACACTGATCAGGGAATACCCAATGCATTCCTACGGGAGGGCAGGCCAATCTCACCAATGTAACACAGAGAGCGCACGCACTTTACACTGGACCACAGTGTTAAAGTGCCCCGAGGCCTAAAACCACCAACACCAGGTCACAGATAAAGGCTAGGAGAATGCAAAAGGTTTAGGGATGAACCTGCTAAAAGGGCCAAGTCCAACAGAGACATACTCCTATCTAGAGTAAAAGTTAATCCTTCCCCAAGGAGGGGTCTACTCCTGCAAAGCTGCAACGGTCATGCCTTTTCCAGAGTACATGGGGGAATTTCCAAAATTCATAGAGCTATACCAAAACATAAAAGTAAACTTATTGGTAAATATGTAAACATTTTTTAAACAATAGGGTGGTACATGTTCCTGTCCCCAAACTCAATTGAGCCTTCTTGGACAAACTTCGTACGCCATGTAGTTCTGTGTAGAAAAACTCACAATTGAGATGCTCCTCCTCCAATAAATATATTCTGTGTGAAGAATTTCACTGCTGTTTGGCCCCAGGTCAACACTGTTTTATATATTTTAAACTTTAAATAAAAACAATGCTTCAGTACTATGCAGGTAGCATATTGCATAAATGTTATGTGGATTTACAAAAACTGGCTTGAACATGTAGTGTGTAGGGTTCTGAATGTGACAATTTAACCAAAACAATCCGTGTTTCTTTTCAGTAGTAAAAAATAATCTCTATTGTTTTTTCCAAGTTTGCTTAATTGATTGATTTTAAGAGTCCTTAAGTACTGTCACCTCACAGGGAAGCTTGCAAAAACTTGAAAGTACAGGAAGAAAATTAATGAGGAAACAACCTAGTTTTATGTGTTTCATGAAAAGCAAGATGATCTTCTAAGTAGCACACGTCAACTGAAAGTTCATTCTAGAAATGTACTCCAAGACCAGATAGGGAGTAGACTCTAGACCGGATATTCTTGACATTAGGAATTGAATGTGAGTCAACATGAGTCACACATTTACTACTAGTCTACCATTCATTGGCTCAGGAGATTGTTCAATATATTTGAACATTCTGGGAAAGCAAATTGCAATTAGAAATATAGATGGGTAAAAAAGTGTATTACAGGAATGTTTTTTACAAAGGGGTTCTGAGTGACATAAAAAAGACCTTGTTTGTCTACTAGATGTCATTTAAAAACCCTTAGTAAAAAACATCTCCATAATTCACTTTTTAAGGGGGGTGTGGCTAGGTTAGCCACAGTGGCAGTTGATCTCAGCTAGACCTCCGCTTTGATGGCCGAGCCCAGAATCAAACAGCTGGGCTCGGCTGCAGCAGCAATCTGGCCCGCATTGTCTGCCTGAAAAAGGGGGCTTGACGAGCTTGCCCCAAGAAGCGGTACGAGTAGGCCCCCTAGACCTGCGGAGGCAAACGCGGCTGTGGTCTGGGCCCAAGGCCTGCGCTGGTAAGTGACATATACCGGGCCTCCTGGTCTGCAACTAGCCAGGAGGGGCCCTCTGTGAGGCAGAGGAGGCCCAGAGAGTGACAGGGGAAACCTCCCTGGCCCAGATAGCAACAGCACTCCGGGTACAGTGCCTGCGATGAGTAGTGGAGACAAGTCGATGTCCCGGCGGGGATGTGCCATGGGTGCCTGTGGGCCTCGCCGTGCAGCTACGTGAAGACCCAGAAGACAGACCTTGGTGGTCTTGTGGACCCCCCTGCGACATCCAAGGAAACACAATGCTGGGGGCTGAAGAGGCTTGTCTCCTCTTCCTCTTTCTCCTGCTACTACATGGCTCCTGCTGCCTACTGGTCATGGCACGGGGGCCAGTGAGTGGGAGAGCCGGACACCCGCATCCTCATTGTCCCAAGGCTCATGTTGGTGACCACCCCGGAAAAGGCGCCTGAGGCTGGTATCAGTGCAGCACAGACAGAGATAGTGCAGCAGTGGCCCCATGATAGAGGCTGGTGTAAGTTGGCCCAGAAGGGGCGCGCAGGTTAGGGATGGCGCTCGACCAGACTCTCCTGCAGGATAATTGGCGCTCTCAACTCATCAACCACTAAGGGAGCTGGGGGGTCTTTGCCCAAAGGCCATACCGAAAACATTACAAAATGCCCTGGGGTGTGCCACTGTGCCATCTCCTCTGAAGAGGTGTTGCCGGGATCCCCGCCGGTAAGTTGTTGGCCCTATTGCGATGATCGGGGGATGGAGCTCCTGACCCCCCTACTATAGTGCAAGCATAATGCTGTGATTGCCTAGCAGGAACTGCTGTTCAATGAGCATTATGAACAGAGATGGATGTCCAGACTCACCTGTGGGCCATCATGAACAGTTGTCCTACAATAACTGCCCCTGCTGGGGTACCCCCCCATACTGGATCGCCCTGCGAGTCTGACAGCTGGCTCTAATCCACCCTCGGGGAAGACACTGAACTGTTGACCCCCTCTGCATCAGATTCCTGGACGAAACCTCTGATAGGACCCCTGGCCATGCAGCAATGGCCAGACTACGGTTGGTTGACTGACACTGGCATCCCTGGTCACTGACCCACAGACCATTGTACCGGACACCCCAACTTTGTGGGTCCCACAGCGCCCCTCACCTCCTACTGCAGACAAATTAGAGACATGGCTGGTGGCCATAGAGAGCTCTTGGACATGCATGGAGACCAAGCTAGGCTCCCTCATGGCTGAACTGGGATTCCTACATGACAATCATTAAAAACTTGCAGATAGAGTGATGGATGGAGAGAGGGCAATGGCCTTGATGCCACCACAAATCTTGTACAATCAACGCGCCATACTAGACCTACAAAGTCATATACGCATACTTGAGGAGAGAGCGGAGGATTCTGAGGGATGCTCCCAGAGGATCAACATCCAGATACTTGGCATGCCAGAGGGGGGTCAAAGGCCGCAACCCACTGGTATTCTTGGAGAACTGGTTCCGATCCTTCATCCACACATGAGACTTCACCCTATTCTTCTCAATGGAAAGGGCCCACTGAGTGCCAGCACCGTCCACCCCCAGGGGCGCCACTGCATCCGATGTTAGCCAACCTTCTCCAATTCCAAGACACTATCCTAAAGTGAACCAGGCAGAAGGGACCATTGCTAGAAGTTTAAAAAACTGCTCTGACAGCTGGGCATCCAATACTTTCTGCTGTTCCAAGCCTACCTTAATATTCGAATTAACGGGGATTCCCTCTTTTTCTCTGATCCCAGGAAAGCCTGAGACTGGGCCAATATACATCACAAGGAGATGCAGAACGGACCTTTGTGGGACCCCTTCTCGACTTCTTGGCCTACAAAGTCTCCAGCCTTGGAAAAAATCCTTGAGGACGGACACCGGGCTCTACAGGTGATGGCGGTCGAGGCGGAGGGAGCTGGGACCTCTGGTTGGAAAGGGGGCCTGCACATCCTCTCCTCTGATGAGGACTCTGTCTCAACAAATGACTCTAATCAAGAGTCTAATTCCCCTCCACTGTTGACGCCACTGACAATTTAATATATTCTACATCTGTAATAGATAAGTGCAGAAGGTGATTGCGCCTGGCCACATGCCTCGGCTACAGATCAAATTCCAACCACCTGTCATCCAGGGACCGAAGGCCATGGATTCCTACTTTGCAGGGATGGCGGCCATGGACCACCACCCCCATTCATCACCTACCCATAACCCAGCCCAGCTTGCAATAGATGTAGACATTCAGGGTGATTCCATATCTGAACTTCGTTCTCAACTGCTCAGCCACCACCTCACTTTATTTAAAGGTTAACTTCAGTGTTATGTTTGAGTGAGCTGCTGTTTATGGTAGGCCCCACATGTTGTTTCTGCCCATTGAAGTGACCCTGTGTTTCCTCCCCCAACGTTTAGGCCAGGTCGATGTCCATCACTCTCCTGGGTGAGGGGGCATTGGGGCAGCGGTGGTTCAGGAAAATCCCCAGAGCACATTTCATGCCTGGGACAACCTCACAGTGCCTCATTAACTATTGCTCCGCAACCACACAATAGGTTCCTCACCATGAAGGTATGTGGCATGCACACAGCACAGAATTTCTACTCTGTATACTACTACATCAAGCGCCACCACGCACACATAGTATTTCTCCAGGAAACCCACATCACAGGTCCGGAACTGCAGTGTATATAGTGGGGGGTGGAGGGGGATGGTGTTTGCCACCACGTACTCGGCTTATGCCCTGGGGGGGTGGTTTGGATTCTCTGAAAGTTTTTCCAAGTCCTTGATATAATTGTTGACAAAGAGTGCTGATCTGTCTTGGCTGAAGGTCAGCTGATGGCTCCTGCATCCGGTTGGGGAGCATCTACACCCCCAAACATAGGCCAAGGGTCCTAGCACACAGCACCAAAAGGCTGTGGATGTTGAGTGGGGATTATAACTTCATGCTCGATTTACACCTCAAATATTCTCAACCGCCACTTCCCTGATCCCTCCCACAGGCAGTCGGAATGCTTCATGGGATGGCTCTGTCAATGGGTACTTGTAGATGTCTGTAGGGCTAAACTCCCGAGCTCCGGGGTCTATTCCTTTCTATTCAGCACCCCACAATACATATGTGCGCTTGGACCCCATTCTCCTCTCTCACTCCGTGTTGGACTCAGTTCAGCTCAAGGACTACCTTAGGCGAGGAAATTTTGGACCATGATACACATGTGGTGGATTGGATGTGCAGTGGAATGCCCCACTCCCTCCAACGTCCACATGGTGTCTCTCCAAGGACTGTTTAGAAGACCCAGTATTTTGAGACTCTCAGAAGTCAAACATTCACTATTATTTCTCTAAGAACTACAACTCAAAATCCACAAGAGCAGTCGAATGGGAAGCTTTCAAGGTGGTTACAAAGGGAATTTGCTTGCAGGAGGTGGCGGGGTCCACAGGGCACTCGACAGGGAGACCGAGGCTGCTGAATGGCTCTGACCCTCATTGGAGATGGATGAAGAACAGGACACTTCCAAAGGCCCTGAGCTGGCTGATGTTAAAACACACCACACGGCCCTCTTGGAGCAACTGTGTTGTTTTTACCTCAACACCTATGCAGCCAAAACACATCGGGAAAGAGACAAATCAGGTTGCCTCCTTGCCTGGCTGATCTGGAAGGATGCTTGCTTGAGTCCTATTTTAGAAATTACCTCACTCGCTGGTGATGCCCTCTATGCACTACAAAACATTCTGCACACGTTCCTCAGGTATAACTCCTCTATTTATGAGGTGCCCTAACTGCCGTGGATGAGGTGGGAAACTTCCTAACTGGACTCACCCTCCCCTGAATCCCTGCTGCAGCCCAACAGAGCTGAGATGTTCTAATTCCAAGACCTAGACAGAAATACAAGCTCTGGCTTAGATGGACAGCGCCTTCACCACTATTCTTACTTATCAGAGCTGTTTAATGAGGACAAGGGAATTGCCTCCATCCCTCCACGAGTCCTTTTTGGTGTCCCTCTCAAAACCCAACAGGGATCCTACCAACCTGTCCTCCTACTGGTTTATTGCAATCCTAGGTGCAGATTACGAAATACTCGGGAAGATACTGGTGAACAGAAATGCCCAGATCCTCCCAGGGATCATTCATCCAGTTCAAAACAGCTTTATCCAGGTCTTAGCACATCTCCCAACATCAGATTACTCTTGTGTGTGCAGGACCAGGCCGCATAACAGTTATCTCATGCAGCCTGCCTCATATTGAACCTTAATTAAAAAAGTGCTCGATACGCTTACATAGGACTACCATTTCCAGGTGTTGACCCACTTGTGGGTGGTAAAACACCTTCTGACATACAAAAAACTCCTATGAATGAACCCCCCTTTCTGGGTTCAACTGGGACGGCTCATCTCGTCCCCTTTCTGGGTGGGCAGAGGAACCGGGCATGGATGCCCTCTGTCCCTCCTGCTCTTTGCGATTGCAATTGAGCCCCTCGCTATCCATCTCCGTATTGAGGGACATACTCCGCGGCAGACCTGAGGTTCAGGCATGAGCGGTCTGTACACACAGTTGGCAACCTCTTGACCAATGGTCACCTACTCACCTTTGAACAACTTATTTCTGACTATGTTATGCTTTCAGGACAGTTTCTCCCATGCAGAAAGATACACAACACATGCTGGGTCTTCTGATCCTCACACGATGATGAACCCCAAATCCATAATGTCATACAAGCACTACTTCACATGGGGGCGGGATGCAACCTGATTACCTGGATTTACAAAGCAATCTGACAACACACTGGGGAGCAGATTTACAAGCACCCTGCACCACCAGTACATCACTTTTTGTGAAGTACTGGTGGCGTATTTCTCTGCCCAATATTTACAAGGATAGGAAAAGGCACCCTGCGTGGCTCTTCCTGTCCTTGTAAATATAGCCCCTTTATACGCAGCATTGTGCGTGAAAGGGACATTTCATGGGTGTTGCTGTGGGTGTTCTCACACAACACCCATGGAACAAGACACATTTCCAGATTTATGAGGAATTGTAAATCTGGAAATACATTGGAATGCTACGCCTCCCCAGGGGAGGCGTGGAGAGGCGCTTGGAGGTGCAACTCGTTTTTCCTATTTCAATGCGTGCCGCATTCTACAGCACACATTGAAAGAGGAAAATGCCTGTAGTGATTGTTTTTGTGCAGGAAGGTGCCCCTTCCTGCACAAAAACAATCTCCCCATGACGCAGTCATCTTTGCACCATGGTGCAAGGGTGCCTGTGCCAGTGCATGGCAGCTGTTTGTGCACCAGTGAAGGAGAGAGCACAGGAATGCGATCGTATTCCTGTGCTTTGGAAGTGCTGCAGCGTGGCGCAGCCAAAGGGCTTGCGTTGCCATGCTGCGGCACTTCCTCGTAAATCTGCCCCTGGGTTTCCACTGGCTTTTGCGGAGCAAATGGGAGGATGACATTGGGAGGACATTGTGTGACAAGGAATGGGAGAAGGTCCTGGATTTCCCCCGGCGGGTGTCTCGGAGCACTGATTCAAAAACATTCAATTCTCCATCCTCCACCGGGCTTATTTGACGCTGGAGCAACTCAATCACTACTTACCAATGGCGCACTTGCGGTGTTTTCACTACCACTCGGCAACAGCCGATATACAGCACATATATTGGTTGTGTCCGGTCCTCTCCACGTATTGGCTATCAGTACATGAGGTCTTCCATGAAGTCATGGAACGGACTGCCATTTACTCATGGGAGCCCTGCACCTTTGGCATATTCAAACGCAGTAAATGCCACAGGGTGTGGACACATTTCGCTGTCATGGCCCTCTTGCTAGCAAAGACAACCCTGACCTTGCTCTGAAGAGTGGCAGTGGCATCAGCGGTGGCAGTCTGGTATCGGGCAGTGATCAGTTGGGGGAGAGCTGAAGGGGAAGCTCTCTGCTCCGAGGAGGCCTGCCGCCTTCGCCAACATCCACTTTCCGCAGCATGGGATACTCTCTTTGAATAGTTTCTACAGCTGACACAGAATGCTAGCCCATCCCCATGACCATGATGGGGACACCAGATAATCCCAACCAGACCTGATGCTTGCCCAATCAAGGCACGACTCTGCCTGCCTCCCAGCGCCTCCCCTCCTCTGTGGTGCTGTTCGCTCCCCAACCCCATAATATATGCCCATATGAGCTTGACTTAAAATCGCTCCTACAGCAGCCTCAAGGTCATGGCTGGAGCTTTGCTTCAGGCGGGCCTACGTAGATGCCACACCCCACCACGGACACTCCTACCCTCGCACCTGTCCATCTCTCCCCCTTCTTAGGTCAGGGGACAATGCTCCCAGTTAGGTGAGTAACTTAATTGCTACACAGCAGTTTCATGCTACCATGCTCACCGTCTTACATGACGTAACAACTGCAACTGATTGTTCGAAGTTAAGGTATTGTGCTCTTGTCCATGCATGTCATACTGCATGTGCTGTGTTAAAGTTCTACACTGAAACCCCGCCTTTAAGTCACGGAGTGCCATTTATTCATGCCTTTGACATGCCAATAAAACCAGTTAAAAACTAATAATTCACTTTTTAACCATCTATACTTTTATGTTATGTATGGCCACCAAAACCATCTGTCCGTGCTTTCGCTGTCACACAGGGGCAGAGGAGCAATGGAGGAGCAGTACAGTGTGCTGCATACCATTACATTGCTTTCCTTAATATAAGCAGGGAAGCATTTGGAGGTCTACGGTAACAAAGCACAAGGCAAACAAAGCTGTTTTGTTAAGAAACTGGAGCAGCCTGAAGCGCGCAGGAAAAGCAGTTGAGAGCGGCGTGCCTTTCTGCCTTGACGTAAATTAGTTAATTCTGGAAAAAAACATGCGAGTCCTTGTTGTGAAACTGGAGCAGTGGCGGGGCCCGGGGGAGAGAAAGAATGCATTGTAGTGCAGTGTGGGAGGTCGCGAGATTAGGCAGCTCGCTGGAGGTTTCGAATGATTCGGTTCTTTTATTTCATGCTTGCTGCCAGCACCGGGGAGGAGCCTGCGTGCACTGACCACCGTGTCTGCTTCGATGCTAACACATTCTAGTAACTATAACAAGTTGTAATTCACAGTAAAACTGACGGGAAGACTTGTGCTAAGAGTACCAGCAACATAAGCCTTTGTTTTAGTGCTGGTGAATTAAAAAGGAGTGTATTGTTCTGCGAATACCTTCGGAATGTTTTATGACCTTCCAGTCGTCTTTGCCCTGAAGCACATACTGTCCTTTTAATTTACCTTTCAGTCGTGCTTTTATTAATGACACTGTAACAATGATATAACTAAATCTCAGAATTGCAGTCATAAAGGGGGTAACTCGTATGGCTTTGCATTGTATATTTTACAATCTCAAAAGTGTATTTTTAGATTTTTTAAAAAAATATTTTGCAAATAATGTGTTAAATCAGAGCAAATGGATAGTAATGGAAGCTGACCATGGCGGTCGCAAGTCCTCTCATTTAACGTCATTCATTGTCTTGGTACTTTTGGCAGCTGTAGATGAGTGTTTGTTGTTCTGCTTCATCCTGCTTGAACCTCGGGATATCTTTAGCTGGTTTCTCGATCCTGGTAGGTATGCTAGAGATGCTCCGGGGTACACATAGCCATGTGTACCACCCTTTACAATCTTGCTTTAATTACCCAGTGGAAGACGTATGTCCGGAGAATGAGGAGATAACTCTCAACTCCCAGCCACATCATCCCTGCAGCAGCACAGGCGTCATCTTTGTAGATAAGTCCCATATAATCACAGTATAAGACGGATATTAGTTTTATATATTACTTTTGCATCTGGCTGTCAATCATGGGAAAAACAATTGCCAAGTGAGCCAGTTTCTAGGAGATGGTGCATGGATGCTGATAGGAATCATTAAATGACGTGGACTTGGAGGTGAAGAATGCGCTGAAGATAAAGCCGCTCATCAGCCTCTCTAAGCAGTACCTTGCTCTCCTTCAGATTGTGCAACAATAAATATAGTGATGGCAACACAGTTAATGTAAGGAAGCGACAAACCTTTAATATCAATCCAGAAGGCAATGGTCTTCCACAAGGAAGAATGGCTATCTAAGGAGAAAGACAGTGCAAAAAGAGTGGAATAAATGATGGGTGCTAGAATATGTTTATTTACCAGAGGGGATTAAATATAATTTCCTACAACAATGTATAAATGATTTGAAGTAGTTATAGAAGAAGATCATGGAAGGGTTCACGTCAATCCAGAGACCGTTAGAAGTCCATGATGGATATGTCGAGAATCTAAGAAACCTACACTGTGATTCTGGATTTCAAAGGGAGAATCACAGCCACTGTTTTCAAAGAGTGCTTGTGTTTAACTACCCACTATGATTACACACACTCTTCACCGCTTTCATTATGTTGTATGTGACAGTTGCTATGGCCAACAGTGCCAACATCAGTTGTGTAAATGAAATCAGAGAAGTAGCATCCGTTTACTGCACACTTGTACTCAGTCTCGCTATTAAGCTATGATGAGGAGATAATGACATGATGATTGTCACCGTCTGCGTCATGCCACTGTTCGATATTTAGAAGCATCAAGGGCGTCAGAGATTAAAGTAGATGCATCCTCCATCACTGAAAGACCACAAATACCATACCATGGGGAATTCAAAGGAGTTTTTTTTATATAATTTCATAATCCTGAATATAACTAGATTAAGCACTGAAGGGTATATTCAGAAAGGGAAATCTAAATGCAGAGATATCCCCCAGCATAGTTTTTCACTTACGCTTGTGTGTACAATGTCCACATGCATGTAATTCAGCAACTTCGGGCTGAGATTAAGGCATATAAATAGGACCATTAATCTTACAATTTTTACATGAGAGGGTGTGGGCATAAATGATTCAAAATACGATTGTAAAATTACTAATATTAACTTTACGGTCATATTTTAGGCTTACGCCAATTAATGAAGTTCTACCTAGAGTATGCGAAGATCTCTACTTATGCTATTCCACTGAATTGAAAGAAATTAGAAACAAACTATCACCTGAGTATATACACACATATCTGACAAATATTAACATTGGAAACACTTAAATACAGCCCACATCCAGGTTTCTGCTATGTTCCCTTTGTTCTAAGATGAAACATAAATCCACACTTCCAACAGCAGTCACCATGGTCTAGACTATTCCACTCAAGATGAAGAGTAACTTCATTAGTATAGGCTAGAACTTGTAGTTAACTTTGTAGTGGATCAACATAGGGTACTACATGTAGTATAACAGAGTAAGCAACCATTTACCAGGAGGTATAGAGTGTGTAAATGCATTGGGGATGAAGGTACACAGTATGGGTGGCCATAGGCCTTCCTCACCCCTGATGGTCTAATCTTTCTTCCTTTCTGTCTGCGGAAAAGAAATAGACAGCAAACAGAAAACTCTTGGTTGCATATCTCCAATATGCCATGTATGTAATGGGGACACGATGTTATCATGACAAAAGTCCCAATGATGAAGATAAATTGTCACAATGTCATATACTCCATTCCCCTACCCTACGCAAGATTGATTTTCCCAAAATCCACATTTATTAATGGGTAATTATTGGCAACAAAGATGCAGCTCTAGCACATGGTACTTCCCTCTTCACCATAAACCTTTTTCAAAGGCCTACAAATGAAACATCACTTTTACACATTGGGTAGCTTCACTTACTCAAGTGATGTCACCCTCATGAGGGCACACACAATTGTAGGCATGATTCTTAGGATAATTGGTGATAACTGATGGATGTAGCATACATGGCTGTTTGCTGGACATGTGATGGCAGGTACTACTAAATAAGCATTGTTTGTGCACTTTTGATATGAATTGATTTATTATTGTGTTGCTGGCCATGAACCTACAGCTGAGCATGGAGGTCCAGCATGGGTGTTCTCGGGACCCTACTCAAGAACGGGCTGAGCCAGGAAAGCAGCTCTGTGGCTGTGAGGACATTCCCAGCATGTCTTGTGCTTCTAGGTGTGCTCAGCAGTGAAGGTTTTCCTGGTGCTTCTGGTAGCCCTGACTTAGTGAGTGTGGACACCCAATGTGCTGCAACGCTTGGCAAAGCTGAGCTTCCTTGCTCAATTGGAAATCCGGGTCTCCAAATAGATGAGGGTAAATTTGGAGGACTCCATCCCCACTGACTCCAATTTCCACTGGGAAGATGTTTTGTTTGTTATATTGTTTATGTTAGCTTGCATTAAGCAGCAGGATGAGAGTGGATTGTGCGTTGCCCTAAGGGAGGCAAAGGAGTGGCCATACATCTTATTTCACCTATGTAAATTCCTTTTTGTCTCAGTTGAATGGAAAGTCTGTGACATAGATCTGTATATACATATAAATCTGTCTCCTCTATGTAGTTATTGTTGTGCAGGGATAGAAACCAGGGAGAGAGAGAGGCTTAAGTAGATTGCATGCCTAGTTTCCTAAATGGCACCGTAGTGGTGCAACACAACAGGTGGGGGACCACAGTGAGACCGATCACAACTCAAACCAGGTAGACATTTACACACTCATAAGCATATATCATTGATTATGCAAAAAACCCAATGCAAGCCAAAATCCTTGCGTTAGATAATATATCATTCTCTGGCTGTATTTATTATACCTCATAAACACGACAATTTTAGATTTCAGATAAAGTTACAATATGTACAGTACAGCATTGTGATTATCACAGGGACATCACTAATATATTACATTTCCTAGCAAATACTCCACAGCTAATACATGTAATTTCTAGCAAATACTCCATCAGAGTCATAGTTGACCACCCCTCAGCCCTTGTGACATCGACTGATTCAATTGACTTGGACCCAGGACCAAACCCTGCTGGTCCCTCCATAAGTTGTGCTCTATAAAGCGTACTCAAGACAGAGGGAGCTTGGGCCAGCATAACAGCTGGTCCCCCAGACAACCATGCCAGAGCCACCCAATACAGGGATTCCCCCTGACACCCAATGGGACATGGGCCTTGGCAACCGGACAATAGCTTGGTCCCATTTTTTATTTTATTTTTATTTAATGCGTTTTTATATAGCGCGGACTTTACCCGAAGGTGTCAGAGCGCTTCACAATAGGAGCAGTAATGATACATAAGGAGAAAAATTACAAGTGAGCATGTTACAAAATCAAACGTTACGTTACATGAGGCAATAGTGACAGTTGTGCAAGAATCAGGAGCAAACAAAATACAAGAGGTAGCAAACGATACGTTACAAAAGGAAAAAGTGACGTGTGCAGGTTACAAGAGCATACAAAGTACACAGAGGTAAAAAGTTGCAATAAATGGCAGACACTCAAAACACTAAAACAAAAGTTACGTTACATGAGGCTGTGGTGGCCGTTGTGCATGTATCAAAAGCAAACAAAATGCAAGAGGTAGCAAACGATACGTTACAAAAGGAAAGGTAACGTGTGCATGTTACAAAAGAGTACAAAGTACAAGTAGAGGTATATTACTGCACTAAATGGCAGACACTCAAAACACAAAAACACACTGGGAAGGCACTTCTATAGGCATGGAGAACAGAATTTCCTATAATGGAAGGACTTTCTTCAGAAAATAGAGGGCGTGAATTAAATTTGGAAGTGTCTTTGAAGGAGGAGAGCTTTGAGGTCAGTTTTGAAGGCCTGGGAAGAGGTGGTGGTCCGGAGCTGAGGCGGAAGTGAGTTCCAGATTCTCACTGCGTTGCCTGAAAAGGATTGGGCCATCGATCTTTCCTTCTTGAAAGTGGGATGTTCAAGCAATACATTTTCAGCAGTACATGATGGTCTGGAGCCTCCAGAGAGTTTCAGTTTATTCGCAAGGTAGCGAGGGGAGGAGGAGTGCAAGGCTTTGTGGGTGATACAGGCAGTTTTGTAGATTGATCTTGCCTCTATGGGAAGCCAACGGAGGGTGGATAAAATGGGTGTGATGTGGTCGCTTCTTTTGGCCCCATAAATGAAACGAGCTGCTGAATGGAGAACAGACTTCAGGGGGGACAGGTGGGTTTTGGGGAGGCCAGCAAGAAGAGAATTGCAGTAGTCCAATCTGGAGAGAACCAGCGATTGGACCAGGGTTTTAAGGCCATAGAGCAGCCACTATCCCCAAGTATCCCCAGGGCCGTGTAATGGAGTACCCTGACTGGCTATGTACAATCGCTGTAGCGGGCGCCCCCTGCCTTTGAATAGAGACAGTAGTACTCCTGCCCGCTTAAAAAGCAGATTCCATCTTGAATTCGCCTTCACTTATATTTTTGATGCCCAGGTTGTCTACCTGTTTTGTGGCCAAACATGACTCCTCCCCTGCCACAGGCCTTGGTGGTTCCTCGACCAGGTCTCCCCCAGACTCAGTGGCTTAATGTTGCGAGAAATGCCATGGTGCAAAGACCAAGTTCTCGATAAACAACGTGTTGCCCTGGACTGACCAATGAGCCCTGTGAAATGACAACTGTTACCCGTCCAAGTGGCCAGACCAACTTTTTTGAGCTCTCAGAGTCCGTCTCGAGAGTGCACCTCAGGATGATGTTGGGTCCTGTAATGCCCAAGCCCGCACACTCTAAGTCCTCAAAAAGGCATGTCTTCCAACATTGGTAAATCATTCCCCCCAATGTGGAGGATGACGACTGCTGGTGGCTGTAGCCTCCTGCCTGTGATCTAATGGACCAGGTGGTGTAGACCCTCAAAGCAAAAGACTGCCACTCACAGCCCAGTAGAACCGAGAGACCGCTTCTGTCGCCTATCTCCTAACCCGGTCCCGGGCCAGAGTTGACGTTGAATGCCACCTGAAAGCCTGTCCATGGATCTTGCACTGGCTGTAGCCATGTGACCTAATGAAAAAACTGACAGGAGATAGAGTAAACAGCATTACATATACAGAAACTTCGCACTTCTGTGTCCCATTTTCCAATACTATTCCCTGCACCAGGGTGAAGATCTACATCTAAAGGGGTGACATTGCCCCCATCCTAGAGGGGGGCGAACCATTTAAGTGGATATCACACCAATGACATGGACCTATAATGGGTGGCTGCCGCCTGCACATATCTCTGCAGGAATTTTTTGCATTACGGAGACTTGAGGCCACCCGATCCTCCATGCTAGCTTCCTTCGCTGTACTCCTGCTGCTCCCCTGAATTAATGTAGGTATAGCAAAAAAACTGTTCTCTATGTCCCATATTGTCATATTTCCCCGAGTGTTTAAGTTTTGTTTTTAATATTTGCCTATTTTATGGATACATATTTTATTAATCTGTAAACTGTTAGATTTTCCAAACCAACTATGGACCCCCTGGGACAGTCTCACCTACCTCAGGGGTTGATAGCCCCTAAGTTCAGGACTGCTGCATTAGAGAGAGTTAATCAGCGACATGGTCCCAGGAAAGGAAAGACTTAGACAGATTTTCGGTAATGAGTAGTAGTGTCAGTTTAGTAGATAATGCTTCCAAGAACTTGTGAGAATAAAATTACCCTCCCAAAATGTGTCAGAAGGAGGGGGGAGGATAGCATGGTGACCAGAACAGCACAATGGGAACAGCCACCCTTTTGGATTGCAGTCAATCCTGGCCATACAATGTGTGGGAGTAAATCCACCACATAGGATGAGATTGACACTGCACGTACCAAAATACACTTGCTATGTTGACAGATTGCTGACACTTTAAGAGTCCCTAATAGGACAGAAAGTTAAGCAAGGGCTCTGACGTGACCCCAGAGCAACTTGAACTGTGTTGTGATCTTTCATTTTTAAATACCTTCTTCTAAAGAGTGGCCATTAAAACATACATATGCATGTAATGTGTATTAGTCAATTTTAGAGGACGCTGGATATTCCATCTCAGAATGACTATGCGCTCACTCAATCTGAGACAAGGGGTGTTACAACAATGAACGCATGCCTGAGAGGCTTCTAAGAGACTTTAGATGCCGGATACTCTTCCAGTCGTATGTTAATGGAGTCCCTAATGAGCTGGTACAATTGGAAAAGTCTTCCATCCTTCTCTTTGTTCACCTTCTTGGGGAGCATCAAGGGATATTTACCTGCAGATGTCAACATTCTATTAAGGTATAAGGCTGTGGTTTAGGTAGTGTGAAAACATTTTGCGCACTTATGCAAGAACATTGAAAATTGTATTCAGGCTGCCATCTGGAGTCAATATAGGCATTGCTGAGCTATGGAGGTTTACCATTTCATGCAAGAATGCTCCTACAGCAGAACCCTGCAGTACCTGAAGTCCGCAGAGATTTCTTATCAAAGCCCCTAGTGTCAATCATTGCTGTAACCTACCTGAGCATTTACAACGGCTCTGGCAAACAATAGATCGACTTTGTTTTATTTTTCCGTTCTTTTTCTTGGCAATAATAAATGACCTTTCTTGAGTTGGAATTCACAGAGTAAGTGTGCTAAAAGACTCATTCCTCCATAATATGTTTCTTTTAACAAACACACAGAGACTTTGACCCAGGCTTTTTCTCTAAGAGACCTACATCTGGCACATTGGTTTGTTTTACAGCAATGGCCCATACCTATGGAAAAGGAACTCTTGGTTTGAATATGTTCAGGCCTCATCAATCTTCATTGATGTTAGTCCCAGGGCCCGGTCAAATACCTCCACCATTCGGCGAGACAACATTGGGTTCAACGGTCAGCAGAAAACCACTTGTGCACCGTCAGTCTAACTGGTCCCCATGTTGCGTAGCCGTTGGTGGAAAGGTGACCAATGAATATTAATCCTAACCACATAATAAAGTTAATTGAATCCCTGGCTTAGTGATTTCTCATCAGCTAGAGCCCTGAACCATATTAGGTCAGATGATTGGAGAATGTTAGGCGCTATTGGTCAACTCGGCCATCCAGACTTGATAAACTAGTCTATGAGACCAAGTCGAACAGGAAGGCATATGCCCAAAAACACACACAAACGCACACTGCGCAGTACCCACAATTAAAAAATGCAGCCTCAAGCATTAATACCCTGATATGTTACTAATAGTACTTTTAAGCAAGCAAAGTCATATTTATCTGTAAAGTGAGTTCCTGATCTTTGTGTCCTTTAATTATAAATCAGTTCTAATTAACGCAGCTGTAGATCGCTTTTTTTTTGGACAGTTTTTTTTTTGCAGTTTTACATTGCGTGATTTCCACCCAAAGGTATTGGAGCGCTTTACTTGAGCACCAGTTACATAACATATTGCACAAGAACACAATAATTTTTGGTAGGCACGGGAGATTAAGTAATTTGCCCAGAATCACAGAATTTTGAGTGGACGCCGAGACTCGAACCCGATTTCCCAATGCCAAAGTCAGCAGCTCTGGTTGTTAGGCCACATCCTCTCTTTGATTGCTGTTAATATACGCTGTTTGATGTACCTACAGATAATGTGGTTTATAGTCTCTAAGCTTTTAACTCTTTGTCGGGGTGCAATCCCCCAGGCTCCCTAGAACTTTCCTCACGTCGTGTGAACAGAGGGAAAGCAGCTAATTCAGGAAAGGCTGTTAAAATTCACGAATGGACACAAGTAGGTGCCAAAGATTTGCTCAATTCTTATTTTGACCATAAACTATCCGCCATGGAAAATGCCTTGCGGTTTATTCTCACCTAACGTTTCTAGGTTTTGCTTGTTTTTGACCACGGCTCCATTAACAGAACTTAAAACTAAAACCCCGCCCCATCCCCCCTTTTGTGCCCATATGTATAGCTGTACGTTTGGCAGCTGGGCATGGGTTTGTTCCCTTATTTTGTTTGTCCAGTTGTCGAGCCCCAGCACAGTTGTGAGGGGACTACACTAAAAACACTAAGGAAGGTCTGATCCATGCACTATACTGAAATATAGACCCAGCCTGTCCAGACATTCGGACCTATTCTTCCTGAAAAGGTGTGCCAACAGGCAGAAGCTTGCAGCATTGGGATCAATAAGGTGAAACAAGCATTGGCATAGCCAATAAGTCTCGCCTTTGGGACCTTATAAGTATTTAGATATGCAGCACAATATCCTTGGTGCAACAACATTAACTGTTGCATGGTTAAACACTTATAAGGTCCCAAAGGCGAAACCTATTGGCTATGCCAATGCTTGTTAGCTCATTGGGCTTAGTAGTGGCAAAGCGGAATATTGCATGATACTGGCGCATGCAAGAAACTCCCACACTACATGAATGGAAACGGGGTATGGATCTCTACATGGCGGTGTAAAGGGTGACGTACAAAAGTAAAGGAAGCCCCAAAAAATACACAAAAATCTGGAGTAGGTGGATGAAATACTATGGCCTAACTCAAAGCGACAAACACACCCAAACCACTACGGCAGGGGCACAGGACTAAAAGAAACCAGCTGAACTTAGGATATATGGGGAGGGAACGAGTAGGAGAAACAGTGTAATCCCAATATCCCAAAGGGCTATAGAGGAAGTCATATGCCTGTCATGTCTTGATGACAATGCGGACGGTCACCAGAGATGAGAAAACTAAACAAATTTGTCTGGTCTAAGTGAAACCTATTGTTACTGCTATGTGATTCTACTGTTTCCTTACTAACTGAGAAAATAAAAGAATATATATTTCTTTTTTAAAGACTGATTTGCATACAGCTGGGTCTAACCTGGAATGGCGTGGCGTGCAAAAAACTATTAATTTAATGCAGCTCTGTAACTGGTGCTGAATGTTTGATTTGTTCAGCATTTTGTCCGTCATCTGTTCTTTTTGCAAGATCAAATATAAGCATAAAGTCAACAAGTGATAGGAGAGGTAGCTGGTCTGTTGATTGTTAAATCATTGTGATATAGAGTCCTTTAAAGAGGTGCGTCTTCAACTCTATCCTAAATTGAATGTTATGTTATGTTATGTTAGTCCAACTTGTATAGCACAACAGCTGCCTCAGCAAAGAGGCGTCCCGGCACTTACTACAGGCAGACTGAAAAAACTAAAGCCTAAACCGAGGGGAAGAGATTTGTTTTTATTGCCTTCCTAAACGTCAGGTAGATCTCCAGACTGCGAATGTGAAGGGGGAGGGAATTCCAAAGCTTGGGCGCTAGACAGCGGAAAGATCGTCCTCTGGCACGTACACTTTTTACCCGTGGGACAAGAGCAAGGCATGACCCCATAGAGCGCAGGTGGCGTGTGGGTGTGTATGGTACCAGTACATCGGTCATAATACAAAGGGAAGAGAGTTTCAAGATTTTGAAGGCTATGCAGAGAGCTCTAAATTCTATGCGCTTGGCCACAGGCAGCCAGTGTAATCGACGGATTACACCCAAAATCAGCGTTGGTCATGTAGAGATGTTGTTCCAGATCCTGGGTGCATAGATAGAAAAGGCCTGCTGCCTTGCTTTTTTTAAACACCTTAGTGTGCAGCCTGATGGGGTCCTGATTCAATCATGGATTGAGCTGCCCTCCTTGCTGTGACTAGCGAGTGATCTCCTATGTTTTACGAAATCGCAAAAAATATCTCTATTTTAATTGAGTCATCTTATTTCCTTTCTTAGTTGTGCTGTGGTTCTGATTATGAGCTTGTTATATATGCAAACTAAAAAGAATGCTTTCAAGCCGCCTAAAAACAGACTTTCAGTTAATAGTTTCTGACTTGAACCTCCTTATTCCAAAAATGAAAAATCATTACCATCCCCATGTGTGTTTCCTTGACCTCTTGTCTCATACTGATTGCCTGCAATTAGGTAACTTAATAAATGTTACGGTAATGTACACACTCAAGAAGAAAGTAACAATGTACACATTTTAACACGTCTACACATACAAGCTTAAGAATGATCTAATTAAAATACGCATATGTTGAGGTTAAGTAATTTGCAAGGTAACAAAAGTGAGAGAAGACAGTCTCACAGAAGTCCCTTTTTTCTTGCCTGGGCGATCCACAGTGAACGGACAGTGCAAACTTCCTGGTGGGATGGATGGACAGCATACAACACTTAGTGAATGTTCAAATTGAATCTGCACAATATCTTAAAAAATTGCCTTAAATATATGAAATTCTGGCATTCATCCCCGCAAGGGTCGTCCAGACACTTGCTGTCCTTTCCCAAAACAATACTGCAGATATGTTACGTTATTTTTATTTATATAGCACTCAACGTACCCAGGAGAGTATTGTAGCACTGAACCAGGAGATGTATGGGCCAAGCCAGGGTCTGGGTTAGGGGAAGAGAATATGCAATGTTACAACGAATGCGCTACAGTGCTTTTCATTACAACGCGGTCATTACAACAACCGCATTGTTACATCGCAAACCATTACAATGCAAGCCGTTACAACGATTTGCTGTAGGGGCGCTGGATGTTGGACTAGTAGAATTTACTATTCCAACTCCAGTCCGTGCAACAGTAGGGAAGGTGTTGGATTTTAAATTTAACACCTTCTGCCCCCTTCAGCAAGTCGTTGTAACGACCGCGTTGTAATGGAATGCGTTGTAGCGCATTCGTTGTAAACGATGTCTTCCGGTGAAGAGTCAGGTCTTCCGTTTCTTGCAAAATTCAAGAACTGAGGAGGAGGATCTGATGTTTAGGGGCAGGTTGTTCAAAGCTTTAGGAGCGCGGGATGAGAGGGTACGAACACCGGATCTGTTTCTGCGTATTTGAGATTTGTGCGAATAAGAGTCTAGCTGAGTGGAGGAGTCTGGAAAGTTTATGCGGTTCTTAAGGTATGTGGGGCGCCAATGTAGAGTAAAGCTTAGTATGTGAGCATGAGGAGATATATTTTCAATCACTGTGCAAACAGACTGTTTCTCTCCTTCTTGAATGCCGGAAGGCTGTGGATGCCCACTACCTAGGATTAATTACACATTATCTTTTTTATCTCTATCCCGTGCTCTTTGAAGACTTCAGCAGAAATCAAATACGTGCAGCTGTGTTTATGAAATTCCAATGCACTTTCACAGCTTTTTTTTAATCACCTTCTAGAGTTGGACTGTCTTATCCAAGTTCACAAAACATTGTCGCTCCAAACACAGCTTGCTACAAACACGGCTCAGCGCTAGTTTAGGAGTCATCACACATCTAATTTATCTTATTGACTGAGTACAAAACACAAGGCTAGCGGAATCCCACTAAGACAGCACCGGATTTTAGAGTAACTCAATATAATAATATGGTGAAAAAGATTATTTATTCACCAGGAGTGTGCACTTTTGGTTAGCACCCGCCAGCACAATGCCGTTCCACTGATTGGAATCTACATATACAAAAAAACACAGCACCAAATGCACCACTCAACCTATGCAATACAAGTGAGTCCAAATCTTTAGGGTAGTTCGTTTTCCAAAAGATTCTTCTTTATTATGCAGTTTAACATGCAATTTTTTAAAACTTCCGACAACAGCAAAAGCAGCCGACGCGTTTCGTCCAACTTTGGACTTCTTCAGGGCCAAAATAGAAGGTTGAATAACAAACAGGTAGGGTTCTTATTAACTCAATTCCAGAGTCTTTCTCCATCCAGTAGGATATAGTATATCCCTAATACGAGATCACTGTCCTGTTTAAAAACAGAAGTATATGGTACGAATTAGAAGATTAAAAAGATCCTTTGCCATCAGTTTCAAGCAATAGTAGGATAGTGGGTTTATATGTAAACTCCTCCACTGATAAGGGCGAGTTTGTCCTATCGTGGGATACCCGATTCAGTATCCAGATGAAAGTAAAAGGGAGGCACCAGCCCCGTCCGATAACAGCCACGATAGGACAAACTCGCCCTTTAGTTAATAAGACCCCTACGTGTTTGTTATTCAACCTTCTATTTTGGCCCTGAAGAAGTCCAAAGTTGGACGAAACGCGTCGGCTGCTTTTGCTGTTGTCGGAAGTTTTAAAAAATTGCATGTTAAACTGCATAATAAAGAATAATCTTTTGGAAAACGAACTACCCTAAAGATTTGGACTCACTTGTATTGCATAGGTTGAGTGGTGCATTTGGTGCTTTATCTTATTGACTACTTATGCTCTAAACTTGCGGTCCATCGAGATTATTACTGGAAATTGACTAACCTACGCTGCTTCTAAGCACTATCCTATTTTTATAAACACAATTATGCATAATGAAACCAATGGAGATTATTGTGTCCAAATCAAACTCTGGGAATGGGACATAATACATAACCACTTTGCCATATAGAGCTTTAAAAAAACATAACGTTAGGAACATCTACCCTAATGAGTGTAACGCATAAGCACAGTAAGCATTCAATGATATATTTTGCAGGGGATGATTTTCGATTTAGAAAATGTAAAATATTTTGACAGGACAGTGAGTTTCAGACAGAACGGATGCAGCCAAGCTTCCACCTAAGTCACAATGTGCTCTTTTAAAAGTAATACAGGGTGACTGCTGAACTCAGGCAGTTCTTTTTAATCTGGCACTGCTTGTTGGAATGCAGCACTTTTCAGGTTCCTAAAGAACATCTCTCTAATAATGAAGAACTTCCCGTGGTCTATGGCAGCATTTGATTTCTAGGATTACAATCTTTAAAAGTGATCGTTCAAAAGACCAAGAACAGGGGTGAGCTTGTGGCTATCACAGAGCCTACTGTTCTAGCCACCTAGAGATGTCACACCCAAATACAATAAAATACCACAAGCAAACCATCGCACATACATCTAGCCATTGACCAGCCTCAGGGAGCTAGCAGGGGCTCTCTTGCCCTCCCGGATTCCCTCTGGTGTGGTTGCACCTGCTTGGGTTTGGCCTTTCACAAAAGCTATTCTAAGCAAAGATGAGACCCTGCTGCACAACAACAGCAGATGTTAAAAGAAACAAACGTACCAACTGCTTAAAACCTCACTGCCTTAACACACCATCTAATATAATCTATGGCAATATAGGAGCAATAACGTTAATATCATAATATATTGAAATTAACAGGATGACCAAAAGAAATTCATTGTAATATACTGTATGTGGTGAATTGTAAAGAATGAACTAAATCCTTTTGGTAACTCATTCATCAGGATAAACACGCACTCCCTCATTTTGGACACATTTAGAACCGAAACCACAACAAGACACGTTATACAGATACTCCAGCATCCTTCTGTGCCCAACACAAAATCGCATTACGTTGTTTGTTGTAACGCTTTTCGCCCTAAGTGGGATGGGTATTCCCAGACGTGGGACCCGTACTCACTACGCCACTGGAGTCAAGCTATCCTGGCTGATGACGGCTGATAGCCAGAAACCGGTCCTAGGATGCTTGATTCCGGTCCAGGGAAGACATGGCTTGGCAGTTCGGGCTAGACTGTTCCCATGAGGCACAGGGTCAAGACTGATTTGCATATGGCCATGTCTAAACTGGGGTGGTGTAGTGGGCAAAAGAACGATGGATTTAACCCAGATCTCTTGACTGGGGGAGAATGTCTGCATTGTCAGCATTCCGTCCATCATTTGTTTGTTGTAACGCTTTTCGCCCTAAGTGGGATGGGTATTCCCAGACGTGGGACCCGTGCTCACTACGCCACTGGAGTCAAGCTATCCTGGCTGATGACGGCTGATAGCCAGAAACCGGTCCTAGGATGCTTAAATCCGGTCCAGGGAAGACATGGCTTGGCAGTTCGGGCTGGACTGTTCCCATGAGGCACAGGGTCAAGACTGATTTGCATATGGCCATGTCTAAACTGGGGTGGCGTAGTGGGCAAAAGAACGATGGATTTAACCCAGATCTCTTGACTGGGGGAGAATGTCTGCATTGTCAGCATTCCGTCCATCATTTGTTTGTTGTAACGCTTTTCGCCCTAAGTGGGATGGGTATTCCCAGACGTGGGACCCGTGCTCACTACGCCACTGGAGTCAAGCTATCCTGGCTGATGACGGCTGATAGCCAGAAACCGGTCCTAGGATGCTTGATTCGGGTCCAGGGAAGACATGGCTTGGCAGTTCGGGCTGGACTGTTCCCATGAGGCACAGGGTCAAGACTGATTTGCATATGGCCATGTCTAAACTGGGGTGGTGTAGTGGGCAAAAGAACAATGGATTTAACCCAGATCTCTTGACTGGGGGAGAATGTCTGCATTGTCAGCATTCCGTCCATCATTTGTTTGTTGTAACGCTTTTCGCCCTAAGTGGGATGGGTATTCCCAGACGTGGGACCCGTGCTCACTACGCCACTGGAGTCAAGCTATCCTGGCTGATGACAGCTGATAGCCAGAAACCGGTCCTAGGATGCTTGATTCCGGTCCAGGGAAGACATGGCTTGGCAGTTCGGGCTGGACTGTTCCCATGAGGCACTGGGTCAAGACTGATTTGCATATGGCCATGTCTAAACTGGGGTGGTGTAGTGGGCAAAAGAACGATGGATTTAACCCAGATCTCTTGACTGGGGGAGAATGTCTGCATTGTCAGCATTCCGTCCATCATTTGTTTGTTGTAACGCTTTTCGCCCTAAGTGGGATGGGTATTCCCAGACGTGGGACCCGTGCTCACTACGCCACTGGAGTCAAGCTATCCTGGCTGATGACGGCTGATAGCCAGAAACCGGTCCTAGGATGCTTCATTCCGGTCCAGGGAAGACATGGCTTCTCATAATAACAGAATCGATCTGGACAAGGTTGACTTTCCTCCAAGTATACGCAGGACGGCATCAAAAACATACTACAAGCAGGGAAGGACTTTTTAACTACACAATCCATCCTAGCTTCTAAGGCATTCAACAACCCTTCACCCTCATGACATAAGTGGCAACGCAAAGTGGCTCCCTCACTCTAACACACGCAGCTCAAAGACCCCGAACAAGATGTGACTAATCCTTTAAACCAAGAAGAATCTTCACAGATGCCATCTATGAACAAAACCATCTTTACATATACCTGACACAAATGACTGTCAACATAAAGTTGAAAACTATGCAAAAAGATACAACCAAATTCATGATCAGGACGCCAAATAAATGTCAGAAACGTGCTATTTAAAAGTTGCTAACCCCACATAAGTCTGCCACATGAATTGTAACACTGACAGCATATTCCAGCTGGTGCGTACTCCCATAAATGACTAAACTAGAATTATTTTCATATCCGTTCAACTAAAGTGAAACGGGACTACAACGCCCAGAATGCACTGGGTTATTAAATTAATTCACAAAAATGGAACATGGCAACCTTGAGGAGATGATATAATGTGGTAATCTTATCTACCACACCAGCACCTGTCCTGTTTTTATGTTCATGGAGAAATCCTCATATATATGGTTTACAGGTGGTCAACCAAAGCAGACTTGGCTTGCCCATGTTTTTGACTGCACGCAGGACTGTAGTATAGCACGATTAACCCTTTACCCGACGAAGCTACAAAACAAGAAAGATAATATTACTATGAATGGCTTTCACTCAGTTCTGTGTGAGAACAGCCGAGTTATGATGCTTTTTAGGTCGAGCCTAGAGCAGCGCATGCGCAGCTTGTTGCTCAACTTTTAGTAAGGGGGTTTTCAAAGTGCTACCACAGGCATTTTGGTGGCCTGAAGCTTGCGTGCTCGCAAGCGTACGTGCGCGCAGCCGCCATCTGTCTTTTCCCCTCTGTCACGGGTAATTATTAAGTGATCACGATCATTTTCACATTCCGCGCACGCGCTCTCTGAGGCTCACTCTTCCTCTTCCTTCCCACTCCTCCCCCAGAGGTGCCGGCCCGTCTTCACGCCCCTCTCTGGGGGTGCAGACCGTTCCTCACTCATTTGAGGGGCAGCGCTTTTCTCACTCCTTTGAAACGCAGACCTATCCTCACTCCGCTACCTAAAGGTGCAGATCCGGCCTCACTCCTCTGGGGTGCCGCCCTCCTCCTCACTCCTCCCCCAGAGGAGCAGACCCTTCCTCGCACCTCTGAAGTGCAGAACCTTCCTCGTGCCAATCCCTACAGACACAGACCCTTCCTCGCCCGGGCTGCATCTCTCTTCCTCCCACTCCTCTCCCAGAGGTGCCGGCCCGTCAGCAGTCCGGCCTGGTTGCCCTCTCAATGCCCGTGGTGAAGTGGTACAGGGCGGACTGGAAGCACCTCTGTGGGTGGGCACCTTGGTGGGCATGGTGCCCTCTTAGTGGGCTGTAGAAGTAGGGTGCCAGGTTTACTGCCACTTGCAGTGGGCGGGCGAAGGAGCTCTGTCCCTGCCAGCCTGTGAGCTCAGCCTCCAGGGTCTGACGAGTGTCCTTGCTGTGCTCTCTCCTCTCACATGCCCTCTCTTCTTCCTCACACAGGTGGTTCGCTGTCACAGCTCTGCCCGTGCGCGCTCTGAGCATGATTCTGGTCTCTGCTCTGCCTGTGTGTGCGCGTGGTGTGAGTACTCTGTGTGTGTGTGTATACTATGTGCGTACGTGTGTGCGTCGTCTACGTATTGTCTGTGTACGCTGGTGTCTCTATATGTGCCAGCCAATTTCTCTGAGTTTATATCCCAGTGTGACGCCATGATGTATCTATCTATGTGTGTCAAATTGTACAGCATGCCAATATTCCAATTGTTGTCATTCCCTGTATGCTCCTCTGTGTCTTGTAACTCTGTCACTTTCTAGCTTGCACCCATTCTGTTATGTCTTCCTAGCTGTTAGCTTTAAGTCGATGGCTGTTAGCGTGTGTATCTGTCCTACTTTGTCTGCCCCTGTACTTCTGCAAGTTTCTATGTGCTTGTCTATGTGTGTCTCTTTCGCTATGGATGTGTGCGCGTCTCTCTGGCTCCCATCTAGAGTGCGTCTATATGCACGAGTGCACTCTTCAGTGTGTGGCAAGCTCTGTCTCGCCCTGTGTCTGCACATGTCCTTCTCTTTATATTGACTGATGTCTTTGCCCATTCTCTTCCTACCATCGCACATTTCTATCCAATGTCACGCTCCCTGCTCTTTCTCTATCACATCCGACTTTTCTTTAGCCACACGTGTCCTTCTTTCCCTCCTCGCACCCATCTTCTCTCACCTGTTTCCATCTTTTGTCCCTTCTTTAACGCAACTGCCGCACTTTTTTATCTGCCCTTCTTTCTTTATCCTATATTTGTCATCATTCTATTTTATCTCATTTGCAATTATATTATCTGTTGATCTTCGCTTCTCACTCACTCGTTCCACTCTATTACCCCCTCCGCCTTTATTATGTCTTTGCTTCCCTTTTCTCTTTCTTACCTACCGTCTCCTTCCCTCTCGTGTTCTTTCTGTTTGGTCTCGCATTTTCCTGCTCTTTCTCTTCCTTTCCTCCGCTCCCACCCCATCCATTCATCCTTTACTCTCTTCGCTTAATCTGTGGTTACTCCTTCTCTTTCCTTTTCATGCTTTCGGCTGTGGTGACCCCTTCTTTTCCCTTTTCATGTTTTCGGCTGTGGTGACTCCTTCTCCTCCCTTTTCATGTTTTCTATTGCACCGCACCGCATTCAACTCTCCCTTCTTCTCTTCTTTCAAAACTCCGCTCCACTCTCTTCTGCCGCCTGTTTGGAGTGACCAGCAGCTTCAGGGCGGAGAAGCCCTGAATAATCAAGGGCTTAGGGACCCCGCATTAGGGCCCTGCTCCTCGTTTAATTCAGAAATAGCTCTCCTCCTGTCTCCTGGAGCTCTTCTCCTGTCTCCTATAGTTCGCTTAAATTCTACCTCATCTCAGTTTGATTACCCTCTCCCCTCTTCCGAGGTTTCACACTGGTGTCTCCTCACTATCATTCCTCCCTTCTCCTTTTGCTCTGTTCTCTCGCTGTTGTCTGCACCCCATGTTTCTTCTGATCCAATCACCGGAGCAGAGGTTCGGACACAGCCACGGTCTCTGGTCCGTTCTGACGGCCTCTTTCCTCAGCCATTATTTTGGGAGGGGGGAGGGGTTTAACACCGTGAATCCCGCTCACAGTCCCGGGTGACACCAGGGGCGATCCTGCCCCAGGGAAAACCGCTGTCCCGCCTCCTCGTAAGCAACAAACGCAGACAAGTTCTTGTTTGGAAAGGCAAGTTTTAGCGCAGAAACGTGACAGAGATACCAAAGTCCTTTAATATCGATTATCGAGGCTGATTCATTGGAATGGGGCTGGCCAAGGAAAGTAAGTGCCTCTTTCTACCCAGCTGCCCTTCCTGAAAAATTTTACTGTTTCAGAGCCACAATTATGAACAAGCATTGGCATAGCCAATAGGTCTCGCTTTTGGGACCTTATAAGTGTTTAGCCATGCAACAGTTGGTGTTGTTGCACCAAGGATATTGTGCTGTATAACTAAATACTTATAAGGTCCCAAAGGCGAGACCTATTGGCTATGCCAGTTCTTGTTAAGTTCTGTTAAGTGGTAAGCCACCATGTCTCTTCCACAGCTATCTAGCCCTGTGACCTACTTCACAGATGCAATCTGAAAGAGGGGAGAATCAAAGGAGAGCTGATTTAAACCTGGTTGCCAAAAAAACGATGCACTTAAAAACAGCCCTTAGAAACTGCCAAGCCTTGAGATTCATTCAAGAATTCCACCCGTAACATTTTTGCTTTCTTCAAAGTCTGCGAGGACAACAAAGGGCATGATCTTCAGCTGATTGCAACACAACTACGTGAAAATGCAAGTTTTGTGAAACAATAATACCCAATTTGGGAAAAAAAGATTTTGGGATTTTCTTGCCACCTAATAAATAACACTTGGCGATAAAAGGAAACCCCTTGTTATGCAAAAAATAACGTGGATGGTGCAGGTAGGGGGAAGCAACACAGAGCGCGCAAGGAAGGAATATGGAGGGTAGGGGAAGAAAACAGTGAGAGGAGGAATGTGGGAGGGGCAAAACTACAAGAGAGAGCTGGATGTGGGGCAGAGCATATAGGGGGGAAAAAGTACAGAGTGGGATAAGCACACAAGAACGGAAGAAAGCAGACAGGAAGCAAAAGTATATCACCAGCAAGCACAGCAGGAAGGGGATACATACACAAGGAGACATCTAGAGAAAACATGCACTCTTGTTGAGCGCTTGAAAAAAAAACAAGCGCCTCACGCGGCAGAATGGAGATGGGAGAGAGAAGGGGGCCTGCGCGATTCACTTGCGGGAGAGAGCGGCTGGCGCCGCGATAATGGATAACATATGGCGCCAACCGCTCGCTCCCACAAGTGAATCTCCAGACGTGCACGCGTTGCCATTGGAGGCAATGCAACGCGTGCACGTTTTTGCCCTGAAAGCTGTGCCAATGGCTAAAGGTCTTTCCTATGCAGCGCGTGCACGCTGTATAGGCAAAACCTAAAAATTACTACAGCCACTCAACCCAGCACAACAACGTCGTTGCTGGCTCCACTAAATTCAGCTGGAAGCCAGTGCCACTGGACTGGTTTAAAAAAAAAAAAAGTAAAAAAGAAGAACTCTGGTGCTTGCAAAAAGGGGTCACGTTGGGCAGCTGATGTGTAGTGGGGTAACCTTGCCCATTATTTAAACTGTCCTGCCACCCCCTGCCGACTGCCCAGGCGACCCCGCTGCTCATGTGTCAACCAATGGTTGCTCACTGGGCAGCCCGCGAAATTAAAAACATGGCCACCTTTGGCCACTGAACCTGATCGGTCTGATCTGGCCCGCACCTGCCTCCAGTGTCCCCTTGCCCATTTTTTTCAATGAATGTGCAATATCTGTAAACTAAGGCACGTGGTTTACTCTTACATTTGTTAGCCATATTTCTCTACACTACATGTGCGATGCCCTGATCTGAAGTTATATTATTTGTGCAGGTAAATTAAGTATTGGTGTAACATAGAATATGTGCATGAATACGTGAGTAATTTGTGAGCACATGCTTATTACATTAGAAGAGCAAGTTTGGTTGTGGCTTCTTGGTGGTACAACAGTGGTGTTTTTAGATGGTATATGTGGGTGATGTCATAGTCCACCTTTCATCATTGACTCAAGAAACTCCAAATACTGGGATGCAGTAAACAGCTAGCATCTCAAGTGATAGATGAGACCACTTGGGAGTCATCTCAATCTGCTGTACCTCTCTTGAGGCAGGGTGGTTGGTTAGCAGAAGGGGATGAGGAGAAGGGGGACTTCCAACACACAGCATCACCTGCATCTGTGAAACAGCCCCTGTTATCACAGACAGCCTGAAACATTAATAAAGTGGCAGTGGTGTCTTGTGGGGAAATTCTAGACCCCATAGCTGGGAGGCTGAATTGACACGTGTGCTATAAATTGCAAATGGCACCTGAGACCCAAGGGAGTGGGCAATGGAACAGAATTCCTCCCCCCCCCCCCCTTCAGTGACCTTTGCATAGGGGCATACTGGTCCATGTGCATGGTGATGCAGTACTGCAACTGTGAGATGTCCCTGTGGCCTCAGTGTTCCTCTGGAAAGATTCAAAAGGCCAAGAAGTGGAGTGGAGACAGTTTTTGAAAAAGGCTAGGATGACCTGGGAGAGGGCTCTAGGAAAAGTCTTTCTCTCAGTGTGCAAGTATATCTAGGGTCACATCAAGAAAAGGCTGTATCTTGCCAGCACTCATTCACTAAACATGGATAAAATAGTGGTCCACTGCCTGTAGATGTACTTTCCCCACCTCAAGCTCTTGTTTTGCAATGTAAAGGGGCAAAGCGACAGACACATATGTGAAAATTAGCTTGGCTCAGGCTAGCCTTCTTATGAGGAATTAAAGAGCATGAGCAAAACACTAGGCTTAGTTGGAATGTGGATCAAATATTTATAGGAACCTACAGTTAAACTTAGTATCCATTTCAATCAGCCCTTATAAATTCCTGGTATTTCAATTGCACATACAATCAATGTTATTGCCAACAATGATAGCCAACACAAAAAAACATGTATTTCAAATATTCTTTACTCACATCACAGTGATTGGTGTTTAGCACCCAAAACAAACTGCTGTGGTCAAAGTATCCATTCTGGTTTCTTCGGTAAAGCTACACAGAGCAACCTATTAGGCAACGCGAGAAGACCTAGTCTGGTTGGTGTGGTGTCAGTGTTTTGACCTTTTAGGATATTTGTGAGTCCATTATCAGGATATAATTGTTTAAGAGAACACCTGAGCACTTGTAGATGTAATGGAAATGCTGTGTGTGACTTCTCTGTTTTTCCTTTTCAGTACCCGTGGGTGGCCATGTGTCGTGACTAACTTACTCAAAGGTTGGCAGGAGTAGATTTGAGCCTGTTTGGACTGTAGCAGTAATAGAGTAGATATGGGTGTAACTTTACTGTATAGCAATTGACTTACCATTTTGTAGGTGTGTTTTTGTATTTGAACATTCCTCCCTGTGCTCCTCCTTAATTTGCATTTTGCTCCTCTCTCTTTCTGTCTTGCCACTCCTACAATTGCTCCAAAAAACTAGAACCTACCTATGCATAGTTCTCCACACACGTGGAGGAGAACTCCCAACAAAAGACATTGACATCTGAACCTTAGTGAATTGCATTTGTAAGTATAGGAAGAAGTACTATAAAAGTACAGCTTTATATTCTGAAAAACACTTTGGCAAATAGCCCTTTGGACTCTAGCTTTGTAATAATCACAAATACTTGGATATGAGTGGGAATTCATACTTACAAGGACGGTGATCTTTGACTAAAGTGGAATAAGAAATAGACAGAACACACTCAAATGCAAATGCTCTTTTTCATGCAGGGCTTTGCAATGATAATGTTTAACGGTAGCAATTGCCAAACAGAACAACTACAGTTGCACTTCATAGTGGAAATAGGGTAAGTAAACACGGTATTCTAAAATGTTAAGTTGCCATTTGTAATATGTATATCATTTGCAGGAGACATAAATTGCCTCTGGATAAAGTAAAATACGAGATTATGAGGACGTAGAATTCTGAACACTAACAAATTAAACTTTATAAGGATATGTCACACCAAAGGAGTAAATAAGAAACATATTCCTACCCAAATAAAATGTGTATACCAAACACACACAACACATCAATCCAGAAACTACAATACAAAATATTGAATTTTGCCCAGCATTCCAAAAATTATTCCGTTGTAGCTTAAAATGCAATTTAATAATCATGGGCAAAAATAAATAATATTTTGTCCTGAAGAAAACTCTGATTCAATTCCACACAAAAAGAAATATGTTAGCAAGTATACTGGTATCATTTACCTAAAGTATTTTAACAGTTATGTGATGGTCAACTATAAATATATATAAATAATTAAAATAAGTGTCATCCTTCTCTACATTTTAGCATCTCATGTATCCTTGTATTTTGTTTGCAATATAGTGTTTCGGGCCTTTTTCCAGCTGCACTATTTTGAATCCAGTTGTTATGTGGTCTTTCTTGAAGAAAATAATGTATACATACACTCACTTCCCATGGCAACTATCTACTTCTTACATGCGGATACCCAAACACACTCACTTCCCATGGCAGCTATATACTCTCTATATGTGAATACCTAAACAAAAATAGATCATGATAACTTAGCACAAAATGTTACGTATTGATGGTGATTTCATTAATAATATGTTTATAATAATTATTGCTTTTGATCTCCTCCCAACCTATTCTCCCATTGCTGGCCTCTCTCGTAGTCCAACCCACTTCTACTCCACTTTAACTCACTCACCTGACCATTGCAGTGACTTTCCATAGTAACTTCTCTTGTAGGGCATGCTTTACCTCTACCTTTACCTGATGTTTCACTCCTCTAGCCCGGCCCACATCCAACGACTTATGGCCCAATGCATGATTCAGAATGGATTCCTCAATTACCAATAATCATTACTTTAAATCATACTCGTTCTAATGTTAGTCGTTCTGGTGTGTTGGCTGCACCTTTGAAACAGTCACTGCAGGTGCTCCCCTTATTAGAAAACATGTCATAACAAGCATTGGCAGAAGTCTCAGCTGGGAACCCTATATGTTTTACAAATGTTTTTTTTTAAATCCTGATGCTCACCGTGAATGTGCACTCATCCGCAGTGGCCATCTTTGACCGGTTTTGGCTAAATATTGCACAATGCAATCAAAGATGGCCATTGACGGATCTGTGTTCCTCCATGGTGGCCATCTCTTAATTATTTTTGTTATTGTTTAAGAAACCCCGTTAAAAGATTGCTGTCGTGGATGCATGAACATTTGCACCACTAATCATCCAAATTTATTTTGTTATATTTTAAAACATCTTTTTTCCAAAATGGCCACAGTTGATGCACATGGATCTCCGGGGGCCATCTTTGAAAGTATTTTATTTAAATATAACAAATGCCATTCAAAGACGTCGAACACACATGTGTGCACATTTGCAGGGTGTTATTTTGGAATATTTACTAAAACATTTTAAGATGGGTGCCCGCTGATAGCGGTCAGCCAACAAAGTGCCAGGGGATTGTGAAGGGTAGAAGGGCACTGCATTGGGAGGGTGAAAGAGGGGGTAATTAAAAAGAGGGGTGGGACTGAGGAGAGCAGGAAGAGACTGGGAAAGAGAATAGTCCCACGTATGTACAACAGTGCCGGGGCCAACATCAGCACTGGACGAATACATCATTCAATTAACACGTTGTCAAACCAGAATGTTCCTGGGTGGGGCAAACACATAAATATTGAGGAACGTCATTGAATCAGGAGCAGGGAAGTGAGATAGGAAACACATCTACTAAAATATGAGCAAGGAACTCACTCAAAGTCTACTCTACATATTGGAAACAATAGGTCTCCAAATGACATCTAAAAAATATTGCCTTATAACCCAGACTCTACAGAGAGCACCCACTTTTTGTCTGTACAAGAAGAGGTTGAAATTATTATATTAACAGGTATGGTCCTTCAAGACAGTGACAATCAATCAATCAGGGTTTTGTAAAGTGCGGCTACTCACCCATGAGTGTCTCAAGGCGCTGGGCGAGGGGGGCTGCTGGTCGGATTGGGTGGACAATGGCAAGGGTTATGAAGATATCTTGTATGTAAATGGTGCACTATTCCACATCAGTCTCCTTCATCTTATTCCTTATTATATAAGTATATTGGGATGCAGTATTGAGTTTGCATTTGTACTGCAATGACAGAGCATAAGACATGTCATGACAATGCAGTATTAGTTGGTGAAGCCCATGAATTAAGTAGATCGGTGGATACAAATAATGAAGAAACAAATATGTCCCTGTCTCTCTTTCACAGAGCATTGCTTCCAACTGAGCCTTGGAGTTGTCTCATCCATCTTCTTTGACATGGTAAAGTTGGTAGGTTTGCTAGTGCAGACCATGTTTGTATGACATCTGAAGTAGGGCCTCTTGCAGCTTAGAGGCTGCTATGTGTTCGTGTGGGTTTCCCGCTCCAAAGCACAGTGCACTTCCATGAAATGATTCCCCCGCTTTACCCTACACCTGTTCACCCAGAGCTTACAAGTGCACGCATGACCTCTGATTCCCCCTCGATCACCCTCACCCGGGCTCCAGGGCCATCTGTAGTCCCACTTCATGCCCCCATCTCACCCTTATTGAATACTCATTGGGTGAAATGGGCGGCTGCAATTGGCAGTTGCCCCTCCTAGACTGAAGGCAGCAGTCCAGCGACAGTCAAGATCGGGTTGATACTGACAATGGAAATGCCTGTACACTTCCAAATATTGCCATCAAAATCTTGCAAGCACAACAGTGGGCACCAAAGACTTATGCATTGATCACAGGGTCAAAAGTGTATCAGAAACTGAATCACTTCATCGCACTGAGCATTGCTTGTCTATTTTTGCTTTAGTTGATTAGGAGTTTCTGTACTGCTGTATCTCTGCTCATGCAAATTAAAGTAAATTTTCTTGTTCAAGATAGTAAGCTTGCTGGACATTAATTTATTTGGAGCAATATTTTGTGTTACTGGGTTCTTAGTTTACAACTCCACACCACTTTCGTGAATAAGCCTTGCCTTGCCACTCTGAGAGTCCAGCTCTAAAAGGGGTGTACTTTGTGCTCTGCTTTCAGAGCTCAAGCTGGGGTGGCCCCAGGATACCAGAGGGAAATGGACTCTTTCTCCACAATCAAGATCCAGTAATACTGGTATGCCCAAGTTCCTGAACTGGCCCTGATAAACAGCCTCTGTTCAGAGGCAGGGACTTGGGCTGCGTGTAATTTCAGCCCCAGGACACCCTAGGATCTTCTGACAAACCGGTGTCTCTTAAAGAGGCATCATGTGATCAGGTGTGCCGCATGGCAGGGTGTGTTTTTGACTGTAGTATAGCGGCATGCCATTGTTTGAAGCTAGCAATGATCCCTGACCTAATATGCTTAGCCCTAATGCACAGAGTAGGCTTTAGCCCTTAAACCATCAGGGATTCAACGGAGACTTTTCAGACCTGACTTAATGTGATCCAGTTATTTCAGAAGCATGTTTATTCTGGCTACCCGATTGCGTCCTCTTTGCAGCCTACCTATGAGATTTTGTTCTCGCAATTCAGTGCGCGCTGCGTTGCAATCATCTAACGGAGCCATGGCCACAGCAAGTGTGAACCAAGTATGAAGCAGCAGAAGAGAGCGCTGCTCAGCAAAACCTCAACACTGTGTGCAATTGATGAGGTGTCACATTAACATGAGTATCATAATATACAGTGACACAACACAAATACACTAAAAATGCATAAAAAGCACCAGGTGCTTCAATAAATATCCACCACCATGAGACTTAAAAGTCCAGACTCAGTCCAGTCATTTACCCAGGTATGAATTCTCAGCTTAGTAATTGCTAAAACCCCAACTAGTATTCTAATTTCATCTTGTTTTCCAGTGGCATCGGATGGAAGAGCTTTTCAAAAGGCCAGAAAAATTAAGGGTTTGAGGGTATGGCCACCCTATGTTCACTATTTTTGGGCTCCATTCTGCACGTGTCTCCCATCAAACTGCTCCACATTAGGAGATCAAATGAAGATTTTATTCAGGGCTATCTCCTCCTCACTCAGGGCGCAGACACGCCCTAGTAAGGTAACTGAACTGCATGGCGACTCAAACTGACTATTCAAAAACGCCATGGTGTCAACATAGTTCGCAAAGGAAGGACTTCATCATTTGAAAAAGAAAATCCATCCGAAGCCGCTTAAGAAAATTCAAAAAGTAAACAAACTCAGGCATCCACCAACTTGTCTGACCACTAATTGTCTCTGCCTCAAAATGACAGCTTCCACTACCGAATTAGCTGAGACCGGTTCAAGGACAGGGAACCGAAATGCTTGGCCTGATATACTTGTCTTGCCTTGCAGGAGAAGCTCAAAACAATCTGAGTTCAAGCAGTCCCATGTTTGATGACACCATGGTCAAGCATCTCAAAAACTCCCACACCACCAAAGCAGGGTGCATTCAGGCAGAAGCACAAACAACTCCTGTGAATAAAGCAGACACTTGTTTTGTGACCCAAAAAAAGGACACATTAGAGACAGGCTACTTGCCCTCCTTCGAAAGCAAGCCCAGCCAAACACAGGAACTAACAAAGGCGACCTTTTGAAAATGCCCAGGTTTAGAAGGAATACCATTATCAAAAATTAGGTTTCGGGTCCTTTTTACTGGTAAAATGAGTAAACGTACCTGCAAGTGGAGTTGCTGCCTGCATCATGTCCTACCTCAATAAAGACTATCAACTCCCAGCAGAAGAGAAAGTATAGTGTACATGATTTCTATAGATGGCAAATGTGTAGATGTTGAGGGTGAGATCATCTTATCTATATAGCAATGAGCTTTTCTGCAGGTGTCGTCAGACCTCATTTAGTAAGGATTGTCCAGTGGAAGAAGGACGAGGATGCACTGTAACATGCTCTCGGACGGCTAGACAGTGAGAGTGTGGACATGTACATTCTCTTATTAAACTTCTCCCCGAGTTTGTGTTGTATAGCTGGAAAGACTAAAAAGAGGAACTCTTGGTGAAACATCCTGTAGCAAATGTAGGTCCATTGTATGCGGTCCAATCCATATAGGTAGAGACATAGTAATAATACGACTACTGATAGCAATCTCATGAAATAAAGAATGTTCATAAAAGTGGATAGCCGAAACTATGTGTAAGAAGGCTAGACAAGTTTGCGGTCATCAACGTTGGCACTCAGTGACTGAGATCAAAGGTAAGATTATGTATTCGGCACTGTTCCTACAATAGCAATATTCAGACTGAGCAGTGTGTATTTCATTCAAGAAATTCTCTAAGAGTGAGATTTCTCTTTCCCACATATCCCAAGTCCTCGTTTTACAGACCTCAAAAGGATGAAAGATAAAGGAACCTCCTTCTGATTAAACTTGGAATTGCATTGCACAATGGGATTGGCAGCAAGTGTTTAACTCACTGAGTTAAGTAGATAGGGCAGGTCAACTCTCTTGCATAATGAACAACATTCAGACCACAATACTTATTCTATGTAAGAAAAATTCTTAATACATAAAAGGAGGACTATCTACATAAAGCAGCCTTGTAACACATGTTATCACTTAATTCATAATAGTACTTCAGTGTGTTTTGTATTCACAAATTCGGTGTAGTTGCTGTTTTATATACACTTGTGCCCTCATTATGAATAGCCCGGTAACATTGGATAGTAATGCAACACATGGTGTCACTGATGCCCAAGTATGGGGTCATTACAAATTCAACAACTGGGATGTATAGAGACATGCAGGGATTGCTGCAAACACAAACACTCTTAGTTGTGATATTTCCAGAAATCTTCTGTTGACCCCATCAGGATTTAGCCACCTATAACCAGCGCCTTAGTGGAAAAAGACGATTAATCAGCGCGCACTGCCACTCAGTTTCTAAACTTTCAGAGACAGTCATTGACTGATGGCCACGAGTGTTGAGTAGGTTCAAACAAAGCGATTTACGGAAGGTTTGAGAGTAGGTATTTGCCCCGTGAAACGCAAACTTATGCCTGAATAGGTCGGAGCATGTTCAGATCATAGGATCTGATGGATGGGATTTTCAGGCAAGCTTGTTTCATAAAAAGCACACATTGTGCAGCGACTCCGCGGTTTGTTTAGTGGCTTGAGGGTCATGTTTTCCCTGTCAGCACACACTCCTAACTAAGCCTGCACTCCTGGACCGTGTTACACAAAGTGGCTCAGGGGAGCAATGGGTGCTCGCGCTGTCTTTCTGTGCACACAGAATATTGGAATTGTAGATTGATCAGCTCCTTATGTAATATACATCGCATTAGCAGGACCAGTGTGGTCAGATGGCAGTGTGCCCTCATTTGCATGGTGGAGTGGCACCATGCAAAAGAGGAAACATGTTGCCTCTGGTCCCATGATGTATTACAGATGCGGGCGCAGAGACAAAGAAGCAGTTCGGAGACCCACCGACGGTCACAAAGAGATGGAGCACAGGTAATACAACCGAGGAGCTCCAGCAACCCCCCAGCATGTGCCCCTTCAATGGGATTGCCATGGATCCTCCAGACACCCCACACAAGTGGGTGTGGCCCCTCGGATCTCCTTTCAAAAGCAGGCTGTGTTGCTGTCTACAAAGTTAACAACAGACTACCTGCTTCAAGCCTACAGTTCACCTTTCACTCATGCACTGCCCGCAGTCCACGCCTGGTGGGCTGTAGAAGAGACCATGGCAGTTTTCCCCATACATGAGTAACCAGGTATCCAGGATTGCCCAGACAGTTCCAGTTTTTCACCGTCTGTCCTGGCAAATTTCAGCGAATGTAGCACAAGTGCTGCTTTTCACAGAGGGTCCACCTAACGGAGAGTGAGGGAAGTTTTCATCCGTGTTCCAATGCATAATTAATTGGCAGGCCTTAGCAGAAAGCAATATAAATAACACAGATAATAGTTTGTGTAAAACGTACATTTAATCAGCCTTAGTGCCTGGTTGTCTGTGATTTCCATGTTGGTGTACCCCTCAGTTGACACAAAATTGTATTCCTACTACTAAGTTTGTGCAATGTCCGGGTTTTGGTTTTCAAGATCTGGTTATCCTACCATTACATAATAGGGCCCCTAAAATCCATGTTGTTGCTGTGGCTGTAGATGTGTCTAGGCTGTTTTTGAGGATGGGAGAGTAAATGGAGAGGCGTATTGGTCCTTTCTGCTTCATACCAGTATGGAAAGCTGTGTTTGTTTTTCATCGATGACTTTCTTAATCCATTAGCAGAGCGGGGCCAGTCTTATGTGCTGAGAGACAATTTCTAAAGCCCCTATGTATTCAATTAAACAATTAATATCAGAGTGCGTGGGGTTAGACGTCTCAATGCCAAAAAAGCTCAGACATGACCAAGAAGAAAAATTAGGAAAATTCATTAGCAAATGTAGATTGTCCTTCCAAATTGTGAACTGAAATAGGATATGAGCTGGAGCCAGGAAACATGATACGTGGAGTGTGTCTCTTGTTAGGGTAGTAGTCACAGAAAATTGAGGTTTGTGGAACACTGCCTTCCAAGGTTCATCAACAAGTGAATGGGACATGACAAAGGGCCCAGTAACATTTTTATGATAGCCAAGCTGTTCAGTTAGTGGGTAATAGGCTTTGAGAGTGGCATGAATTTATAACTATTTACTCTTGCCTATGATGCAACTAGACAGGTGAGAGAGTGCAGATTTACTTTGATGTTTTTTGTCTGTGAAACACCTTTTCTCAGAAATTCTACTAACTATTGCATTTCTTTTTTAGGCCCACAATCATGTAGGAATTTATCTCAAGAAATGTTCAGAGCTTTTCAACTAAATAATTTTGAACCAGATGTATGACCGTTTTTTGCTGTCACAAACAGGAAATCGTCCCATTTGCGACAACAAAATAGGTCTGGCTCATGTACAAACCCTATTTTGCTAGTCGGTAACCTATTACAGACTCGAAAAATAGGGTTTGCGACTTGCTATTAGCAAGGGCCGGGCCAAGGGGGTCCCTTCCTAATAGCAAGTCCCAATGGTATTTACCATTGTTTTGCGACTGGATTGCGGTCGCAAAACACTCACGGTTTACGACCTACTTCAAGTAGGTGGTAAGCCACTCGCAAACGGGAAAGGATCCCCAGGGAACCCCTTCCCCTTTGTGACTGGCATTCAAAATATTTGTTAAGAGCAGGCAGTGTTCCCACGGACCTCTGCCTACTCACAGAAAATGAAACAGTAACGTTTCATTTGTCTTTAAATGCATCCCGTTTTCCTTTAAGGAAAACAGACTGCATTAAAAATATCTGCTATATTTAAAAAGCAGTCACAGACATGGTGGTCTGCTGACCACAGCAGGAGACCATCCCTGGGAGTGCTAGCCATTTCAAATGGGGTCGCAAATCGCTCCTGCCTCATGAATATTAATGAGGCAGGCAATTTGCGACCCCATTAGGAATCGCAAACTGTGTCTGAGACACAGTTGTACATTTCTATTTGCGAGTCGCAAATTGCGAGTCACAAAACGATGCAATTTGCAACTCCCAAATTGGTAGGGTCGTATATCTGGCCCTTAAATACCAGCAGAAGGCAGCAAATCATTTTGAAGAGGCTGGCCCTCAGACCTATTATGGAGGACCTTTCCTGCATCCTTATAGATCAAAATGTGGTTCTCAGTGAGGCTAAATATTACATGAGGTAAGTTGTCTGAAGAATACAAATGAATTAGTATTGAGTGAAACCAAAAACTCCTTTATAACATGGAGAGATTATCCAGACATCACATTGGACGACTACAGAAAGGGGTGTCTCCAGGTAGTCCACTACTCAAGCAAAGCTGAAAAGCCCTTTTCACCCTCACCAGTTCATTTACAACAGCCAGGGGACCTGCCTACAGTATTTCTTACTAAGTGTGGCAGTTGCGGTAGGATCAGTGTATTACTGGTTTATTGGCTTCAAGCACTAGATGGTGACTCTGGATGCACAGACAAAAGCCTACTCATTGGAAAATGTCATGTTTGTAACAGAGCTCACAGGCACACATTATTATTCTCTTCTTATATCATTCTGCTGTTGATCCTGGCAGATAAAAAAAAATCCTCAATTTATTAGAAATTACCTTACTATACTCTTCCAGGCAAATAATTGCTTAATTAACACCCACACAATATTTAGTCCAGTCTAAAGTACAGAGATGGGAATCATATCCATTATGGTGCTATTTAGATGGGGACAGGAAAAATGCCACACCAGCCCCCCGATCCTACAAAGCAGGGACGTAAGCAATAGTTAGCTCATGTAGCCATAACTTCTGAATTTCACTGGTTTTGTATGAGTGAAATTTGAGCTTAACTATAACGTCCCTGAAACCTTTTTTCCTTTTCATTACCTACTGGCTGTCGCCAGTAGGTAGTTATAGTTACAACCTAGTTTCCATAGGAAAAGCATTTTTTGATTTGCTAATAACTTTGGCATCGTTTGACAAATCTTTGCAAAATTCTCAAAAAAAAAGACTATCCAGGTCAGCTCCTATCCTGAAAGTTTGGGTGTGATTCGTCAAGCGGGGGCTGAGAAAAAAGGGGGGTCCCAAAACGCGTTTTCCCCATGTTAATTTCCCGAAATTTTGCGACGAGCTACAGCCCGAACTGCTGAACGGAATTATGCCAAATTTGGCAAAAAGGTAGAGCTTGGTTCAGAAAGCGACTTTTTTTTTTTGAATGCTGTAAATCCGTTCAGTAGTTTTTCAGAAATTCAAAGAATAAGAGTCAAAAAATCAATTTCCCATAGGAAACTTTGTGCAAGGCTAGAGCCGAAACTACTGAACGGAATTACCCCAAATTCGGCAAAAAGGCAGTGCTTGGATCAGAAAGTGACCTCTTTTTTTAAATGTTGTAAATCCGTTCAGTAGTTGCTGAGAAATTCGAAAAATAAAAGTTTCGATATCTGGGCGGAGCCTAAGTCCCGAGCACGAGCTTCACTGTGATTGGCTGTCAACACTCCAAACCAGGAAGTGTTGGCAGCCATCTTGTGACTCGGTAGAAGCGATTCACAAGAAAACAGAGAAACAAAGGGGGCAGGGTAGAAATACCCTGACCCCCTAGGCCTGCTCAGGGGGTTCCAGAAGGACCCTCAATGTCATAGAAAGCATTTAAAAAAAAAATATATATATATAGGCGCAATTCGCGCTGGGGTTGCGGGTTCCCGCGTTTTATTTTAATGAGACCCCGGGGTGGGCTAGGTCCCGGGGGCATTTCTTAAAAAATATTAGACGGGGCTCGCTGGGGCTGCGGGGGCCTGCTGGGGTCCCCGTAGACCCGGGGCTTCACTCCTGTTGGGAGGAGGGTTGCGCGGCCCCCCTCCTGGAGTCCTCCATGTGCTTATAACTTTGGTGTCGTTTGATGAATCTTTACTAAATTTTCCAAAAAGTTTCTCTTTTTTGATCAGCTCCTATCTTGAAAGTTTAGGGGTGTATTGAGGACGTACAAGGTTGGTTGTTGATTGAAAGCAAGTTTATTGCGAGATATTTGCACCCACGACCGGAGCCATCAAGCTGCGAAGACATATTACAGGGTGATTGGCCAAGGGGGGGCTGAGAAAAAAGGGGGTTCTGAAAAAGTGTTTTCTCAATGTTTTTTCCATAGGAAACTTTAGATAAGGCTACAGGTCAAACTGCTAAACGGAATTACGCCAAATTTGGCAGGGAGAAAGGTTTTGGTCCAGAAAGCGCGCTTTTTCGAAATGGTGTAAATCCGATCAGTAGTTTTTGAGATATTAAAGGAAAAAAAGATGTATATATCTAGACGGTGCCTAACTCCCGAGCCCGAGCTTGCCTCTGATTGGCTGTTAACACTTCAAACCAGGAAGTGTTCTCTGATTGGCTGCTAACACTTCAAACCTGGAAGTGTTAGTAGCCATCTTGTGCCTCGGATCGAGTAAAAATATAAAAGAAAGGTCCAGGCGTCAATTTAATATACAGGAGCATCAGCAGGTAACGCACCCTTTTCCCCCATCAACAGCATACCTATAGCAATATTCTTGGGCCCGCAAGTCTCCCTCTGCGAACCACTTGTCGGCTCACAGCTCTTCGGGTGCGAGTTCTCGGGCCCGTAGTTGTATCTGTGTAGCCAAGACTGGAAATATATCGCAGGTCTCTCTGCGAGATACGCTATTCACGGTCCCCCTCCCCACATCACTGTTCTGCAGCTATCCCTTTGGAAGCCGATGGCCCCCTCCTTTCCCTATACCAGTTGGCCCGCAGGTGTTCCTCTGCGAGCTGGCCCGCAGCTCTCCCTCTGCGAACTGACGGGCCGCGGTTCTCCCACTATGAGCCTGCCAGTCGGCTTGCAGATCTTCATCTACGAACCAGCCTGCCGGCTCGTAAGTCTCTGAGAACAGATGCAATGGAGGCAACGATCATGCAGGTTGGACACCCAACACTGCTCTAACATCCCCCAGCAGGAGCTCCTTGTCTGCCATCCCCCCTCACCCTCACTCCCACAAACAAATGTGACAGTCACGTTAGGGAATCTGGAACATAAAAAATTGGGTAATATTGTACAATTATTAATAAGAAGATGCTTGTGAGGTTGGACACATAAGAATATTAGTCATGTATGGATTTACATACAAAACATTTTATTAAAACAAAACAACAACAAATAAAACTATGTACAGCCATTTCGTGTTATCGCTGGACCATTTGTGAATTACAGCCTGCAAGACAAAAAGAAAGATAAGATGGTGCGTCATGCATCCAGCAAAGGAGAAAAAGAAAGAGAGAAAGAGTGAGAAAGAGGGAGAGAGAGAGAAACAAAGAAAGAGTGAGAGAGGAAGACAGAGAAAGAGAGAAAGAGTGAGAGAGAGAAAGAGTGAGATACAAGGAAGAGAGAAAGAGAGAAACAGTGTGAGAGAGAGGAAGAGAGGCAGAAAGAGTGAGAGAGAGGAGGACAGAAAGAGTGAGAGAGAGAAAGAGTAAGATACAAGGAAAAGATAGAGAGAGAAACAGTGTGAGAGAAAGAGTGAGAGAGAGGAAGAGAGAGAAAGAAAGAATGAGCGAGAGGAAGTGACTGAGAAAGAGAGAACGTGTGAGAGAGAGAAAGGAAGAGATAAAGAGGGAGTGTTGATACTGGAGAAAATCTTCGCAGCTCACCTTCGTGCCACCGGTGTGTCTCCAACCACGTGCCGGGACATAGTGCACCCTCAAGTTTAGTAATCAGAAAGATAGTATAGAATTAGTAATTGCAGAGTACATACAACTGCACACGCCTAATTCTCTGTTTCGTCAATGCGCACTCAGGCTGCTACAGCCCATCCACTCCCACTGCTCGGAGGTGTCTGTGCACTCTTGTGTGCCCAGGCTGCTGCACACTATGCACTCCCACCGCCCAGAGGTGACTGCCCGCTGCTCCGGAAAGAAGCCTCTCTGCTCACCTTCCACCACCGGCGTGTGTGCCAGAGGGTCCACCACGTGCCGAAGCAACTTTCTCAGGCGTTGTCAGGATGGCCACGCATCATCGCAGGTTCTACACGCATTCAGCTGTGGTGGTGTTGGGGGGGGGAAGTCGATTCATGAAACACAGCCTGTTAGATAAAAAGCAAGATAAGATTGTGCGTCATGCGTCCATCAAAGGAGAGAGAAAGAGAGAGAGAGAAAGAAAGAGTGAGAGGAAAACAGAGAAAAAGAAAGAAAGACAGAGTGAGAGGAAGACAGAGAGAAATAGAGAAACAGTGGGAGTGAGAGGAAGAGAGAGAGAAAAAGAAAGAAAGAGTGAGAGGAAGGCAGAGAGAAAGAGTGAGAGAGACGAAGAGAGAGAGAGAAAGAGTGAGAGAGAGGAAGAGAGAGAGAAAGAGTGAGAGAAAGGAAGAGAGAGAGAGAAAGAGTGAGAGTGAGGGACAGAGAGAGAGGGAAAGAGTGAGAGAGAGGAAGACCGAGAAAGAGAGAAAGAGTGAGATACAAGGAAGAGAGAAACAGTGTAATAGAGGAAGAGAGAGAGAAACAGTGTGAGAGAAAAGAAGAGAGAGAGAGAAAGAGTGAGAGAGAGGAAGAGAGAGAAAGAAAGAATGAGAGAGAGGAAGAGACAGAGAAAGAGAGAAAGTGTGAGAAAGAGAAAGGAAGAGATGGAGAGGGAGAGGGAGTGTTGACACTGGAGAAAATCTTCGCAGCTCACCTTTCTGCCACCGTGTGTCTCCAACCGCAAACCAGGACATAGTGCGCCCTCAAGTTTAGTCATCTAAAAGATAGTATATAATTAGTAATTGCAGAGTACATACAACTGCACACGCCTAATTCTCTGTTTCGCCAATGTGCACTCAAGCTGCTACAGCCTATCCACTCCCACTGCTCGGAGGTGTCTGTGTGCTCTTGTGTGCCCAGGCTGCTGCACACTATCCACTCCCACCGCCCAGAGGTGACTGCCCGCTGCTGCGGAAAGAAGCCTCTCTGCTCACCTTCTGCCCCCGGCGTGTGTGTAAGAGGGTCCACCATGTGCCGAAGCAACTTTCTCAGGCGTTGTCAGGATGGCCACACATCATCGCAGGTTCTACACGCATTCAGCTGTGGTAGTGTTGGGGGGAAGTCGATTCATGAATCACAGCCTGTTAGATAAAAAGCAAGATAAGATTGTGCATCATGCGTCCATCAAAGGAGAGAGAAAGAGAGAGAGAGAGAAAGAAAGAAAGAAAGAAAGAAAGAAAGAAAGAAAGAAAGAAAGAAAGAAAGAAAGAAAGAAAGAAAGAAAGAAAAAAGAAAGAGTGAGAGGAAGACAGAGAGATAAAGAAAGAAAGAGTAAGAGGAAGACAGAGAGTAAGAGAGAAACATTGGGAGTGAGAGGAAGAGAAAGAGAAAAAGAAAGAAAGATTGAGAGGAAGACATAGAGAAATAGTGAGAGAGACAAAGAGAGAGAGAAAGAGTGAGAGAGAGGAAGAGAGAGAGAGAAACAGAGAGAGAAAGGAAAAGAGAGAGAGAAAGAGTGAGAGTGAGGGAGAGAGAAAGAGTGAAAGAGAGGAAGACAGAGAAAGA